>NC_057862.1:471308168-471976918 GCF_019393635.1 Dromiciops gliroides | reverse complement strand
GTGCTGGTGATGACTGGGGACTGGAGGAGGTGGTGGATGGCCATGGAAACACTGGGGGGGGGGGGGGGAGAGGAAGGCAATTCTTGCAAGAAGCAAGATAATACGGGAACTCCAGGCCCGACTCACTGACTCTCTCATGGTGAGCTGAAATATGGTACAGAGGTGACAATATGGGCCTGGGAGTTAGGAGACCCCAGTTCAAATTCTGGCTCTGTTTCTAACTCACCATGTGACCTGGGGCAAATCACTTTCCTGTGTTCCTATTTTATCTGATCAAAGATCTAGAATTTGAAAGGCCATTTAGTCCCCTCCCACCCCCACCCACCCCATTGTACAATGGAAGCAATTGAGTCCTTGATGGGGTGATTTATTTGCTCAACTGTTACATCATCAAAGGTGGGATTTGTTTACTTATCTATAAAATGAGGGTGTTTGGATTAGATGGGAGTTAGGGTCCACTTCTATGTCTGTGATTCTACAATTCTAAACTGCTTCTTGACCTCTCTGTAGCATTTGACACTGATGGTCCCTTTCTCCTAACTAGATTATCTTTCCTCTCCAGGTTTTTGCTAAACAGCTTTTCCCTGGTTCTCCAACCTTTCTGACTGCTCTTTCTCAGTCTTCTTTACTAGATCTTCATCCTTGACATCTCCTTGAACTGTGAGTGACCCCTAAGGTTCAGTCATGGGTCCAGTTCTCTTTTCTTTCCATACTACCTCATTTGGTGATCACATTAGTTCCCCTGGGTTCAATTATCATCTTTGTGTTAAATGATGCTCAGATCTCTTCATCCAGCCCTAAGTCTCTTGTCTGAGCTCCAAGCCTTAATTTCCAATTGCTTAGTGGACATTTTGAACTGTATCTCCTCTAGGCATCTCAAACTCAAACATAACCAAAATAGAACTCCTCTTTCTCCTAAACATGCCCCTCTTCTGAACTTTCCTATTACTACTGAGAAAACCACCATCCTTCCAGTCTCCCAGATTTGCAAATTCATTGTCCTTGACTCCCCACACTCACTCAGCTCAAATACTACTTCAAATATGGCTCAAATAAAGCTTCTGAAGGTGGCTTTCTTTATTGCCATAGCCCAGTTTACCTTCCTTCTACTCTATATGTATCTTGCATGTGCCTGTTTATTTATAGGTTATATTTCCCATTAGAATATAAGGATATTGAGGGCAGAGAACTTTGGTTTTCCCTTTCTTCATATCCCCACTGCTGAGCACAGGGCCTGGCCTATAGAAAGCACTTAATAAACATTTGTTGAGTGATTGATTTCCCCACCTGGACTCCTCCTGGACTGATAGGATCATAGATTGTAGAAGCGGAAGAGAACTCAAGAGGTCATCTAATCCAACTCCTTCATTTTACAGGTAAGGAAAATGAGGCCCAGAGTAGTGACTGAGCCAAGCAAGAGCACATAGGTATGATCAGAGGCAGGACCTGAACCCAGGACTTCTGACTCCAGAGTCAGTGCTCTTTCCATTGTCCCATATCTCCAAAATCATATTACAGAATATTTAGTAAATACATATTCAGTCAACAGCATCTATGATACTGATACTAAAAGTGTCCCAGGATCATTCATGACTATGTAAATGACTATCACACAGGACAAGGCTGAGTACTAATCCCTCTCCAGACCAAACCTCTCTTCTCTCCCCAGGACTAGCCCCAATCCTGGGCATGTTTGGGGCCTGGGAGGAGAAGGCAAAAACCCTTTTCCCTACAGAGTAGGGAAGGCAAGGTGTCACTTTCTCCATTCCCAAGATGAGCTCAGCCTTTAAAAAACTCAGCCCAGTGTTTGCTTCTCATATGCCAAGGCAAACAGACAATGTCAGAAACCTTCTTGGGTATATGGAGGGAGACAGGCTGCCTGTACTCTCCCACCCAAATATGAAGTCATCGGTCATAATGACACACTAAACAATGCCTTGGTATGGGTGCTGGCTCTGGGCTGATGTCAGGGTGTTTCCCTCCTCTTTCCTTACCCTATACCCCACCCCCATTCTCACCACCCACCATGGTTTTACTCTGAGATTGAATTCAATTCAATCTAATTCAACAAACATTTATTAAGCACCTACTATGTATCAGGCACTCTGTGAGTTCCTTAATGGCAGAGACTCGGAGGTGGGTGTTGGTTTGGTGTGGGGTTTTTTTTTGGGGGGGGGGTTGCTTGTTTTTCTTGCCTTTTTTTTTTTGCAGTTTGCATGGTACCTGGCATACCATAGGCACTTAAGAAATGCTTCTTTTTTTTTTAAATTTTTTTTTTTTAGTGAGGCAATTGGGGTTAAGTGACTTGCCCAGGGTCACACAGCTAGTTAAGTGTCAAGTGTCTGAGGTCAGATTTGAACTCAGGTACTCCTGACTCCAGGGCCAGTGCTCTATCCACTGTGTCATCTAGCTGCCCCAAGAAATGCTTCTTGACTTGAATACAAAGTCAAAAACAAAACGGGCCTTGGCCTCAGGGAACTTAACGTGCTACTGGTGAGAAATAAGTAAATACTAAATACATATAAAATAAATGTGAGGTAATTTCAGGGAGAGAGAGAGCATTATGAATTCAGGAAATCACAAAAGATCTCTTATAGGAAGCAGCACTCAAGCTGAGCTTTGAAGAGAGCTGGAGCTTCCAGGAAGAAGCAGCAAGGGGGAAGAGCATTCCAGGCATGGGGGAAGCAGCCGGGGCAAAAGCATAGAGATATGAGAAGGGACTGGACAAACTACCAACTTAAGTCTCTTTGGAAAGGTCTAAGTAAAGGGCTCAAGCCTCTAGGCACATGCATGAGCATGATCTGTCTAGTTTCCATTCAGGGGTGTGCAAATCAACATTTTACAACCAGCTCTCTAGAAGGAGACAGGAGATGGAATGATATGTACAGAGAAAAACAAGCAGGATGGTTAGGCTGGACTGCAGAGCATATGGAAGGGAGTAATGTATAATTAGCATAACTGCCAAATAGATGAATCTAGATTTTGTCCTGGAAGCAATAGGGAGCCACTGGCATGGTTAGACTGGAGATTTAGGAATATCTATTTGGCAGCTGTTTACCAAATAGACTGTAGAGGGCAGAGGTTGCATGAAGATGAAAAATTAAGAGATGATTGCAATAAACTAGGCAAGAAGTGATGAAAGGGGAGGGGCAAGGCAGCACACAGTGGATACAGCACCAGTCCTGGATTCAGGAGGACCTGAGTTCAAATCCAGCCTCAGACATTTGACACTTACTAGCTGTGTGACCTTGGGCAAGTCACTTAACGCTCATTGCCTCGCAAGAAAGAAAAAAAAAGAAGTGAACTAGGACATTGTCTGTATAGTTGGAGAGAAGATGACAAATTAAAGAGATGTAGAGCCTCTGAGAGTAGCACCCTAAGCATGCAATGTTCCTGTCTTAGACTTTTGGGAGATGGGGGAATCTTCTGCTTGGAGCTGGCATGGAAGAGGATGAGAAGCTAAAGAGATGCCTTAGCCTTCTGATCCATGTTCCCATCTTGGGAGAGGGAAGGAGAGGGGGAAGAGGGTGGGGAGAGGACCTGTGCAGACAATTATAGAGGCTAGTTGAAAGCACACTAAATGAGCTGACATGTTATCACAGGGTAACTTAGGGCTATTATTGGTCCTATTACAGCCAAGTTTTTAATTCACAGGATATTAAAACTAGAAGAGACCATAGAAATTATCTAGTCCACGCATCTAATGACTCTTCAAGTTTATGATAAGGGTGTGGGGAGACAGCCTAGGAGATCCTAGATGGCTAAAAGAAGCCAGACTAGTATTTCAAAAATTGTCATGAATAATCCACACGTTGGTAATTTCATATTTTTATGATATTATTGTTTTAAGGTTTTAGGCCTGGAGAAAGGAAATGACTTGACCAAAGTCAGATAGTGAGTAGCAGAGTCAATATCCGAACCCACATTTTCTCACTTCATATTCAATGTCCTTGGCTCACCATACATGCTACTTCTAACCCTAGCCCAAGTACACCTCCAGCTGACACTTTGTAGAAACTAAGGAACACATTGGGAAACTTTATTGTGTTCTGTAAATGTGTGTATAATGTGGTTTTTCCTTTCCCCAGAAACACCTGCTCCCACACTGGCACTAGACACAGGCAGGCAGGTCAAGGGGCAGCCAACACCCACATATCTCCTAGTCCCTCTGGTGGTCTTATAGGTTCTGAACTACCAACTTAGGTCATGACTTGCCTGGGCTCCATGCAGGGCTGTGCTGGTTCTACAACAATCTTTCTAAAAAGAAATATAAATTAGACACACTTTGAAGTTTAATTTGCATTATGAAAATTTTCTGCGTGGAATTTTTTAAGTCCACACAAGCAACAAAACAATAAACCAAGCCCTGAGGTGTAGTTTGCTGATTTCTGAGGTATAACTGCTCATACTGAAGATGAACAGTCAGTCTGGTTTGAGCTGGCTACAGCTGTGGTAAAAATTATTGGAGTATAGGGGTAGCTAGGTGGCACAGTAGATAGAGCACCAGCCCTGGATTCAGGAGGACCTGAGTTCAGATCTGGCCTCAGACACTTAACACTTACTGGCTGTGTGACCCTGGGCAAGTCACTTAACCCCAATTGCCTAAAAAAAAAAATTATTGGAGTTCAGCTGACTAATTTGGGAGGGGCCACACCTGGTCCACCCTGAAGTTATGTATGCTACTGAGGTCAGAAGGAGAAACCTCTCCATAGGCAGTTTTTGAAGGACCTCCCCTTTTGGGGGAGGAAGATTGGATGCTCACTGAGGGGAGTTGGAGTTGCTTCCAGAACACTGGCTCTTCTCTTCTTTCTCCTCTGCCCTTTCCAGTGGCCGTGAGCAACTAGCAGACATCCCAGGTGTGGTGAGTGAACACAAAAGCCCTGCATTCCTTTAAGTTAGCTTAATTGGAAACAAGCTGGGGATTGTATAGACTTAGGTTAGAGCTAGGATAATTTATCTGTATTTCTTTTTCCCTACTTCCTTATCTTTGATTTTTATTAATTTCACCTTTGTTGGGTTTGTTTGGGGGGGGGGTGTTGGTGAGGCAATTGGGGTTAAGTGACTTGCCCAGGCTCACACAGCTAGGATGTGTTAAGTGTCTGAGGCTGGATTTGAACTCAGGTACTCCTGACCTTTGTTGTTTAATTAATTCCCAAGTAATAAAATCTGATCCTTTTGTGGAAAAGAAGCTATAAGGCTCCTTTCTTATTGGCCTGGGAGAAATATCTAAAAGGGCAGTTCAGAGGGGAGGAAGCTTTGAACCTAGAGGTCCCTCATTATTTCTGGGACCCCAATATTTCATCGAGTCACCCAATTAACTCTCCATATATTAAATTTGGCCCCTACACAGCACACCCCCGATTTCATGACTCTCTCCCTTCCTTTTAGCATTTCATAAAGCCCAGGTTCACTTTCATTTTATGGAGCCTAGGGGACAAAATATGTTCCAACAATTTATAATTTATCAAAATTGCTCATGCTCTCATTCCCTTTAAAATTCTATTCTCTTTTCAAACTTTGCATGATTGAAAGGGACTAAATATCTATAATTTCATAATATAAAACAATCAGTCAGCAAGCATTTATTAAGAGCCAGGCCCTGTGCTAGGTTCTAGGGATGCAGAAACAAAAGCAACACAGCCTCTGGCCTTAACAAATTTATATTCTTTTTTGGGGGGGGGACAGGGAAATGAGGGTTAAGTGGCTTGCCCAAGGTCACACAGCTAGTAAGTGTCAAGTGTCTGAGGCCCGATTTGAACTCAGGTTCTCCTGAATCCAGGGCTGGTGCTTTACATTCTGTGCCACCAAGCTGCCCCCTAACAAGTTTATATTCTAATAGAAGAAACCACATGTTATATGTAGATATATGGTAGATACAAGGTAGCCTTGATAGGGAAGACAATAACCCCAGAGGGGATTAAAAAGGCCTCATGCAGAAGGTGGCACCTGGGATGTCTTGAAGGAAAACAAGGATTTCAGAATGTAGAAATGAGAAGAGACTGCACTCCAGGCATGGGGGACCTGCCAATGCAAAGGTATGGAGATTGGAGAATGAGTCATATATGAGGAACAGCAAGAAAGTAAATTTGGCTGGACCATAGATTGTGTGAAAGGGAGTAACATTGCATATAATAAGGCTAGAAAGATAGGTTAGGACAAGGTACTAAAGAACTTTAAATCCTAAAGTGAAGAATTTGTATTTGATCCTAGGACAGCCTTGACTTGAGACAGGGAGACCAATTAGGAGGCTATTGCAATAGTCCAGAGTGAATGGAATCCAATAGCCTGTGAAGTTGAGCCAGCTACTCTTAGGAAGATCTGAAAGTCCAGTATGACACTTCCCAGTCATAAGCAGGGTATTTCCCAGGCAAATGTCAAAACCTACTGGAAGAACATTACCTCTTAAGCACTCAAAGGTCAAAGGGGGAGGGGACAACTCTCAGATAACCACAATCCCTGTCATTTCTGGTTGGTTCCTCTATGGCAGATAATGACCATCCATTCTGACATGGCATTTGCTTCCTGGATTATCTCCAAGCATGGGGATCCATGGAGGACACTAAACCTGGGGTCCAATGAATCAACCATCAAGTCACTGGATGTTTCAAGGTCAGTGGTAGTCTTGCAGAGGCCACTGAGTGCCCCTTGCATTCACACTACAAATTCATTGTTCAGTCTATTTTTCACTCAGTTCTGATGTATTTCTTCCTTCCTTCCTTCCTTCCTTTCTTTTTTTTGCTGGGCAATGAGGGTTAAGTGACTTGTCCAGGGTCACACAGCTAGTAAGTGTCAAGTGTCTGAGGTCAGATTTGAACTCAGGTCCTCCTGACTCCAGGGCCTGTGCTCTATCCACTGCGCCACCTAGCTGCCCCCAGTTCTGATGTATTTCTAAGAAACCTGTAACTCTCCTTGTTTCTATAAGTGGACCTAACAAAGCCTGGGGTATCTTTCACACTGCTGTGATTGCAGACAGAAATATGATTCCTAATCAGTGAGACAATATTGATCGTGAAGACCTATATTAGGGATAGAGTTGATGCTAAAGTTTATTGGGGAAAGAGACATGTATGACTTGAGACACTCTTTGGGAGAGCCATGTGAAGCTGCAGAGATGCAGGGGAAGCTGGCTCCTCAACATGTCCCAACTTCCAGCTTGCCTAGCTAGCTAAACCTCCAAAAAATAATTTTCTTGCCTTCTCAATGGATAGGGGAGGGGTGGAAGGAGGGAGAGAATTCAGAATTGAAAATGAAATAAAATTGAACAATAATAATGATAAAAGGAAAGAATTTCCCCTTGGAAGAGATTAGGTCCTCTCCCTAGATATGAACTGAGATCCCACTTTGTTCCCTTTTAAAGAGTTCACTCATGTATTTCCTAGTTTGGTCTAATCTGCATAACTTTATATATATAAAATTCTCTAATTTCTGACTGCTGTTTCCTTGGATAAAAAATGGGTTTACTTGCTTTTTTGCTATTATGTTGGTCTTTTGGTTTAGCTCACACATAAGTGTTTGACACACATACTAAGTACTCAATAAATGCTTTTCCCTCACCCCACCCCACCACACCCCTATTCATCTGGGAGCAGTTGCAGGGCAATGGTTGGCAGACTTGGGCTGTGGCTAGAGGCAGCTAGAAGCATGGTGGCTTGGTGTAGTAGCAAGAACACTGGATTTAGAGGAAAAGGACTTGAGTGTAAACTTTAACTCTCCTACTTATGATCTGTGTGATCTGAACGCTTTCTATTTTTTTTTTTCATTTTGATGTAGCCTGTGGGCTGTCCATTTGTGATCTCTCACTCTTATTACACGCCCTGCTCACATCTTTTTTCAGTCAAACTGTACATGACCTTGACTGGGTCTTTTATATAGCTTCTTTAAGAGATATAGTAGAAAAAGTACTGGGCTGGGAGTTGCAACACCTGAATTCTAGTTCCTGGCCTGTCACTAATTTATGGTATGTCATGGGCAATTTGACTTGTCAGCTTCAGTTTCTCATCTTTAGAATGAAGGGGTTGGACTATTTTGATGCCTAAGGTCCCTTTTGCTTCCAAATCCTATGATCCCAAGTCATTGATAAGTGTCCTTGATCACAGTTTTCTTTTCTTTAGTATCTTCTGGATTTTTCCAGAAGTGCCAAAGGGACTAGAAATATGTATAGCTTCTAAAGTCCCAGAAGGATTCATGTAAATGGAGCTGCCTGAGACCAGCAGAGACAAATGTCAAAAAAAGAAAGTTAAAAAAACACCACCACCACAATAATGACAAACACCACAGAGCCAATAGACTTTTTTAGTGAGGCAATTGGGGTTAAGTGACTTGCCCAGGGTCACACAGCTAGTAAGTGTTAAGTGTCTGAGGCCGGATTTGAACTCAGGTACTCCTGACTCCAGGGCCGGTGCTTTATCCACTGCACCACCTAGCCACCCCCAGTAGACTTTTTGATGGGAATACTAATGAAAAGAGATATAGCATAGAAGTGTGGACATTGAGTTTGCTGCATGTTGCAGCATGGGAGTCACTTGCCTGTTAATTAGGGGATCTCCCCACATACATACACACCTATGAATTAACGTTGGCTGCTTTCAAACAGCCTGGGAGGCTGAGGTTTATCAAAGAGCAAGTATACCAGGGGAGGCCCAGCCGAAGATCTGCAGGGAACCATATGGAGATACAACATGGGCAGAAAGATTACTTGTCAAGTTTGAGAGGATTCTGGGACCACAGAGGCAGCTGGTGATGATATTAAAGACACCAGAGAGACTCTCCAGCGGACCACTGGGAGCAGAAGGGATTAGCCTGAAAATCAGCTATGAAGTGTCTTCCTTTTTCACATTCAACAAGTCAATGAGCATTTATTAAGTGGTTACCACATGCTAGGCACTGTGCTAAGTGCTCAAAATTCAGAGAGGTCAAAAAACAAATCCTGCCTTCAATATTCTAATGAGAAAGACAACATGCAAATAACTATGTACATAGGATTTATGTGTATGACAGGTGGAAGGAACTCTCAAAGGGAAGATACTGGGTGGAGGTGGGGGGAGAAGGCAGGATTTGAGCTGAGACTTGTAGGAAGCCAGAGAAGCTAAGAGGTACAGGTGAGGACAAAGAGAATTCTAGGCTTAGGGGCTAGTCCATGCAAAGGCTTGGAGTTGGAAGATGGAGTGTCTTGTGGAAGGAATAGGCCAGTGTAGCTGGATCACAAAATACAAAGGGGAGGAAAGGATAAGAAGACTGTCCGGTAGGAAGAGGTCAGGAGTCAAGAGTGGGGTTGCCACTCACTATGGGGTGAAGTTATCCCATATCCTAATTTATGATGATAATTTTGGGAAGATATTTAATAAGCTTACCCTACAAAGGACCTCTGAATTGTTCCCCTGACAAAAATGAATCTGAGAAGCCATGCAAAGGCAAGCACTTTATTGCACCGTTGGTGGGAACTAGAAATCAGTTCAATCTGGAAAGCAATTTGGAATTAAGCTAAGACAATGACCAAAAGGTTCAAACCTTTTGACCCAAAGATCTGACTGCTCAGCCATATATCCCCAAGAGGTCAAAGATAGAAAGGTCTCAAGTACATCAAATATTCACACAGCAGAACTTTTTATAGTAATAAAGAATTAAAAACAAACTAGATGCTCAGTGACTGAGGAATGGCTAAACAAATTTTGGTACATGAATGCAATGAAATATTACAGCACAGAAAAATTATGAACATGTAGAATTCAGAGAAACATGAAAAGAGTCATTCGATCTGATGCAGGATGAAATAAGCAAAACCACAAAAACAATATACAAAAGGACAACCGCAAAATAAATGGAAAGAACACTAGCAGAAAAATCTTAAAATAAACACTGGTGATTTTGATGACCAAGCTTAGTTTCAAAGAAGGGATGAAAAAAACATACTTCCCTCCCTTCTTTGCAAAAGTGGAGAAATGTGGGTGTACAATATTGTATATATTGTCAGTCAGTTGATGGATTGGTTACTTTTGCTGAACTGCTTTTTGTTCCACATTCTTCTCAATTCATTGTTGCAAGTTGTTAATGAAGTTGTTACAAGAGATGGCTAACTAGGCAGGGCAAGTGGAAGAATCCATTCAGGAATGAAGGTGATGTAAAAACAAGAGTTATCCATTATTAACTTTTAACAAAAGTGTAAAACTTTTTTAAAGCTTTAAAAAAAAATGAAGCTGAGGTTTTAGACCTTTACCCAGAATTGTGCAGTCACTTGGGAGTTTAAATGTATCTTTTAAAAGTCCTGTTTCAGTAAGAAATAATAGCTAGCATTTATATAGTGCCTACTAGATGCTAGATGCACTATACCAAGTGCCTTACAAATATTATGTAATTTGATCAGTCAGAAAATGTGATCTAATCTCTAATGTGAGTGGTAATTCCTTTGGGTCACATGAAGTTGAGATTCAAATCTTAATGGGAATGGAGGTACAAGCCAATTTCGATAAACTTATGAATTATGACACAATAATGATCTCTCCATCTTAAACCCACAGATTAAACGAGATAGAATCCAGGCAGACACTGGGAGGCTGGGAACACTTTCAATGCTCATGCAGAGATTCAGGCAGGCAATATGTCTGCCCATGCCATGAGGGATGGAGGCAAGTGGACATCCTTTCCCTACTCTCCTTTCTTAATATCTTTAGCAGAAGTATATCTGAATGAGAGTAGGTGCACTTATAAGGAGGAAAATAATCCCCCCATTTCCCTCTGACATTGTTAACACAGTGAGTTAACTGTGTTTTGGATCACCTGAAATTTTGATTCTTTAGAGATGTTTCATGATTTGTAGCCACCTAGCATCACCAGGGATAGAGATGAGACCTGTGTGGACATTGGTATAGGGTATGCCAGAATTTCTGCAACCTAAAGTCTTAGAGAGCTGCCCAGGGCACTGAGAAGTTAAGTGATCATACTGACCATAGGTGTCAGAGGCAGGACTTTGAACTTGCCTCTCTGACTACAAGGCCAAGTTTCTATCCACCATGATTTGCTGATTAGAGAAGAAGATGGGTTTTAACAGTAGGTTGTAGCTCTGGTTCATTAAAAGCACCATGCAATTTGCCATGTGTAACTGAACACATAAATAAAAACATTCATTTTATTTTGGGACCAGAGCTATGATTTTTATCAGCATGGCTAACTCCCTGTGTGGAAACTCCCTCCACTGATGAAGACAGCAATCTGTCTGCAAGTTATTATCTTAGAGAGTTGCCTGGAAGGGGCAGCTAGGTGGTGCAGTGGATAGAGCACCAGCCTTGGAGTCAGGAGGACCTGAGTTCAAATCTGGCCTCAGACACTTAACACTTACTAGCTGTGTGACCCTGGGCAAGTCACTTAACCCCAATTGCCTCAAAAAAGAAAAAAAAAAGAAGAGAGTTGCCTGGGGGCATTAAGAAATTAAATGACTCACCTGGGGTTACAACAGCCCATGTGTATCAGGGACAGGAGTTTAACCTAGGTCTCCCTGACTCCCAAGTCAAACCTCTATTTACTATACCGTGCCTATATCTCTTCAAATAGGGGTTTTAAAATTTAAAAAGGTGCAAAGTGGTATGTAGATACATCCCCATATGCCATACATGTCCAAACAGGATTGCTTAGAAACAGAGGCACGAGGATGAAAGTGGTTACTGTACAGGTCAGAGCCAGAACCAAGAAGGAAATTCAAGTGTCCTGACCAGTGGTATGCATGTTTTCATCTATTTCCTAGATGAATACTCTTCCTTAGGCAAAATTATGAAGTAAAATTTGCCTTCGAATTTTCAGTTACACCCCCCCCCACACCCCCCTTATCCCCCCCAGAAAACACCCGATGGCTAATGATGGCTTTATACCTTCTGTGACAAAGTTTTAACTCAAAGGAATGAATTTCTAATGGTGAAATATAAGCAGATAGGGAGGGGAAATATTTTGAAGGAGAAAAGCTTTCTCTCTTCTCATTCCATTGTCTCCACTAGTCAGTGTGCCTAAGACTAGATGCATCTCCATGGCCTGTGACCCTATTTGCTGACCTTAACACACCTAAGATTCTTGCCTTAAGCTTAATTTTTCCCTCCTCTCTTGGAAAGGATGCTTTTATTTTCTAATTTCCACACCAAATGTGGGGCACAAGTGGGACTTTACTGCCACCTAGTGGTCTCTAGCATGGCAACTTCATATTTGATCCATCACTAAGCAATAACTCCAACTTATTGAGATGAGGTTTACAAAGTACTTTTTGTCTGTAAAGTGGGGAGTGCAAGTGTTATTTATCCTTATTTTTCAGTTGAGCACAACTGGAGGCCTAAAGAGGTTTAGCAACTTGTCTAAGGTCACACAGGTGGGATATAGTGGCCCTGTAAATCCAACATTCTGCCCACCTCCACCATGATGCTACTTCCTTCATTAACAAGGGAGGGGAGAATGGAGACCAGCATAAAGCATAAAGTTCCCAAGGCTTCTTTCTCCCAAGCCTCTGGTCTGCAAAGGCTGATTCTTCTCACACACCTTGGTCTTACTCTCACAACTATGAGTCTATTAATTCCTTTCCGGGTTGTCCTCCTGACTCTGGACTTTCTCAATTGTTTTACTTTGGAAATTCACTTCATTCTTGGTCTTCTCACATTGAAAGTACCCTACGTTTTTCTGATTGGCTGGTTTTCCCTAGATTCTCCACTCTAAGGAGGATCACACCAAGCCAGGAATGTCTTCATTCTTCTCCAGACTTTCTCTACCATGTTCTCATATAGGTACTCTCTCCCCTCTTCTTGTTCACCCATTCTTTTTTTTTTTTTTTTTTTAGTGAGGCAACTGGGGTTAAGTGACTTGCCCAGGGTCACACAGCTAGTAAAGTATTAAGTGTCTGAGGCCGGATTTGAACTCAGGTACTCCTGACTCCAAGGCCGGTGCTCTATCCACTGCGCCACCTAGCTGCCCCTCACCCATTCTTTTTAAGCTTCAACTTGTGTGTTAGAATGCAGGTTCATTGAGGGCACAGACTGTCTTTCTCTTTGTAGTTGAATTCCCAGCTTAGCACAGTGCCTGACACATAATAAAAGCTTGTTGACTTGATTATACCAGGTTTCTTAAGCTTTTTAAAAAATGTTTTTGTCATGGACTCCCCATTTTGGTAGTCCAGTGTAGCCTAAGGACACCTCAGAATGTTTTTTAAATGCATAAGAAACCTAGGATTACCAAGGAAATATAGCCACTGACCCATTGGAGGTCAAAAACCCCTGGTATTACTATGTATAGTGGAACACTAAAATCTACAAATAACTCCAAGCCCTCATTTGAATTTTGCCTCCTTGTAGCTTTTTTTTTTTTTATCAGAGCCACTGGCAAAGAAATAAAATGGTCCCTCTCTTCTCCCTGTACTCCCCCACTCTTTGATGGGAGCTTTGTGGTAGCTTAGTAAGAAGACTTGCACTGAAGCTTCATCAGCTACCAAAAAACCCACTAAGTTTATGAATTAGTGAAGGAGGAAGCCCAGGGGCTAAGGCCAAAGTCCCCAGAAGCAGCCAGGACAGGAAGGGATGTGTGGTTCAGTAAAGCCTACTGACGAGGGAGGAATCTTTACAAGTCACTGAGTCACATCCCTGGTAGTTGGATTGGTTCCAGGGCTGTGCTGGAAAGTTCTGGATCTATTCTTTTTTTTTTTTTTTGGTGAGGCAATTGGGGTTAAGTGACTTTCCTAGGGTCACACAGCTAGTAATTGTTAAGGGTCTGAGGCCGGATTTGAACTCAGTTCCTCCTGAATCCAGGGCTGGTGCTCTATCCACTGCGCCACCTAGCTGCCCCTGGATCTATTCTAAGGCAGTATTGGAGAGTTATTCTGGACTTGTTCCTAGCTTATGGAACCTCCCATACCTTTAAAAAAGATAAAATTGATTCCTTACTTCTATAAGATGACCAGTGTGATCTCCAAAGTAGAGAACCATACTCTACGTGTACAAGTGATCCCATTCCATTTGGTCTTCAAAAAACTAACCCACCATTCTCATTCTAATTTTCAATCTCTCCATGTCTACTGGCTGCTTCTATACGCCCTACAAACATGTCCACGTCTCCCCCATTCTTAAAAAAACCCTCCCTTGATCCATCCATTCTTGCTATCATCCTGTATCTTTTTTTGACTGAACTCATTGAAAAGGCTTCCACTTCCTTTCAACTCTCTGTAGTAGCTTCCAATTTCATCATTCAATTGAAACCACTCTTTTCAAAGTTACTAGTGACCTCTTAATTACCAAATCTAATAGCCTTTCCTCAGTCTTCCAGCTTCTTGACTTCTCTTTTCCTTGATATTTTCTTTTCTCTAGGTTTTCATAACACAGCTCTCTCCTGGTTCTCTTTCTACCTGTCTGGCCATTCCTCAGTCTCCTTCGATGAATCTTCATCTAAATTATTCCCATTAACTATAGGTGTCTCCCAAGGATGTGTCCTGGACCCTCTGTGCCAAAGCTTCTTACATTGTGGGTCTCCAACCAATTTGGGGTTATGTAACTGAATGTGGGGGTCACTGCAGTCTTTGCACTTTGCACTGTGCATCCCATCATGGGGCATATAAAAATTTCTTGGGCAAAAATGGGTCATGAGTGGAAAAAGTTTAAGAAGCCCTGCTCTATACTATTTTACTTGACCTTACCAAATCCCTTGTATTCAATTATCATCTTTCTGCTGATAATTCCCAAATCGATTTATACAGTCTTAACTTCTCTCCTGACCTCTGGGCTTGCAACTCCAACTACCTATTAGACATTTTGAACTGGATGAATTGTAGGCATCTCAAATTCAACATGTCCAAAATTGAACTATTTATTTCTCCTCCCTAAGCCCTGGCCCGTTTCTAACTTCTGTATTACTATTGAGGGGGGTGTAGGGTGTGTCCAGGGAAGACTAATACCTCTGGTGTGAAGGCTACCCAGCCCTTTTAAGGGCTGCTTTCCATTCTTGGTGTCTACCTGATCCACCAACTCTCACCTGTGGCTCCAAGAAGCTGTAACATGCACAATGGCCACATCCCAGTAAACTGTTTCAGAAGATAGGCTAAACCAGGTTGAAGGTAAGCAAGGACTTTCAAACCCTTTGGTGAATTAAGGGGATGTCTACCCCAAGCTTGTGAAGACTCCCCCCGAAGGAATGGGCGGATGAGAACAATTTGTTTCAATGGTCATGGGGGCGGCTGAAATAGGTGCTGTGGAGCACTTAGACGTTAAAGACGCCAAGTCCATCCACTTCATCCCAAGCCATCACCTTCCTATGGAACGTCCCAAACACTGGGCTAACTCGGGCAATGCATGCATCAACAGATTCCCTCTGACAGGGAACAGTTTGTTGCTAACAGAAAAAGCTGAACCAACACACAATTGGCAAAAGTGGAACAGAAAAGGAGTGAGCAGCTTTCAGAGATCAGGTATCCAGCGCTGCATTTACTCATCTGGGTCAAAACACTCACAAACAGCAAGACTAGTTTGATGAAAATGAAAAAACGAGAACTCCACAGGGTATACCAGCAATATAGTTCATCTGTTCCTAAAGCAGTGTTTAACTCCATCAAAAGTAAAGTGCAAGTGAAGCTTAGACAGATGTAGGATTTTTTGCTCAGTAAGAAGGCAGATGGGGGCAGTTAGGTGGCACAGTGGATAGAGTACCGGCCCTGGAGTCAGGAGTACCTGAGTTCAAATCCGGCCTCAGACACTTAACACACACTTACTAGCTGTGTGACCCTGGGCAAGTCACTTAACCCCAATTGCCTCACAAAAAAAAAAAAAAGGCAGATGAAATTCAGTTTTACACTGATATTAATAATCCAAAGTGATTATGATTATGATGCTCTGAAGGCTATTTATGGACAAACAACATGGTGCATCTCAACTACTCAGTGCTGATGGCACCACAATGATCCTGGAGAGATGGGCTGAATGCTTCCAAAGTGTTCTCAAAAGACCATCATCAATCAATGCTGAAGCCATTGACTGTTTATCTCAGGTCAAAGTCAATTCCTGTCAGGCCAAATTTCCAACTGAAGAAGAGTCTTTGAATGCTATTTGGCTCCTCTCATGTGGCAAAATGCCTACTACTGATTCTATTTCAGCTGAGATTTACAAGGTTGGGGGTCCATTGCTTTTACAAAGCTGACTGAATTTTTTCAGATTATATGGCAAGAGGAAGTTATCCCCTAAGAGTTCAAGGATGCCTGCCTTGAGATATAGAAATGGACTCTATAAAGGTAAAGGAAATAGATTGTCCTGTGACAATCCCAGAGTGGGAGTGTCCTCTATTTTTGCCAGACTCTGCCTTAATAGGCTGATCTTCACCTGGGAAATGGTCATCTGAGAGCCAGTGTGGTTCCAGAAAGGTCCGAGGAATGGTCAATATGGTGTTTGCTGCCTGACAACTCTAGGAGAAATCCCCCCTATTCAGAAAGTCTAGTGGCTCTCTATTACCTCCAGGATCAAATATAAAATCTTATTTGGCTTTTAAAGATCTTCATAACTAGCCCCTTCCTACCTTCCTCTTACACACTACTCTGTCTCCTAATTCTGCATTTTCACTGCCTGTCCCTCATACTTGGAATTCCCTCCCTCCTCATCTTTGCTTCCTGGTTTCCTCCAAGGCTCAGGTAAAATCCCAGCTTTTGTAAGAAGCCATTTTCCAGGCCCCCCCCAATGCTAGTTCCTTTCTTCTGAGAATAAGTATAGGCAAATATATCTCCAATTTATCCTGTATATATTCCGTTTGTACATCATTGTTGGAATGTTATCACCCCCATTAGACTATGGGCTCCTTGAAAGCAGGGGCTGTTTTTCCCTTTCTTTGTATCCCCAGAGCATTGCATACTTCCTGGGATATTTGTTATTCAATCACATCCAACTCTTCATGACCCCATGGGCCATACTGTCCACAGGGTTTTCTTGGCAAAGATACTGGAGTGGTTTGCCATTTTCTTTTCCAGTGGATTAAAGCAAACAAAAGTTAAGTGACTTGCCCAGGGTCACACAATTAGTGTCTGAGGCTGAATTTGAATCCAGGTCTTCCTGACTACAGGCCTGGTGCTCTATCCACTGAGCCATCTATCAATTCCAACCACCTATCCTGGAATATGGTAGGCAATGCTTCTTGACTTGAATACTGGGCATGAGGTAATTAGACCAAGGAGTAAGGCCATACCAATAGGAATAAAAAAGGAACAATTGGAAACAACATGCAGAAAGAATTGATGTGATATGACTGATTTGCTTTGGGAAAATAAAGGAGAGGGAAAGAGTTCAAGATACCAGCAAAACAGAGCTGTACCTAGCTTAAGTTGGTTCCACAAGCTAACAGGTTTTTACAATCAAAATGGCCCTTTCTGTGACTGGTCTTCTTTGGGGAAAAGAGATTTCTCGGTTTTTGTTATACATGCCCATCTTCGACTGTGTTTATTCCAGACATAACTACAGAAGGGCTAGATTTGCTCAGAAAATGAATTGAAAACATAAAGATCCTGAACAGAGAATCTGGTGAGCAATAAATCTTAATATTTGGGGGTAGCAACATCATAATCAAGAAGCTTCTAGATCCTGGAGAGGACATCATTTGATGTTATCCATAGGGGTTTGGCATAATTTCTCCAGCAGTCAGAGTAGCTAGCTGGGCCAAACGCCAAAAATCTGTTCTCCTGCATAGTTGGGTTCTGTCTTTGATGCAATGGATCTGACAGAAGGGCTCAAAAGAGATTTGGCCATGGTAGCTGAACAGTTATTACATTCTTTCCCAGAGATGGCAACTTTTCATGTTGTAGAAAATCTTGGTCTGCTATTACAGGAAAGGCCACGAGGGAGCAGCAAAGGGCCAGCATTTGCAATGTCTAACTGTTTGGGAGCCATGGGAAAAAGAGAAATTTCCCCCTCCAAAAAGGAAAAATAGAAGAGAAGCAGAATCCCAAGTGGGTTTAAGGCAGCCAACAGGATTTCTTTATATTTTCAAGAGAAAAAAAATCTCATTTTAATCAGCTAGCTCCTGCAGTACCCAATACCCAATACCTTCCCTCTGTTCCTGGATTTGTTAGGAATGTCAAAGGTGGGTAAAGGTCTCAGAATTTTTTTTTTACCTTGTTGCTTGGGTTCTATACACTTCCACAGGACTAGGACTGGATAAATGACTGAACTAGGCAGAAATATGGTCACTTTATCTCAAGATGTTAAATTTCCATTATAGCCATGAGGAAAACAAACCACCAATAATGTTCCAGAGCTGTGTTGAGAGGATTTGGATTTACTGGAAGGGATAATTTACTGGACCATTCCTGTCAGGGCAGTAACAATAACCCTAGAGAGAAACATGAATTGACTCCTCTCCACTAACTATCTGGGCCCAGATCAGACACTCTTTTGTGCCCAAGGAAACAAATGGTAATAGTCCATATTTACTAGCACTTTAGAATTCTTCAAAGTGCTTTCCTCACACCAACATTCTGAACTAGGTATTGCAATATCTCCATTTTATAGATGAGGAAACAGGGATGGAGAGATGAAGTAACATATCCAAGGCCACAAAATAATGACATTTATATAGTACTTTAAAGTTTGCAAAGTGTTTTGCATAATTCTCACTTAAGCCTCACAACTAAAAAGAAAAAACATTTTTATCCCCATTTTACAGATGAGGAAAGACAGAATATTAGGATTTAAAGACAAGTCTTTGAACCTTGTTTTTTTTTAAACAAAATAGGGAAATTAAGGCTCTTTTCATAATGAAAATTACCACAGACTAATTTTTTTACACATAATTTCATATTTGAAAGGAAATATCTCTAACACTGCTCTAATTTTTCATGGACTTCCTAGTCACACTGTGTGGAACAGTTGGGTTTCCAGATGCAGTTTGGGAAACACTGCTTTTTAGCAATGTCTTCCAAACAGCCCACTAAAATGGCCCAAATACAATGATATAAAGTAACACATTTCATCTCTGGATAAAATGTGGCATTTATCCTGAAACCTAGGCACTGCTGCCTTTAACAATCCCAGTGGCTCCTGTCACTTTTTTCTGTCACTACTATCAGGGACCAAGAAAGCCAAATCTCTCTTCTCCTCAGAACAACTAATAGGCAGCCCACAGAGTAGGTAAAACTGGTCCAACACCTGGAGGGTGTTGGGAAGAAACCCTAGAAACCACAGGTCATGGCAGCTGCCAGCCAAAGGCTCTCTGAAACAATGAAAAAAGTAGGGAGAACAAACAGGACAGAAGCACAAGGTTGGTTAGTTCCATGATTACGTACACTTACGTGAGACTTCTGACAAGCTTAATAATCCTCAGGAACTTGGTTCCTAACTCTTAAATGGAAATTTAAAAAGGAAAGGACTGAAACACTGGTCAGAAAACCCCCCTTCTCAAGTTGGCCACTTAGCTCCTGTCCTGTTTCAGCTTGGTTGATTTCTGTTTGCATTTTTACTTCAATAGATCTATGACCTTGATGATAAGGGTACTCCTTGCAATGATGCAGGTCACAACCCATCTATTCCTCATCTTATGCCATCCATCATTGTCCATGCTCTTTCATAAGTCCTAAACAGAGAGGATCGCTTCTCCCTTATGTGTTAGAGGTCTTCCACAATGTCACAGGTACCAAGGGAGCACTGAAGGTAACACATCCCTCAATCTGCCCCTGTGACTTGAGGCCTAAAAATGAACTACCTTCTAAGGAAAATTCCCAAAGGATGACAAAAACAAAAACAAAAAAATGCATTCATATGGAGCTTTAAAATCTTTAAAGCCCTTTAATAAATGGTATCTCATTCATTTCTCTCAATAACTCTATGAGGTAGGTATTGTTATCTTCAGGAACAAAGGTTCAGAGCACTCAGATGACCTGCCCTTGATCATACCATTAAGTGCCAAAAGGTGGCTTTGACACTAGGTTATCCTGGTGCCAAGTGCAGAACTCTAACCACTACATAAGAACTAGAGAAATATTTTTTATCGTATTTTTAATGATGTAGAAAAGCCATGAAAACATATTTTCCTCCTGTTTTACTCGGTCTGGAAATATACAGTTCTTATCTTACATACATACACAAACTTTCACTTTGATGCATGAACACCAAGCAGCACATGAATCATTTCCAAGAGGAGACAAAGATCAAAGGTCTTCAGTTCAGAAAGTCAAGAATCTCGGTGAAGAGATCAAGCCATCCAGTTTTTTTTACAAATGGTCGCTGAAATGCCTCATCCTTGGCCATTCGACTTGAAATGACGACAAGCTGCACCCGGTTAATGCATGTGCCACAATGTCCCCTCTTGGGCAGTAACAAATAAAAGGAAAGCACTTGGGAGTTCGAAGAAATCAATAGCCATATTTTTCATTAAGATGGGTCCTGCCGTCACCACTCTGGCCTGGTTCAAAACAAAGAAACACCTTTACTTTTCCAAAATCGGGGAGTAAGAGAAGCTGTTCAGCATTCTGCCACAAAAGGAGAAAATAGCAGAGAGTAAAGACAGAAAAGGGAAACTGGTACTTGGTGGAAAGAATACTTTTCAAATACACATCCAAATCCCAGACATCTTTTGTCCTTACCCTGATGCCCATTTAACAGAAAATCTTCAGTGACAGGCAGCTGAACTTTTAATTATTCACACATCAATAACCTGGTATATAAAAGAATCAACCAACCTTCAGGTGGTACCCACACACAGTAGTCTGGATCATCTTCTGGATACTTCGAGGAAAGCACTTGTGGTAACTACAAGGAAAAAATGGGTTAATTAATCCCAAACTCCAAGTGCCTTATAACACTGATGAAGATAAATAACTTCTAGGGGCTATGTCTTTGCCTGTTTGTTTGTTTTTTTAATTAATAAAGTATTTTATTTTTTTCCCGTTACATGTAAAGATAGTTCTCAACTTTTGTTTATACAGGCTTTCCAATTTCAGATTTTTCTCACTCCCTCCCCTCCCTCCTCCCTCCCCTAGACAGCAGGTAATCTGATATAGGTTATATACACACACACAGACACACACACATAATAACATTAATCCCATTTCTGCATTAGTCATATTATAAGAGAAGAATCAGAGCAATGATGAAAAACCTCAAAATAGAAAAAACAGCACTAAAAACAAAAGAAATAGTATTCAGCATCTATACTCCACAGTTCTTTTTTGTTTTTTCTTGGATTTGGAGATCCTCTTCTATCATGAGTTGCCTGGAACTCTTCTGTACCATTGCATTGGTGAGAAGAATACAGTCCATCACAGTAGATCAACACTCAATGTTGATGATACTGTGTACAATGTTCTTCTGGTTCTGCTCATCTCACTCATCATCAGCCCACGCAAGACCCTCCAGGTTTCTCTGAACTCCTCCTGCTCATCGTTTCTTACAGCACAATAGTATTCCATTACATTGATATACCACAACTTGTCCAGCCATTCCCCAATTGATGGGCATCCCCTCAACTTCCAATTCCTTGCCACCACATAAAGAGCAGCTATAAATATTTTTGTACATGTGGGTCCCTTTCCCCTTTCCATGATTTCTTTGGGAAAAAGACCCAAAAGTGGTATTGCTGAGTCAAAGGGTATGGACAGCTTTATCACCCTTTGGGCATAATTCCAAATTGCTCTCCAGAATGGTTGGATCAGTTCACAGCTCCACCAACAATGCATTAGTGTTCCAATTTTCCCACAGCTTCTCCAACATTTATCATTTTCCTTTGTTGTCATTTTAGCCAATCTGATAGGTGTCAGGTGGTACCTCAGAGTTGTTTTTCTCTAATCAATAGTTGCATTTCTCTAATCAATAGTGATTTAGAGCATTTTTTTATATGGGAATAGAAAGCTTTGGTTTCTTCATTAGAAAACTGCCTGTTCATATCCTTTGACCATTTCTCAATTGGGGAATGACTTGGATTCTTATAAATTTGATTTAGTTCCCTATATATTTTAGAGATGAGGCCTTTATCAGAAGCACTGGCCACAAAAATTGTTTCCCAGCTTTCTGCCTCCCTTCTAATTTTGGATGCATTGCTTCTGTTTGTACAAAAATTTTTTAATTTAATGTAATCAAAATCATCCATTCTGCATTTTATAATATACTCTATCTCTTGTTTGGTCATAAACTGTTTTCCTTTCCAAAGATCTGATAGGCAGACTATTCCTTTCTCTCCTAATTTACCTATGGTATCACCTCTTATGTCTAAATCGTGCATCCATTTTGAACTTATTTTAGTATAAGGTGTAAGATGTTGGTCTATGCCTAATTTCTGCCATACTATCTTCCAGTTTTCCCAGCAATTTTTGTCAAATACTGAGTTCCTATCCCAGAAGCTGGAGTCTTTGGGTTTATCAAACACTACATTACTAGTGTCATTTACTACTGCATTTCCTGTGCCTAGCCTATTCCATTGATCTACCACTCTATTTTTAAGCCAGTACGAGATAGTTTTGATGACTGCCGCTTTATAGTAAAGCTCCAGGTTTGGGACCACTAACCCACCTTCCTGTGAATTTTTTTTCATTATTTCCCCGGATATTGATTTTTTGTTTTTCCAGATGGATTTTGTTATTTTTTCTAGCTCTATAAAATAATTTTTAGGTAGTCTGATTGGTATGGCACTGAATAAGTAAATTAATTTAGGCAGTACTGTCATTTTTACTATATTAGCTCTGCCTATCCATGAGCAATTGATATCTTTCCAATTATTTAGATCTGATTTGATTTGTGTGAAGAGTGTTTGGTAGTTGTGTTCATAGAGTTCCTGGATTTGTCTTGGCAAGTAGACTCCCAAGTATTTTATATTATCTACCATTACTTTAAATGGAATTTCTCTTTCTATCTCTTGCTGCTGGACTTTGTTGGTCATGTATAGAAATGCTGATGATTTATGTGGATTTATTTTATATCCTGCTACTTTGCTATAGTTGTTAATTGTTTCAAGTAATTTTTGAGTTGATTCTCTAGGATTCTTTAAGTATCCCATCATATCATCTGCAAAGAGTGACAATTTTGTTTCCTCCTTGCCTATTCTAATTCCTTTAATTCCTTTTTCTTCTCTGATTGCTAAAGCTAACATTTCTAGGATTGACTGTCCCTACTTTCCCCACCTCCAGTGAGTAAATGTTCTATTCTGATTGCAATAAAGATCATTGGCTTCTCAAACTGAAAAAATAATTACCAATAAGTCAGGTTAATGCCCTAACTTACTATTATTTGTGACTTCATTGGTACAAGAAATTCCTAGTGAAGAAACTCCCATTGCCAATACAGAGATAAGTGCTTTGCAACTTGCAGTCTTGAAAAAAGGATCCACACACACACAAAAAAGGACCCACATCTCATACATAAAAAACTGATTGAAATTTACAAGACAAAGAGCCAAAGACATAAAAGGTCCAATAGATAAATGGTCAAAAGATATGAACAGGCAAATTTCAAAGGTTAAAAACAAAATCCAGTTTGGAAAAGGGGAGAACATGGAGAGAGAGAACAAGAGAGTAGGAGACAGAGCTCACTGTAGCAGAAGGCTACTTACTAGAGCCCCAGTGAGAGATGAGGGTGAGAGCTGATGAAGGGGGCAGCAGCCACAGCCTCAGGAATGGAAAGCAGCTCAGAGAAGGTGCCAACACACAACCAGCAAAGACAACACAAAGGACTTACTCTGCTTGAACCAGCAGCTTTCTTCAGGACTTCCTTGTTCTGCTCACAGCTATTCTTTGACTCTGGTGAAACAACAAAGCTCCATCACTCCAATGAGCTCTTGCTCATTCTTGGTTCACCCCTATACTTTCAAAACCCTGAAGTTAGAATCAATAACACAGGACAGAAGTAAAAATCCTGAGTTGAGTGAAATCTAACAACTCCTCTGGAGAAGACTTTTCGTACCATTTTACAAGTTCATTCGAACCCAGTAAAATGTAGAAGAGAATTTCCTCCTTCAAAAATTCATATATTTCTAATCCTTAGGCATTCAGTGATCATGTTCATACCATCGTGATATTAATATGCAAAACCAGTCATAATAGAATTCTGAGACTGGATTTGCAATTCCATAATTTAACACTAAAGAGTAAAATTGTTGGCTATTATCAATCCTTTTTTTGCTTCACCATGGGTTTACAAAGTAGTTTCCCACCCCCTTCCCGGCCCCCACCCCACCAACTCTAGGTTGTTGTAGTTGAAGGATTATTATGCCTTTGTTTATATTGATGAGGAAACTCAGGGTCAAAGTGATAAAATTAGAGCTGGAGAGGGGCAGAGCCAGAAATACATGCTCTGTCTCCTGACCTAATTCTGATGCTTGTCTTTCCAGCCAGACTTTCTTGTGAATTCTGAAATCTCCCCTGGGACTAGACTCAGCCTGGGACTCCTAACTTGCGTCATTCTGGTTAGCACAAAGGTCCTAGGCTCTTCAAGAGGGAAGAAGACAGAAAGGCAGGCAAGGAGAATAGCTCCTTTACAAGTAAGTCCTAGGCCTTGGTGGATACCACTGCCACCACCCTGTCATCTTGTCTGCTGCCTTGTGGCTACTGCTCAGTGTCAAGGTTGAGGGTTTTAGTTGCTCACCTGAGGACTCCCCTTGTACCAGGGCCAATCCCTCACCCTCTAGGCATCCTTTATTCAGTCCTTCCTGGCTGAGCTGAGTCGAAGTCCCAGTTTCTGAAAAATGTTACACCAAAGCACAGTCAGGCAGTGAATTGGAGAATGAGGAGACGCTCCAGGCTAAGCTCACGCCCAGCATCTGACCTCACCTCTAGTACCAGAGCTTCAACCACCAACATTTGGATTTTGCCTAATGCAGAGCTATCAACTTTCTATTTTAATAAAGAGGTCAATTTGGTTTTTCTTTTCAATCATCCTTCATCTATTCTAGGGATGGAAAAGAAATGCATCTTTGAATAAGGACCAGAAGAAATCATCTGGTTCAACTCATTTATTTTACATATGAGAAGACTGAAGCCTGGAAAGGAAAGGTCACTTACCTGGTGTCACCCAGCTGCTTGGTGCTACAGCCAGGACTAAGTATCTTTTTTTTTGGCAGGGCAATGGGGGTTAAGTGACTTGCCTAGGGTCACACAGCTAGTAAGTGTTAAGTGTCTGAGGCCGGATTTGAACTCAGGTATTCCTGACTCCAGGGCCGGTGCTCTATCCACTGCGCCACCTAGCTGCCCCTAGGACTAAGTATCTTGACTCCTCATCCAAGATTCCTTTTCCTCCACCACACTGACCCAAGAGGCAGCTCAGCTTAGATGCTTTCTGGACAAAGAGTCCCTATCATAACTCAGGATGTTTCTGGACCATAAGTATGACAGCTAGTTTGAGTTACAGATTTCACAACTATCAACTTCTGGCAACTGTAGAAATGAAATTGTATGGGGCATCCAGGAGGGTCAAAGTAGCGGGGCAGAAAGCTTGTAAAAGCATAAAGGCACACTATATAAGCAAGAAATATTTCTTTTGGAATACATTTTAAATTGTTTAGGAGAGACTAAGTGCTGAAACAAAAGTCAAGCTCAATCTGTTTAGACCTGCAAGAGTTAAATCTTTTTTGTGTGTGCCATTGACCCCTTCTGAGAAAAATGCTTTTAAATGCATAAAATAAAATACATACTGGTCCTTGAATAATATACAGGACCTCTATAAATATTCATTTGTTCAAACAGCTAACCCTCTACATGTAGAAAGAAACATTGTCAAATGAATTAACCAAGGAAACTGAATAACAAGGTCTCATGAAGCATGTTTTTTAGAAGAACACAGGAACAGGGAGAAAAATAAATGCCTTTGAAATCAAGAGAAAGGAAAAAGCACAAAGGTCAAGAATAATAATATTTATATATATACTAGTCATATGAAACCAGGAGTCACAATCTGTGATATGACAATTCGGCAAATTATAAGCTAGAAATATGTAATCTATAAAATGCCTGTAGCCCTCTGATGGACACATGAGTATCTTTAGTAATAGGTGGTGAAGTCTACTAACAAAGGGGACTATAACATATTGATGTCATTTAGGAATAAATCTGTGTAGCCCTCTGTAGTCCAGGAGGGGGATGCTTCAAGTAAGTAGGAAGAGGCTGAGGTATGACAGAAAACTTCGGGGGGCACACCTCGTCCGACCCATAGCTGAACAGTCTCCTCAACAACACACAACAAGGGGTCAACCAGCCTTTACTTGAAGACCTCTAGAGTGAAAGGAATCCCACCACCTCTTCGGACAACCCATTCCACTTCTGGACATTCTGCTGACACAAAGCCTAAATTTGCCTTTCTGAAACTTCCGTCCACTGTTCTTAATCCTGATTTCTGGAGCAATAAGGAGAATGAGTCTAATCTCTCTTCGGGCTAAAAGCTTCTAAACAGCTGAGGACAGTCATCATATCAACCCTAAATCTGATCTTCTCTTCTTCTATTAAGGCTAAGACTGGGGGAAGGAGAGAAATAATTACCAGAATCAAGTCTACAAATTATCAAAAGGTTGGGCATTGGGGGCAGCTAGGTGGCGCAGTGGATAGAGCACCGGCCTTGGATTCAGGAGTACCTGAGTTCAAATCCAGCCTCAGACACTTAACACTTACTAGCTGTGTGACCTTGGGCAAGTCACTTAACCCCAATTGCCTCACCAAAAACCAAAACAAAACAAACCAAAACAAAACAAAAAAAAGGTTGGGCATTCTGTGGCCTGGAGGGAAGTATATCTCTCTCTCTCAGTGGGCAGACTCTCCTGAATTGCCCCTAGAAAAGAAGTAGCACTGAGGCGGTATCTTAACAAAGAACTCTTTCCGTTCACTAGCCCTACAGGAACTGAGAAGGAGGAATGGGCTGACTGCCACAGGGCTCCAACTTTTGGTATCGAACACACCCTTCCTGGTGTGCTTGTCCCCTCTTTTCTATGATTGATCAGAGGTCCGATTTGTGCACACAAGGTTTAGAGAGACAAGGAGGTTAGAATACTCCTCTTGCTATTGGGCTGGATCAGCAAACAGGTCCTTTCCAGCCCAAATGAAACAAACAAATAAAGAAAAATGGAGGCCCACCAGCCCCTAAATATTCATGAGTAAAGATGACACTAGAAGAAATTGAAAGGTCCACCCCAAGTTCACTCTGAGGCTGAATTGTAAACAGAATTAAGAGAGAGAAAGTACCACTGTGGGGGGGCTAATTTGCTAACTAGAGCATTAGCCTAGGTTCTCAAATTGTGATCCAGGGATCCCCAAGGGGAGGCCTATGAGGCCAGAATTCTCATAATAATACTAAGACATTTAAATTTCTAATATGTTAAATATCAGGGAGCTAGGTGGCACAGTGGATAGAGTGCCGGGCCTAAGGTCAATCTGGTCTCAGACACTTACTAGTTGTGTGACCCTGAGCAAGTCATTTAACCCTGTTTGCTTCAGTTTCCTGATCTGTAAAATGAACTGGAGAAGGAAATGGCAAACTACTCCAGTACCTATGCCAAGAAAACCCTAAATACAGTCATGAAAGTCAGGCATAACAAAAACAACTGAACAACAACAAATGTTAAATACCAATAGCTATAACCCACATAAATAAACACTCTTTGGGAGAGTCCTTGATAAATTTTTTTTTGGGGGGAGGGTGAGGCAATGAGGGTTAAGTGACTTGCCCAGGGTCACACAGCTAGTAAGTGTGAAGTATTTAAGGCCGGATTTGAACTCAGGTTCTCCTCCAGGGCCAGTACTTTATCCACAGCTCCACTTAGCTGCCCCGAGTCCTTGATAATTTTTAAGCATATAAAAGTGTCCTGAGACCCAAAAGTTTGAGAACTACTGCTCTAGCAGATACATAAAGCCAACAGAGAATTAAGAGTCAGATTTCCTTTTGTAAACCCATCAGCTTGTAATATTAGGAAACATTCTCTCACTAGAACACAAGAAATGAAAAAGTTACCATGTCTGGTGTCCACCAGTTTGTTCTGACTTGAAAGATCTGGAGTTTCTTCCATGGCTTCTTCTGACTGCATTTCCATTTTAAGAGGTGCATGATTCATTGATCCTATTTCTTCTTTGTGTTCTTCTTCTTCTTCTTCCTCCTCCTCTTCCTCTTCTTCAGGCTCATCCTTCATTTTTATTAAACTTGGAGGGAGTGCTGGACGCTTAGGGGGCAACTTCTGCAATGGAAGAAAAAGGATAAATCGGTAAACTTACCTAAAGTAAAAGAAAAAAACAAATTTCTCTAATAGAGTTGGCTAAAGAGAAGGGGGACAAGAAATCACATTGTTAAGCCGACAATCTCTTAAGTCTATCAGAAGGATAATTTCCATGTGAAACTTTAATCTTTCATGACTTTAGTCAGTCTAGAATTAACCTCTAAGGGCAAAAAAATATTCTTTTTTTTTTTTTGGTGAGGCAATTGGGGTTAAGTGACTTACTCAGGGTCACACAGCTAGTAAGTGTTAAGTGTCTAAGGCTGGATTTGAACTCAGGTCCTCCTGACTCCGGGGCCAGTGCTTTATCCACTGCGCCACCTAGCTGCCCCGCAAAAGAATATTAATAACAAAATGCACAGAGCAGTCTGCAAGGATAGGGAAGCTGGTTCCAGGAGACTATTAAAAAACAAGAACAAGCAAAAGAGAGCTGATTAATCAACTAGAATGATCAAAGGCTATTTTCAGTAGAGAAGAAAAATGAAATATGAAGAAAGCTACTTGCAGGAGCTTGTGATACTAAGTTGGCTTAGGACGCTGAAGCCTCAGAGAATATACTACCTCTGAAGCTATACATGAACTCTACAGAAGGACTTGTTTTGGTTTGGTTTGGTTTTTTTGTGAGGCAATTGGGGTTAAGTGACTTGCCCATGGTCACACAGCTAGTAAGTGTTATGTGTCTGAGGCCGGATTTGAACTCAAGTCCTCCTGAATCCAGGGCTGGTGCTCTATCCACTGTACCACCTAGCTGCCCCCAAAATGACATTTTTTTTTTTTTGTAGGGCAATGAGAGTTAAGTGACTTGCCCAGTGGTCACATAGCTAGTAAGTGTCAAGTGTCCGAGGCCAGATTTGAACTCAGGTCCTCCTGACTCCAGGGCTGGTGCTTTATCCATTGTGCCACCTAGCTGCCCCTACAGAAGGACTACTCAAGGAGACAAGGTAGATTAAGCCATAGAGAAACATTCAATCTGAGGTCTGTGAATCAGATTGAGAACTGGAATAATAGGTGCAGCTGATGATTACTGACAAAGGTATTTACACCTTAGTTTTTGTTTTCTTTAAAAATGTGCTTTGAAAGAAAGCAACACATTTTAAATACAGTGTTCATTCAGCCACATTCCAGGATGTGCTACATGAGAAGAGCAGGATCATGTGCTAGATCATTAGTCAGAGACTGTGCTTGGCCTTGGCTCCACCCTGATAGCTGGCTCTGGGGAACAGGGAAAGTCTATTTCCCCATCTACAAAATGTACAGGTTGGGCTAGAAAATATCAAAATTCTCTTCAAGCTCTAAAATTAACTATTCTTTTTTGCTCAAAAAAAAAAAAGAAAGAAAGAAACAGAAAAAGTTATTTTCCCCTTCCATCTCAAGTAAATCACCCTGTGTCATAAGTTGCTCAATCTACACCGCCTAGAGCCAGGCATCATTGCTACCTGGTGATGGTCTACTCTAAACACAGGTTTGTTTTAAGCATCGAATATCTCCCACTGGTTGCAATTGCAAAAGAAAACTTCTCAAGTGGTAACAAATATCCATTTACCAGTCAACTGTCTTATCTGTCATTTGGTTTTCTACACACCAGGAAGAAGTGCCCACTGCATATAATCTCTCCCCATTTAGAGGGTAAATTATATCAACCATCACCAAATGAGCAAACTGCCAACTACTTTTCTTGTCAAGCTGTTTAGATATCAATCAATTCACCATGGCCTGATCTCCCAAGGATGAGCTGACAAAGAACAGTCTCTGACTGGCCTGAATGAGAATCACACAGAAAGAGGGGGGGGGGGGGCAGCACAGTACAATGGGAATAATAGCACTGGATCCCAGAATACCTAGGTTCAAATACCAGCTCTATGGTGACTGTATGGGCAAGTCTCTGGATCTTGTTTTGGTTTTTTTTCACTCGAAAAATGAAGGGGTTGGACTAAAGGACTCTGCTCCAAATCTTATAGACATAAGTATCCTCGACGAAGGCATTGAAGTTCCTCCATAAACAATCACTCTTGTTTGTTTGTTTGTTTTTTGGGGAGCGCAATGAGGGTTAAATGACTTGCCCAGGGTTACACAGCTGGTAAGTGTCAAGTGTCTGAGGCCAGATTGTTTAAATTGTCCTCCAGCTTCTACTTATTTCACTCTGTGTTAATTCATACAGTTCTTCCCACGTTTCTTTGAATGCCCCATATTTGGTGTTTCTAATAATGTAATATCACATTAGATTTGTGTGCTGCACTTTGTTCAGACATTCTCAAATCAATGGACAACCACTTTTGTTTCTAAGTTGTTGTTGTTTGCTTTTGTTGCCACAAAAAAAATTATTCAATATAAATAATTGAATTCTTTTTTAAATTAAATTAAATTAATTTATTTTTTGCAGGGCAATGGGGGTTAAGTGACTTACTCAGGGTCACACAGCTAGTAAGTGCCAGGGGCCGGATTTGAACTCAGGTCCTCCTGAATCCAGGGCTGGTGCTTTATCCACTGTACCACCTAACTGCCCCCAACAATCACTTTTCTTTTTTTTTTGTGGGGCAATGGGGGTTAAGTGACTTGCCCAGGGTCACACAGCTAGTAAGTGTCAAGTGTCTGAGGCCAGATTTGAACTCAGGTACTCCTGAATCCAGGGCCGGTGCTTTATCCACTGCTCCACCTAGCTGCCCCCAACAATCACTTTTAACATTCCGAAAGGATTTTATCTATCAACAAGAAGATGAGTGGAAAGCAGCATAGGATTGACTCAAGGACCAAAAGTTTACATTTTCTTCCACAACTTACCCCTACTGTTCCAGTTTTCAATTTAAATTTGCTCCCTCCTTTCATGGCACCAAAAAGAGGCAATGTTAGCTTTTTAGGCTTGTTTTCCAAATTTTCGGTCTGGTTTTCTGTCCTATTAAGAAAGAGCCATTACTACCTGTAACCACTGAGTCACTGCAACAAATGCCTAAGTACTGCTATGACATATAACAAAATAACCTTGGTAAAGCAAAAAATGGTACTATTAGAGATTTGATTGTATTAGCAGTAAAAAACAAAACAAAACAAAAACTATTCCACTTAAAACAATTAAAATTAACATCACTGGTTTTCACAGAAGTAGTCAAAACAATTAAGAACAAGAAAATACCTATTCTCTGGCCTGGTGATTTCCAAGACTCAAGGGAGCAGCAGCAGTTGTAACAACCCCAGCAGCAGTTACTAGTATTTTAAGGTTTGAAAATTTTTTCCTCAGGGCAACTAGGTGGTGCAGTGGATAAAGCACCAGCCCTGGATTCAGGAGTACCTGAGTTCAAATCCGACCTCAGACACTTGACACTAGTTGTGACCCTGAGCAAGTCACTTAACCGCCATTTCCCCGAAAAAAAAAAAAAAGAAAAGAGAAATGAAAATGTTTTCCTCACAATGACCCTGTATAGTCATTGTGCAGCCTAAGTATTATTAGTGCTTTTTTACAGATGAAGAAATGGAAGGCCTTGAGAAGTCACACAGCTGGGAAGGATCAGAGCCAGGTCTGGCCCTCCTTCCACAACACTTCCTGGCCTCTCTCAACCTTGCTTTCACCAAACTATGACCCTATGGCATGAGTCCCACAAGTAAGAGGAGAGAATTTGAAAGAATTATCTATATAGAGGCAGGAGTTGTAGCCTAACACTAATAATCCTTTTCTTCCCACTGATTTTTTTTTTTGCAGGGCAATAAGGGTTAAGTGACTTGCCCAGGGTCACACAGCTAGTAAGTGTCAAGTGTCTGAGACCAGATTTGAACTCAGGTCCTTCTGAATCCAGGGCCAGTGTTCTATCCACTGTGCCAGCTAGCTGCCCCCATCTTCCCACTGATTTTTGAAGGGACCACAGAGACAGCAATGATCTATCTGAGGATCATTCCTTATTCTATAGGAGCTGCAGAGTCGTCGTTATTGTTATCCTTTGTTCTCAAAGAGGACCATGACATCAGGAGGTGGTGTCATGACTTGCAGCGAACTGTATTGAAGTGAGAGAAGGTTGTGTAAAGTCACCAGCCTCACTCTCGACTCCAGAGCCATCTGGGTCCTGTGGTAAGATGGGAAGTCATCAGGAATACCAGAGATGGGACCCCAGATGTTTGAGGCAATTGGAGTTAAGTGACTTGCTCAGGGTCACACAGCTAGTAAGTGGCAAATGTCTGAGGTCACATTTGAACTCTGGTCCTCCTGACTCCAGGGCCAGTGTTCTATCTACTGTGCCCCCTAGCTGCCCCAGGAGCTGCAGAGTCATATTGAGCCAGAAACCAAATAAGCTAAATCTCCTAGAATAAAGTCACGGTTAAGGGGATGGGAATGAAGCCTGAGTATGAAGCATAAACAGAACCAACCCCAAACTCCAAGATTATACTAAACAGGAATAGAAATTTGCCAACCAGGAGGACCTTCATGTTGGCTAGTAAGACCTAAGTCCTGGAAGAAAAAGGAGAAAAATACATACAACAGAAAAATAAGGTAAATATGAGAAGGGACAGGAAAGAAGAAGAAAAAACATAAGAAAATTAAGAGGCAAAAGACACAAACAGCAGAGAGCCGGCAGATACAGGCTCACAAATATAGGGCTACAAGTGATTTTAGAGGCCATTATGACCAACTCCCCTCATTTTACAGATGAGGAAAATGAGACCTGAGGCTACCCTGAAAGCTGTCATCCATAGCATCTGAGAAGACAGCTAGTCTGGAGACAGAAGAAAACTATAACAGCTCCACAGCATAGGGGAAAATGAGAGTAATAAAAGAGTAGCAAAAAGCTAACAACTTACATTAATGTAGCACTTTAAGAGCTTTCCTCATGACAACCCAGGAAAGAAAGTAGTTCCAAGTATTAAAATACCTGTTTGAGTGGCTTTGTATTTGGCCTCCCACATAGACAGTGATTGCTCCAAAACTCCTAAGGATATTACTAAGAAATAATTTTTTACCACCAAAGTGAGAAAATGTGCTATTAGTTTGTTGTAAATCTTAAATTCCCTCTTAAAACATAAATCTAATGCCATGGTTTGATAGCCCTGACATGGCAAAAGCCCAGCACTGCAAGAAAGGATTTGGCTTTTACTTAACTGCTGCTTTCTAGCCTGTCGTAACAGTGTCTGGAAGATCCTTCAGAGATCCTAGACATACTCATATCATTTTTTACAACTTGAGATTATGTGACTTCCTCCTCCAGTATACTCTAGCTACCTCACTTTCACCCACCCCACAGATCCAATCAGGTGTCAAATGCACTCACAACCACCACCCTAGTTCAGACATCTGAACCTGGCCTGCCTGTTACCCAGGCCTCTTCTCTGGCCCCTCTTCCCTGCCTCAAGTCTTTCCCTATTCCAATTCATTCTTCACACAGCCACATCAATGCTTTTCCTAACCATGTCACTCCCTGATTCAAACTCAAAACAGCTGCTCCCTATTACTGCTAAAATCAAATATAACTTCTCTGTTTGCAATTTAAAAGTCCTGATAATTATGGTCCCATTCTAACTTCCTAGACTGATATATTACTCCCCTCCATGCACTCTACTGTACAGTTCAATCAACTGGGTTTCTTGCTTTTCTTTACATTCCCTCTCCCATCTCCATGTCTTTGCACTGGCTTACTCTGAGCCTGGGATCTATTCTCTCTCCCTCTTCTCCACATCCCCCCACCCCCACCCCTTTTAAAATTCTCTTGGCTTCCAGTGAAACTTGACTCAAGTGCCAGCTTCTGCATGAAGACTTTCCTGGTCCCACTAACAGCCCACTCTCACCCCACCAGTTATCTTCTATCTGTACACACCTACCTATGGGCATGCTTTCTCCTCAAATCTCCTCAAAGGCAGGGACAGTTAAGACTTTATTTTTGTATCCCTGGTCTCTAATATCCTGCTTGGCACATAGCAGATTCTTAAGAATTAATATTTCACATTTAAATAGTGCTTTAAAGTTAACAGTGTAGGGAAGAAAGAGAAAGTGGATTTTTGTTCATTAAAAAATAAAATTTAGGGCAGCTAGGTGGCGCAGTGGATAGAGCACTGGCCTTGGATTCAGGAAGTTCAAATCTGGCCTCAGACACTTGACACTTACTAGCTGTGTGACCCTGGGCAAGTCACTTAACCCTCATTGCTCTGCAAAAAAACCCAAAACAAAACAAACCCCCCCCAAAATTTAATTTTGACAGATAAAAGGTTTACAAAGTGAACCTATAATAATCTCAATAATAATCCTGTGCCATTTTACAAATGAGTAAACAAATTCTGAGAAGGGAAATAACTTGTCATTTTCACAAAGCTAAAACATATCAGAGCTAACATTTGAAACAATTCTCCTGAATACAAGTCTCACACTCTTTCCACTATATCATACATTGCCTCTAATCTCAGAATAGAAATAGTTCAATTCCAAATGTATCACATAACAACTTTTGCCTATTTCAAATTCTATTTCAAGGTCTGAACGAAATTACTAACACTCACTTTTTAAGCTCTGGCATCTCTGTTGGTTTCACAAGTTTAATCAGCCCTTTAAGTCTCTGCTGTTCTTTCTTCAGCTCAAAGGTTCTTAAATGAAGCTTTTTCCGGGACACACCATCTAATGTACTCCCTGATTTGATTTCTGTCATGAATGCATCCAAAGAATCCTGAGGTGTAGACTCTGACAAGCCTGGCAAAAAAGAAGAGATAATTTGTTAGAAAATAATGTGCCCAAAAGGTCTACAGAGATAATAATGACACGGCTTTGTAGTAAGATATTAAGGTCATAACAGTAATACAGTAAGATACTAAGGTCACAGAACTGGATCCCCAGCAATCACTATGACCATCACTATGACCATGTAAATGCCACTAAGACTGGTACCAAGGCACAGCACTGTCAAATAGCAATGGAATGTATTTAATAAAGAACATTTTAGAAGATAAAAGAAAGAATTATAAGGAAATCCAAGTTAGTCAGCCTCCTAACATTACTCTTAAAAATAATAAAAGATACATGAGAGAAGAAAAATGGTGCCAAATCCAAAAAAGAATTTTAATTAATTTTTTTTTTGTGGGGCGATGGGGGTTAAGTGACTCGCCCAGGGTCACACAGCTAGTAAGTGTCAAGTGTCTGAGGCTGGATTTGAACTCAGGAACTCCTGAATCCAGGGCCAGTGCTTTATCCACTGCACCACCTAGCTGCCCCCTTCAAAATAGAATTTAAATGTAGCTCCCTGAAATAAACAAAGCAAGAAGAGCACTGATGTAATTTTTAAAATATTGTTTCAAAGCAACTGAAACAGCTAATGAACAAGAAGTAATGCAGATGGAAAAAGAAACAACATAGAATTATTTGAGTTATATAGGCCAACATCATCAATCTAATTTCAGTGACCTGTTTGGTCCCATAGCTAGGATATATCAGGGGTGACTCTGAGGCCAACCTTCTCTGCACTAACACTGTATTGCCTCTTATATTTTATGTACACTGAAACAACAAAAATTAAGTAAAATAATGGCAAGTAGAACATTAACAGGACATAAGGGATTTATTTATGTTAAAAACACTGCAAGATTGAGGATCATAGATCTAAAGTTGGAAAGGACCTCACCCCAATCTCCTCATTTCACAGAAGAAACTGAAACGGAAAGATCTTTCCTAAATATGATGAAAAAGTATTCAAATCACCAACTAATATCAAGAAAAGGTGAAATGTATAAGGTATTCCCACTAAAAATAGGTATAAAGTCTCCTGCCGTCAATCCTATTATAGTATTAGACACGTTGGCTTAGCAATAAAGGTTGAAAAGGGGGCAGAGTCTTCATAACTATAAATGTGAATGGGATAAACTCATTCATTGCATGGAAGTGGATAGCAGAATGGATTAAAAACCCAAATCCTACAATATGTTGTTTACAAGAAACACACTTGAAGCAGAAAGATACACACAGAATACATGTAAGGGGCTAGAACAAAATCTATTATGCTTCAGCTGAAGCAAAGAAAGCAGGGGTAGCAATCATGATTTCACACAAAGCAAAAGCAAAAGTAGATCTAGTTAAAAGAGATAAAGAAGGAAACTCTATCTTGCTGGAAGATACCATAGACAATGAAGTCATATCAATACTTAACAAATATGCACCAAATGGTATAGCATCTAAATTTCTGAAGAAGTTAAATGAATTACAAGAAGAAATGGATAATAAAACTATCCTAGTGGGGGACCTTAACCTTCCCCTCTCAAAACTAGATAAATCTTACCAAAAAAGAAACAAAAAAGAAGTTAAGGAAATGAATAAAAATCTTGAAAAGTTAGATATGAGAGATCTCTGGAGAAAACTGAATGGGAATAGAAAGGAATATACCTTCTTCTCATCAGTACATGGGACCTACACAAAAACAAGATGCAGAAAAGTAGAAATAGTAAACACATCCTTTTCAGATCATAATGCAATAAAAATTACATTCAATAATTGACAATTGAAAGAGAGATTAAAAATCAATTGGGAGGGGCAGCTAGGTGGCGCAGTGGATAGAGCACTGGCCTTGGATTCAGGAAGTTCAAATCCGGCCTCAGACACTTAACACTTACTAGCTGCGTGACCCTGGGCAAGTCACTTAACCCTCATTGCCCCCCCCCCCACCAAAAAAAAAGATTAATGAACATTATTAGGAGGGGAAAAAAATCAATTGGAAATTAAATAATCTGATCCTAAAAAACAAGTGGGTCAAAGAACAAGTCACAGAAACAAATGATGATTTCATTAAAGAAAATGACAATGATGAGACAACAATATCAAAATTTATGGGATGGGGCAGCTAAGTGGCACAGTGGATAAAGAACCAGCCCTGGATTCAGGAGGACCTGAGTTCAAATCCAGCCTCCCACACTTGATACTTACTAGCTGTGTGACCCTAGGCAAGTCACTTAACCCTCATTGCTTCGGGAAAAAAAATTTATGGGATGCAGCCAAATTGGTACTTAGGGGAAATTTTATATCCCTAACTGCTTATATCAATAAAATAGAGAAAAAGCAGATCAATGAATTAGGCATGCAACTAAAAAACCTAGAAAATAAAAAGGGGGAAGGGAATAAGCATTTATTAAGCACCTACTATGTGCCAGGAACTGTGCTTAGCACTTTACAATGATTATCTCATCTAGTCTTCCCAATCCTGCAAAATAGGTGCTATTATTTCCCCCTTTATAGAGATGAGGAAACTGAGGCAAAACGGAGGTTAAATGACTTGCCCAGGGTCACATGGCTCATGTCTATGGCTGGATTTGAAATCAGACCTTCCTTATTCCACACCCAGCACTTTATCCACTAAAAAGCATTGGTGATAGAGAAATTAAAATATCTATTTTCAGATGACATGACTATCTAGAAAACTCAAGACACTAAACGAAAATCTTGAGTTAATAAATGGCAATAGCAAAAGGAGCCAGGTATGAAATAACTCTTTGAAATGTAACTACATAACTGCTTTTGAAATGTAACTACTAACAAAAAAGTCAATATGAAAAAAAATACCATTTGGAACATTAACAAAATGTGCAAAATATTTTGGGATCAACATATGAACAAATACAAGAGTATTATGTAAATGTAACTTAAAAATTATTTGGACAGAAATTCAAAAAGTGATCAAGTTGGAGGGATACATTTCCTGCTCATAGTTAGACAGAAAAAACATATTAAAATTGTAAATATTTCTGAAATTAATTTATAGATTTAATTTAATATTAAGAGAACAATTCTTAAATTAGATAAGACCATTAAAAAAGTTCGTTTAGAACAGACAAAAATATCAAAAAAATTATGACCATTAGAAATGGAACAGGGCACTTGCCTTAACAGATTTCAAAACTTCCTAGTAATAACAGAATAAAAAAGGCAGAGAAACAGATCACTAGAACTATGCAAAAACAAAACCTTAAGAACATAAGAAATTAGTATTTAAGAAAAACTCATGATTAAAAAAACAAGGAGATGAGTCATTATTCAATTAAAACTCTTGGGAAAATTGGATAGCTCTTTAGCAAAAACAGAGTAAGATCTATAACTCACACTAAATAATATGATACACTCTTAACTAGATAAATGATATAAGTATTCAAAATTTTTACAAAAACTGGAAGAAAAATAATATATTTAATTCAATTTTCAAAAGTAAAAACAAATGTATCGGGGCAGCTAGGTGGCACAGTGGATAGAGCACTGGCCCTGGAGTCAGGAGTACCTGGGTTCAAATCCGGCCTCAGACACTTAACACTTACTAGCTGTGTGACCCTGGGCATGTCACTTAACCCCAATTGCCTCACTAAAAAACAAAAAACAAAAAACAAAAAAAAAAAACAACAGGGACTCAACAAATGCTTCTTGAATGACCACATAAACGAGTTAATGAAGGATTCATTCATTTCTGTGTTTATATTTATGCTTCCAAATTAACCTAGCAAGAAGAAAACCATTGAAAAAAATCAGTATTCTACTGTCACCCCACTATAGCGGAAAGATAAAGTAGTCCTATTCCTGGTTTGCTTCAAAAAAGTTTCATGAACAACCTACAAACCACTACTGTATGTCTGTCATAGAGACATCAATCTGCCTAAGTTTTGAGAATCACCAGAAAGTTGACCACAGCCATTTGAAAATTGTCTACTAAGCTGTTCCAGGGAGTGGAGGGAGTACTCAGACTAAGGAACTCAGAGATCACTGGAAATAATGAGTCTTACCTTTGCCTGAGACTTTCAACTTCTCTGAAATCTCAGCAAGTTCTTTCTCTGCATTATTTAACTTCCCAATCTAAAATAAAATAAAAAAGTTTAGCAAACCAATAACCTATCAACAACTGTGTATACCATTTGATATAGCTATACTAATGCTGGGCTTATACCCCTAAAGAGATCAAAGAAAGGGGGAAAAGACCCACATGTACAATAACAGTTATAGCAGCTCTTTTGATAATGGCAAAGAACTGGCAACTAAGAAAGTGTCCACCAACTGAAAAATGGCTGAAAAAGTTATGTTATATGAATGTAATGGAACAAGAAATGAAAAAAGGATACTTTCAGAGAAAACTAAAAGGACTTCTATGAACTAATACGGAGTAAATTGAGGAGAACTGGGAGAACAATTTAGACAATGTCAACCCTTTAAAGAAAAACAAGCTTGAAAGACTTGAGAACTCTGATCAATGCAATGACCAACCATGATTCTAGGGAACCAAAAATGAAGCATGCTCCCCACCCCCTGCCAGATAAGTGATAGCTTAAAATGCAGAATGAAACATACATTTTGGATATTTTTAGACAAGGATTGTTTTGCTTGGCTATTCACAGTTGTTACAAGGATTTTTCTTTCCTTTTTAATTGTTCAACCGGAGGTAAGGAAAGTAGGAGGGAGAGAAAATAAATAGAAAAAAACATATATGTATATACATACACACAAAAAAATAGCTAAATACAAGATGGTATGAGAAGCAGGGTACTAGTGCTTGGGGGGGGTGGTTAGTAAGGAAATCCTACATGTAGAAGATGGAGCCTGAGCTTTATCTTAAAAGCAAGAGAGGGATTCCTGAGGCAGAATTAAGGAAGGAGTACATTCCTGCAAAGGCATAAAAGGCACAAGATTAAATGTCATGTGAGGAAAAGAGAAGGCCAATTTGGCTAGATCTCAGAGAATGAGAGCGGGTAATATCCAACAAGGCTAGAAAAAGAGGTTGAGGTCTGGCTGTGTATGGCCTTTTTTTCTTTTAAATTTATTCATTTATTTAAACTTTTGAGTTCCAAATACTAGCCCTCTCTCATTCCCTCCCTCCCTACCCTCCTTACCCCCCCACCAAGGTTGCAAGCAATCAGTATAGGTTATACATGTGGAATTATGTAAAACAGTACCATATTAGTCATTTTACATAAAAAGACTCAAAAAAAAAAAAGAGAAAGCACAAAATAGCATGCTTCAGCTTGTGTTCAATCAACATCAGTTCTTTCTCTGGAGGTGGATAGTATGCTTCATCATTAGTCCTTTGGGATTGTCTTGGATCATTGTATTGTTGAGAGTAGTTAAGTCATTCACGATTGCTCATAGAGCTATAATGCTGTCATGTGTACAGCTTTTAAAAGCTAAACAGAAGAATTTTTATTTTATTCTAGAGTCAAGAGGAAGCACTAGAGTTGGATGAGTAAGGAAGCTGCATAGATCTTCACTTAAAGAAAATTACTGTGGCACAAGCAATGTGTGGATGGCTGGACTGGTAAGAGGCTTGAGTCAGAGAGGTCAATTATGAGGCTGTTAAAATAATTTAGGGGCAGCTAGGTGGCACAGTGGATAGAACACCGGACCTGGAGTCAGGAGGACCTGAGTTCAAGTCCGGCCTCAGACACTTAACACTTAACTAGCTATGTGACAAGTCACTTAACCCCAACTGCCTCACAAAAAAAAAATAAATAAATAAAAATTAAAAAATTTTAGGTTACAGGTGATGAGAGTCAGAATTAAGGTGGCAGCTGTCTGAGTGGAGAGAAAGGGTAAGATGCAAGATGTTGTGTAAGTAGAAATGATAAGATTTGGCAACTGCTTATATATGGAGTGAGACAGAGTGAGGAGTCCAGGATAAAGCTAAGATTATGTACCTGAGATACTGGAGGATGGTGTTTTGAATAGAAATAGATAAGTTTGGAAGATGACTGGATTTAGGGGGAAAAGATAATGCGTTTAGCTTTAGGCATATTGAGTTCAAAATGTCTTGAACACCCAGTTTGAAATATCCAATAGGTAGCTGGTGATTTAGAACTGAAGTGGAGGGGAGAAAGGGAATACCAGGGCTAGATATGTAGGTGTGAGAGTCATCTGCAGCTAGTTAAAACTCAAGGGAACTGATAAGGATACCAAGAGAGAAAGATAAAGGGAAAAGAGAAGAGGGACCAGGAGAGAACTATGGGAAACACTCATAATTAGGGGAAGTGACTAGCAAAGACAGAGATCAGACAATTAGCAGGCAAACCAATACAGAGTAGTGTTACAAAAACCCAGAGAGAAGAGTAACTATTAGACAGTCATCAATAGTGTCAAATCCAACAGTTCCATTAAGAAGCATTAGATCTGAGGAAAGATTATCAGATTTGGGAATCAAGAGATCATTGGTAACTTTGAAGACAAATGTTTCAGTTGAGTGATTAAGTCAAATGGCAAAAGGTTAAGGCATATTGAAGAGGTACAAGAAGTTTCAAGGAGTTTAGATGACAAAGGCAGGAGAGATATAGGAAAAACTTGAGAAGCTAGATAGTAGGACTCAGTAAGGTTGGGGTTTTTTGGGGGTTTTTTTGGTTTTGTTTCTTAAGGCTAGAGAGTATGTTTGAAAACAGTAGGGAGGGAACCAGTTAACAGGGAAAAGTTGAAGATTTGAGAAATACTGAGGATGCTTGAGGATTAAATCTGCTGGAGAAGACCAAATGGGATGAAATCAAGTGCATATATCCTTGGTAGAGAGAATGATTATCTCTCAGTTAGAGGCTGGGAAAAAGGAAAAGAGTGAGAGATGTTGAAGATGTCAGAATTGAGTAAGACTGAAAGTACAAGACAGATTTCAAATTTTATTTTACTTGATCCAAAAGCATTGGTTAGTGGCACTTTTTTCACTATAGGTCAATGGAACAGGAATTAGAAACTGTGTAAATTCTGTATACTTCCCAGGAGAATGCTATCAACATGTAGCATATGTAGTATAACACTAGACAAGTAAAAAAAATCTAATATACCCTTTGGAATCTAATGCTAATATACCCTTCAAAATGCTTTTAATTTTTCCTTGTTAGTCCATGCTAAGGGCTATTTTATTTTCCCTTAGTCCTGATTTGAAAGAATTTTAAAATTTAAGCTGTACTTACTTCTCTATTTCAAAGCATCAAAATGTTATCATAGAATAAATTTAGATAAAATAATATTGTAATATAGATGTTTCCATATTTACCAGTGAATCATAGGTCTCTGGCTTATCATCAATCTTTCCAGCTTTTTTCATCCTGTTCAGTCGCTTCTTCTCAACCAATCCGGTTCGATCAAGGAACGTATCATCATCACTGTCATAATAATCTTCTTCTTCCCAGTTCTTAGCTTTCCTTTTTCGAGATACTAAAGTATTCATAACAGATTAAAAAGTGAAAAGTTAGAAATTTTAAGTTTTTTTTTTACTGTCTTTTGTTTCTGAAAATACTACTCCCCCTCCTCACCAGATCAAACCTTCCACTCTAACAAGAAAATAGCTGAACAAAAACACATCTGACAGTGTCAATAATACTGTGCCCTATTAATCCTTTTTTCTGCTGAGAAAAGAAGAGATATTTCATTATCTATTCTTCAATACCATCACTGATTTTACTACTCCTAATAGAGCTTCCTTTTAGTGACATTTTCATTTGAATGGTAGTCTTGTATATTGTTCTTTGGGTTCTGTTTACTTCATTCTGAATTAATTCATGGGATTCTTCATCATTTCTTATTACACCATAATATTCCATTATATTCATATACTGTAGCTTTATCAAAAGGATGGAGAAAGTGAAGGGTAAGCTCACTCGGATAATAAAGATTAATATAGTTTCAACCTTAACTATTTTCATAAGAAAGAAGCTTCAGAAGTCTGTCAGATGCCTTGCCTGGCTACTGACCTGCCTCTTGACGCAGCAAGCCCAAAGCATCAAGCATCCGACAGGCTTCCAGGGAGCACTGCATCATTGCTTCCTTTTTCTTCCCTGAGTGAATGGCCTCAGCCACTAGTTGTTTTCCTGATGAATCATCCACAGGCAACCTGCATCAGTTTGGAAGAAATAGTAACACAAATATCAATGAGGAAAAGGAGCTAATATTTGATAGCATTTGCCACAGATGTCTGAATGGCTCAATTCAAACAATTCAACACATTTATTAAATGCCTATTAGGTACCAGGCACTGTGTTATAAAGACAAAAATAAAACAGCTCCTGCTCTAAACTATCATTTATCAGATGGTAAGTTCCTTGAGGGCAGGGACTAACTTTTGCCTCTTTTTGCCAGGACAGTGCCTGGCATATAGTAGGAATTTAATAAATGTCTACTGATTGATTCATTCTAAAGAAGGGGATAGATGCAACATGTATACAAATAAGTGAAGAAAAAAATATAGAAAATACAGGGAAGATGGAGAAATGAGAAGTATTCTATATTGTAGCTCTTTCCCCACTATCAAAAAAGGTAAAGAGCCAACAAAGGAGCAAAACCAGCAATGATAGACAAAGGAAAATGGGAAGAACCTGGAAAAAGTTAACTTTTACAGAAAAAAAAACAACTTAAGACCAGCTCCCCAGCCTTTCACCCACTTTTCCCCTGTGCACAACCCTGTGCTGGCCTGGGGTCTGTGTCCCTGTATCCCTGCAGTTTCAGACTCTATCTTTTGAATTTAGCTTTGTGATAGTGGCCCAGAAAGAAGCTGATCCCAGAGTGGGCTGAAGCTCATGAATCAGACCACTCCCAAGAACTTCAAAGAAGGGGGAACAAGATATAGAGGAGGGAGGGGCCAGGAAATACAGTACCTATCACAACTATTTATAGTACTGTCCAGGAGGGAAAAGGTAGCCAATGGAGAGATCTAGAGAAGGGAATGAGGGCCACAGATTGCTTTCAACCCTGATGCTCCGAGAGAAAAAAGAACAAGGACTGGGGGGAAAGGAACAAAAGAATAAGCACCTTTGCTAGAGATATACCAGGGGAAAACCAGTAATGATTGATAAAAACAGACAAAAAGCTTACCAAGGATAGGAATGTAATGGAATAATATTGTGCTATAAGAAGTGATGACCAGGGGCAGCTAGGTGGCACAGTGGATAGAGCACCAGCTCTGGAGTCAGGAGGACCTGAATTCAAATCTGGCCTCAGACACTTAACACTTAGTAGCTGTGTGACCCTAGGCAAGTCACTTAACCCCAACTACCTCACCCAAAAAAAAAAAAAAAAGAAAAGAAAAGAAAAGAAAAGAAAAGAAAAAAAAGAAGAGAAAAGAAGAAAAGGAAAAAGGAAACGAGCAGATGGATTTCAGAAAAACCTGGAAAGACTTACATGAACTGATGCTGAGTGAAGTGAGCAGAACCTGGAGAACATTGCATACAACAACAGCAACACTATAGAATGATCAACTATGATGGATTTAGCTTTTCTAAGCAAAATTACGATCCAAGACAATTTTAAAAGACTCATTATTTGGGAAAGCATTGGAAATTGTGGGATGCCCATCAATTGGGGAATGGCTGAAGAAGTTGTGGTATATGAATGTAATGGAATACTACTGTGCTGTAAGAAATGATGAGCAGGCAAATTTCAGAAAAATCTGGAAAGACTTACATGAACTGATACTGAGTGAGGTGAGCAGAACCAGAACACAATAACAGCAACATTGTGCTACGATCAACTGTGATAAACTTACAATGCAATACAATGATCCAAGACAATTCCAAAATACTCATGATGGAAAATGCTTTCCACATCCAGAAAAAAACACTATAGTTTGAATGCAAAGGACACTATTTTCACTTTTTTTGATGTTTTTTAAATTCTTCTTTTTTTTGGTTTTTTCCTTTTGTTCTGATTCTTCTCTCACAAGATAACTAATTTGGAAATATGTTCAACATGATTGTACTGTATATCTATCAGATTGTTTACTGCCTTGAGGAGGGAGAGGAAAAAACCTGGAACTCAAAATCTTACAAAAATGAATGTTGAAAGCTATATTTACATGTAATTGAAAAAAAGTAAAATACTATTAAGATTTTTTTTAAAGTTTACCAATTAGGAGAAATAAACAAATATTCAAAGAATCAACCAATAAACATTTATCAAGCACCTACTATCTGCTGGGGATACAAAAAAAAAGAAGCAAAAGACATCTAGACCCTGCCCTCCAGGAACTCAATGTAATGAAGGAGACAACATGAAAACAAATATATACAAAGAAAACTAGATCCAGGATAAATAGGAAATAATTAAGAAAGGCACTGGAATTAAGAGGGGTTGGGTAAGGCTTCCAGTAAAAGACAGAATTTTAGTTTGGACTTAAAGTTAGTCAAGGAAGTCAGTAGGCAGAATGGAGGAGGAACGTCATTTCAAGTATTTAGGACGACTAGAGAAAATGCCCAGAGCAAATGCCCATCAGTTGGGGAATGGCTGAACAAGTTGTGGCATATGAATGTAATGGAATACTATTGTGCTGTAAGAAACGATGAGCAGGAGGAGTTCAGAGAAATCTAGAAGGTTTCTGATGCTGACTGAGAGGAGCAGAACCAGGAGAACATTATACACAGTAACAGCAACATTGTGTGATGAACAATGGAGATAGTCTTGGCTCTTCCCAGCAGTGAAATGATCCAAAACAATTTCAAAGAACTCATGATAGAAAATGTTCTCAACATCCAGGAAAAAGAACTGTGGATTATGAATGCAGATTGAACCATACTGCTTCTACTTTTGGGCTGGTTTTTTTTTCCTTCTTTTTTGAGGTTTTCCCCTTATGCTCTGATTCTTCTTTCACAATATGACTAATGCATAAATACGTTTAATGTGATTGTACATATATAACCTATATCAATCAGATTGCTTTCTGTCTTGGGGAGGAGGGAGGGAAGGAGAAAAATTTGGAACTAAAAATCTTATGAAAACAAATGTTGAAAACTATCCTTACATGTAACTGGAAAGTAATAAAATACTTTTATTAAAAAAAAAAGGGGGGGGGGCAGCTAGGTGGCACAGTGGATAGAGCACTGGCCCTGGAGTCAGGAGTACCTGAGTTCAAATCCGGCCTCAGACTCTTAACACTTACTAGCTGTGTGACCCTGGGCAAGTCACTTAACCCCAATTGCCTCACCAAAAAAAAAAAAGGAAAAGAAAAAAGAAAATGCCCAGAGCTTGAGACATAAAATGTCTTGTTTGTGGAATAGCCAGGAGGCCAGTGTCACTGAGTTAAAGAATATATGTCTGGGAATAAGGTATAAGAAGACTTGAAAGTTAGAAGGGGGCCTAGTTTATGAAAACAGAGCATTCTGTTAAAAAAAGTCATTTCCATAGACTAGTACTTTATAACACTCAAAATCCCCTGAAAGTAAAGATCATACAAATAGTTCTATAACACCCTCTGAAACAACAATAAAGCAACCCTAAGATCGTTTAGATTGGTTCAGAAGAGCAATAAATGAATTAAGTAAAAATATAAAAGAAATAATGACAAATTAGTACTCATAATGAAGAAATCAGCAAGTCCAAAGAGAGACTAAAGGATTTAAGAGAGTTCGGAATGATACAGTCACTCTAAATAACACAATCTCTTAAAAAGAGAACAAAAAATTAACTAAACAAAATAAAAACATATACAAAGTTTTACAAAATTATTTCAAGAGGAAAAGCATGACGATAATGGGAAGATCAGAAAAGGATTCCTACATCAAGTAGCTACTGAGTTCTTCAAACAAAGTTAGGAATTTGATGAATTGGGAGGTGAGAAGAGAGTACATTCCAAACATGGGAACCATCAGTATAACAGCAGGAGCTAAGAGATCAAAGGTCAAAAATGGGACATAGCTGGCCTAACAGTTTGATAGGAAAGGAGAATTTGTAAAGGGAAATTAAATTAAAAAAAACATGAAAAAGAAAGTAGGAAACAGGTTGAAAATTTTCAATTTTATTCTAGAGGTAACAGGAAGTTACTAAAGATACTTGAGTAGGGGAGTTACATGATCAGGTCTATAGTTTAAGAATATCAATTGGGTGGCTATGTGGAAGATCAATCAAAAAAGGGAGCAACAAATTCTTAAATTGCTTTCTCCTACTCTCCACTATTATGCTTCAAATTCCTTCAAAAGAAAAGTAACACCATTTCCTCAGATACGAAGAGGTAGTACCTATCCGGCCTCAGACACTTAATAAGTACCTATCAAATACTAAAACCCAAACTCAGGATTAACTTCTTTTATAAACCGAATAATCTTTAAACTCTTATTTCAGACTATGAATGAAGCTTAAAATTAATTAACCTGTAAGGGGAGAATGGAAAGAACACATACCTAACTCTGCAAAGCCAAGTGCTGTGGCCTTGTTCATCATATTCATATTCTAATTCTTCTCCTACAGAGGTGAAAAAAGGAGAGATATTTGTAATAACAACCAAAAGTTACTTACTCAATTAAATTCAGTTATTAGTTGAATTTGATATACATGGGGAAGAAAGTCAGAGTTAAATAATTCTATGTAAAATATATTTTTTAACCATATGAAATTACCATGTATGGTAGGAATTGCAGGATATTGTATGAATTAGGAACAGATCTGTAAGAAACTAATTCAATATCCCCAATTCCAAAGTTTTCTGCTAAGGATCTAAGCAAAGTGAAAAATGTCCTTTGTTTCAGATCAAAAAGAATGTCAAGGCTCTTACTCCTCCACTAAATTCTTATTGTTTTGCTTCCTAAAGTTATAGAGGTGACTAAGTTTTCAAAATCTATACCAGAGGAATATAAGTTGTAGCAGATGGTTTAGAGTATGGGCTTGGCAACAGCTACATGGCTGTCATTTGTTAAAAAAAAACATAGCTAAGTTCTTCAAGTCTCACTCTAGCAACATCACAAATGAAATTCATTTGGGCCATGGGAATTAGTGAAAATGCTCTACTAAGGCATGAGAAGTTGAGTGGATGGGTCACTGATGTAAATCTTTTGGAATACTAAAAAAACGTATTCACCATATCACCCTTTTTGACTGCAAGCCTTTTGAGGGCAGGGTTTTCATCTTATCTAAACTTTGTATGTTCCCCAGTACTTAGCAAAATACTAGGCAAACAGTAGGCACTTAAATGTTTACTGAAATTAGTTACTGGCAAACCCAGAAGGAGCAAACAGAATCCATCCACCTGTGGCCTAGCACAATTGTTGGATGTTTCGGAAACCTTTCCATAACATTTTCAGGTGTCATCATAGACATATTACAAAATTTGGCCTTGATCCAGAAGTGGTAAGAAGTGTTATTTGTATATCTGCCTCAACTCTGTATTATATGGGTATAAATCCTCCAAAAGGGGGGGGAATGTAATATTATATATATATATATATATATATATATATATATATATATATATATATATATATATATATATATATATATCAAGTTTGAGTATGAGTTATATTGTGAAGAATTCTCAGTTTAATTTGATCATTGACAATGCTATACTAAGAATTAGTGAAAATCCAACAGTTCAATAGCTAAAGAAATGAGTCCAGAGACAACCAGAATCCAGACCAGAGTCCAGTTTTTCCAAATGACATCCCACCACTCCAAGAAGACAAGATCTCAAAGACTTTAAATGAACAGTTTTGTTTTGTTGTTTTTCTTTTTCCCTTCTGTTATTATATACACCATTTGTAATATGTATTCTCTGCAGAGGCCCTCCCTCTGTAGGCCAGTGTCAAAGCGCCAGTTCATGAGGGACCACCCTGCTGGACAAAATTTCCTCCTTTTCCCTATATTGTTATTTACATATTGTTTGTTAGCATAGGGTGTGTTTCATCAAGGAACACCCTGTTCCTAGAAGAAACAAAGGGGGGGATGTATTAAGATAATGGAATGTGATAGATGAGATTTAGCAGATACTCAGGGGCCAACCTGGATACTTGGTTTAAACTGATTGAATTGGATAAGGTGATTGCTGACTGGATTATTGGCTTACTTCCATTTTACTGGATTGTAAGCACATCTGGCTGGTACTTAAGGGTACTTAGGAAAGTGATTATTCTCAGAAGCTAAGAACTTTGAACTTTACATTGAGACCACCTTCGGGTCCAGTGAACCAATGAATTTGAATGACACTAGCCAATCAGCTTGAAGAACCTCCCATTTCTGGGAGGGGAACAAGAAGGAGGAAGTGGACGCTGGCAAGAGAGCTCGGCCTCTTTCGCTGTGGGACATCGGCATGGTGGCAGAGAACTTGAGAAATGGGAGATTAGGAAGGTTAGGATTGCCAGGTTATAGGAAATCTGTTCTCAATCTTTCTCTTTCTTTTACTATCTTTCAATAACCCCTTAAAAAACCTAAATTCGTTTATCAGTGATTTTAGTCGGTTTCCCCAAAAAACTGGGGGGGGACAGATCAGAACCCACATTTAGAATTTTAAATTAACTCAAGAATCAGGTAAAAGCTGAACTATTAAGCAGAATCTGAGCAGTTATACAGCATATACAGGCAAAGTAGATTTTTATGGCATTTTAAAGTATGGCATTAAATCCGAATATATGTTATAGAACATGTACAACTTTTATCATCAAAAGCTCTTCACAGACCTTCTCTTTCAAAAAAACCTTGCAGGGTCTTTTTGGGATCCTTTATATAAAATGCCTCTCGCTCCTGCTGAAACTCTATGACAATAGGGTTCTCTTCAACTTCATCTTCAATGGCATCTTCTCCTGCAGAAGGGGGATTAGGGGTAGAAGAAATCAAAGAAAATGTCAAACATTATTTAAGCAGGGAAAAAAAAGGAAAATCTCACCAAAATAGTATTAACTACCTTATTTCAATAAAAAAGAGAGTTAGGCTATACAAAATTGAGATAATAAACAATACTTCTCACCATAAATCCCAAATGGGTTCTATTCATCAATATCTTATCAAAACCAGGAAGAAAATGGGACAAGGGACTGGCCAGAGAAGTAGTTTTAGGTGCTGTAAAGAAACACACCCATTCGGAAAAAAACCCAAACAAACCCCCACCCACTCACCAATTCGATTTCAGGAAAAAGTCTAAATTTTTAAATTTAGCAACCTCAGGTCTATCTTGATAACTTCCTTAAAATAAGAGTTTACTGGAGTAGATTCCAGTTTAGACTCCAAAACAAACTTTTAATGTTCTCTCAAAGTTCCCCCCTGCTTGGAATGCCCTCAACTCCTGCAACACATTATCTATATTTATTTGGCATTTCTAGGACAACTTATATTGCTATTATGCATTTTATGTATATACATACTTTATATCCCCAGTGCCTAGCAGAGTGCCATGACAATGTAGGTACTGAGTAGTTCCTTGTTGATGCTATACTGAGATGAAGATTAAATAACTTCTCTAGGCCTCAAGTTCCCCATCTGTAAGATGATGGGTTTGGCCTAACTGACTTTCAAGGTCTCTTCCAGGTCTATGATTTCATGAAATATGCTGTCTTCTTCTCCAAAATCTGAATGTACAGACCTCTATATAAATATGCAAATGCAAAGGAAAATTTTAGTATCTTAATTGGGTCCCTTTATGTACATATTCAATGATGACAAGCAGGGAAAAAAAAAATCAGTACGGGAACCCTAAATTGGTAGAATCTAAACTGAAGGAGAGCCCTCTCATATTGCAGATGAGGATACTGAGGATGAGAGAAGTAGCAGGGCCAAACTTTAAGCCTAAGTCTTCTAACTCCCAACTTTTGTGTTCTTCCACAAAAATATACTTCTTTCTTCTCCATGTCCTTAAACTGACCGGACTAGGACAAAGGAGGAGAACATATGGGACTTTTTAGATAATGTGCTATTTAATTTGTAGTCATAAAATCTTTCTTTTGACAATTTCCTGATCCTTTATTGTACCACATATAAGAACATTCTCCTGAGAAGGTGATCATTTGGACCTGAAATCCTGAATTTAAATAACTGCATTGGGGCAGCTAGGTGTCGCAGTGGATAAAGCACTGGCCCTGGATTCAGGAGGACCTGAGTTCAAATCCTGCCTCAGATCCTTGACACTCACTAGCTGTGTGACCCTGGGCAAGTCATTTAAACCTTTATTGCTCTGCCCCCCCCCCTAAAAAAAAACCCAAACTGCATTAAGTGCCTTCCTATATCCTAGGGGAGGGTTTTTTAAGATCACTTAGTCCAACCCTCTCATTTTAAAAATGAAGAAATTGAGGCCCAAAGGATTAAATGACTAGCTAGAGGAATATGTTCAATCAATATACTTTTGGCAGTAATGATAATGTGAATTCTCTCTCTCCTTTTTTTTTGGCAGGGGCACTGGGGGTTAAGTGACTTGCCCAGGGTCACACAGCTAGTAAGTGTCAAGTGTCTGAGGCTGGATTTGAACTCAGGTACTCCTGAATCCAGGGCTAGTGCTTTATCCACTGTGCCACCTAACTACCCCTGATAATGTGAATTCTCAAGAAAAGTTTTATTCATGGCAGCGTTATAATAGAGTCAAAACTCTTATCATACTCCTGGATCTGTTGATAGCTGTGTGAACTCAAGAAAGTAATTTCAACTCTGGATCTCGGTTTTCTTGTTTTGACTGTGGGGATAACAATAGTCATTCCTCTAAATTCCATAGGGCTCTTATGAGGACCAAATGGATATTAAGTCCCTTTCAAACAAGACAAATATAAGATACAATTAATAGCATGCTAAAAACATTCTGACTTCCTCTCTTAATAGCTTTCATTTCTTACCCATTCCCCATGTACACCCCATTTCAACATCCTGACTACTAGTATTTCTCTTCTCTTCTTTGGCATCTGTCTCCTCTTCCTCATCTGAGTCTTCACCCAACATCTTCTTCTCTAATTTCATCTGCTGCTGCTTTCGCAAAGCCTTCAACTGAGTTACCGTTAGCTCGGATTCTGCCTCCTTATCATCTTCTGGTCCCTGTTGAGTCAAGTAAAACAATCCTTTTAGGATGGAGCAGCAAAAGCCATAAGGAAGTCTTATCTAGGAACCGGAAGGCATAACCCTCAACTTTGGCAAAGGCTGACCGGACCGCTGTCCAAACATAAACTGATAACCCAATGGGGGGGGGGGGCGGGGCTCCCGGAGGTCTCCATTCTTGGGATGTCTCTTTACCTGCAGGATAAAGAGCCGGGTGCTTCCTCCGAATCGGAGAACGTGGCCCACGTGGACGCGACAGTAGGTGCGAGGCGGGACGCGGACCTTGTTCAGGAAGGTGCCGTGGGTGCTCCCCAGGTCGTATAGGTAGAAGCCGGGCTCGTGGGGATCGTCCTCCCCCTCCGGGCCCCGCACTCGGTGCTGCAGCACGGCGTGAAAGCGGGACACTGAAGGGTGCTCCAGGGTCACGTCGCAGCTAGGCAGGCGCCCGAACACGCAGCGGCTCCGGCCCTCCAGGCTGCGGTTGCCCAGGATGGTCCCGCCCTTTAGCGTCTCCAGGCTGTAGAGAGCGTCGGGGGGGCCGCCCCATGACGGCTCCTGATACTGGGGAGCCGGAGCCGGGCTTACGGCCGGAGGAGCCCCCGCCCTTGCTCTAGACGGCCGCGGCTTCTCCTCGACGGGGGCCCCGGGTCCAGGCTCCTCCAAGACGTTTCGCCGACGAGCCGGCCGAACTCCCTGCTCTCCAGAACCGTCGGCCAGCGGCGGCTCCTTCTCCCCCTTCTCTTGCTCCTCCTCCCGCTCCCGAGGAGTGAGGCTGGGTGTACGGTCCCGCGGCGCCAAGGGTAGTGGCAGGACCGGCTTTTTGAAATCATCCTCGGGAGGCTCGGAGCTGGATCCCAGCTCTGCCTCTGAGGAGAGCGCCGCCATCTTCGTGGAGTCTGATGTCTAACAGTGTCCGCCGGAAACAGGACTCTGAGAGCCCCAAGTTCCCTCCTTCAACTTCAAGCCCTCCCTGGGGAGGGAAGGCTCCGGAGATGTCCAACTTCAATAATTTCACTCAACCCCTGTAGTCTCACCGACTGGGCCGAATTAAAACTCGAAAACTATCGAATAAAAAAGTCATCTTGAAAAGGGAGGGCGTTTTTACAGGTTGCAATGCTTAGTGATGACTTCCGGTGGCCGCCTCGGACTTGAAGAGAGGAGCTTCCGTTAGCAACCAATTTCAGGGGTCTTAGCACTCTCGCTCCCTCCACCACTGTCCCCCGCAGCATTTCGACCAGAAGACGGCTCCAGGGACTTCAGTACCCTGCTGAGGCCCGGCTTAGACGTCGCTCCCTCCCAGCTACTCCCCTAGAAGCCGGTAAATATCCTTCCCACCGACCCCTCTCCATCTCTTTCAGCCCAGGGGCGGATCCTTTAGCGCCTAAGATCTTTAGAGCTCGGACACAGCTGGGAGGGACCCACGGGGTCATCTAAGGTCAACCCCTGGTTTTACAGAGGAGGAAACTGAGATCCAGAGAGTTTAAGGAGTCATAAGAAGTGAGGGATAGTCAGGTTTCAAAGCCAGGATTTCTGACTCTAGCAGGCTTTCCACTGCACCACGCTACCTCACATCAGTGTGATGTGGGAAGCAAAAAAAGGGTTAATAGAAAAATATAAGACCCAAGCTCTAGTACAGATATTAGCTCTAAAAGGGAGTCAGATCCCAGTTAATGGATAACTTATGTTAGGTTCTCATACCCATAGTGATCAACATCCATAATGGCCCAGAACGGGTCAGGTCAAAATAACAATAAAGGAAAAAGACAACCTATAGAAATTCTAATGAAAAATGATTATATTTTGAAACTAGCTATGGGAATCAGAAAGAGACATGCGCAGAAAAGGCCAAATTTGTCCCCAGATTTACCTTATGACATGTAAACCCCCAAAACACCTCCACTGAAAAAGGTACCCACCTTAGGGGTTGGCTTAGGACCCCCAGGAACTCCAAATTAGGATAAGCCCTCCCCTGTACCTCCCCAAGATGGAGATTATTATAATGAGACAGATAATCAATTTATCTATACTATAAATATAACCGTCTTTTCTTTCACTATTCAAGAGATACCTTTACACTATTCTGGTTCTCTCCCTGTGGTCACCCACAGCATTGCAATAAAATTTGGGAAACTGAGTCACTGAGTCTTGTAATTCTTTTGGGATGACTCACAACCAATTGGACCCCAAATTCCATTGCACATCAAGTGCACGCCTCTAGGTTTTACAGATGAGGAAACTAAAGCAAGTGACTTCCTTGGGATCACACAAATAATAACTGTCCCAGCTGGAACTGAACCCTGGTCTTCAGCTTTTAGATGTAGTTATTTTTACCACCATGCTCTGTCCCTGTTGCCAGGCACCCTTCAACTTGATTTCTGAGCCAGTGTGTCCCTTCCCCTGACAAAGGCACAGAGTTGTAAGGGACCTTGGAGGCCATCTACTTCATCCTCTACATGAAAAGGAATTCCCTCAACAACATTCCCTATAAATCATCATCCAATCTTTACTCAGAGAGCACCCCTGAGGAGGAACCCAAAGCTTCCTTAGGAGAAAGCCCATTCAGCTTTGGGATATTCTAATTACTAGAAAGTTTTTTTCCTTATTTAAGCCTAAAATTTCCTCTTTCGAAAAGGAAAAAGTCAACTGTTTCTTCTGTGTGATAGCCCTTCAAAGACAGCAGTCAAATCCCTTGGCAATTTTTCTCTTCTCCAGGTTAAATATGCCCAGCTCCTTAAGTAGATTCTCATATAGTAGGACATCTAGATCATTTACAATGTGGCATAGAGTTCTGAACCAGGAGTTAGAAAAAAACCTGGGCTCAGATCTCACCACTGATTTTTAGTAGTTTTGTGAGCATGGACAATTCCCTTAACCTCTCCGGGTCTCTGTAATATGTATGCAATATGTAATCTGGAATCTGGAAATAGTAATAAGTTTAGAACCCACCTCACAGGATTCTTGTGAGACTTTAATAATATAGCACAGGTAAAATACTTTGCAAACTTCAAAATGTTACATAGGCGTCAGTTTTTTTATTCCCTGACTTTCAATGGTATGTTTTTTGAAATAATTACTATTACTATGTATCAGTTTTGGGTAAACATATTTTAACTTATTAATATTATATACCAGTAAAAAATTTACCATGAGTCTCCCTAACTTTTCATGGTCCCAGGCCAAGTGGTAGAAAAAGCAGGGAGAGAGCTTCAGCATGGCAGTTAGCAAGAGCAGGATAAAAGCTCCAAAAGACCCATGCTGAGTCCCAGAGAGACAGCATGTGGTCTCACCACCTAAGAAGACTTAGAGAGTTTAGAAGACATACAAAACCTACCCTGTACTAAGAGGGAGAGCTAAGAGAGCCTGTGGTGTCTACCAAGGCTTTTGATTCTCTTTTGATAAAGGCAGGTCATTATACATTGATCAAAGCTAATTGGTTAGTATCATTCAGTTCCACTGGTTGACATGATTTGAGGATGCTCTAAATTAAAATGAACTCTACTAATTACATCTGGGAAAAGAATGCAAAAGATCCCCAGTAAAGTTGCTCCAGACCAAGTCCATTAGTTCATTATCTCCATGTAGTTTGATGCCATCAGTCCTTCACTGAGGTAGCCAAAAGAGTCTCTCTCCATTTTTTTTTGTTCCCTTGGGTTTGTCCCAAATAAGATTTGCTAAAGTTTCTCAAGAACTTAGGGGCAGCTAGGTTAAAATAAAACACCAGCCCTGGATTCAGGAGGAACTAAGTTCAAATCCGGCCTCAGACACTTGACACTTACTAGATGTGTGACCCTGGGCAAGTCACTTAACTCTCATTGCCCTGCCCCCCCCCCAAAAAAAAAGTTTCTCAAGAACTGGACTTTCTGGAGTTGGCTGGGGGGAGAGGGAGGAGAAAGAAAGCACTGAGAAACTGATCCCTGGGTCCCCCACAATGACCAAGGTGTCATCAGGGAAATGTATAATCAAGAAAGAAGATGAACTGGTCATGTGGCAGGAGCAAGGGATAACCAATGGAAGACCCATTTATTTGCTCCACTGGTATATTTTCAGATGTCCCAAGAAATAAGGGAAGGCACCAAACATATTAGGTAGAAGCCCTGTTACAAACTTACAGGAAGATGTACAAAGGAGTCTGATAGAATGGGCAAGCAAGAATGGATTGCAGTCTGAATATATCAATATGTATCCAGAACTGGATATAATACTTTAGTTGTTCTCTGACCAGGCCTCAGTATAGCCAGACTGTTATCTCTCTACTCATAGAAACTATACCTCTCTTAATTCATTCTAGGATCATGTTCATTTTATTGGATGCTACATCACACTGTTGACTCTTGTAGAGTTTACAGTCCTCGAAACCCCACAAATCTTTTTTAGATGATGAACTTTCTCATCATTCTTGTTCAGACAGAGCTACAGATGGAAATTGGATTGAGCTAAGTCCCAGTTCTACCCCTATAAAGGAAATCTTGGTTGGAATTTAGGACTCCACCTTCCAGCCCTCTAGTCAAAGGGGAGAAGAGGCTAAGGGATTAAAAGACTAAATTAAATAGCAAGATGAGATGTCTGGTAATCAGTTTGTTCTAGGAGGGGAGTAGGAAGGCATTCACTACCTTTCTGAGGCACTCCATTACATTTTAGGGTAACTAATTTTTAAGTAAGTTTTTCCTTACATCAAGTCTACACCTGCCTCTTAGTGGTGTCCACCCATTGGTCTTAATTTTGCATCTAGGGAGATGCAAATTCTGGATACAATGTATTTTGTTTGTTTGTTTTTCAGGACAATGAGGTTTAAGTGACTTGCCCAGGGTCACACAGCTAGTAAGTGTCAAGTGTTTGAGGTTGGATTTGAACTGGGTCCTTCTGAATCCAGGGCCAGTGCTTTATCCACTGTGCCATCTAGCTGCCCCCTGGATACAATGTATTTCATCATAGTGTTGTCATCATAACTGATTGCTTTAAAATCTGCAAATATTTTTACATACAGAATCTCATTTGAGTCTCACAACCACCCTGTGAGGGAGATAGGTACTACAGGGACAGTTATTATAGGCATTTCCCAGCAGAGGAAACAGACTCAGAAAGGAAGCTGTTACCCTTAACCAGTAAGTATCAGAAGCAGGATGTGAACCCAGGTTTTCTTGACTTCTTAATGAAGTCTAAAATTGCATTAACTTTGATGACTGCCATGTGTAAGCTATCAGTTTGCTTGATTGTAATTATAAACATCTTTTTTTCTTTCAGATCAGAAATCATGGTTCAATGAGAACTATGCTGATCCTTCTACAGTACTGCTGGTTCAGACATTTTTCTAGGTAGTCTTGGCCTCGCATCCTCTGAGAAGGATGATGTAAGGAGGCGACTGGACCAAACTACTTCTTATTTTGGAAACCTGTCTTGTGGATTGGGAATTATTGCTTTTATCAGACTTAATTTAACAACCCATTCTTCAAAATGTTGAGATACTGGGGAGAAATCCCAATATCATCCAGCCAAGCTAACAGAAGCTCCTTTGATTTGCTCCCACGGGAGTTCCGTCTGGTGGAAGTCCAAGATCCACTCCTGCACCAACCCTCTGCCAATAAGCCACGGCCAACCACCATGCTGGACATCCCATCTGAGCCTTGCAGCCTTACCACCCACACGATCCAACTTATTCAGCACAACCGGCGCCTACGAAGCCTCATTGCTACAGCTCAGGCCCAGATGCAACAGCAGGCAGAGGGCATCAAAACTGAAGAGAGTGAACCACTTCCATCCTGTCCAGCTTCACCCCCCCTCCCTGATGACCTACTTTCTTTGGATAACAAGACTGGTAAAATGCCATTCCAAATCAGACATAGTGACCCAGAGAGTGACTTTTACCGGTAAGGCAGGGATCTAACATAAAATATCTGGTTAAATGAACATGCACAATGAGTTGATCCAATCTATTTTTGTTTTTTTTGCACAGGAAAATGAGGGTTAAGTGACTTGCCCAGGGTCACACAGCTAGTAAGTGTCAAGTGTCTGAGGCTGGATTTGAACTCAGGTCCTCCTGAATCCAGGCCTGGTGTTATATCCACTGAGCCACCCAGCTGCCCTAATACAATCTATTTTAAGTGCTTTAGTGGCTCTTAGTTAACTGTGTGAAGTGCAGTCATTGCTCCAGAACAGGCAAGCAATTACTTTGCTAGTCTTAGTATTGAGTGACTCACATCAAGTGAGTAGTAGAGAGAACCTATTATTTTACTCCTCCGTCCACGTTCCATGAGGAGAGAGATGTGGTAAATTTGAAATGTAAGTTAGCAAGCTTTTTATAAAAATTAGGTTTAGAAGATCCTTACTTCCCAAGGATGAAGATGTCATCAATAAAATTAGAAAAGCAGGAGTTTGGCCATAGCCTTCAGGTTTGGGGGGCTTTTTTTTTACACATTTTCTTTAATTCTTCATCATGTAGCCATACATCATATTGGATGTTAAGCATATCTTTGATACCAAATTTTTCAATGTATCCAGTGGTTTTCTTTAAACATTTTTTTCAAATTAACAAAAACAATTTTTTTTTCTTCCTCTATCTTCTCTACCCCATTAGCAAGGGCATTGTTGGGGGCAGCTAGGTGGTGCAGTGGATAAAGCACCAGCCCTGGATTCAGGAGTTCCTGAGTTCAAATCCGGCCTCGGACACTTGACACTTACTAGCTGTGTGACCTTGGGCAAGTCACTTAAGCCCCATTGCCCCACAAAAACAAACAAAAAAACAAAAGCAAGTGCATTGTGATGGGTGGGAAGACACACTTGCAACAGATATGCATAGTCACAAAAATTGTTTTTATTTGCTTTTCTTTAATTATTAGTGATTTGGAACATATTTCATATGGCTATTATTAGCTGATGTTCCTTTCTTTTTTTTAATCATAAAAGTATTTTCTAGTTATATGTAGAGATAGTTTTCAACATTTGTTTTTATAAGATTTCTAGTTCCAAATTTTTCTCCTTCCTTCCCCACCTTCTCCAAGACAGCAAGATATAGGTTATATATGTACAATCACGTTAAACATATTTCTGCATTAGTCATGCTGTGAAAGAAGAATCAGAAAAGGGAAAAACTTCAAGAAAAACAAAAAACAGTAGAAATAGTATGGTTCAGTCTGCATCTAGATTCCACAGTGATGTTCCTTCCAAAATGGCCAGTCCATATCTTTTGACTGTCTGTTAGGGAATTTGTCTTATCTATGTTAACCTCAATACTTTGCCTGACTGTATCAGAGAAGCACATGGCAAAGGAGTGAATATTTCCCCAATATGCATCTACTTATAACTGTTTTGTACTGTCCACAAGCTTAAGGAGCTGCTCTCCTTAAAATTATTTTTGTTTATAGTTATTATATAAGCTATTTGCAGAACTAGGTGGAAATATGCTATTACTGTATGTAAAGTTCTCAAGAGGTAACTGAATATATGGTAGATAGTAATATCCATGGATTAGTGCATTGAAACACAGGGCTTGAAACTGGCTAAAAGAAAACTAAGTTTGTCAAGTTCTAAGATGTGATCATGAGGTCCTGGGATATGCTCAGGCAGTATGAGAAAGAACCCAAAACTAACCTGACCTAAATTTCCCTACAACAATGGAAATTGGTTTTCTTAAAATTGGAAAAACCTATCCTAGTGATAGGTTTCTCCCACAGTGTGAGCCCTCATAAAGCTGCCCTATCTCTACTTTCAGGGGAAAGGGGGAACCTGTGACTGAACTGAGTTGGAACTCCTGTCGTCAGCTGCTCTACCAGTCAGTAGCCACAATCCTGGCTCATGCAGGATTTGAATGTGCTAATGAAAGTGTCCTGGAGACTCTAACAGATGTGGCCCACGAGTATTGCCTTAAATTCACCAAGCTGCTACGCTTTGCTGTGGACCGGGAGGCCCAGTTGGGGCAGACTCCCTTTCCTGATGTTATGGAGCAGGTATTCCACGAGGTGGGCATTGGCAGTGTGCTGTCCCTGCAGAAGTTTTGGCAGCACCGCATCAAGGACTATCACAGTTATATTTTACAGGTGAGGGGGCCATGTGAAGAAGTAAACAAAGGAAATTGAATCAGGGGTTTTCGGGTTCCCTCATCCCTTGAACTAGAGGGGAAAGTTAAGATTGTAGGAAAAGGGAAGAATCTTCATTTTCCTGAGCCCCATCTCTCTGCTGCTCAAACCTCATTCCCTGTTTTCAGTGGATGGCCCATAGCCCATCCATTAGTAAGATTCTCTATAGATTGAAACCAGATGACCAGGATTTAACAGATCTGTTAAAAAGAGGTAAGGACTGAGAGCTGGTAAAAATATTCAGGGTATTGAACTCTAGACTAGAAATTTAATCATCTAATCTTCTCTTGTGGCCTTAAACAGATCTCCTGGCCATTGCTTCAGTTTCCCCAAGGCAGATAAAGCATTTCTTTTTCTTTCTTTTTTCTTCTTTTTTTTTTTGTTTGTTTTTGTTTTTGTTTTGCTGGGCAGTGAGGGTTAAGTGACTTGCCCAAGGTCACACAGCTAGTAAATGTCAAGTGTCTAAGACTGGATTTGAACTTAGTTTCCTCCTGAATCCAGAACCGGTACTTTATCCACTGTACCATCTAGCTGCTCCTGGATAAAGCATTTCTAATACATAAGAAGAAAGTTTTCCTTAAGTAACTTAGGTCTGCATATAGTATATATACAGTTATACCCAAGAAGCACATTGCGGTACACATGTTGCTATATATTAGCTTCTATAGCTAAAAATAGAACCTTTTTTGCTGTCCCTCCTATTTTCCATCAGTATCTTTCTACACATTTTTCTCATATACACATGCCCTTTCTGTATCATAAACAAGCGTTTTCACATCTGTCATGCCTTTCTCTCATTCATTTGCTAAACAAAACTCCTTCATCTTTGAACTTATTTTAAACTTCTCTGTCATTCATACTCTTCCCTCTCCAACCCCCTTACCCCCCTTTATTTTCCCAGGGGAAGAAAGATGAAGATCAACTTGCCTTCACCATTCTCTTGGAAAACTTTGTCTCTTGCCTGCTGACAGGTTAGCAAGCAGCTCTCTGAGGAGTATGAGAAGATTGTAAATCCTGAGAAGGCCACAGAAGATACGAAACCTATGAAGATCAAAGAGGAGCTTGTCAGTGATATCACCTTCCCTGTCAGTGAGGAGTTGGAAGGAGACCTGGCATCTGGTGACCAGTCTCTGCCTGTAGGAGTGCTTGGAGCTCAGAATGAACGGTTCTCATCCAACCTGGAGGTTGAAGCTTCCCCACAGGCTTCAGGTAGGAAAAATCATCTTATTCTGTGATACTGACTCATTCATTTAGCTCCCCTTACTGATTTTGCATCCTTCCATATGAAATCAAGCTCTTAGGAAATGATAGGTGAGCTGGAGGTAAAAGAATGAAAGAGGAGAGGAAAGGAAAGGAAGAATGAAAAGCCTAGAATTTAAAAATACCATGTCACAAGACATCTTATTTGAACTTGGATTCTGAAGGTACCTGCTGTTGCCTTTCCCTGTTCTTTGGAAAAATAGATTAGGCTGGAGGAGGCATTCTCCAAAGTAGCTCTCAATTATGGCATGATTAAAAGAAAGCTGCTGAGTGAGTCAGTTACCTTCTCTTCCCAAAGATTGGGAAATGTACAGTTATACATTTTGCAAATATAAAATACCATTTGGATCTTCATCATTTTTTGCCCAACTAAGCAAATCAACACTAGGACCACACAGCCTCCTCCGAAATCTAATTCTGATCCCTTATAGTGTGAAGGAGATCCTGTCCTCTTCATGGCTTTGCTAGTAGGACCTAAAATTCAGCAGGTCCTCCCAAGCTGGAAAGGCTTCAAGTACAGATACATCCAGTATCATAACTCTGTATTGTTATCTAGACACCAGCCTAGCTATGTTCAAGGAGCAGCATCACTGGAAGGCTGCAGGGTATTGAAATTTTTGGTCATACCAACTCTCAAAGATGATGTATTTAGTTATAACTAAATTGGAGGCAGCATTGGTGGAAATAATACCCACATCAATAACATAAATCCTTGGGGGGTTTAGTGGTAATAGTGGTAGATCTGACTTTAAAAAAATGTTTTTAAACTGTCAGGGAAAGAACCTAAAAAATCAGAAGGATAAATTGGAGATCATGACTAAATAAAAGAAAAGAGTCTGAGAGGAATTGCTGAAGACTCATAGAGATAAGTCTGCCATTCATAGACATAAGATTCCCCTCCCTGGATCAGGCCTGGCCAAAAACTATTTGGCCAAATAAGGAGAGTGACAATCTTGACTTCTTTCTACCTGGAACTGGGCCTGGGAGCTAGAACAAAAGGCTAGAAGACAGGTGCCTTGTAAAGGAGAAAACCAAAGGAAGTATCTCCATGAACCCTTGAACTGGGCAGGAAAACTTCCATCCTTTTTAATCCCCTTAAAGAGCAATGGGAAAGCAAGGGTATGTTCAGTGTTAATTTACCTTTGTAAGTGGACTAAAGAAGGGCAACTGTCGTGCTTTTTCCTAGAGATAGCTTGGACTGTTTGTCTGACCTAATCTTATATTTCTTATTCTCTTTATATTCTTCATTTGTATCAGTTTTCAGATTCCTTCTCAGTATATAATCTTCACTAACCTTCATGCATTTGGTTTTTTATTGGTGTTTGACTGCTGGGCTGTTGGAATCTGTTTCTAGGTGCTGAGGTAAATGCTTCTCCTCTCTGGAATTTGGCCCCAGTGAAAATAGAGTCACAGGAGAGTGAAGAAGGCACTGTCTCTGGGCATGGTGTGCTGGGCAGTGATGTCTTTGAAGAGCCCATGTCAGGCATCAGTGAGGCTGGGATACCACAGAGTCCCAATGGCTCAGAGAGCAGCTATGGATCCCACTCCCCTGACAGCCTCATGGGATCCTCTCCTGTCTTCAACCAGCGTTGCAAAAAGAGGATGAGGAAAATATAAAGGAAAAGGTAGAACTTTTTATTCCAATCCAATAAGGTGCCAACTGTACAGGAACTTGTTCCCATGAACAGTGAATGGATACCGAGGGGTCCAAAGGCCCCAGAGCCATTCCCAGGATCTCCAGAAGTGGGTTTGGCTGACAGTGGTTTTTCCCCCTTTATGTCGGCACAGTTTTGCATGAACAAAAACTAAAACAGAAACCACAATGGTGATCATGAGACTAGAATTCTGTTTTGGCTTTACTGACTTTGCAATGGGATCAAGTTACTTTACTGCTAAATCTGGTTCCTTTTCTACCATGAAAAACACACATCCATGCTATGACCTGTCTCACTGAGAGAGGGTTATGGAGATAATTATGGTGATTAATCAGATATTTGTTAAAGCTATTACTTAATAACTATGCTTAGATTTAGGTCCTGTGTGTATAGAGGGATTTTGTATATATGTATTTTATTTAGCTTCCTTTATTAACAGATGGAAGTTACTGTGAATCAAATATTGGTGCCTAAAAGCAAATAGCCAACACAAATAAATGGCTTCTTCCACTAACTAATGTCTGCAGTGCTGCTCATGAAATCTTTTTACAGCTAGAGACCTGTGGTGATACAGATCGAAGCAGCCCCTCCCAGTCCCCTCCTTTCTCTTCATTGTTTAGCTTTTCTTCTCCCTTCTTCCTTGTCCCCTAACCTCTTGAGTACGTCTTCCATGCTAACTGTTCATTTTTTGCAGTGCATGTTACCTTGTTTTATCTTCTCTTTTCTCCTTTCGTACTTAAATATGTGTGAATGTATTTGGGACAGAGTATAGTTAGGTTAATTAAGTAAAACTGGGAAAAATAAAAGTAAGTTCTCAGGGCTATGGAATGGTCTGCAGATTACTGTTCTCTTGAAGGTCTATCAAGGAATCAAGTTGTGCTATTTCTGCTGTTCCCATATCATTTGAATAAACATTTACTAAGCACCTACTATGTGTAGGACATTGGAAATACAAAGGCAAAACAAAACTCCCCCTCCTCTAGGAGCTTATGTTGTTGTGGGGAGCTAACTTGATCAGGTCTGATCCTGGCCTAATGACCAGACTCTACTGAGAGTCATTTTTTTCTCTTTAGCTTGTTATCCCTACTTAGTTACTTCAGGAAAATCCTCTAACATACTCATGGTAAAATCATGTCTAGGTTTCAAGGTTAACAAGGTCCCCAGCTTGTATGGCACAGTGAAAAAAGTGCTGGGCCTAGAGTCAGGAAGACCCGAGTTCAAATCCAGCCGCAGATGCTTAATAGCTCTGTGACCCTACGATTTGTATCATATAAAATAAATTCCAAATCAGTCATATAAATTTTAAAAACATATACATAATAGAAAGGTTGGAAGAAAATGGAATTCTAGATATATCACAATTATGAAAAAGAAAATTGTTAAAACAAAAAGTTACAGACAAAAGCATATATGTTTGATCGCAGAAAACTGATCTCGTACAACAAAATCAACCACAATTAAAACCAGTGGGGAAAAAATATTGCAAATATTTTTGATAAAAATCAGACATACGAAATCTATAAAGAATTAATGAAAATTTATAAGAATACGTTTCTAAATGGCCAAAAGGTATGTGGATGGGAAGTTTTTATCAGAAATCTAAATTATTAACCACCGCCAGAAAAATTCTTGAAAATTCCTAGTAGTCAAAGAAATATGCATCAACTCTTTTTTTGGACCAGACTTGTAATTTAATTGGAATAGAAAATTCCCCATAAGAAAACTATCCCTAACAATACAGATCAGCACCTTCTTTGCAACTAACAGTCTTAGAGAGTTGTTAGGTCTGTTGAGAGATCATATAGCCAGTGTCAGAGGCAGGCCTTGAACAAAGGTTGTCCTAATGTGAAGGCCAGCTCTCTTTCCATTATGCCATGCTGCCTCTGCTGCACATCTTATATTCATTAAATTAGCAAAAATAGTTATAAATTATCAAATTCAGTGTTCATAGGGCCATGGAGAAAGGCTACACTATTTGAAGTCTGGGGGATGCTGAGGGAAGCACAACCTTTTATATGGCGATATGTGAGCATCAAGACTTCACAAAATCTGAGTTTGGAGGCACCTCAGAGGCCTTCTACTGCAGCTTATATTTGAAATTACATCTCCAACTGAATGTAAACCTCTTACAGTGAGGATTGTCCTTTTTGTCTTTGTATCCCCAATGCCTTGCTTGTACTTAATGTTTGCTGAACTGAATACTGACAAGTGGCCATCCTAACCTTTGTGTGGAGATACACAAAAACAAAGTGAAAGGAAAAAAAAAAAGGTTTAATCTGCAGGTAGAGTTCATTAGTTTTCCCTCTGGAGATGGATACCATTTTCCATGAGTCCTGTGAAACACATTACTTCTTTTTTTAAAATGGTGCTTCAGTCTGTATTCAGACACCATCAGTTCTTTTTCTGGATATGGAGTACATTTTTCATAAGTCCTTCAGAGATGTCTTGGATCATTGTATTGCTGAAAATAAGTCATTCACAACTGATTATCTTACAATATTGCTGTTACTTTGTATACAGTACATTTCACTTTGCATCAGCTCATAAATCTTTCCAGGTTTTTCTAATAGCATCCTGCTCATCATTTCTTATAGCACAATAGTGTTCCATCATAATCTCATCCCACAATTGAAACACATTCTTTTATTTATTTATTCATTCATTCATTCATCTATCTATCTATGTATCTATCTGTGGGGCACTAAGGGTTAAGTAACTTGCCCAGGGTCACACAGCTAGCAAATGTCAAGTATCTGAGGTCAGATTTGAACCCAGGTCCTCCTGAATCCAGGGCCTGTGCCTTATCCACTGCGCCAGCTAGCTGCCCTGAAACACATTACTTCTTAAAGCAGCCCATTTCACTTTGGAGCTGTTATTGCTCATCCATTTCAATCTTGTCTGACACTCTGTGATTCCAACTAAGGTTTTCTTGGCAGAGAGACTGGAGTGGTTTGCCATTTTCTTCTCCAGCTCATTTTACAGATGAGGAAACTAAGGCAAACAGGGTGAAGTGACTTGCCTTGGGTCACAGAGCTAATTGTCCCAGGCTGGATGTGAACTCAGAAAGAAAAATCTTCCTGACTCCAGGCCCAGCGCTCTATCCATTATGCCTCCTAGCTGCCCCAGCTTTAGCTTTAATTTTAGAAACTTTATCCTAACTCCTGATCACTGAAGTACTGAACAGCAGATTTCTCTGTTTTTGAGACTAAATATGAGGACAACAACAAAGGGTGGATTGGCCATTTGTCAGTAAGTAGTTTTCCTTCTCCATTTTGATACTGAATTGGAGCAGACTTGATAGTATTCTTCTACAAATGGCCTTTAAGTGTGTCTATTCCTGTTATCAAAGTGAGGGAAAGCATGCCCCAAATTGACATTTACCAGGAGGAACTGTGCTCAATTGCTTCAGAATTAACTTAAAACTTTCCTTTTTACTGTAGTAAATGCATTTAGTAAATATGCTAAGTGATTTCTTTAGGGCAACACTGGAAAGGGAATGACTGGGACCTCCAAGTGGGTAGTGGGACCACCTGTCATTACAAGAGTTAATGTTTTATGGAAATGTATACCTCTAGAACAGGGCTTCTTAAAATTTTTCTATTTGTGACCCCTTTTCGCTGGAGAAACTTTTATGCAATTCCAAGTTATATAGGCACGTAAAGTAGATATACGTAACTTTTTTTTTTAAGTGAGGCAATTGGGGTTAAGTGACTTGCCCAGGGTCACACAGCTAGTAAGTGTTGAGTGTCTGAGGCCAGATTTGAACTCAGGTACTCCTGATTCCAGGGCCGGTGCTCTATCCACTGCGCCACCTAGCTGCCCCCTATACATAACTTTTTACTGTTGCCAAATTTTTCACAACCTCCGTATTTAGTTACTTGACCCCCTATGAGGTCATGACCCACAGCTTAAGAAGCTTTGCTCTAAAGATACCACAGAACCTGGGATGCTAAGGGGACTTAATCTGGTGCTTTTTTTTGTTCATGCTTAGTTGAGCTGACATGGCTCAATTTTCAAGTGTTACCTGTGACTAACACAGATTGAGCAGTCTCTAGTAGCTGCTCCAAGTCAAGCATCTCATGGAGAAACGTCCTCATGGATCCCAGTGTTCCAGGTAAAACAAGGGAATTGGACAAGATGACCTCGGAAGTCCTTTCCAGCTCTAAGAACTATGATGCTGTGACCCAGTGACCCAGATCCTATTATGGGGGTTCCTATTATACCACATTATTGGCATAGCAAACCTGGAGACCTCCTGAAAGACAAAGTGGAACATCTTGTTAAGAATGTTTATCAACAAGGTAAATGGAAAGTTGTACGAGAATAACTCAAGACCTAGTAGTTTCACTTTCTTCCATAGATTATCCTTACTGTTCCAACTTTCCACTTAAAATTTACTTTTCCTTTCATGGCACCAAAGAGAAGCAGTATTAGCTTTCAGGCTTGTTACCTCTCCACTTATTTTTGGTTCTGGGGGTTTTGTTTTTGCAGGGCAATGAGGGTTAAGTGACTTGCCCAGGGTCACACAGCTAGTAAGTGTCAAGTGTCTGAGACCAGATTTGGACTCAGGTTCTCCTGAATCCAGGGCCAGTGCTTTATCCACTGCGCCACCTAGCTGCCCCACTCTCCACTCATTTCTTAACCCTTCTACAGGGCCATGGCCAGTCATTTTGACCTATGTCTTGCCAACGAACTCCAGTGACTGTGGAAGAGAGAGTGAGGCTGATGACTTTGCATAGCTCTGCCTCACTTAAATCCTATTCACTTGCAAATCAAGGTATCACCCTCCTGATGTCATTGGTCCTCTTGGACAAACAACTCTTCTACCCAATCTTTTCTTTTGACTTCACCAACTGAAACCAGTCTCTCCAAGGTTATCAAAGACCTCTTCATTGCCAAATCCAATAACCTCTTCTGAGTCTTTATCTTTCTTCATCTCATAATTTATTATTATGGTAGATAGAGAGGTGGCCTCAGAATCAGGAACACCTGGGTTAAACTTACCCCTGACATAGATTGACAGTCACTTAATTGGTATCCCAGGCAGATCTTTTACGAATATCCTTCCTCAAGGGTGGTGCTCAAAACTGAACACAATAATTCATATTAAGTAAATGTAAGAAAATTTAAGCCAGGAGAAAGCAATAAGTATTGGAGGCACTCACTTAACCACTAATTTAATTCAGAAGTTATAGAATTGTGATCATATTAAGTCTATGTCAAATGACTAGAAAACTGTGAGGATGTTATAAATACAAAAGTCTCCTATAAAAAAAATCTGTATATACCTTTATCTCATTCTAGATTCTTAGAGGTTGTTACTGATTTGTCATTATTTAACACTACAAATAGAGCTCTGAATTTTCTTTCTATTAGATGAAACTTGCTGTCCTGATTTGCAATATTGTAATGTACCTAGCTGTATAGAGATCACCTGAAGAATCCCTGTTAGTAAGGCTCAAAAACTCAGTATTCCATCACCTCATTTTTGGAAAATATAAGGATTCCAAGCCAGTCAAAAGTGTTCTCTACAATTGTCTAAAACGTTAACAAATGTATTTCAAGTGATCATTAAAACACAGCATAGAGACCAGCTCTGAAATAATGTGTTGAATTCAAAGACTTCATTTGGTCTGACACTATACTGGTAAAGCCTAGTGGTTTGAGCTGGATAAAGAAAAGGTATATACATTGAGCCCTTGTGTTCTATGGATTAGGAAGCAGGACAAATAAATCCTTGCATATGTATATATAAAATAAGTGAGCCCCTAGCTTGGGGGGAGAGGAGGAGATGGAATTTATGCTAGTCCCCAAAAGAACGTGAATCCCGACCCAAAACTTTTATATGGCCTCTATATTACAAATTCTCTAAGTCTCTGAGCAGAAAAGGACCTTTTATTTTTATGTGGTAAATTTCAAGAAGCAATACCTAAGACCAGACTAGATATGTGGCCTCAATTCGTTTTGAATGAGTAGAGAAGTCTATTTTTAGAGAACCTTGAATCCTAAGTAATTTCTCTCTAACTTCAAATTATGACACACACACGCTCATAAAGTTAAATAAATTATTTATCCAACACAAAGCAGAGCATTCCTGTTTTCTTCCAACAGGTTTGAGGTCTTATAAACAACACAGTGCTAGACAAGTTCTAGCACTGACACTGAGGGAGAAGCCACTGACATTCCTGGCTTGTGAAGATTCACCCTCAGCACCATCTGTCACATGGGGAAAGGGACACATACAGTCAAGGGCATAGAAAAGAGAGGGAGAAGTGTTGGCTGCAGAACCAGCCTCCCAGTGGAGATGCAGAAGGTCACCAAGAGTGAGCTCTCAATTTCTACTTGCCAGCAGCAAAGGTACTTGAGTTTAATATGATAAAATGATAAAAAACAAAAAACAAAAAAACCCCTCAGGGCTGCAACAATATGAGCTTCTCTCTTCTGGGTCTGCCTGGTCATTGAATCTCCCTAAAAATGAGAAACACTGATGGCGGCCAAGCCAAAAGGTCTCCTCTTCATGGCCCATTTCTGCCTTCAGGCAGAAATCCTCGACTCAGGATTTCAACTAATCCAAGTACAGTTTCCTAATATCTCTCTCCTCCTAATTATTTGTTGATTCATCGCTTCTGTTCCTGTACCATGTCACTGATTCCTGCATAAAATTCTCAAAAGCTGGTTCTTCGCGGCTTTCTTCTGTAACTGGAAAGGGAAAAAGAAGTAGTGAAAATTACTTCCCAATTAAGCAGGTGGGTGGAAAAAGACATTCTATTCCAATAAAATCTGACTGTTCCCTTTTATTCAACCAGGAAGCTCTCTGAGACCCTCTATGGCCATGTGTAGCCCATAACACTTGAGAAGGGCTTTGCCAGGTAGGTATTGCTGAGGTTTAGGGAGATCAGCTCAGCAATCTAGTACTGGAGGCGTTAGGCAGAAAAGTAGATTTGGTTTACAACTCATAAAACTCCTCCTAACCAAGTTAAATCCTCAAGGGTTTTAAAGCTAAATCATCTTTTAAATCCTGATACTCTTACAGACTACTTCTGTGAATAACTCAGCCATAAACTAAAATGAGTCCCTCAGATCTTTCCATGTGTCTTCCAAATGACATGAGGCTCTCAAATGTCTTGAAGTCTAAACAGAATTATGGGACAATGAAGAACCTATAAATGTTACTTATCCAAGGACAAAAGAAAGCCTCTTGGAAGCAATTTACTATTATTATATCCTTTACCATCTCTCTTCTCCGTGATTACTGATGACATATTTTAGAGAGTAGGAATTTAATTCCAAAATGAGTCTCCTGGGTAGACAACTCCCACTGGAAGCAGCTCTCTACCTCTACGAAGTCATTGCAGTTTGCTCCCTCCCATGCAACTTGCTTTCTCTCTCACCTTTATGGTCAATATCATCTGTATCACTATCTTCTTCATCCTCCTCTTCCTCATCTACTGTGCCTCGGGTTAGAATCAGATCAGAAGGAGTCATTGCAGAAGCTGAATTGTCTGTAAGGAAACATAAATATCATCAACTTGCAGCAAAACAACCCCACTTCCTAAATAATGATTATGAAGCATTCCCTCTCCCCTACAAATAAATCCTTCTATAGAAGGAGACTAGAAACTGAGAGACAAGATTACTGTATCATAAACAGAGTCTGCATTGGGACCTGCCTCAAGAATCAGATCTGCAAAATCCTGATACCCAGAGTGGACGAGGAACTGGGTTTTGGGGGTTTCATGTTGAACTTTGGGACTATCTAAATGAAAAATTGAGATGTGTTTTGATATGAAAAAAGGATGAGGAAATGTCTTTTGAAAAGATAGCAACTATCACCTTTAAGAATTCCTCCTAGGGGCAGCTAGGTGGCGCAGCGGATAGAGCACCAGCCCTGGAGTCAGGCGTGCCTGAGTTCAAATCCAGCCTCAGATGCTTAACACTTACTAGCTGTGTGACCCTGGGCAAGTCACTTAACCCCAATTGCCTCACTATTAAAAAAAAAAAAAAGAATTCCTCCTAAGTATTTCACATATGCTATAATTGCTCAGTAGCTTCCTAAAGAAAAAGAATTAATTTGAGAAACTGGGAGATTCCAAGTGGTAATCTGCCCCATTAGTAAAGGGAGGGGAGGGACTAAAATGCCAGCTGCTTCAGGGATAGAAATGCTTAACAGGAGTAAAATCTTATTAAAATGGACAGAAAGCACTTTAATTGTGAATGAAACTTGGCCCCAAAAGGATTACTTGTTATATCTCATTTAAGTAAATAACCTTCCACCCTCTCTCCCTCCCCAACCTAAGCAATCACTACCTCATCCTAAAATATACCAAGGCCATTTTCAGGATGAGGATCCAGTAGTCATCGATGGAAACTTAAGTTATAATGAATCTATGAAAAGTCAATAAAAGACAAACTTCTGCTCCCACCCACAAAACTAGAAAAGATGATAAAAGCTATTGGTGTGGCAGTTGAAAGTCGAGCATGCTAATTCACGATGTGATGATACTGAGTATTTATCTAAACCATCTGGAAAAGAATCTGGAATTATCTGAGAAAGTCACTAAATTGTTCATAACCTTTGACCCAGAGATCCTTCCACTGGGCTTATACTTTGGTGTATTCCTTCCTAATGAGGGAAAGGGCTGTATTCCCCAACTCCAAAAGACCCTCAGGTACCTGTGGCTGCCCCTGGATCCAAGGCCACAGGCCCCATGTCTTTTCGAAGACGGTCCAATTGCTCTTTTTGCTTCTGGCTCTGTGCATGGGCCTGTAGAAAGGAGAAAAAGAAAATCCCTGAGCTAGGAGGAAGCTACTAGTTTTCCAAAGAAAGGTTAACAGCAATGGAAAGACCCAGAAGGCTGTTTGTACATTAAGGAAAAAAGGGTTTGGATGAAATGGAAAGAGGAAGGAAGGGACCCCAAAAACCAGGGGTTCATAAAGGAAAGTAAGGGCTGCAACTGGAACTAGGTAAAATAGATACAAGGCACAGGCAGGGAAATGAAATTCTTATAAAAAAGAAGTGGCAGAAAGTTCAGTGACAAAGGACCAACCTGGTGATACTAGTTTTAGGTCCAATCCAGAATGGTGCTTTAAGAGCAAGTCATCGGGCAGCTAGGTGGCGCAGTGGATAGAGCACCAGCCCTGGAGTCAGGAGGACCTGAGTTCAAATCCGGCCTCAGACACTTAACACTTACTAGCTGTGTGACCCTGGGCAAGTTACTTAACCCCAATTGCCTCACTTAAAAAAAAAAAAAGGCAAGTCATGTGGGTTAAGGCCAGTGACCAGTATCCCTGTCTGCATATACCATATACTGGACTACACATACTGAGTGATCTTAGCTCTGACAAGGGTTTCTCAAGGTCACACCGAGTGCATTTCCCTGCATTTCAGTTGGTGCTTTCCCTGTTGTAAGAGATTTCTAAGAAAAGAGATTCTACAGCTTACGCCACAACCTTACAGTCAGGAAAGCAAGCTTCAGTGTAGACAAGAAAAAAAAAAAGTTAAATGCTTTAAAAAAGAAAAGCAGGAACTTTCCTAGTTTATTGACAACCCACCTCTGTCCCCAGCTTTATTTCATACTCCCCTACATTCTGCCAAATTGAAATACCTGCAGCTCCCCAAACCTGACATACCCCCCCTCCCCACCTTTGGGCATCCATCTATACAGATCATGTATGCTTGGAATGGATGGAGCCTCTTATTAAAAGAGCAGCTCATACTAATCGTGAATCTGATCTTCACAACAAGGTGCTATTATTATCACCCTTTTACAGATGAGGAAACTAATGCTGAAAGAGGTTAAGTCACTCAGGATTACACAGTAGTTCTACAAGGCAGAATTCAAGCACTCTATCCACTGTTCTACTCTGCCTCTTCAAATATACCTTTTTCAGATGCTTTATTGTCCTTCAAGGCTCAACACAGGAGCTATCTCCTCCATGTAGCCTTCCCCTGAATCCCCAAACTCTCCCTCCTCCAATATTCGTCTCTGTTGTCTTTTACCCCGTCCTCTTTATTTCTACCCCATATAATGTTCTGCTTATATTTACTATTCCCCCAGTAGGATGGAAGGTGTGTGAGGACAGGGGCTATTTCATTTTCATCTTTATAATCCCAAGAGTGTTGTGTCTCTTGCACACTGTAGGTGTTCAGATATTTATTGAATTGAATTTGTTGTTTAAAATGTAATAAAGATATGTGTATATACATATGTGTGTATAGATCTATATCTATCTATATGTATATGCATAGAGATATATAGATATAACCTATATCAGATTACCTGCTGTCTAGGGGAGGGGAGGGAGGGAGAAAAATCTGAAATTGTAAAGCTTGTATAAACAAAAGTTGAGAACTATCTTTACATGTAATGGGAAAAATAAAATACCTTATATGTAAAATTAAAAAAAATTTTTTTTAAATGTAATAAAGAAACACAATTTTCAAATGGGAATTGAAGAAATCTGAATTTGAGGTGGTGTGATAGAAAGAAGAGAAGAGCTGGCTGTGGAACCACAGACCAGGAGTGGCTCCATGACCCCAGCCAGGAAAACCTATCAACCTCTCAGTGAAATCAATAGACACTTTGACTATATCCCATAGCCTGGCTGGGAAGAAACTTAAGATGACACTTAACTGTGAGCTCTTATTATTTCTGCGTGAAGAAGAGCTACGACAAGATGGTGAACATACAGATTTAAATGAAAAGGCAGTGGCAGAGTGCCTTGAAATTCATGAAAAGGAGCCTGTGACCTTTGGGGCACTTAGAGAACAGCCAGTTGCCTTTCTTACCAGTGTTTTCTTCAGACGCTCATATTCAGGGCGATATTCCCTAGAAAAAGAAAAATTTTTAAATGCCTTGACTCAACGGTAACCTGTCCTAGGCCAACTAGGTAGTACTCCCATCGCCAAAGGGAAGACACCCTCAAGTACCTGTGGCTGTAGTTAAATAAAGGGATCTGTCTAAACCTAAGGCTACTGAATCCCAATGGGTCAGTGAGACACCAGGACAAATGAACAAAGCTCCAAAGTGACTAACCTGCCCACAAAACTAGGAAGCATAAATAATTCATGTCTAAAAGATTTAGACATAGTTGGAGAGGTGAACATTGAGTGGAAGCTTAAGGTGAGAAAAGGATGTCTACTGGGTTCAGAAATCTTGACATGGAACTGTGATGCACCTGTACAGTAATTAGCAAGTTGGATGAGATCAAAAGTCCTTGTCTAAGGAATCAACAGTATGCCTGATAACTGTACCTAACCAAAGATGAAGATCAGTGCCAGTGAGGTCAGAAGCTAACACACACATACACATTGAGGAGAGGGGGCACTGGGGGAAGAGGAACAATGTATGGAAAAGAGCTTTTCTGTGGAGTAAACATTTATGGGTTGTTGATTACTTCCTTCTGTAAAAGGTCAAATGTCCCCCAGTAAATGGAGTGAGGGTGGGGAAGGATACATGTGTGGAATATAAATCAAATGCATAAATGGAGAAAACCTGAATGCCTGGCCTAAAAAAACACCTCCCTCCTTCCAGGAGTGCAGCTATCAGTGGTACTTCTTACCTTTCATATTCTTCTGTGGCACTGGTGACTTGCACAAAGAGTTCTTCTAAGCCTGTGCCCAGGACAGCAGACACCCCCACCACCTGCCAAAAGCACCCCAGAATCCTATAAGTAAATCACTGAAAACCTTGGCTTTAAAAACTGTATCTTCTAATTTTGAAAGACTTAACTGATCAACAAAACGAGCAACCATGATTCCAGAAGACTGATTATGAAACACTGTTCCCCTCCTGACAAGTGATAGTCTCAGTGTGCAGGAGACACACATCACCAATATGAAAATTTGTTTTGTTTGATATGCATATTTGTTACAAGGACTTTGTTTTTATTTTTTCCGGTGTGAGTATGGGCTAAATGGGAGGGAAAAAAATAAATGCTTCATAATTTTTAAAAATTACAAATGAAAAAAAATCTCTATGTTCTGTTTCATTCAAATAGTTTTTTGTTCATTTGTCTATTTTATTTTGTGGGGCAGTGAGGGTTAAGTGACTTGCCCAGGGTCACACAGCTATTAAGTGTCAAGTGTCTGAAGCTGGATTTGAACTCAAGTCCTTCTGCGAACCTCATCCACTGCACCACCTAGCTGCACCCCCCCCCAATTTGTTTATTTTTTGTTTTAGTGTTCAAGGGAAAGAGGGTTTGGTCCCTTTAAAAAGCCACAAGCAGTAAGGTTTTAAAAAACCCACATACACAGCAAAAGCACACAGCAGTTTGGCAAAAAGGCATTTCTAGGAATACAGAAATGAGAGAATAAAAAAGAAAGCAATTAGGAGTGAACAGTAGCATGCTAGTCCTTTTCTACTTTAACATCACTTCCTTTCACAAACCTACTATTGTAACCTACCAAATGCACTCCTCTGTACTCTCTGCCTTATGAATGTTGCTACTGCCATCCTTTCACCCAACATCTCTGCCTATAAACAGATCCATTCTTCTAAGCCCAAGGGACATACATACAACTGCCTCAATCAGGTTGTACTGATGCCCTTCCCACCCCCAGCCCACCAGAAAGTAACCACTTTCTTCTCTAAATTCTAATAGTACTCTGCTCTGTTCCTCTTTCATAGCACTGTACATATCTAGATTTTATGCTCTTTGACAGTAGGACCTATATCGTAGTCATTGTATTTCCCCCAGGTGCTTCTTCATTGCCTTGTGCTTGCAGGTACTCAATCATATTTGTAGAAAAAAAAAATAATATCTGTCCAAGCAATGTAATTTAAATTATTAATGCATTCAACATTTATCACCGTAGGAGGCACTGCATTAAACAATGGTGACCCCAAAATAAAAAACAACCTAATTCTTACTATGACTCAACAGGGATTTGTGTTGCCAAGAAAATATAAATAGGGAAATGAAATTCTTCTCTCCCACGACAGAGAAGGATAAAAACAATGGATCTAGCTGATCAAAGGTTAAAATGTTTTTAACATAGTTTTCAATGAATGAAAAAACAAGTTGCATGCTTTATTTCTCTCTTCTTTGTCCTCGAGAGAAGAGAAAGCAAGAAAGGAGCAATGTTGGAAAGTGGAATTTAAAAGTTGCAGAAAACCTGGAATATCATATTGATCTCTCTGCCTGAGGTCTCTCTCTCTCTCCCTTTTCATCCTTCACATAAAATCACTACACCAAGGTGATTTTAGTGCAGGTCTAACCATATGATTCCCTACTCAAATTCCATTGGGGAAAAGGAGGAAGGGAAAGGAAAGGAAGAGAACAACTATTAAATACATGTCTACTATGTGCCAGGCACTGTACTAAGAGTTTTAAAGACATTATTTCATTTGATCTTCACAGCAACCCTGGGAGATATTATTATGCCCATTTCACAGCTGAGGAAACTAAGGCAGACAGAGGTTAAATGAGTTGAACAGGGTCAAACAGCTAGAAAATGTCTGAGGCCAGAAGTAAACTCAAGTCTTCCTGCCTTTAGACCCAGTGTTCTATCTAAGCCACCTAACTCCCCCTGATTACCTAATTACATAGCTCTCTATTACCTCTAAGATCAAATAAGCCCTTCAATAACTTGGTTCCAATTTACCCTTCCAGTCTTATTACACATTATTCCTCTTCCCAAGTTCTATGGTCCAAACTGGCCTACTTATTATTCCTCATACAGGATGCTACATCTCCTAACTGTGTCTCTTCAATAGCTGTCCCCACACCTGGAATGCATTTCCACATCACCTCTGACTCTCAGAATCTCTACTAGACCCTTGAGTACTCCAATATTCAACTCAAGCACTACATCTGTATAAAGATTTTCCTGAATCCTCCAGCTGCTAGTGTCTTTCCCTTTTAAAAAAGCACCTTGAATATATTTTGTATTTTTTTCCTTTACATACTTATGTTGCCTCCCTGAGATAACCTAAGCTTCTTAAGGGTAGGCCCTGTTTCACTTTTGTCTATCTTCATTGAGCTTAATAATCTATGTTTATTTATTGATTGATCAGGATGGCTATTTCAAAGGCCAAAGAAGCATTTCAAACTTTTATCCTGCTACTGTCAGTGGGTTGGTTACTAAGATAAAATCCAGGGTAACATTCTGGGTACAAAGTTTAAGTGTTCCTTGAAGTAGGATGGGAAGCCAAGGTTTAGTTAAGCAGCTGACAAAAACATTTGAGTGTATAGCCAGCATTATGTTTTTATTCCTTTAAATTTTGTTCTTAATTGTATATCATATTCTTATGTTTCCTACTGTAAAATGTTAAATAATTTGTGCACTCATTTTAAGGGTTTTTTTTTTTCATTTTAAGTTTTATTTAACAGAACATAGGCAAGAATTTAGCTTACAACTCAACTTTTTTTGAAGTTATCTATGCCTACTTACTCGACCTATTCAATCAAAGAAAACAGTAGAACCACTAAAGCTTTTGCTCTCTTCTGCCCAAGACTTAAACCAAAGTTGGTCTGTTACTGATAATCCCAGTCATTTCAAAGATGAAAGAGAATAGAGGTGAAAACTTACCCTGAGTGAACTATAAAACTCATCCAACACCAGACTCATAGAACGAGTCAGATTACTGACATATGTAGTTTCTTGATTTAAGGCATCTTGGAAGGTCTCAAAATCCTGCATCCATTCCACTGCAAAGCTGTGATCAATGATGTCAGTCTGCGCTGGACAGAAAAACAGAATGAGTTTCAGAATTGAGGACGTTGTTCACATAATAGGTAAATGGAAAATGACAAGAACAAAAAGTAATGGGTCACATGAGCACAAAAGCAAAGCTATATTATTTAAGGAAATGAAAATCCTATACCTAAATATGATAAGCATTAGGCTGAAAAAAGTTTACCAGGGAATTACACTGTTACCAATTCAAACTCAGCATATGTAAAACCAAGCTCAACAGCTGCTGTTGAAAGATTTTGCCTGACTTCCATATTTCTTCCAGGAAACCAGGCAAGAGAATATTGAATCATTGCTGACTTCTCCATTGCCTTTTCTCAGATGTTCAGCCACAAGTTACTGTGAATTTTCCTTCTGAATATTTCAAATCTATCCCTCGTCCATTTTCATGACCACCACCTTAATTAAGTCTAGGCCCTTAAGCTAACAGAATAGCTTGTAATTGTTTACCCTACCTCCTGTCTCTCTACTCCTCTAATCCATCCTGGGTGGACAGACCCAAAATATTATTTTAATATAGGTTTTATTTATGTCTTTTGTATTTACAGCACAATCATTTCTGGAAACCTGCCTTTTTACACCTCAGACTGAGCTTTCTCTTATTTAAAAATAGAAAAGAAAAACACCAGACCCCTGTCTCTCTGGCATGAGAAGAGATCTATAAACATGTACTTTTTTTTTTTTTTTAGTGAGGCAATTGGGGTTAAGTGACTTGCCCAGGGTCACACAGCTAGTAAGTGTTAAATGTCTGAGGCCGGATTTGAACTCAGATACTCCGGACTCCAGGGCCAGTGCTCTATCCACTTCGCCATCTAGCTGCCCCATAACATGTACTTTTAAAAACTGGTATAACCAATTACTTCATCCACCTTACTGGGCTGGGTAGACCTCCTAAAACCCCCTTCCCCCACTCATTCTGGAAAGAGTAATCCTATCAATACCCCAGTTCCTGCTGATGTTCTGGTATCTTGATGATTCCCCTGGCCACCATTCCTTCATATCTTTGGTCTTCCCCTATTTAAATGAAAGCTCCTTGAGGGCAGGGACTGTCTTGCTCCTTGTTTTTGTAGTCCTCAAATTCAGCACAGTGCCTGGCACATGGCAAGTGCTTAATAAATTCTTTTGTGTTCATTCACATCACCTCCCTGCTCAAAAACCTACAAAGGTTTTTTACTTTATGCTTAATGACTTTTTGGGGGGGGAGGGCAGGGCAATGAGGGTTCAGTGACTTGCCCAGGGTCATACAGCTGGTGTCAAGTGTCTGAGGCCGCATTTGAACTCGGGTCCTCCTGAATCCAGGGCCAGTGCTTTATCCACTGTGCCACCTGGATGCCCCCATGCTCAGTGACTTTTTATCTTTTTTTTGTTTGTTTTTTGAGGTGTTCAGTGACTTTTAACGGCCCCTGCTTCCTGCAGGATCAAGTGCAAACATTTCCCTGACATTCAAGGACCTTCCTAAATGGCATCAAAGCAACTCCTACTATTCCTTTATATGAAACTTCCAAATGAGACATACTAGTCTACTTACTGTCAACATAAAGTCCTTTGCATTCCTGGTTCCTTACCATAGCTCCTTCTAGGTAGAATGAAAGAATGTACTTTCTTCTTATATCACAATCATCCCTTAACATAATTTTAATCTCACCTCTTCTGTCAACATAGTTCTCATAGGTAACAGGATCTTGATAAATGTTTGCTGAACTGAAGATGTCCCCAAATAATCCAAGATAAAATGAGCTCTTGCTTCTCCTGAGTATTTACTGTATACAAATATCATATATTTTGCCTCTAAAATTTTAATATTTTTTGGCCTCAATTAGAAGGTACAAAGCAGGGTAGGTCACAGACAGACACAAGAGAACCAACAATTTACCAATATAAATGCTAACATCCTCAGTTGCTAACATATATATTCCAGACCAGTAAACATTAGCAATTACTTTGGTTAGCAAGCCAACTTAAGGGTTGTTTTCCCCCCCTTTTTAAAAGTCATTAGCCCACAATGAACCATGCATACTCTTCTTTCCTCCTCCTGAACCCTTCCTACCAGATCAAGGGATGACCTAAACACAACATTACTGCACAACAATTTGTAGTTGCTGGACAAACATTTCCTATGTTCCTTTGGCAGCAGCAAATAAATTCTGGGTCCAAAGCTAAATAACTCCTCCCAGGTTACAAAGAAGAGTCCAATCTCTATGGTCAAGTAATCACTTGAGTCTCCCTATCTATCATCCCATTTCCTAACATGGGGGTATTCTACCACAAACAGTAGTTCTTCCTCCCTACTATGGCTATGATATGCTCTGTCCAGAGCAGCTTCTTCAGTCATCCTAGTGGTGGAGTGCTTAGACAGAATGATACTTTTTCTACAAAGAGAGATCTCATAGCTTATTCTCCTCTTCCAGCAAAGCAGAAGTCTGAATCTGCCTTCCCTCTTACCCACCTCTCACCTACAGCAATCCTCCTCATCTACCAAATCTCTCCACAATAAAAAAGCACTAAGAAAAGAAGACCATAATCACGACAGCTTAGACAATTAATATCATCATTAATTTTCTTTCTTTTTTTTCTTTGCGGGGCAATGAGGGTTCAGTGCCTTGCCCAGGGTCACACAGCTAATAAGTGTCAAGTGTCTGAGGCCGCATTTGAACTCAGGTCCTCCTGAATCCAGGGCCAGTGCTCTAACCACTGTGCCACCTAGCCACCCCCTATCATCATTAACTTTTACAGTGTGTTAGGACTTTAGAAATTGCCCAAGTCTTCTGCCAGATGAGGAGACTGAAACCCAAAGGGGTTAAATGATATGTCCCAAGGTCACAAAGACAGTAGAAGGATTAGATCCAGAGCCCACATCTACAACCCCTCAGTCCAGTGCCCAGTCCACATGATGCTGAAAGACACCCACCTTGTTCATGACCACAATGAAAGGCAACTTGGTTTTATACAGGATACTGAAAAAAAAGAATCAAGTGGTAAATAGCATCCAGGCAAAGTGAAGCATATAATCAGCATACAAGTTATCCTTAGTTCAGAATGATACACACACACCACTACCACCACCCCCAGGAGAAAAATTAACTCCCTCCCCTACAAAAACAATAAGAAAAAAACCAACTATGTACACTTGCAATATATTGGTAATGACAGATTTTAATGTTAATTTGCAACTGACTGCCAAGTTCCTAGTGACTGCTCACATCAAGAAGTTCTTTCATGTATCACATATCTGCTAGAATGACCAATGTTAACTACAGAGGACAGATGATTTAATATTCTTTCCTCCTCTTGGCAGAAGTGGTCAACTATGGGTGCAGAATGCTGCATTTAAACAACCAACAAGCATTTATCAAGGACATACTATATCCCCTTCATTGTCGGATGCAGCTGCTAGGTTTTCTAGTTTTGACTAATGTTTTTTCTTGTGACAGACAGGTGAAGATGAAAAGAGAAGCACCAGGGTACCAGTGTGGGGCAGGGCTCACTGGGAAGGGGATATGGCATAAAAAAAGAAGACATCGATCATTTTTTGAAACTCCACTCCTCCTAGTAAAAAAGTTTCTATGTCAACCTGTTTGACTTGCTACATACCGATATTAAAAGGGAAAATGATAGTCCTAAGAGCTTATGTATGCCCCCAAACACCAATTCTCTTGATATTTAACATTCATCCTGGTCCCTGCCTTCCCTTTTCTAAGGTTTCTACTTGCATTTAGTCAAAGCAGTGCTGTGCCGTGTTGCCACTGGCCACTCTTAGCTTTCAAATTCATCTGTTGCGTGAAAGCATAACAGCCACCCTAAGACCCAAAGGGTGCATGTGCTTTGACTTCTATTCCACTCAACGGAGTGAAGCTGTACAGAAGGTCCTTGTTCACATTCCCCTATGATTAGCATATTGGGGCCCTACCCTTTTAGACAATTACCAAGTTGGGGAGCTCAACCAGGGGAAATACCAGGGACAAGAATTCAACACAAACATTCTTAAAATTAACAAGGGGATTAAAATGGAAGGGTGTGTGCGGTGCTGGGCCCTGCCTTCCAGGGAGCCTTACCTGCATGCATACAACATGTTGGACATGAAGGTAACAGGGTTGGTGCTTCTAGACGTATCCATCACATAAATGACAATTGTTGGAAATGAGGAAGCCTGAAGAAACAAGGTGAGCCATATCTTTGTCAGAGGGACAATTGCTTGAACCCAAATCACTCTGCTACCTTCCCAAGCAAAAGATGTCTTGCTCTTGTTCCCATTCTTAAAAGTGACACGGGGCAGCTAGGTGGCGCAGTGGATAGAGCACCGGCCCTGGAGTCAGGAGTACCTGAGTTCAAATCTGGCCTTAGACACTTAACACTTACTAGCTGTGTGACCCTGGGCAAGTCATTTAACCCCAATTGCCTCACTAAAAAAAAAAAAAAGTGACAGGCTAGGGATCTGAAACTCAGCTCAGGTGCCACCTCTTCCTTGAAGCCGTCCTTGATATCCGCCCCCCCCCCCCCCCAAGGGTTTAGTAATCTTCCCTTTTCAAAATCCTTTTTACCAACTTATCTATGCATATGCTCTATCCCACCCTTCTCCCAAATTTGAGGGCAGGGACTCTTGTTTTTGTGTCTTCCTTGTTTATTTAGTACATGTCTGGCACATTCAGGAGGATAATTTTTGTTAAAATGAAATGAAAACAGGAGTTTATCACTCTGATCACTCCCCAGTAGTGACCTCTCAGTCACAGGGTACAAAAAAGACTCACCAGGGCTTCAGTGATAATTGTACCAGAAGCTGACCAAGTGAAAACCTCAATCTGTCCAGGTGTATCAATCAAGACATACCTGTTTTAAGGACAAATAAATAGTTTTACAACTAAATAATAAAATACTCTGGGTGAGGGATTTACAACAGCCACTGTACAGAAAACTAAAAATACTAAGTTATCACATCACACACAACACAACTCCTAAAATCTGAAACCTGGAAATTTAACCCTAGCACCAAAGCTCCATATATGTCTTTGTCTTCCTATTAGATTACAGATGAATAACCCCAACTGCACTTCACTAAGGACACAAAAACATGGTCACTCTTGTGTCTATAATTGGACAAAGATATTAATGTGAAAGCTTCTAAATAGAACAGATTCTTTCACAAATCTAAAAGATATTTCAAGGATATTACAAGACTCTTCAAAAGGAACACACACACACACACACACACACACACACACACACACACACACACACACACACACACACACACCAGAGTTAACATCCTCGAACCTGTTAAACTCCAAATGGTCAGAAAAGCAGGACTAAGATTTAGAAATAACTTTATAACCAGGTTTTAGTTTACGGCTTATAGCAAATGTGAACAGTTCTTTATTTTTTTAATTTCTTTATTTTTTTAGTGAGGCAATTGGGGTTAAGTGACTTGCCCAGGGTCACACAGCTAGTAAGAGTTAAGTGTCTGAGGCCGGATTTGACCTCAGGTACTCCTGACTCCAGGGCCAGTGCTCTATCCACTGCGCTATCTAGCTGCCCCTGAACAGTTCTTTAAACCAGAGGTGGTAAACTCCCAGGCTACTACAAAGCTCCCAGCAGAGAAATACAATAAAATATAGATAATGTTAATTTGTGGTCTGCTAAGCCAATGTTTCATTTCTATTTAAGTTTTACACCCTTGTTTAGACCACCAATAAGCCACTATCCAGTAGATAATACTAAATAAAAAGATTATATAAAACTTTCACTGTTACCTTTCTGAGCAAAATTGTCACCCAGAAAATAATAAAATTAGCATTCTCTCTCTGAGCTATGTGAAGGATTTTTTTGGTTTTTTGTTGTTGTTTTTAGGGCAGTGAGGGTTAAGTGACTTGCCCAGGGTCACACAGCTAATGTCAAGTGCCTGAGGTTGGATTTGAACTCAGGTCCTCCTGTATCCCAGGCACTGTGCCACCTAGCTGCCCCCATGTGAAGTTTTAAAATATAAATTTAGGTGGAAAGGATGGCTAAGAAAAGACAGATGAGAAAAAAGGACAGTGGCAATGGTGCTCAGAAAGCAGAAAGGGCAGGCTTCCCAAGAGAAGACAAAGAGGCAAATGACTTAAGCCAGGCAAAATTCACACTCTTAGACTCTCTTCTCATCAATGACAAAGAGACTCTCTTAAAGAACTTAAAAATTATTTGAGGATATTCAATTGAACAGTTTATTGCACATGGATTTATGTAGCTCCCTGACTGTTCATTTCTATTTGTTTCATATGTATAACTCTTATCTGCCTTAAAAGAGAAGGCAGGGGTAGCAACAGCGGCAAGGGGAGGAGGAGGAAGAGGAGGAGAAGGGAAGGAAGGAAGGAAGGAAGGAAGGAAAGAAGGAAAGATCATCTGGCCTGGCCACTCGCCTCAGTGCCCCGGGCCCAGCCGAGCAGCCAGCCGGGGCCGCGACTCCGCGGGCCTACGCCACGCACGGGATCAGGTCCGGCCGGATGGGCGCCTGAGCTTTGGGCCCCTTGGCGCCCTGGATTGGGGCCTGTTCAGAGCTCCCAGAAGCTGAGAGCAGGATGTTCCGGTTCATGAGGGACGGAGAGCCTGAGGATCCCATGTTCCTCATGGACCCTTTTGCTATTCACCGACAACATATGAGCAGGATGCTGTCAGGGGGCTTTGGCTACAGCCCTTTCCTTAGCATCACAGATGGGAGCATGCCAGGGGCTCGACCTGCTAGTCGAAGGATGCAGGCTGGGGCTGTCTCACCTTTTGGGTTGCTGGGAATGACAGGTGGCTTCATGGACATGTTTGGGATGATGAATGATATGATCGGGAATGTGGAGCACATGACAACTGGAGCCAACTGTCAGACCTTTTCATCCTCCACTGTCATCTCTTACTCCAACCTGGGTGATGGCGCTCCCAAAGTCTACCAAGAAACATCTGAGATGCGCTCAGCACCAGGTGGGATCCGGGAGACAAGAAGAACAGTGAGGGACTCTGACAGTGGGCTAGAGCAGATGTCCATTGGGCATCATATCCGAGACAGGGCACACATCCTCCAGCGTTCTCGAAATCACCAAACTGGGGACCAGGAAGAACGGCAGGACTACATCAATTTGGATGAGAGTGATGCGGAAGCGTTTGACAATGAGTGGAGGAGAGAGACATCCCGATACCGGCCACAGCGCCCCCTGGAATTTCATCGGCATGAGGCTGCTGGGGCGGGTGGGGGTAGAAGGGCAGAGGGACCCCCTCGGCTGGCTATACAGGGCCCTGAGGATTCCCCCTCCCGACAGTCAAGACGCTATGACTGGTGAGGACCCCACCCACCCACCCAGGTCCTCTCATAAGTGTTGGTGGGAAAGGGATCACAGGTAAGGGATGAAGTCCCTCAGTCATTCCTCTGGCATTTGGAGGAAACCCACTTGTTCCTAATATTTTAGATTATGAGAGTGGGATAAAGAACCTCTTAGAGCCTGTTTTGGTGACACAGGTCTCAGCTGGTCTAGGAAAGGAAAGAAATTCTCCTAACTTGGAGAATTGACCACAACCACCAAGACCCTCATCATCCCGGCTTCTGTTTTTCCCCTTTCTATATGACAAGCTTTCTCTCCCTCTACCCTCTAGGTACAGGCTGTGAGGGGCAGAGGAATCACCCCTTGGAATAACTCCCTTTCCCCAGTTTAATATTAAATAGAGGTGAGCTGGCCCCTTCAAGCTTAGGGAGCCTTAGGGGGAGCCCCCTTTACTGCTTTCACTATTCTCCTGCCCCCTTTCTCAATCTCGCTCTCCCATAGTGAATTTACTGACTTTTTTTCTTTCTGTTGTTCCCTGTTCTCTTGATTTTTTTCTCCTCTCTAACCCCCAATAAGTACAAGGTCCCTTAGGATAAGTTCCAGGGGCAAAATTCTCCGTTTTCCCCTCAAAGGTCTTTCAGTGGCCACTGGACCCTTTCTCACCTCCACCTAGAAGTCCCATGTTTGGGGCTATGCCCTCTCCCTATTGGCTGAGTAAGGGGTGGGTATTGGGTCCTCTTCCCTCTTGTCTTCTAATCCTATGCCCCCAAGCGCCCATGCACATGTGTGTATACACACATACACACTAAGTCTCTGCGTCCTCCTGCCCTTTGTGTGTGTGTGTGTGTGTGTGTGTGTGTGTGTGTGTGTGTGTATGTAACTTGTAACTTTATGAAATAAAGGGGAATGGAAAAGACAAAAAAAAAAAAAAAAAGAGAAGGCAGGAACCAAACCATATCTTTCTTTTATATGTTCCACATTGCTCAGTACAGGGAGTATATATATGTATTAGGTACTATGTATAAAGGGTAATCAAAAAATACTTGTTGGGGCAGCTAGGTGGCGCAGTGGATAGAGCACCAGCCCTGGAGTCAGGAGTACCTGAGTTCAAATCCAGCCTCAGACACTTAACACTTACTAGCTGTGTGACCCTGGGCAAGTCACTTAACCCCAACTGCCTCACTTTAAAAAAAATACCTGTTGATTTAAAGTTACTCACTGGGACATGTTCTGGGACTTCTCAATAAACTTCATGACCTAAAAGGAAAGAGAAACGTTTCTTGAAGATCTTTGGGACATGTATGGATCAAAGACCCTCCCATGACAGCAGCAGCACACAAGAAGACTCCAAGTTGGAAAGTACATGATTAATTTCAGGGTGCTATGTACCCCAGACACTTCTCCCATTTCATAGCCTCCTATTCTCATAATAAATCATACACAGAAGCAACTGACTTTGAAAAAAAATAACACTCTCAGATATATAAAATGGTTTCTATATGCTATCTCATTTGGCCCTCATGACGAACCTATAAGGTAGACACTGGCATTATTACCCTCATTTTAAAGAATTCTGAGTCTCAAAAGGTGAAATGACTTACCCATAGTCACACAACTGGTACTGAAGACAGGACTTGAAGCTAGGTCTAACACCTAGCTCAGAGCTCTTTTTTTTCTGTACCACATTCCCCAAGATCAATATAAATTTATTTATAATAATAATCTATAAATAAATAAAAACAGCCAAAATTTATATACCACTTGAAGATTTGCAGTGATTTGCACATGTTAGTCATCTGATACTTCCAACTACTTTTGTGAGCTAGGAAATGTTACCATTTTACAGATGAGGAAACTGAGGTTGAGAAAGGTTAACTTAACAGAATCACACAGCTAGTATGTGTCTAAGGTAGAATTTCAACTCAGGTCCAGTGCTTTAAATACCATGCTACTGTGAGGTAGCACCATAGTAGGGGTACAATACAATCATCTGGGTTTAGAGCTGAGAAATCCAGATCATAAATCTCATCCATGACTGACTTTACCAATTCTATTACCAATCTGGAAAATAAAGTAAAAATCTCACTTACAAAAATGATAGACCTATTAATAGACTAGTGATTATAAAATTGTCATAATTTTCCATAGAAAGTGATATAAAATGGCTAAATGATGGAAAAAACATTACACTTTATATTAATAAACACTTATCCTACATCCACAATGTACCTACCAAGGAAAGATCAGAATGCAAGTCACTAACAGAACAGATATAGAACCCTGGACTTCTGGCTTTATGACTATAAATATTATTAAATGTGAAGTAATAGCAAGAATTGATGTTTCATACTTCATACTTTTGACTTTTTTCCAGTGTTTTCACACGCATAATCTCATTTTATCAACACAATAACCCTCATGAGGCATAAAGGACAGGTGTCATTATTATTATTATTATTATTATTATTATTATTATTTTACAGATGAGCAAACAAATAAAAGTTAAGTGACTTACCTAAGACTACATAGCTAGGGGGGCAGCTATGTGACGCAGTGGATAGAGCACCAGCCCTGGAGTCAGGAGGACCTGAGTTCAAATCTGGCCTCAGACACTTGACATTTACTAGTTGTGTGACCAAGTCACTTAACCCCAATTGCCTCAAACAAACAAACAAACAAAAGACTGCATAGCTAGAAAGAGGCAGAGGTGATTTCCTTACTCCTGAGTCCAAGGTTCTTTCTGCCCTACCATAGTAATCTTTCCTTGCAACTTTACTCAATTAGGGCATCCTAACTTAAAATAGCTTTTGTGCTGACATTTCCTACATTTATATTCAGATTTATGCAGGCCCTTTCCTCAAAAATGGTCAAACTCAGGGCAGCTAGGTGGCACAGTAGATAAAGTCCTGGATTCAGGAAGACCTGAGTTCAAATCTGATCTTAGACACTTGACACTTATTAGCTGTGTGACCCTGGGCAAGTCACTTAACCCTCATTGCCCCCCAACCTCCCAAATGGTCAAACTCAAGCAAATAAGATCCACAGTTTTATTGTACTACAGAAGAGGAGATATACATACCTGATCAAACCTGGTAGCAAAGAGATTAAGGGAGGTCACTATGCCACCATTGGGTCCGAGTCCATATCTATACACAAAGTTTAGGAATTCAAATGTTTACAAGCAATTTAATAGAGTACCTAGCATACCACAGACACAAACATCACTCTGACATTAATGTAACAGAGGTAGGCTTTGAAAAATTGCAAACCCAATACCAAATTAACACATAAAGAAAAAGCTAAACCTGTTTACAAAAGTTCAGAGACAATCAATGGTACAAGGTCTTTTTTCAGTCCTCATTTCATAAGAAAGGATAGGAGAAATAAAAGGACTTTTTCTAAAATCTTCCAAATTTTATAAGTTTATTTTATAATTTATTACAAATCTAGGTTTATGTCAAGGAGGTTGAAAATCAGTTAAAGATTTATAGATTAGCTATCTTTCACAGACCCACCCTCCATTTTTTGCCTTTAAAAAATTAGTTACGTCACTGTAATCACATATTTGAGCTAGTATTTGTCAGAAAGTATGAAGCGCACTGCAAAGTCTTCTAAATTTAAAAACATAGCCATAAAACAGGAGTTAGAAAGCACTATAGTAGATATGGAAAAGGATACTGTTTCATGACTTCCTTATACTTCACTGTGTCCCGAATATCTAAAAAAAAATAATAATAATCAGACCAACATTGAGACACATCAACCTTTTAGAATATCACCATTTTAGAGCATTATATCCGTGGTCTCAAAAATTTTGAGCAATGAAGTAATTACTATTTCCTCTTAAGTGAAGAATTTCTTCTTCCTTACCATCAAAATTTGTCCTTACTTTTATCTCCTATATGTTCCACATTAGGAAATAAGAATGTGGAAATAGAATGGGTAGAGGAACAGTGTTACATGAAGGAAGAACAGAAAGAGTAATTTCAGCCTATTAATCCCTACTGACATTATTTCCCCTTTCCCCCAGCAGATACTAGCAGTCAGACTTCTAAGCTATTCTAGACAATTTTCTCTTGGACCAATTTTTCATATTGGTTCTCCTTTGGTACAAAGGTATAACCATCAAAGTAGTTGATACAGTAAGTAACCTGGAAGCTCACAGGAGAGAAGAGAACTTCCAGTTACACAGCAGTGATGTTCCCATGGAATGATGGGCTGGAGTAGAATCAGGAAATGTACAAAATTTTTCTTTGGGGGCCATAATCAAAGATACCCCACCCAAATATGAACATGACACATAGAAATAAGTTACAAGTTTCCCACCTTCTCAACTACCTCTAATTAATGAAGTTATCAATTCAATTCAGCAAAAATTTATTTGATTTAGAATTTTTATTTTCCCAAATTACATGTAAAAATAAATTTTGACATCAGTTTTTTAAAACTTCATGTTCCAAATTCTCTTCCTCCCTCCCACCCCCCCCAAAAAAAAACTCAAGCAATTTCAACATAAGTTATACATGGGTAGTCATGCAAAACATTTCCACATTAGCCAGGCTGTGAAAGAAAACAGACAAAAACAAAACTTCAGATAAAGGAACTAACAAAATAAATTATGCTCCAATCTGTATTCAGATACTATCAGTTCTTTCTCTGTAGATGGATTGTATTTTTCATAAGTCCTTCAGAGTTGTCTTAGATCACTGCATTGCTGAAAATAACCAAGTCATTTACAGCATATCATCTTACAATATTGTTATTATTTTGTATACAGTACATTTCATTCTGCATCAGCTCATGTAGGTCTTTTCAGGTTTTTTTCTGATAGCATCCTGCTCATTATTTTTTTAATAGTAAACTACATTTATATGGTACTTTAAAAAGAGATTTCCTTACAATGAACCCATGAGGTTGATTATTGCAACAACAGTAATAGATAATATTTATATAGTACCTTATACCTAACAAAGAATTTTCTTCACAATAGCCCCGCAAAGTAAGTACCATAGTTTTTATCATCATCATCATCATCAGTTCTCATCTTCATCCAATCATCATCAATCCATCAATCAGTCCATCAATCATTCAATTAATCATTGTCACCATCATCTTACATTGCTCTTACCTTTGTTTCGAAGAAATTTTTTTAGTTACTATTGCTGTGTTTCCCTCCATCCTATTCCTTTCCCATGATATTTATATTTATATATATTTCTATCTTCTTTCACCCTATCCCTCCCTCACAAGTGTTTGGCTTCTGACTGCCCCCTCCCCCAATCAACAACAATTTATTAAATGTTTACTTAACAAAGGAAGGTACTATACCAATTACTGGGAATACAAAGATGATCTTGTTCTTAAGTGGTTATAATCTAAGGGGGTTAATACAGATACACACACGAACACAAGTATGACAACAAGTAAAATGTGGTAGGACAAAGGAAGGGTCTACACAAAGGACTTTAAGAAATACAAAGGAGATAAAACTTTCAGGTTGAGGGTGGGGAGAAGATCAGAGAATAGGGCAAGACTTCTTGAAGAAGGTAGCATATTAACTGGGCCATGGTGGTCAGTAAATAAATATTCATTAAGTACCTATGTGCCAGGCACTGTGCTAAGTGCTAAGAAAGAATGAATTCCTCATTCTAAATAGACTTTCCAACAGATATGCAATATACCTCCTCCCACAGCATGAGAGCTACATCCCACACAAAGTGGAAGAAGGGGTCTTCAAAACTCATTTAATTTCAAACTCCTGAACAGGAATCTCTTCCTCAAAATTCCTGATGAGTGAGTAGTCACACTACCTCCACCTACAGGGTCCCAAAACAGCCAATACCACTTCTGGACAAGATCTGATTGTTAGGTCATTTTTCCTTAAGGAACCTTAGAAGCTACCAAGTCCAATCCCCTCATTTAATAGAGGAAGAAACTGTCACACTGAGAGGTTACATGATTTTCTCATGGTCATACAGCTAAAAAGTACCCAAGACAAGACTGGAATCCAGAACTTTCTGACTCCAAGTCCAGTACCTTATCTACAATACCAAGTTGCCTATGGAGTATTAGAGGGAAAGCTATTTGTAAACCTTAACACAGTAGAACCTCCATTTTAAGGAAGTGTTCAGGATAACCATGTTCACTCCTTCACTCTTATCTAATTCTGACTCTCTAAAAGTTTTCTAGACCATACCCACTGCTTTTCTTTCCTTCTCACAACCCCAGCTCCTTTTTAAATATTGTCTTTCCACATTAGAATGTAAGCTCTATGTTGAATTGCTTGAGTTCTTGGGCAGGAAGATAGGAAGAGAATTTGGAATACAGTTTTAAAAAATTGATGTCAAAATTTGTATTCTACATGTAATTTGGGAAAATAAAATTCTAAATAATGAAATACAAAAAATTAAATAAAACCAGAATGTAAGCTCCTTGAGGGCAGGGACTATCCTTCTGCCTGTATTTGTATTCCTAGCACTTAGCACAGTACCTGGCACACAGATGTGACCCTGGGCAAGTCATTCAACTCCAATTGCCTTAAATATCCAGGGCCATCTCCAGTCATCCTGATATATATCTTGCCACTGAGCCCAGATGGCTCTGGAGGAGAGTGAGGTTGGTGACCCTGCACAGTCCTCCCTCACTTAAATCCAATTCACTGCAAGGCAAGACATCATCCTGATGTCATGGTCCTCTGAAATGAAGGACAAACAACAACAGCAATAAATACTTGCTTACTTGAACTGAATTATGTTAAGTAAAAAATTTATTTTTCTGAAACTTCCACTCATTGTTCTATGTTGGAGAGGCAGCCCAACATAATAGAAAGAACTTTAGACTTGAAGTAAAAAAGATCTAGGTTTGAACTAGCTTCTGATACTTCCTAGCTGTAACTCTGGGAGAGAATTTCTCTAAGCTTCATCATCTTTTACTATGTACACAGTACAAGGGGATCAAAGGATCACACAGAGCTGAAAGGGGGCTTAGGGACCATCAAGTTCAAACCCCTTATTTTACAGATGAAGGAACCAGGTTGTTAAGTGACCTGCCCAGGGTCAGACAACCATAAAGTATCTGAGACACAATTTGAACCCAAAACTTCATGATTCCAAGTCATTGCCTTATCCACTATACCACACTGCCTCTGGGGTATTGTTAAGGAAAGCTATTTGTCAACCATAACACACTAAATAAATCTGAGTTGTTAATCTTACCGACTTCTAAGGTCTAATATTTCTTTTTTGGGGGGAGAGGGGGGGGTGTTATTTTCCTTTTCCCTTCAAGTTTGTAATTAGATTTATTTTGTATTTTATTTCCCCCAGTTACATGTAAAAACAATCATTAACACTCATTTTTAAAACTTTGAGTTCCAGGGGCAGCTAGGTGGCACAGTGGATAGAGCACCAGCCCTGGATTCAGGAGTACCTGAGTTCAAATTCGGCCTCAGACACTTAACACTTACTAGCTGTGTGACCCTGGGCAAGTCACTTAATCCCAACTGCCTCACTAAAAAAAAAACAAAACAAAAACCTTTGAGTTCCAAATTCTCTCCCTCCCTCCTCACCTGCCCCACACTCACCCATGGAGAAGGCAATCAATTGGATATAGACTATATATATATATATATTCAGTTATGCAAAACATTTGCATATTAGTCATGCTGTGAAAGCAAACATTAAGATCTAATATTTCTTCCACATGATATACAGTTTCCCCCCTACATGCGCTTCCCCAAGCTAAATATCTCAAATGCCTCTAAATGACCCACATATGGCAAGTTGTCCAAAGTCCCCTCCTCATCCAGTTTGCCCTTCTCTGGATATACGCCAGTCTATCAATGATTTTCTCAAAAGGTGGCACTCAGCTGCCTACAATAGCCCAGCTGCAGTCTGAGCCATTCTAAGCAGAATCAACACAAATAATGAACGAGCCCTTCACTAAGCATTTATCATAGTAGTGCTTGAAAAAAATAACCTTAAGGCATGATCCTGCTTAAAAATTTATGAAGTTTTTCTGAATTAAAATATATATATAAATTAGTATAATTTATATTTTCAAGTACTTATGATCCCATTTTCACTTGGCTCTTATTTCATGAGGAATATTCTTTTTTTTTTTTTAAGTGAGGCAATTGGGGTTAAGTGACTTGCCCAGGGTCACATAGATAGTAAGGGTTCAGTGTCTGAGGCTGGATTTGAACTCAGGTACTCCTGACTCCAGGGCCTGTGCTCTATCCACTGTGCCACTTAGCTGCCCCGAGGAATATTCTTTTAAGAAACAGGTTAATTTTACTAGTCCACCTCTGGAAATAGGTTAAAAGCTGCTATGACCAGTGAATAGGTGGCAAAGAGTAAACTGGCACAGGCTACCTAATGAATGGAGAACACAGAACAATACAATAGAACCTAAATTCCTGAAGGACAGAGAATATTCCTTGTTTTGTATTCTAGGTACCTAGCCCAGGGATAAGAATAAAGAATGGGATTGGACCTGTGCTTTCATTGGAATAGAGAACTCTCAGATGTGGAAATTCCCAGTATAAGTGAGGGCTGGAACCTCTGCAACTACTTCAGAGTTGCCTGGAGGACAGAATTCCTAGTCCAGGCTAGCCCTCCATCCACTTAAACCACTTTTGAGTCTCCCCTAGCAAATCATTCACTTAACAAATGTTTGAGTAAATGAATCTTGAATAGAGAGAAGGAAACAATCTTTCAGCCCAAATCTTCAACAATGTAGCAACTAAAATTAGTGTTTCTGCTTAAAGACCCCCGCCCCAATTTATAGGCATCTTATGACCAAAGACAATATGATTTAAGGTTACCTGAAAGGGTCAGGAGTAAAACTATTGCTTGGGAATCAGGAAGCCCTAAAACACAACTAGCTTAAATGACACTAGCAGTCAACAATTTAGGATCACAGATTTAAAGCTGGAAGAGTAAGTCACTGTCTAGGAAAGATGACGGTTCTTAAGTGGGAACAATTAAACTGTGCAAAAATGGAATGGGGTGCTAAGGACAGGGGCAGATTCCTAATCACTGGCAGCCTTCATGAGGGACCTGGACTTAGTGACTATTTGTCTGAGATGTGATAGTTGCCACTCAAGCTTCCCATATAGATTGAATACTGAATGAATGAGGTAGTTGTCAGATGTTAGTTGATTGCACGATTGAAAGATTAGATCAATCAAGCAAGCATAACGAATTTTCGCCCATAAAACTAAACAGTATTTGCCCTCAAGGTGCTAGACTGTCTCTTAGAAGAGTTTGAGTCTCTCAGAATAACTCAGTCTACTGTTGAGTTAAATATCTTCGCCAGTTTCAAATTTACCCCATACAGAGACTCTTTGGTACATAATATTTTCCCACGCAGTCTCCCCCCACCCCCGCTTAGATGGAGAGTTCCCTTTGATTAGGAGTTTTTCTCTTTTTTTGAAATGTCTTTTACCTTTTTTTTCTTGTATCCCCAGCACTTAGCACATGCCTGGCACACAGTAGGTACTTAAATACTTATGAACTGACTGTTGGAGAGCGGGACTTTGTCACTTCATTTTCCCAAATCTTGGCAAATAACGTCATAACATCGCCAGCTGAGCAAACAAGGCAGCCGGACAGGACGGAGAGAGGAAGGGGCGGCGCAGGGTTGGGACGCGGAAGCTGTATGAAAGTGGTCGAGCTGCCCAGAGCTCACAGGCACACAGCTTCTTTGGCCTCTCAAAGCAATGGGGCACCTCTACACTTCCGACCCGCGCTCGCGGCGACTCACCGATGTTGGCTGGGAAGGGGACCTCGTGCACAGCAGGGTCCAGATTGATCACGTAAGGCGGCGAGCTCAGTCCGTGAAGGTATCCCGTGAGCCTCTGCGGGAGAGAACGGGAGACAAGGCGAAGGTGAAGAGTACGGCAAAGGTGAAGGTGGTTTCGCCATCCCACCACCGCGACCCCGATCCAACCCCAGCTCAAACTCCTCCAGCAAGAGCCTCACCCCAACTCTCGCTCCCGCGCCCCACCTGTACGAAAGTCGTCTTCCCAGACCCCGCCATCCCCAGCACCAGGAGACACACTGGAGGCCGAGGCCGAGGCTGGGGCCGGGGCCGGGGCCGGGGGCCCTCCGGAGTCTCCGGAGTCGCAGCTCCCACAGAAGATTCCATCTTCCCACAGAGTAAGGCAGCGCCTGCGCAAGGCGACGCCGGAAATGACTTTAATGAGACCAAGTCGCGTTCAGACAGGGAGCAGGCAGAGCGAGGCGGGATCAGAGCTTCCGGCAGGTCGGGACGCAGGGCCAGGGACCCAGGAGGAGGCGGGGCCAAGGGCAGAACCTGCACTGGAATTTGAGAGTAGCGTGGAGTCGGAGGCGGAGCCAAGGGCAGAACCTTCGCGGAGATTTGAGAATGGCGTAGAATCGGAGGCGGGGCCAAGGGCGAGGCCAGCACGGGGATTTAAGAGTAGAGCAGGAGAGAAGGCGGGGCTAAGGGCGGAGCCTGCGCTGGGATTTGAGAGTAGAGTAGAATCGGAGGCGGGGGCAGAGGAGGGGGAGGAGCTTCCACAGGGACCTAAGATTGGGGTGGAATTCGAGACGGAATCTTATAGCCTGGGTTCCATTCCTGGTCGCAGGACTAGTCTTAAAGAAGTTTTTAGACGCGAGTGTAACAACGATATCTCTGAACAGAAGCAAAAAGACAGCACAGGTGAAGAGGTGGAGGGGAAACTGGGTTACAAAAATGGAGAAAAGTTGGGCTCGACCCAATTGGGAAAAGACTGGGAATTGGACGAGAGTACAAAGTCCTCTAAAGAAGAGAGTGATGACACCCTGAGCAGCTCCGAGAGCGTGACTGCCACAGTCAGGAAAGAATTGGGCAAAGGCGAGTATTGCGTCCTCTGTACAGTGCCCAAGACCCCAGACCAGGACAAGAGTTCTCAGTACTCCGGCCCCGAGAATGCTCAAAAGTGCGGAAGGGATGGGGCTCCTCCTATAGGGCTGTACCTCGATACTTGTTGGTTGCCCAGAAGTGTCAACAGGGAGGAATTGATGAGACTCTATCTTCCACGTGGATTTCCTTCCCTGGCCTCCACCCCCGCCACCACTATACACAATGTCCAGCACTTTTGGGACCAGCATTTGAGTACCCGTAACAGGTGAGCTCAAAAAGGGTCGGGGGGTTGAGGGGGGCGGGGGGGGGACAAAATGGGAAACCTCTCTCCAAGGTGGGAAAGGGTCAGCTAGCAAGAGATGGCAACGGGTAAACAGATAAGAAGATTCTCCCAACTTTTTGCCTAGTTCTTTTTCTACTTCTGACAGAGCATCTGCCTCAGGTAAGGTGTTGGAAGGGACCTCAGATACTTTTTTTTTTTTTAAGTAAGGCAATTGGGGTTAAGTGACTTGCCCAGGGTCACACAGCTAGTAAGTGTTAAGTGTCTGAAGCCGGATTTGAACCCAGGTACTCCTGACTCCAGGGCCGGTGCTCTATCCACTGCGCCACCTAGCTGCCCCTTCTCAGAGACTCTCTAATGCAACCCACACGAAACAAAAATCTCCTCTACAACATGCCCAAATAATAGGCTTTGTTAGAGGACTTAGAGAGTGGGAATCCTCCAATCAATCAACAAACATTTATTAAACACCTACCAGGCACTGCGCTAGGATCTAGGAACACAAATGCAAATATAACAATCTTTCAAAGAGCTCATAGTCTGATAGGGGAGACAATTACATATATAAGTCCATGCCTTACGAATAGTTCTAATTGTTATGAAATAGTTACTTGGATCCAGTTAAATATGCTTCTCTGCAACTTCCCCTCCTTGCTCTTGGTTCTAAGCTGAACAAATCTAACTTCTCTTTACTGTGACAGCCCTTCATACTTGGAAAGCTATCAAGTATCCCTCGCCATCAAATATTCTGTTCTCCAGGCTAAATATCTTCAGTTCCTTCAACTGATTCTCATTTGGCATGGACATCTCTGCCTTCTATTTTTGTTATTGTCCCATCCATCCCAATCAGTGATCCCTTTTTTTAATCCTCTTTTTCTAAATAAGGTTTTAAAAACTTTTTTGTCCTTAAATTTCCTTGTCAACTTCAGAACATCCTGAATTATACCATTACTGACTCTTTTCATACAGTATCATGGTATACTTGTGTATACCTCTTCTGTAATCTCCCGTACCTCCTTGGGTTTTAGCTATGCTTAGAGGCCAAAAGCTGTGATAAATCCAAGCTGGAAAGAGTAGTTTGGTTGGGCAATATTGTCATCCAAAGACCAGCCTAGCTAAAATCAAAAAGCTTCAATTACCTAGAAGTTGGCCACCAAAAGACTCATAAAACAATTTACAAAGGCACATTAGGAGTTGCAAGGTCAATAAAGGGAGAACACACAATGAAACCATATATCTTTGAACAGCTTACATTGTCCTCTGAATTTTTGAGAGTTGCTTAGGAGGAGAGAAAGAATAAGGTTTGTGGTTTGAGACAACAATAAAGGATAACACACTTAAGTGTCATGTAAGATATGATAGTGACATCAGGATAATAATAGCTCACAAATAATAATGAAGGTGTAATGGACAAATAAATAATGTTTCTGGCTGCTTTTCCATCAGGTTTCCTCAGAGTCCCAAAATGACATGGCAGAATCTGAATCGTAATGTTACTTTCCTAATGGGCAGCAAAAGGCTACAGCAGTTGTTAAAGTCACAGGAGGAGTTGGAGAAAAAGGTGCAGAAAGAGTTGGCCATAAAGGGACAGGTAGAACAGGAAATGATCCAGCTGAATGGGGAACTGATGCAAACACGAGCCCTTAGGAAGCAGCTCGTAGAAGATCATTGCCACATGCAAGCTGAAATCCAACCATTCTTAGTTGACAGCCATATCCTGATGGGATATGTACCCGATCCAACAAAGAAGAAAAAACAGGTAGCACCAATTAAGGTATGGGATCAACAGACACAACAGCTGGAACAGATGCAGTGGCAACAGCAGGAGCTAGTCTCCAGTTATGAGTCCCATACGTTATTGCTCCGGGAAGAGCTGCTGCGACAGGAAGAGATCCAAGCCCAACTGAAAAAGAAGATTCAAGCATTAAATGCCAGAAGGACAGTACAGATTACCCAGCAGGAGCATATTGAATCACTGCAAAAGGCCAAACCAAGAGTCCAGAAGGAAGCAGAAGCACAACTTCGTAGGGCACAAGGTGATCTTGTTAAAGAGTGGAGAGCACTGAAGCATCAGCTGTCTGATGTAGAGCTGTTGCTGGGGAGAAGTATGATGGGAAAGCACAACCATGTCCTGGAGCATGCAGCAGATAAATCTATCCTTAGTTTCACCTGGCAACTGCAACGTGAGAATGAACAATTGCATAAGGAAATGGTGCAGCTCGTTCAAGAAGCTCAACAGCTAGAGGCCCAGCGGAGTAGGCTTAGAAAGCAGAAGCAACAACTGCAACTAGAGCAGTGTTGCCTGGAGAGCATCAAACAAGGGAGGCAGCGTCAACTACTAAACGCTATTCCCTGCCAGAAAGGACAAAGTAATCTAAAGACTACACTGGCCCCTCTCCCAGGTACCAAACCGAGGATGAATTCATCCTAGTTAGTGAGAATAGTATATGCCCACCTAAGCCAATATTGTTAGCTGCTATACAAAGCAACACAGGTGATTCCTACCCTCTAGGATCTCGTAATTTAAAATGGGAAAAAATTGAAACGAATATAAAATAGCAGGCTATCAGTCAAACAATAGGAAGGGGGATAAAACAACACAACAGTAGAAAAGTCCATATTTTAAAACCCCTTTTTGTAAAATCTTTGTTGAAAATAACATGATAATAGTTCATTGAAATTATTAGTAGAGTTAAGGTCACTTAGCACTTCCTTTGTAGTACTATTTAATATTTAATTCCTGGAGTTACCTATACCTCCCTCACTCACCTCATCCTCTGATGATACAACAGGACCTTCCTGAAATCTTCCAGCATCTCAACACTGAACTCACCAGCCTTCCCTGGCTGCTTACCAGACACTCCCTACAGCGGATCAGAAAAGGAGCAAGTCAAGCTATGGGTGTTCATGTTTTCTTTTAGCCTCCATGTTATCATTCTTCAAAGGATAAACTTTTTTGATGGCAACCATTTATGTTGACTCCACAGTGCAAGTGTAGACATTCTAAAATCTCAGGTTAGCAAATACAGGTAGGTCTCCACCTGTCATTTCTAATTTTCGTTGACTTGGTCTTTATACCCATTTGTTTGAACCATTCCAACACAGAGGGAAGTACAGGTCTCAGTCAAAATGCTTGTTAGCAGATCTGAGACTTAGGGGTGGGGGAAAGAGATGTTAAACTTGTGTGCCAAAGACCTAGTTAATTGCCTTTTTGCTTTTGGTTTGTCTTGGTGTTCCAATGAAGCATGAAGTACTTTTGTAAAAATGTCAAAAGTGGGCCCCATGGTAGTGAAGGACAAGAAAGTGACCTAAAAGAATTTCCTATTTCAAAGGTAGCATTGTTTTGATTTGATACTAAGTAGCTTATGTTTAGCTTTGAATTTAACTGTGATAGTAGATGAAAAGATATGTAAAGATTAGTCTTTTTAACAAAGCTTTGCAGTGAAAGAAAATTATCATCACTGTAGCATCCTAGTCAGTGGAACGATTGAGGATACCTATTCTACAGGAACATTTGAGACAAGCTGTTTTGAGTTCAGACTCTCTCGGACAACTTTTGAGAGAAAAGCACCATCCAAATCATCCCTGACTCTCCACCCTTCTGAATTCCAAAGTTATTATAAGATCAATTTATTGGTATAGAATTTTATTTTCACATGTCATATGTACATTTATAATGTATTGGAGTCCTCATCTAGCTGTTTTAGGATATATTCCCATCTTTTAGGACTAGAAACATAGTTTGTTTTGATATTTCAGATTATTGTGGTTTTATAGTAGTTATTTGTTCATAATATTTTCAATCACATGTATTGTATACTTGATGGTTTGCTCAGGATCAGAACCTTCATTATTCAAAGGAGAAAATGAAATCCTTTTTATGATGTGGTTTTCAGAAGTGCATCATCAGAAGGGCACAGATAGCAAAAGCCCAATAGTTCAGATTTTATATATATATATATATATATAAAACAATATAATATATAGCATATATAGCTATATATATAAGAAATTTCTATTGAATAAATTGTTCAAATGTTTATCTTCTGAATTTGGGGGGTCTTCTTTATAAATAAGGAGAATATAGTCTAAAATAAGGATCAAGAAAGTAAAGATTTCTTCACTGTACCGTCAACATTTGGAACCAGCAATCTTTTGTATGTTAAAAAGGAGTGCCAGCAGCTATGTGGCACAGTGGATAAAGTACCAGCCCTGCATTCAGGAGGACCTGAGTTCAAATCCAGCCTTAGACACTTAACATTTACTAGCTGTGTGACTCTGGGCAAGTCACTTAACCCTCATTGCCCTGCAGGAAAAAAAAAAGACTGCCAGCATGTCGTGGATAAAGAATATTATTCCTACCCTCCCTATGACGCATGAGTTGCCCTGGGCAAGTCACATCATCTCTTAAGTGCTTAGTCAACTAAGACCATAAGCTGCAGAGAAGATATTATCTTGTATTGGTAATAGGAAATTTTCTTACCTGGAAGTTCTCTCTTCCTGAAAAGATACCCTCCCTCCCCCATTACTGCATAAAAGGCAGAGAAATGAAATTTACTCATTGACCTGATTTTACTTATTAGCGGCTCAATCTAGTATACTTTCCAACACATCACAACCTCCTCTTTATTAGTACCTAATGATTAGTTCATACTCTTCATAAATTATAAAACTTTTTTCTTTATATAGAAACCACAACTTTCTATAAAACTTTTGGAGGCATGTAGTTAGCTCACACCTCATCACCTCATGCTTCCAGATCCTTTTTCCCCCACTTAAGATTTCTAGCTGTAGGGCAGCTAGGTGGTGCAGTGGATAGAGCACCGGCCCTGGATTCAGGAGGACCTGAGTTCAATTCCGGCCTCAGACACTTGACACTTACTAGCTGTGTGACCCTGGGTAAATCACTTAATCCCAACTGCCTCACCAAAAAAACAAAAAGAAAAAAAAGATTTCTAGCTGCAACTGTAGGATGAATTCATCATACTTTTTTTTTTTATTAAGACCAATCCTTAAAGAAAAAATACAACCCCCCCCCCCCCTATAATGTATAGTTTGGTGTAAACTCTGGTTATTGATGAGTACGCCTGTCCCCATACCTTTTTTCCCAGTCGATACTGTTCTTCATGTGTGTGCACTTACTTAAACCATAAACATGCACAAATACATGCATGATCCACAGATAACAATGCAGACTCAGAGGAGGTGTTGGAATTGGGGAAGCCACAGAGCTGTGGGACTAGGCTGCAAGAGTCATTAAGAGGTAGTCTAAAGATAGTTTAAACAAATAAGTGGCTTTTCTTACTGTCATATTTGTTGTTATTTAGTAGTTTCAGTCATGTCCAACTCTTTGTGACCCACTTGGGGTTTTTTTTGGCAAAGATACTGGAGTGCTTTGTCATTTCCTTCTCAAGCTCATTTTACAAAGGAAACTGAGGCAGAGTTAAGTGACTTGCTCAGAGTTACAGCTAGGAAGTGTCTGAGGCTGGATTTGAACTAAGGAAGGGGGGAGTCTTCCTGACTCCAAGCCTGGTAGTCTATCCACTTCCCTACCAGTACATTGAGGCAGATGGGAAATAACCTAGCCAACCAAGGAAAGAACTGGATATGGGAGATGAAGCATTCAAATCTAAAGAAAAGTTAAACATGAGTAGGAATCAGGGATGAGGAACCACCTTCCTTCTTGCTCTTCTGATAATTTTGCAGTTCTCTTCTTCTTCTACAGCAGGGTTGTGGAGTATTTCAAGCCTGCCAGCCATGCTGTATCTTGTTTTGATATTATTGTGGTCAACATAAGCTGAAGAAGTCTCATGGTAAAGCCTCTTCTCAACTATTTTCACAAAGTGGAACTAATTTTGTTTTTTTACCTGCCTAAGTCCTTGGGAAACTTTTTTTTTCCTCTCAGAGAGCCAGCAGTCTTTGAGAAAAAGACCACTGAGCTAAGACTTGGATATGGTGGTCTTTCAAATCTCTAAAAGGAGGAATAGGTTCAAACATCATTACTATTTTATTAGAGGCACTGAAGACTCAGACCACACCAAGAGCCCTAGTCTGAAGTAGATGGGGAACATTATAAAGAGTTCTCTTCTTCCTTTCCCTCTAAATCACAAATTTTAAACTTTTTTTTTTGTGGTATGGACACTCATGGTAGTCTGGTGAAACCTACAGACCCCTTCTCAGAATAAAATACATTTGATTACAAAGGAAACCAATTATATTGAAATACAGTTATAAAAATATCAGGGTAAAAAAACCAATTCAAGGACCCCAGGTTAAGAATCCCTACACTAAACCCTTTTCACAGCAGAGGGTTAAGTAGGCTGACATGAGGCTCCAGGTCAGTTATGAAGTTTAAGAGTAGCTCCAAGTGCCCTAGTGAATGTAGGTGAGGTGGTCCACAGGGCTCACAGAAAGGTAGAATCTCTTCTATTTGTCTAAACTATCAAAGAGCATAATAGAGACATCCCATATGCTTCTCAGTGTTTGGTAAAGTACTGGAGCTCATCTTGTGAAAAGTGAAGATGGAAGGGGGGGGGAGGGGGCCAGGGCCAAGGGCAGGCAGGGACAGGCCTAATGTGTGGATAGAAAGCTTGTATTCACAAACCGACTCAAGGGCAGAGGAACTATCTGGAATCTGGAAAGCACAAATGTTTGAACTTACTGTTTCAGTGCCAGTTTTTATAGAAATTTAGGCGCTTCTAAGCATCAGTCCCAAAATTCACCTAGGGACTTTGTCACTGTTCCAGTACTAAACCATAGTAGCAAACAGGCCAGTTTTTCTCTTCCACTGTCACCTCATACTGTTAGGGACAACCATCTGGGCGGAACATAGTTTGTTATGAATTTGGCCTGAGGATAACATTGATAACCAGCTATCACCTTGCTGACAATGCTGTCTCTCCTCCGTTGTTTCATCATTAAGAAATATACAGTGCTTCTGGGCAAGGAGAGTAGATTTTGAAGGAGAACATGAAGGAATCTGAAGATTGTATCTTGTTAGGACTCAAAATAACTCCCAAATGGAAGAGCAACTCAACTCGCCTTGTCCCATAATTTCTTTTCACAGGCCTAAGTTAATTTCCAGCCAATAAAGACAGAAAATACTTCTAGTTAAAAAAAATTCTACCAGATATTTGTTCTTCAATAGCATAGTCATTACCTCTATGGCAAGCCAACCTGTGAATCACCGCTGAGGGAGATTAATTAATTAACCTATGAAAAATAAACTTAAGTTCTAAAATAATTATGTTGTCAACAAAGGGTTTACTTCTTCCTGCTCCCTGGCATAAGCTGAATTCTTACCCTTTGATAGGACAGAGATAGCAGGGAGAGGTACATTCAAAATGACAAGTATCTGCCTAAAAGATAATAGTTTATATTATTTTCAATACTATGGCCCAAGGAAAGGCAAAGACAAACTGTCCCCAAAGGATCCAATGTAGGGTGGCAGAATCTTTTCACTTTTATTTCAGATTCAGTATCATTAACCATTTCTATTATCATGCTGGTGGTCTTAGTTAAATGCTGGCTGAGCAGCCAAACAGCAAACAGGAGTCAAAGAACAGCTGGAGACATTAGTCTAGTAAAGGGACGTTTATTTCCTTCAATGTTACCACCCACACCCCAAGTTTTAACTTTTTGGGAGGTATACATCACTCTTCCATTGCCCCTCCCAGGCAATGTAGTCACTGTATAGCCTGAATTTCAGGGCATAGTCGTGCAAGAAAGAATAGAGTAATACAGGAGTTTTTTCCATCTGCTGCTCCTGGCAGCAAAGAGGCCAGGTTTTACCACCCACTTATTAAAAACAGGACTTCTTGTAAGGTGCTCTTCTGAGGTGAGATCAATTGATAGAGCTAACTTAACATCACCTTTCCAAACTCCTGTCTTTTTTTTTTTTTGGGGGGGGGGGGAGGATAGCAAACTGGAAGAATTACAGTATTCCTGAATCCAAAAGTGATTTTTGTGACTTGCCACTATTTGTGACATGTGCCAGGGACAAGGATCAGGTTCTTCATGTACTATATAGTACATGAGACAAATGGGAACAAGGTTATGCGACCTGCATTTTGGGGTAATAAGGTGGTGAGACCAAGAATAACGAGAAGCTGATACAACTGACACCCCAAAGGAAGTCAGTCTCAGAAATAAACATCCTAATAGGGGTGGCTGGGTATGCAAGAGGGTAAAGAGGGAAAGTCTCTTTTTCCAGCTCTGGCTAAGTGCTTACTCACATCCAGGCCTTAAGTTTCAGGATGCTAGAATAAGGGGCCTCCCAAGAGAGGGCCCTCTCATAGTTACCACCCTGCAAGAGGGTAATAATCCAGAGAGAATTCAGAGAAGAGGCAGCACAATGACTGGAGAAAGAGGTAAAGGTTTAGACTCTGGAGAATGGCTAGAGTTCAGTGTGGCTAAACAGAAGCCCAAGGAAGAGGGAATCCAAGTTTAAACTGCTGACATACATGGCATCACTAGGAACACCAGGACACCAAGCATACCTAGTGAGATGCCTCTTAATTAAAACTAAGGAAGTGCAGAACAAGCTTTTAGGAGCTGATATCAGTGACAGACGTGACCCCAAACACCAGGAAAGCTCATGCTGGACAAGAATGCTTGCTTTGCCCTTTCCTTTCTAGTCATTTTACAGCTATTCATGTATTTCTGTTGAGCCTATTTTTTCATGACTACAAATTCATACAAGAAGCATTTCCAAGTAACACCCAAAGTGCAAGACCAGTCTACTGACTCACTCTGAGTCCATGTTTAACTGGGCTACCTACATCTAATCATGCCCCACCAAGGTTATGCCACCAGGAAGAGCAATTGGGCTAACAGAAAGAAATGTCTGACATATGTCGGCAGCAAATAGAGGCATCTAGACTAGTTCTATAAGAAGCATAATATCATAAACTGTATGTGGTGAAGAGAGATTGAGTTGTTTTACAGATTAGATGGTGGGTTTTAGTAGCAGTTGGAAAAGCTGGGGAAGGGAAGGCAGGCAAAAATTTTCCTGATCCCAAACCCTAAACCTCAACTTTTAATATTCTAACTATGACCACTTCATCTCAAAGAGGAAACATCCAACAGCCAGGAGTTTCCCACTCTTGTTGAGGGAAAGAAGATGACGTCAGCATGGTTAAAGATGACAGTGGAACTTTAAGGCTGCACAAGATTGGGGGAGATGGGACCTTCCAGGGAGAGGAAGCCCAGAAGTCCCAAGGAGAAGGGGATGAGTAGGAATGGCTGAGAAAATTACTAAAGAGGAAGGGGTTGAGAGGACTCCCCAGTTCAAGGGCCTCTGGGTCAACAGTGCCCCATCCCTTCACACAGGGATGCTCTTACACTGGCCTGTTATTTCCTTCCACGTTTATGGCTGGTCTTTGAGAGCTTCACTGTCTGGAAACACACTGGCACAGGCACTTGCTCTGGCTCTAGCTCTTCTCCCTCAGCGTTCTCACAAGAGGCTGAGCCCGCCAGGCCCTTCCCTCCCCGACGATCTGACTCTTTCTTGTCCGACACAGCCTCTGGCAACCGCTGCTGTTTTCTACTGGCCCTTGGAGACATCCTCTTCTTGTGCTGTTGCTGCCATCGCCTTTGCTCCTCCTGCTGATGCTGCATCTTCATCAGCTTCTCAAAGCTTTTGGTGGTTGTAGTGTTCACCATGAACCAATCCTAAGGATTCAGAAGAGAAAGGTCATCAGTTCAAGACAAGTGGGAGGGCAGCTAGCTGGCACAGTGGATAAAGCAGTGGCCCTGGATTAAGGAGGACCTGAGTTCAGACACTTAACACTTACTAGCTGTGTGACCCTGGGCAAGTCACTTAACCCCTGGTGCCCCACCCCCCCAAAAAAAAAAGACAAGTGGGGAAGACACAGAAGGAGATACATAGGGTCATAGAGAAAACAGGTACTAGAGGAAGGCGAGACAGGGAGGGAAGAAAAGGATAAAATTATCTATACAGTCATGGCTTAGAAAAGGTAGATCAGAGACAAGAACTGGGTGAGAGAGAAATTGTCTTACCTCATGGCAAATCAAAAAAAAAAAGTATGAATCTAGGCAGGGGCAGTTGGAGATAAGTATTTAAATTTTCTATACAGAAACTGAGTTGTTAGGAGCTGCTCTGATCTAGAGGTGGTAGATAGTTTTGTCAGTCCCAAGGCAAACAATCACTTAAAAAAAGATGGGGAATACAAGTTAACTAGATTTGGGAAAATGGCTAAAATTATTCTTATGCTTTTAGACAAAACTGAAATTCCATTTCTCAAACCTAGTATTTTTCCCAACTCCAGTCTCATTAGAATAACAATTGTATAAGTATGATCAGAAGGCAATACTACCATAAAAATTGGAAGAGATCATAAATCTTTCATAGATATAGGTGGCTTTATTTTTAACCAAACAAGGGACAGAGGCAAGTAGAGAAGGAAAAAAATAGGTCATTTTGAGTACATGAAATTGAAAAGTTCCTGCAGAAACAAAACTAATGCTTCTAGGATAAGGTAAACAAAAGAATGGGGGTGGGGGGGGGTGGAGAAAATCTTTGTATCAAATTTTCAGAAAAGGATTTATTATCCAAGTTATATAGACAACTTACAAAATATAATTAAGGCCAAAAGCCACTCCCCAATAGATAGGTGGTCAAAGGATATGAATAAACAGTTCTCAAAAGAATTGCAAACCATTAATAACCATATGAAAGAATGTTCCAAACTACTAATAAGAGAAATGCAAATTTAAAAAAAAAAACACACAAAACAGCTCTGAAGTTTCATCACACCTAGCAAATTGGCAAAGATAACAAAAGATGAGAATAGTCACTGTTGTAGGGATCTGTTAGAAGATAAGTACATTAATACTATGTTTGGGGGCAGCTAGGTGGCGCAGTGGATAAAGCACCGGCCCTGGAGTCAGGAGTACCCGAGTTCAAATCCAGCCTCAGACACTTAACACTTACTAGCTGTGTGACCCTGGGCAAGTCACTTAACCCCAATTGCCTCACTAAAAAAAAAAAAAATATTATGTTTGGTGAAGTTGTGAGTCAGCACAACTTTTAAGAAAATTATTTGGAATTTGGAATTATATGAATAAAGTGATTAAAATTTAAAAATACATTTTAAAAATGCATAAAATTATATTAGGTATAAAGTGTTTGGATGTGTAATAAAGTGATTAAAATACCCATACCCTTTGACTCAGAAACTCTACTACTCACGGAGGTCACTGATAAAGAGTGTCTCTAGACACCAAAATATTTATAGTAGCATTTTTTTGTGGTTGTAAAGAAGTGGAAATAAAGTTGTTGCCCAAGAACTGAGGAGCAGCTAAAGAAATTGTGGGACAAGAATGTAGGGGAATATTGCTACCCTATAACAATCACTGTAACGAATAAAAAGCATGGAAAAGCTGGCATGAAGTGATGCCAAGTGAAGTATAACCACAACAATATAAATGAAAAGAAGTACAACCAAAAAGACCTGAATGTCAATGTTGCAAAATCACAAAGAACAAGCATGGCCACAAAAAAAATAGGAGAAGGAATCTCCACCCACTCCTTTACAGAGGTGGGCAGAATATGAGTATGGCAACTGACTGCAAATATTTTCAGGCTTTTTCCAATGTATTGATTGGTTTTGATGATTTTTTTCTTCCTCTTTTTCTTTTTTTTTTTTCTTTTTTTAGTGAGGCAATTGGGGTTAAGTGACTTGCCCAGGGTCACACAGCTAGTAAGTGTTAAGTGTCTGAGGCCGGATTTGAACTCAGGTACTCCTGACTCCAGGGCCGGTGCTCTATCCACTGCGCCACCTAGCTGCCCCTCTTCCTCTTTTTCTTAAACCTTTTTTTTTGGGGGGGGGGCATATGGTATGGATCACTGACTCAGAGAGATAGGGATATAGGACAAAATTTAGGTAATGTAAAAACAAAAGCAATCAGTAACAATTTGTTGAAAAACATTAATGCCTGTTCTGAGCAAACAAATAAAGAAAAAGAGAGACTAGTGCTTCAAAACACCAGGGATCACAAATTACAAAAACTACATATATAAAACAGATACCTCACCTCAGCATGGACAGAGTTGATGTGATATTTGACACCACTCTCTGACACGAATTCCTTCTCACACAGGAGGCACTTATATTTTCCAGCCACAAAGTCTCCCTGTCTCCGAGAAAAAGAAAAAAGGAGACCAGTACTTTCTTGGTAAATCCAAGAAACTTAGCACTACATCTAGGAATCCTGAAGGGTAAAAAGTGAGGGAAGAGGGAGGGACTTGAACTTAGCAAAGGAGAGAAGGGTAAAGCATCATGGAAAGGATTTATGTCAAGGGACTGGCTCTGCTTTCACACTACTAAGGACATAAATACCTTAAAGCAGTTCTGCACCAAATCCGAATCCCACCTTCTATATGAACATCAAAGTGCTCCTATGTTCCCAGGTTTCTTCCCACTTTCATACTCAAGTTTCCTTGCTTCCAAAAAGGGTTGTACTTATTACAAGTCCCCCAACCTCAACTCTAGAGATACTTGGCTCTTCTTTTAAAAAAGCAAAGTGGATGGAGAGCTCCACCCTGTAATTTACTATAATTTCTTTGGCTACCATGAGTACCTGACAAAGAGTACCACCCACAACACCAAGTGTAGAGGTTGTCTGAAACTAAGACCAAGGTGAAAAACTTCTAACCATTCCTGAACAGATCTTGCTTGGAGGCCTCTAACTCCCTTGCCACTCTAGGCTGATTTCTCTCCCCTCCTGAAGCTTCAGGTTTCCATAACGCTTGTTTTATATGAGAAGTTGCCTCTGAATGGGTCTGGAAAGAAATATCTTTCCATGATTCAAGACATACAAACCCAAGGCTGTTGGGTTGTAGGACACATGGGTCAACATGGAAAAGAGTTCAATGAGGTAAACAACTATAGACCTGGCATTTTGTCCTATCTCTTAAGCCCAGAGACAAGTATAGTTGTGACCAATTTAGGGAATCTTCTCCAATCTGGAATAGGACACAAGCTGATCCTTGAAAAGAAGGTTAAGTTTCAGGCCAATATGGCAATTCAGGTTCCTAGTCTAGCAAAGCTGGATCCATGGACCAGCCTCAGAACCAGAATAATCTTGTCCAGGTTTTTTCCAAAATGAAGATGATTTGTAGCTAGGCTTCACCTTTCAGGGACTTCTCTGACTACAGTTAATCTCCCCAAACCCAAATCACACCTGGAGCCCTGAGACCAAACAAGAACTAACCCAAATCTGCTTCTGAAGATGCCAGAATGACTACTGAACAAATGTTCACCTAAACTGAATTTCAGACACCGTATATGGGCAATAAGAAGGATACGAATCAAGGAAGTAAAGAAAGCTACAAACCAATGTGCAAGTGCCCAGGTGAGCCTTGAGACCAGACACACTACTGTAGACAGACTCACAGCCCTGAAGGATAAAAGAGGAAACAGGGTTAATACCAATCAAAATAACATTCTTTCCCAACAGTCTGATCAAGTTCTTTGGAGTCTAACATTGCAGGGAGGAACATGGAGACTAATAAATAGCACATCAAGCATTAGAGAAAGAAATATATGATATAGATTGTCTAAAAGTAACAAGGAAAAGCAGAAAAAATGGGGGGAGGGCCACAAAGAATCACAGGGTTGGGAAAGGATCTCACAGGTCACCTAGTCCAACCCAGTTCTGGTCAAGAATTTCTTCTATAACACTGACAAACAGACATTCAGAATGTGACTGAAGATGCCCAGGGCTGGGAACTCACTATTTCCCAAGGAAGTCTATTCTATCCTAGCCAATTCTCATCATTAAAAAGTTTTTTCTTGTCTCTCTGAGACCAAATGAAACAAGTTTAAACCCCATTCCATATTATAGCTCTTCAAATATTTAAAGACAGCCATTGTGTCTCCCTAAGTATTCTTTCCTCTGATTCCTTCAACCAAACTTCCTAAGAGCAATGTGATGTACTAGATGGCAATACAGCAGAGTACCCATAGTAACGGCCTTGGAATTAGCAAGACATAGGTTCAAATGCTATCTCTGACACATATAAGTTATGCAACTATGTGAAAATCATGTCCTTTCTCTAAGCCACTTCAGCTTTACAATAGAGACACTTATAGTACCTACCTCACAGAATTATTGTGAGGCTCAAATGAGATAATGCACATAAAGTGGTCTGCAAACTTGAAAGGGTTATATACATGTCAGTTATGTGTACTGTTATTGTTATATGATAATATGGTCTCTAGTTCCCCTCCTCTGGACATACTTTCAGCTTATCTTCTTCCTAAAATGTGGTATCTGGAACTGAAAAAAATACAACATGATCTGACCAGGACCAAGTATAACAATCAGTCCATATCAATTAATCAATCACTAAACATTCATTAAGCATCTTTATGTGGAAGCAATGTGCTAAGAGCTAAGGATACAAGAGGAGGCAAAAGGTAGTACTTGCCATCTAGGCAGGCATAATCTAATGGGTGAGACAACATGCAAATAAAAAATGCAAACAAGCTACATAAAGCATAAACAAGAAATAATTTAAAAAGAGAAGGCACTAGAATTAAGAGGTTTGGGGAAGGCTTCCTACAAAAGGTGGAATTTTAATTGGGAGTCAAAAAGAACCAGGGAGGTCAGTAGTTGGAGCAGAGAAGAAAGAGTGTTGCAGGCACAGGGGGCAACCAGAAAGAATGCCCAGAACCAAAAAATAGAATGTCCTGTTCATGGAACAGCCAGGAGACCAGTGGATAGGAGATGAAGAAGAGGGGAGAAGAGGGAGGTCAAAGTGAAAAGCATTCATTTTCTTCTGCAAAATACAGACAAGGTTCTCAGCTGAGAGGATTGGGAGAAAGGGATTCATGAGAAGTATGAGGAAGTATCAGAAGGTTTGGAAGAGCCACTGTGAAGAGTGGGATAGTGAGTTGGGAAGGCAGGTATAGAAGGATTGCCTAGCAGCAGTGAGAGCCCAGTTGAGCTTTTATAACATAAAATTGTAGTAGACCTAGTCACAACAGCTGAATGATTTTCTCCACCTTTGTTTGGCAGCACCTATGTAGGAGCAAAGACATGAATGATGGGAATGATCTGAAGCTGAGGCTTGACAAGGTATAATTGACAGGATTCAAGAAGAGGGGGACAGTGTTGAGTTGAATTAGTTCACCAAGGGGTCAATATGGAGTAATGGAGAGAGTGGCTAATGTAGGGTCAATGACCTGGGAGAGAACTGAGGGAATAAGGGATTGGAGATCACAGTGTGGACAAAGAGGAGGGTTATAACAACAGGACTATTTCTATCTGCTGTCATAGATATTATACCTTTTTAAATGGCATCTAAGGTCATGTTAATTTTTTGAATTGCCATGTCACACTACTGAGTATGATTTAAGCATTGTAACAATTCAGCTACAAAAGTACCTCTAAATGACCAATTTATTGTTTCTCCCCTGGCATCAATGACTAAATAAAAAAAAAGAGTTCAGATGAAGTGGATATTAAGTGTATTTAGTTCTCTAAATGTATATGACCATACTTTTTTTTTTTAAGAGGACCAGAGTTCATAGATCCATCGATTTTGAATTTTCTCTTGAAAAACCAAGTAATAAAGGTGTTACTTGGTATTAGACAAATATATTGCAACACAGCTAAGAGATCAAAAATGTCTAAGCCAGGTTTACACCACAGTGTATAGAAAAACAAGTTATTTTGAAACAAAGAACAAACAACTGTCTTCTTTGTCCCCTTCTGCACTCCCAATAGTACCACACACACAGCAGACCCTTAATAAATTCTTACTAAATAAATGGAAAAGAATAAATCACCTGATTGGGACAATGGACACGATGATACATCTTGATCTCTGACTTCCATTTGTAGAGTACTTCCTGGCTGAAGGTAGGTAGTCCAGGACGAGTATATTTTAGCTACAGATTAAGAATACAGCTTGTCAGAAAAACCCAGACCCTGTCTAATATACTCTTTTGTTGGGGGGGGGGCGGGGCAATGAGGGTTAAGTGACTTGCCCAGGGTCACACAGCTAGTAAGTGTCAAGTGTCTGAGGCCGGATTTGAACTCAGATCCTCTTGAATCCAGGGCCAGTGTTCTATCCACTGCGCCACATAGCTGCCCCCTAATATACTCTTAAGTATCAACCCAACTCCCTCATGTTGACAAGTATGGAATTCCAGAGTCCTGCATGAAATAATAATAACAATCATGTTTTATATTGTGCTTTAAAGTATGAAAGGCAATTTACATATGCCAGTACGTTTGATCCTCACAACCCTGGGAGGTAGGTGCTATTTTATTATCCCCATTTTACAAATGAAGAAACTAAGGCTGAGAGAAGTTAAGAGATTGCCCCCGCATCACACAACTAGTAATCAAGGCCAGATTTGAACTTAAGTCTTCCTGACTTCAAGGCCCAAGGTAACCTAAATGCCTTCATATGAGAAAATTCATAAGTTCCTTGAGGAAATGTAGTTTTAAAATCCTAAGTTTTGGGATGATTATTAAAATTAATTTATAAAATTATAAATTAAGAAAAATTTAAACTCTGAGCCTCATCTGCATCTTGAACATATTAAGTACTTGGCAAATGTTTGCTGAACTGAATTGTTTAATTGGATTGAACCTGAAATCATGGACAAGGTTTATTTCTTAATCTCTCTAGACCTCAGTTTCCTCCTCTGTAAAATGAGGTCAGACTAAATGACCTCTGAAGTGTTTTCCAACTCTCATGATCCTATACTCTTCTGATTAATGTGCTATCAAAATAAATAAACAAAAGAATCAGGAAGTCCTCCATAAGAAAAGACTTCTGTATTGTGTATGTATATCATAGCTTCTGATAGCAGCATTTATCATGCTAGGATCATCACTTTAAAGACAGACAGGACCTTTGAGGCGATTTATTAGGAAGCTACATAAATAAATATATACTTTATCCTGGTTAGAACGGAAATAAATATGAGAAATAAATTGAATCTTTTAACTTGTTTCTAAAATAGTACTTATTTTCAATTCAAGAATTTGAGATCAATTCCTAGCCACTATGAAGTCAAGGAATTGTACTGGTTTTTAAACCAAAGAAAAATTAAGTATGAACTTCTTTGGTATGACCTTTTCATTAAAGGTGCTTTTATGGAGCTCAAAACCTAGACCAGACCTAAGCCTTTCATTAAAACCCTGGACAAACCTAACCCATCCCTTATTCAAACTGTTCATTCTTGCAATCACCCCCCTTTCCCCTTCCATTATATATCATCCTTGCCTCCTATGCAGATCATCCTCCTTTCCTAGATGATTTAAACATTCTGTGTTGCTCTCATGCCCTAACTCTTCTACATATGGCTAGGAAGCAACATAACAGAGCAAACACTAAGCAAGAATGGGATTTGGGGCCTTTTTAAAACTAGTCCAGAGTTAACACAATTCCTGAAGGAAAGAATAAGACAGATTATCTAATACCTATTCCAAGTTGACATATCTAGAAGTGGATTAATTTCCAGAATGGAAACATGTTACTCATGGCATTATATGGCAAAGACTTGTGGTGAGCACAGCATTCCATAAGATGAGTTTGGGCTTCAACTTCACCTTCCGGTCATCAGGAACCAGGTCCTGAAGGACCTTCTTCTTAGGCCACTCTTTGGCCAGTTCAGCATTGGCTAGCTCCTGCAGGTAATATACAGCCACCTTTGCTGAACGTCTCTGCACACGACCCCCAGGACCAGTCTCCAAACTCAGCTCTCTTAAGCCCTCTGGTCGGCCTGCTTCTGGAAAGAAGGGCATCTGTAGGTAGGAGTCACAGGGAAAACCAGTTCTGATGAACAATCTCAGAGCCAGAAAAAAAGATTACAGTATCCTCAACACCAAGTAATCATCCAAGAGAATTCAGCAGCCATTGGTTTGTTAATTGCTGAGCAAGCCTAACCCAACTTTACTAGTGTAGAATCTATAATACAAAACAAAAAGGAGGGTATCCTCTCTGATTTGCTCTATATGACGCTGGACAGAGGTAGGGCTAGTATGTATGCATGCATGTATGTGTGTGCCTGTATGTACGTGTGTATGCATGCACACACATATGTCGATATCCATAGAAATATATATAGGTTATATCTAAAGATATAGATTATATATAGAAATACAGATTATATCTATCTTTTCTCTCTCTCTATTATAAGAAACTTTCAGTCTCTAGGAAGACCATATCAACTTACTAAAGATGTTCTCAAGCTCTGGCTTTTCTGATTTACTAATATTCTAGAGATGAAAATATTCTAGTGTATAGAAAAAGGGCATGTGCCAAAGTCAAAAAGAAAGAAAAAAGGAGAATTATTAGGTATCTTCTGACAGAATATGGCAGACAGTTAGTACTCACAGGTCCATGTTCTGACCGAAGGTGATACATAAGTCCAGCCTTTGATCCATAAGCCTTCCCACAATGGTGACATTTCAGTGTCATCTTCTCCAGCTCTGCAGCTTCTTTGCCACATTTTTGGATGTGATACAAGTAGCCCATGATGCTTGTGAAGCTGCCAGAGCAACTCTAAACATGAGAAGGAGGTCTAAAATCTAATCTTATTCCCTTGGACACACATCCCCAGATTCCACAGCCTCTGTCCCTCCTCCTGACATGACAACATGAACATGCCTTGCCAACATCCCCCATCTAACCTGACCCTTTTTCACTCCCAGCTCAACTTCCACCCTAAACCCCCGAGTGGCTACAACTGAAAGGAGAATTTGACCTCTTGACTACAGACCGTAGCTCTGTAGTGATCCAGCCTAAGTCAAATATCAAAAGAAACATGACACAAAAACCCTAAGTCCAGACTTGCTAAGAAGCTTATGCTGGAATACTCTTCATCCATTTCAGTAAGAATAAGCCAGCCCTGAAGTATGGGGTAGGGAAAAAACTCTACAAGGGAGGGAACTGAAAGGAAAAAACTGTCTTACAAGGGGTTACACTAATGAGTGGGAGCTAGAGGGGAAAGAAGAACTTTATTAGGCTTGCTAAAACTAAGAGGAACAGGAACTATCCTTGGAGGGTGGGGGGTGGGGTAGAGGAAGGAGTGACTGTGGAGGATTGGAGGGAAGTATCCTCAAGACTCAGGGCAAGAGAAAGCTGTCCTCAGGCAGACATATGGAGGGGAAGCACGGAGATCAAGAGACCCCAGTTCAGGGAAAGCTCCTACCTCCCGCGTGCACTTGAGCTTTCCCATCCTCTTCAGGACCTTCCGGAGTCGCTCTCGTTCATTTGGCTCATCTAGCTCTCCATCTTTCAGGATGGGCTGAAAAGGAACAGGAAAGAAGGAAGATGGAAAAATGGGCAAATATTAATAATAGCTAAACAACAACATTTTGCTTTTATATAGAGCTTTAAGGATTGCAAAACTTTATAAATAACTCCTTTTTAGTCAGAGAACAGAAAAAAGAGGGGAGAGGCAAGACAGTATGTGCCTAAAGGAAAGAAGTCAGGATAAGAAGGTAGGCCAATGTGAGCTATAAGTTGTCTGAACCCCTAGACTTTTCTTTATCCCCCTAGGCAGATGGAACAGCAACTGCACGAGAACATGATCTCTGAGCTGGGCCTTCACCTTGGACCAGTGATCATGGACATGTTTTAAGCTACAATAAGTAACACAGCCACTTTGGCTGAACTAGGTGTAGATTCAAACTCAGACTTTAGGGTTCCAACATCCTCTGTCTAAAGGAGTCCTTCAGCTCATTCTACTGTCCAAGCCTCAGCCTCAAATGTTTCCTCTGGGACCTTTTTAACCAATCCAGACAAGGAGTCTCTAGATACCATGTGCTTTTCACTGGCTCAGAAGAACACATGAAGTTTTCTTACCAAATTATTATGGTCGGCCATGACATGGTACTTCATCCCTGCCAATGACCGAAGTTGCTTCCCACAGTGGTGACAGGTGTACATCTCCTGAAGGATTAAAAGAGTTCCTCAGTGCCATAAATAAACAAATGCTAACAAGAATGGTCAACAGAGAACCAAAGGGACACATAAGCCACACAATCTGCTCAAATCTGCATATATGCCAATCCTCTAACCCAACATATGCCAGATACATATGATCCAAATTACCCACATATGTGTCATAGATGACAAGGAAAAGCAACTTGTTAGCATGTATTTACTGTGAATTATAAGCTCCTTGAGGGCAGAAACTATTTTTGTTTTCGTATCTCCAGTGCTTCACACTTGGCCTGGCCCATAGTAAGTGGACCTTAAGAAAGGCTTGCTAGATTAACCGAATGGCCTAACAGTATTTTGAGCTGGAAGCCTGGGGACATAAGTGCAACCATTTCGCAGTCCCATTCTCACCTGTCTGCAGTTTCCCATGTGCTTCTTTAGACCCTCTACTGTCTTTCTCACCACTGCCCGACAGGTTGGACAGGAGACTCTGCCTTTATCCAGAATCTCCAGATACCACTGCTCCTCCACACTGCCTGCAGAGGAAAGAAGCACTTCACAGATCAATGAACAGTCCCCAAAAGAGCATGTCCACATAACTAGAGAAAAGCATTCTCTGAGGATTACCTTACCTGTGAGGACACAATAAGGTGCCTGTGTGTACTCATAGGGTTGTGAACATCAGGAAGCATGTCCTCAACAATCTCAGGAAATGAACAGTAACTCCAGTTACATCTCTTTGGGGACCCAGCATTAGAGTATAAAAAAATTTGCCTCCAAAAAACCCAACAAACCTATCAAGGACTCTAGGAACAGAGTAACTTCAACATTTCAAAGACTTGTTTTTTCACCAATAGGAGTGTCCCTTCCACTGATTGATCTACACCTTCATCAGCTGTAGGAGCAGAAAATGGTTAACTATCTAGTGTCCAACCTATTGGTGATAGCATTTTTCAAATTTATCTCAGCTAATCTTCAGAGAAGTATCCATCATTGGGCCCATATTCAAAGCTCTTCCAGGTTGGTAGACTTTGCCTGAGCTTGTACTTCCCCACCATAGCCTCTGAGAATACTAGGTGACCTCCCCACCAAGATCAGGCACCAGAGGTCTTCAGTGACAGAATGGCAATTCAACTACCACAGAAGTGAATAATTTCCAAAACTCTTAGCCTCACTACAAAGTATACTGGGAAGGGTGAGAATGAGACGTATGTAATATATAACAGTGCTCCCCAGACCACTGGCCCTGGTTCCAGCCTAGCCCTCATAACCACTGTCCAGAGATGCAATCCCTCTGGAGATGAACCCTGGCAACAGCTTTTACAGGTACTACAACCCTTATCTTCTTTATAGCCATGGCTACTGAAGACCTGGAAAAGAAAGTTCTTACCAATAAATTCTTTGGCACTATTAATCAAAAATAAAAAACAATATTTTTCAGCAAAAATGAATTAAAGAATATGCATTACCAACTTCACTGTGGCTATGACCTAAGGATCATAAGATCATTCTACCTGTATGCCCAGGACTCAGCACAACACTTCACACATAGTAAATGTTTAATAAGTACTTCATTCATTCATTCATTCATTCATTCATTCATTCAGACTACCAAGAGCTTTCAGTGACAAACATACCTGCTGGATAACTTGGTGGATCCTTCCGGATATAACGGCTTTGAGTTCTGGGGCTATGCTGAGTTCTAGGCCGCTGTTTCTTTCCTATTGCAAGAAACAGTTGAAACCCAAAACATCAATTTTGCTGGCCTCTAAGTCTAACACTCAATCTTAAGTCATGGAAGAACCCAGAGATATAGTAAGGCAGTTCAAAGGTCTTTCCCACATTCTTAGAATGAAACAGATTCAACGAGGTAGAAGGTTAGGCAAGGACATGGATTTGAAAACCACTACTAAATCCTACTTCTTTTTACCTCTGAACTCAAACCTAGCCACTCTGTGAAGGAATGTACATGCCATTTACCAGAAAGCTTTTGCTTCTTCTGAGGAAATTCTTCATAATCTTCATCTTCTTCCCCACTAGTCTTCCTCTTCCCTTTGCCGGACACTCCACTTGTGACTAAGGAAAGCACAGATGGCAGCTCAGGTTGAAACTGAATGTCTAAGTCTGCTACAAAGACATCCATTATGTTTTCATGTAGTCAACACAAAATCCAAGGGAAATACAAAAACCAGAAACCTCACAAGGATATTTACATGCATTTTTAGGTAAATGTATGTGTATAGCTCTTGTATGAAGAGCCACTGTGGCTCTACCTTCCCTTCATTCACATATGAGAGAAGAACAGGTTAAAGAACGCTACACAGGGGGCAGGTAGGTAGTGCAGTGAATAAAGCACTGGCCCTGGAGTCAGGAGGAACTGAGTTCAAATCCAGTCTCAGACATTTGACACTTACTAGCTGTGTGACCCTGGGCAAGTCACTTAACCCTCACTGCCTCACAAATAAAGAAAGAACACTACACAGGCACAGCTATAAGCCAACAAAAAAACTAGTTTGTTAGTAAGTCAGGAACTAACAGAGAGATGATACCAGTTAAATCTAATCACTGAAGCACCAGGGAGGATCAGGAATTGCTGGGTAGAAAGTTTTATTATTACCATGGTACCCTGAGGTCATAAGCTGGTAGCAGAAACTTTCTGATTAAAGATAAGATACCCAAAATAAAAGTTTTGTAGGCAGGAAGAACAAAGTGTTATCAACCTGGGATGACATAAAGACCCACAATTTTGTTATGCCTAAGAAATATAGCTTGGCATTTTTTATTTTTATAGCAATTTGCATTTATTAACTAGAGAGCCAACTACCTATCCTGGAGGAGGTTAAAATATTCCTACAAGGCATACAAGGTTCATACCTTCACCTTGGGGATGAGAAGCTGCTTTGATCCCTCTCATTTCCAACCAATAAGTCGGCTTTCGGATAGATGTACGACCACCACTCACCAACTTTCGGGAAGAGGCAGAGAATGTTTCACTTTGGGAGTCATGGCCAGGTGAAGTGCCCTGGAAGCTGCTATCCCCTGTGGCACAATGGGTCCTGCTAGTAACAATAACAAGAAAGGTACATGCCAAAGAGCAATGTTTCCACTTTTTTTGTTTTTAATTATAAAAAAGACAATGAACATGTTCCTAAAGCAAAAGGCTATGAAGTCAGAGCATCAAGGAACATGTTTCAATGTCAACTCATATAAACCTATAAATGAAAATTAACAATAGATTTAATGAAATGCAATCACAGTATGGATACAAGATAACCAGGGGGAAATAGCAAGCCACTGATGTCAATGGCTGTAATTATTATTATTTTTGTAAAGTTCAAACCGAGAATTTCTTGATTAGGTGAAGGTCATTGAAACTGGGTAGAATATGAATCTACCTTAAGCTCCATCTAAAGATCTCTAGATCTAGAATCCAAGAGGAGTAAGGAGAAAACTGAGGAGCAGCCACAAGTGACAGAGCAGAGGGAAGGCAATCTATGGCTCCTAGTCTACCCCAATTCTGCCTAGATCCTGAGTTTTAAGTTGTCCTATCTCATTGTCAAATTGCATTAGCACACTCAGAAGTATGCGTTATCTCATTATGGATACCTTCCTCCCTTTGTGACTACAATGCATCCATTTCTTCTTGTCTTGCAGGGGACTGTACGTCCTCCTGTAAATCTTCCCCTGGGAGTCTAGATAGTGCTTAGAACCTTTCTCTCTATCTTCTAACACCAGTATCTTCAAATACCAGTAGAGTCCACAGGCTGTCCATCAGTTAGTTATCTCTTTCTCTCCCTACATCTCCTTTTCTGATAATAGATCTCTGATTGACATTTTTTTACATTGCTTCACCTGAGTAATTCTTCATTGGTTTACATGCACAAGTGATCCCATTCCATCCTATCTCTTCTAAAAGACTATCTGCTCTATTATCCTTACTCATTAATCTTCAATCTCTCCCAGTCCACTGACTGTTTGCCTATACACACGGCCAAGTCTCCCCCATTCTCCAAAAACTGATCCACCATTCCTACTAGCTATTGTACTATATCTTTTTTCCCTTTTGTGGCTATACTCCTTGAGTGTATAATTGATATACCAGCTATAATCAATACCCCCATTTCCTTTTCTTTCAAGTCTCTGCTTAACTCTCTACTGTCTGGCTTCTGACCTCATCATTCAAACAAAACTGTTCTCTACACAATTACCAATGACTTCTTTTTGGTGGGCAGAACAATGAAGGTTAAGTGACTTGCCCAGGGTCACACAGCTAGTAAGTATCAAGTGTCTGAGGTCAGATTTGAACTCGGGTTCTCCTGAATCCAGGGCCAGTGCTTTATCCACTCCAATGACTTCTTCTTCTTCTTCTTTTGGTGAGGTAATTAAGGTTAAGTGACTTGCCCAGGGTCACACAGCTAAGTATCAAGTGTCTGAGGCCAGATTTGAACTCAGGTCCTCCTGAATCCAGGGCTGGTGCTTTATCCACTGTGCCACCTAACTGCCCCTTCCAATGACTTCTTAATCACTAAATTGACTGGTCCTTTCAGCCCTCATCCTTCTTGATCTCTATGCAGCCTCTGACACTGTCAATTTCTCCCCTCTAGGTTTTCATGACACTGCTCTGCCTCTCCTGGTTCTCCAACCATTCTTTCTCTCTTTCCTCTGCTGGTCACAGCTGCTAACTACAGTTTTCCCCCAAGGTTCTGTCCTGTGCCCTCCTCTCTCTCTCTACTCTTTCTTTCACTTAGAGATCTCATCAGCTCCCAAGGACTGATTTCCCTGAAGATGATTCTGAGATCTATTTACCCAGACCTAATCTCTCTTGACCTTCAGACTCCCATCTCCAATTGCATAATGGACATCTCAAACTCAACATGTCCTAAACTGAACTAATTATCGTTCCCCCCAAACTCTCCCTTCTTCCTAACTTCCTTATTATTAAGGGTGCCACCATCCTCTCAGTCTCACAAAATAGACACCTCAATCTCTTTCACCATAGCCAATCGGTTGCCAAGTCCTGTTATTTCTACCTTCATAACATCTCCCCCATTCTCTCCTCTAGCACTGCCACCACCCTATTGCAGGTCCTTATCACCTAATATCTGGATGACTGCAATAGTCTACTGACTGAGGGGCAGCTAGGTGGTGCAGTGGATAAAGCAACCGGCCCTGGATTCAGTTCAAATCCAGCCTCAGACACTTGACACTTACTAGCTGTGTGACCCTGGGCAAGTCACTTAAACCTCATTGCTCTGCAAAAAAAAATCGCCTACTGACTGATCTCCCTGCCTCAACCCTCCCCTCACTCCGATCAATCTTCCACTCGCTTAGCTGTTAAACTGATGTTCCTAAAGCTCAGGTCTAACCATGTGACTCTTTCCAGGACCCATTCAATCCACTCCAATGGTTCCCTATTTCCTCTGGGATCAAATATCAAATCCTCTGTTTGGCCTTTAAAGCTGTCCTGACCTCTTCTTCCTACCTTTACCATCTTAATACACCTCCCCCACACCTTCCACATATTCAGGGATCCAGTGACACTGGCCTTCTTGCTGTTCCTCTCACACATCCCTCCATCTTCCAACTCTGACCAATTTCAATGGCTGTCCCCCACGCTTGGAACTCTCTCCTACATCATCTCCACCTCCTGGCTTCCCTGGCTTCTTTCAAGTTTCAGCTAAAGTCCCACCTTCTACAGGAAGCCATTCTCAATCCTCCTTAGTGTTAGTGCCTTCCCTCTGAGATTATCTCCAACTTACCTTGTTTAGATCCTGTTTTTATATAGCTTTTTGCATGTTGTCTCCCCCATTAAACCATGAAATCCTTGGGAACAGGGCCTATTTTTTACCTTTTTTAATATTCTTGGTGCTTAATAAATGCTAGTTGATTGACATCTATCATGAACTTCTCCATCACCCTTTGAGTGATCTGCCAATTTAGCTCCTCAGGGACAGATGTTTCATTACTCACAGCTATATGGCACCACTGAAAAAATACCGATTTAAAATATATGATCTTTTGTTTCCCAGAAGAGCTTAGTGTCATTAAAAGTACTACATAATTTTCCAGACAACCCAGCCTACTCTCCTTCTGGCTAAACTCTGGGCCCAGATCATGAATGATTCACATGCTGTATCTATTCAAGATGTATATTCTATGGGTTGTCTATACAATTACATATCGTAGTCTGAACAAATAACAAGCATACTTCATCCACTTGGATTTTCCTGTATGAGCAGTTAGACTGAATTCTTCTTGGTGCTTATGAATCAAATCCCAACTTAGGAGATTCTTTATTGTTTCCAAGTTTGATACAATCAGTACAATGTCATCAATGTCACCAATAGAAACACAGGACATCGATAGGGAGTCCCTTTCCAAGTGAACCATGCACTGGACATCTACACAATGGCAAATGTGTCTCATTTTATGCAACATTTGATACTAATAATCAGAAAGTCAAAGAAAGTTATCTCCATTGTTACTGCTTTTAAGCAATCTTAACACATACATAAAAGACTCCATTTGGGGGGTGGGGGGCAGCTAAGTGGCACAGGGGATAAAGCACCCACCCTAGATTCAGGAAGACCTGAGTTCACATCTGGCCTCAGACACTTGACACTTACTAGCTGTGTGACCTTGGGCAAGTCACTTAACCCTCATTGCCCCACCCCATCCTGCAAAAAAGAGAGAAACCCCTTTTTGGAGAAGAGGCATTAAAGGACAATTTGCTGTAAAATATCAAATGCTCTTTAATAGTCACCAAATAATAAGCACAGTTGGATCTTGCTCCTTTCAATCTGTTGTGTGACTGAAGAGGTGTTTTGCTATAAATAATCTGCAAAAATCATCCTGTTTCCTTCTTGTATTTCCATCAAGGAGTCCCTTGATGAGTTTGAGTTTGCAGATTATTCTCAGAAAGATTCTACGAGACGAAAGAACAGATATATGAGCCAGTAGTTACTGATGTTTTTTCTTGGTCATCTTTTTTGGGGGGTAATATTAAAGGTCCTTGATTTTTTTTCCAACCATTTGGTAATATTCCTCTCTTTCATATACCTTAAGAATCCATTCTGCAAAGCCGTCAGAATCTTGTTTCCTTTGTACAGATATGGCCTAACCAAGTTGCTTTTCCTTCCTTTGCTTGCTTTAGTTTCATTTTTATTTCCTCCTGAATCCTATTAGGGAGTGTGACGTTGGAATTTAAATGTGGCAGCTGCATCACTAATGGCAAAAGATTTTTTACACAAATCTTGACAGATCTTTTCCATTTTTCATCTGTCAACTTCCTCCTGGGGCCATCTTTAAATACCTTTGAAATGTTGGCTCTTTTGCCAAATATTTTGTAAGCTTCTTTTTCCCTTCACTGCTTCTTGCTCTTTTATGAGATGATGCTACCCATAATCTTCTAATATTTTCCTCCATAAGATTTTCAAAAGAACTTATGTTTTAACTGGCACTGTTCTTGGCTTTCATATCTCTCCATTTGGGAAAGGGACCAAATATTTCATGACTGAGGCAGTGAGAGTTAAGTTCTTTTGGTTTCCTTGTGTCGAATGATTTTTAACAGGTAAGTTAGGAAGAGTAAAGGTATATATTGTAAAACTGCTATCTAGCTATACTGTCTAAAATTCTCTAATGAGTGGTCACCAATAAATTATAAGCTTTAGCAAGAATTTAGACTTTTAAGCATTTATTAAGGAGAATAAGAATTTGGTGAAGAGAAAGAAAGAGGCCTAGATGCCTACATCTATCTATCTCAGGGAGCCTGCATTTTTGCTCCACGAGTCCTGAAGAAAAAGAGAACCACCCCTTCTTCATCCCCCAAGGCCTCCTGTGAAAACTGGAAACGTCTTGTCCCCACACACACAGCTCCAAGCTAATTGGCTGATAGCTTTGATAGACAGTATCCACGAGCAAACGTGATTCCAAGGAACTGACCACATGACTTGCCCTCAGACGCCTTCTCCTCATGGCAGAGCTTTCCTACAGTAACTCTCCAGCAGGTGGCATCACTCTAATTGTTACAGGATCAATTTCTTTACTTTTATCCATTGCCTATTTTTTAGCACCAACAGTTTGTCAGGTTGAAGGTACTTTAATTATATGCCATATTTTCTCTCTTACTCTTTCTTTTTTTCTTTCTTTTCTTTTTTTGGTGAGGCAATTGGGGTTAAGTGACTTGCCCAGGGTCACACAGCTAGTAAGTATCAAGTGTCTGAGGCCACATTTGAACTCAGGTCCTACTGACTCCAGGGCCAGTGCTCTATTCACTGCGTCACCTAGCTGCTCTCTTACTCTTTCTTTTAAACTGCTATTATTCTAACAAGCTTATGGCATGTCTCATTCAGAGAGAGTTAATTCTGAAATCACATCTGTTAAAATGAAGCAATTTTATTTCTATGATATTTGCTGTTTGTCAGTCGTGTTGAGCATTTTCTGACTCCCTTTTAAAAGTCTTCATGATATGCCAACATGAGGCTTCTATATAGTCTATAAGTCTGTGGTTTCTCATCTCTCTCTCTCTCTCTCTCTCTCTCTCTCTCTCTCTCCCCTTAACCCTGTTTTCCACTGTATTTTCTCCCATCCTTCCCAAGCCCATTTTTTCATTTACATCTCCAATATAAAACCTTTTCTTATTCCTCCATTCCCCTCCAGTGATTAGGATAATCTTCCACTTGAAATTATTTTGTATTTATTTATCTGCATTCATGTTATAGCCCCCCAGTGAACTGTAAACCCTTGTTAAGGAAGGAGTATTTAAGTTTTGTCTTTTTAATCTCCAATGTCTAGCACAGTCATAGTGCTTTAATGTTTGTTGAATCAAAGTCATTGTATACTGAAGTATATGTTGCCTAGAGGTAGCTAGATGGTTTTGTGAACAGAGAGCTGGGCCTGGATTTTAAATCCAGCCTCAGGCACTTATTAGCTGTATGACCTTGGGCAAGTCACTTAACCTCTGTTTGCCTCAGTTTCCTCAACTGTAAAACAAGGATAATAGTACCTACTTCCCAAGGCTGTTTGTGAGGATTAAATGAGGTATCTCTACAGCACTTGGCACAATGCCTGGCATACAGTAGGTGCTATGTAAATGCTAGTTATTATTATTAATAATTTGGGCAATCTTATTGAGTTCTTCACAGAACTGCCTTACCTCCTTATCCCCCAACATACAATGAGGCACCATAAAAGTGTAATTATCTTTACAGTGATTTTTTGGCAAATACTAATTTTGAGCACTCCTAGACAAGAAGCCCAGGTACCCTATGAAATGATATTTCTTGTTGCTTCTGAACACTGATTAAAAAAAAATGTAACAACTCCTTTGTCAATCCAAGGAGAAACTGTGCCTCATTCTTCCATTCAGTTTTAACTTTCTATAGCTTCTGCTTTTATATATACTGAGAATGTCAAGAAAGACATAATTCATCTCCACTAGTAGTCATGTCTACTTGGTCACTGAGGATCTTACATTTGTAATACAAAGAGTTACACTAATATTTATAAACAGTGTAAAATATGTGATTCATAGCATCTTGTGTCCCCTTTTCTGCTCATCTGCCACAGTCACTGGAGAAGGGGAAGAGGGCCACAGGACTAAATGATATTTTATTATTTAATAGTTTGTTGTATGTGTTGTCATGATCAAAGAATTCATCACTAAGTGGGTAGTCTTAAGTTTCCTTCATATTTAGATAGGCCAGTCCTTGGAAAACAAATTGTCTATTGTTCAGCCTGTCCTTCAAGTCACCCCAGGTTGGCAGAACCCGCCAAAGTTTATACTCCCCTGTAGGTTCCTAGAACCCAGGGCCACCTCTATGCTATGATGAGGAAGTAAAATAGGGTTTTGTGGACAACTCTCAGAAAGAAAAGCATCATCATGTTCTATACTAAATTAACTCCAGGACTCAAGTGTCTATCTATCTATCCTGTTTTGCTCCTCAGAACTAAAGCCAGCAATGTAGCTGTTGGTCAAGAGCTATCTGAACATTTAGGTCCTGGATTTCCCTAGACAAGAAGGGAGATCTTGGTTCCTTAAGCTTACTGATCCAGTAGTCTTAAGGCCTCAGAAAAGCTTCCTATTTGGCCTAGTTCTCCACTCTACTTCCTTCTACTGCTTAAAGGAAAGTAGCTATGAAACAAGATGAATATTGCTCCTTCCCTCTGTGCTACTTTCTTCCACCTGCACAAAATTCCAGGATTTCTGATTTAGTAGGTATGATTTAAGGGAAAGCCCCAATTAAAAATTCTTCCCACATAGCCTGAAATTCCACCCACTAAGAGATTAATGTAGGGGTTCTTGTGTTTAAAAATTTTTTTTATTGTCAACTTAGTAACTAACCATCACAAACAACAAGGAATAAAATTTTAAATCAAATCCTTAGTACGTGAGAAGGTAGAGCCAAATGAATTAAACAACAAACAAGATAAAATGCTTTTGTTCAGGGCAGCTAGGTGGCACAGTGGATAGACACTTAACACTAGCTGTGTGACCCTGGGCAAGTCACTTAACCCCAACTGCCTCGCTTAAAAAAAAAAAAACCTTTTGTTCTTCCTCCTTCCAGGTGTATCTGATCCTCTGGCTTGTAGCAGTTAATTTGTTTTAAGTAGCAAAAATCCTTGGGAAGGTTAAGGGAGAGGCTATCAGTTATTTCCTCTTTGATATAACTAAGATTCAGTGAAGAAACAGAAGATACTAGACTCCAGTGGACTAGGGGGATGAGGGAGTTAAGGAAAATAGAGAGCAACAGGAGATGGTAAAGGAGCAAGGATACAGAGAGGTAGGAAAATATCAAAAACAAACTTTGTCCTTTGCAATTTTGTCAAGCGCTCTTTGCTCTCCCTTCTCCCCTCCCACAGACCAAGATGTCATTTCCCTTTTATCAGTTTTTTGATGAAGCCCTCTCTCCTCTCTGCCTGCAGCTTAGCATGAACTATATCCAGAGTAGTAGCATGACATAATATGACTGCTGTCTCCCCCCCCCCCATTCTATCCATCCTTCAAAGACGAGCTCAAATGCTACTGACATTGTAGATTCCCATCTTCCCTGAACTGCCCTGGCTAGAAGTGAACTTATGGTACTTTATATTCCTCTTAAGAAAAAGACACAATTACTGCTCTTATTAGATTATAAGTTCTTTGGGAGTGGGCAACAAGTCTAATTTACCTTTGTTTCCTTCTGCCCCCATACCTAGTAGATGGTTTAACAGTTGGCCAAATGAAGCATTAAAGCCTTCTCCAGAAATCAGCACAACCAGAGTAAACATGTTACAGGAGAAAGAGTACTGATGATCAGGAGAGAGTCCCAGCTCTGCCACTGTTCAATTTGGGGCAAGTTATTTAATGCCTTGAATCTAAATTTCCTCCTAAGTAAATGAGGGTGCTAGGCTAAAAGATCAATCAGGCCCTTTTCAACTCCTATGATTTTACACTAATAATAACAATAACATTTGAGGCAACTAGGTGGCACAGTAGATAGAGTGCTGGGCCTGAAGTCAGGAAGACTCAAATTCCTGAGTTCAAACTTACTAGCAGTAACGATGGGTCACTTAAGTTTATTTGCCTCAGTTTCCTTATCTGTAAAATGAGCTAGAAAAGGAAATAGCAAACTATTCCAGTATCTTTGCCAAGAAAACCCCAAAAGGGGGCACAAAGAGTTGGACACAACTGAAAAATGACTGACTAACAATGAACAATAATATTTATACTTATACCTAGTCTGTGAGGTATGTAATTGTTATAGTCCCATCTCACATACAGAAACTGTGGGCCAAATCAGTTAAATAATTTGACTAAGAGAGCTGGATGGGAACCAAGACTTCCTATGGCCAACTCCAGCAGGTTTTCTACTACACTATAATGGTTTTCACTTACCAATTCAGATGCCCTCTATCAGTCTTTCCTTCCTCATCTTAAGCCAAATTCATATCTTTCTATTCAAACCTCCTATTCAGAACATCTTTCTAGGAATTCCCTCTGTTCTTTGTACACTAGTCAAGGAACATTCCTCCAGCTCATTGTTCATTTTCACTTCCTTTTATGACACCCAAGGCAACCAGATAGCTTAATGGATAGTGTGAGTCCAGGACTCAGAAAGCCTTCAAGATTCATTCAAATACCACTTCAGGCATTCCTTAACTTCATGAACCTGGAAAAGTCACTTAACCTTCCACAGCTCAGTTTACTTATCTACAAAATGGGGATAGCTATAGACCTCACCTCATAAGGGTGTGGTGACTATAAAGTAAATAAGATGAAATAACATGTACAGCTCTTAGCAATAACAAACTTGTTACCATGCTAAGAAAGTGATTAAAATGTCCATACAGGGGGGCAGCTAGATGGCGCAGTGGTAAAGCACCAGCCCTGGATTCAGGAGGACCTGAGTTCAAATCCGGCCTCAGACACTTGACACTAGCAGTGTGACCCTGGGCAAGTCACTTAACCCTCACTGCCCTGCCCCCCAAAATAAAAAAAAACCCATCCATACAGTTTTCACCCAAAGATTCCACTGTTAGGCATATACTCCAAGGAAGTAAAGGATTGGAGGATGGGGGGAAGGTCTTATATATGCACCAAGATATCTATAGCAGCAAAACTGTGGTAGAAAGAACTGGAAACAATGTGGATGCCCACTGGTGGGGGGATAGCTAAACAACTTGTTTACTGAACTGTAAGAAACAATAAATATAAAAAATACAAAGAAGCATGAGAAGCCATATATGAACTCTTGCAAAATGAAGCTGAACCAAGAAAAATATACACAACAAAAAAATCAAAGTTAAATATCAATTATAATGACCATTCCTGTCTTTGAGGATGGCTTGGTGCTTAAATAGTCTTTTAAAAAATTATGACCCAGGGCAGCTAGATGGCACAGTGGATAGAGCACCAGCCCTGGATTCGGGAGGACCTGAGTTCAAATCTGGCCTCAGACACTTTACACTTACTAGCTTGTGACCCTAGGCAAGTCACTTAACCCCAATTGCCTACAAAAAAAAAAAATTATGACCCAAGTGGATAAAGCACCAGCCCTGGATTCAGGAGGACCTCAGTTCAAATCTGGCCTCAGACAACTGACATTAGCTGTGTGATACTGGGCAAGTCACTTAACCCTCATTGCCCTGCAAAACACACACACACACACACACCAAAAATTATGACCCAAAGAAGAAATATGAGAATCCATTTGCCCTTCTTTACAGAAGTGAGAGACTCTGGATTTGGAACACTATATATACTGTTGGCCTAGTTTGACAGGTCTGTTAGTTTTGCTTAACTTTTTTCTTCTTTTCTTTCTTTCTTTTTTTTATAAGGGATGGCCCTCAGGAAGGGATATATTTGGAAATGAAGGTGATTAAAGGATATTGATCATTTCTTAATAATAAAAAACCTAACAGTGTAAATTCAACAAAAAACCTTACTTAATACATTAAATAAATGTCAGTTATTGAAATTAAAATCTCTGTGTTCCCACTTGCAATGATGCCTTACTTTTTCCCTCAAAACTCCACCATCTTCATGTTCCCTACAAAGCTTTGTTCTACGTGTTCTTAAACCTCTGAAGCAAAAAGGCAATCTTCTTTGGATTAGACCAAGCAGGAAAGTTGAACCCAATCTCCTATTCCCAGTTCTCTTCCATTTATATTATATTCACTTTGGGGGCAGCTAGATGGCGCAGTGGATAGAGCACTGGCCCTGGATTCAGGAGTACCTGAGTTCAAATCCGGCCTCAGACACTTAACACTTACTAGCTGTGTGACCCTGGGCAAGTCACTTAACCCCAATTGCCTCACTAAAAAAAAATAATCATAATAATAATAAATAATAAATATATTATATTCACTTTGTGAGCCTTGGGCTTCTCTGCTCATGACAACAGACCCCTAGGCTCAATCACTGAAGACTCTGGGTCTCTAAAAACTGAGGTCAATCTTATCTATCACATTCTAAGTAAGAAACAGATATGAAAGCAGAATTACTTAAAAAAAAAAAGAGGACCAAAAGTAGAGTATGAAACTATTTCCAATCTATATACAACTGATACAGGAAAAGGAAGGACTGAAAAGACAGGAAGCACACCTATGAATGGGTATACCCAAGCTCTATACAGCATCCTCTCCTTTTCTCTCTCTACACAAGAAATTCTTAACCTTTGTAGATCCCTTTTAACAGCACAGTGAAGCCTGTGTATCCCTTCTCAGAATGTTTTTAAATGTATAGTATACAGAGGATTACAAAAGAAGTCAATTATGTTACTATAAAGATGTAATTCTTCCCCCCTTCCAAGCTCAGACACTTCTGAAATCCATCCACAAAATGCCTTGTATGTCTGTAGATCTCAGGTTAAGAACCTCTATTTTATACCTTCTCTCAAGGACCTCATCAGCTCCCTTGGTTTCAATGATCAGTTCTGGAAAGTTGGCTCCATAATTTACATATCTAGACCTTATCTCTCTCCTAAACCATAGGTCCACATCTCCAACTGCCTGTTAAACATCTCCATCTGGATGTTCCATGGACATCTCAAATTCAGCAAGTATAAAAAGGAACTTGAGGCAGCTAGGTGGCGCAGTGGATAGAGTACCAGCGCTGGAGTCAGGAGGACCTGAGTTCAAATCTGACTTCAGACACGTGACACTTACTAGCTGTGTGACCCTGGGCAAGTCACTTAACCCCAATTGCCTTGCCCCTCCCCCCCAAAAAAGATGGGTGATAATCTAGAACAGGGCTTCTTAAACTTTTTCCACTCAAGACCTCTTTTTGTCTGAGAAATTTTTATGTGACCCCAGGTATAAAGCTATATAAAATAGGTATACATAACCTTTTACTGATGCCAAATTTTGCGTGATCCCCACATCCAGTTATGCAACCCCATATGGGATTGTGACCCACAATTTAAGAAGCTTTGTTCTAGAAAAATGGAGATAGTTTCAGACATATAGAAAGAATGGCACCACCATTTTTCTTTTCTTTTTTTTTAATTAATTTTTTTTTCAGTGAGGCAATTGGGGTTAAGTGACTTGCCCAGGGTCACACAGCTAGTAAGTATTAAGTGTCTGAGGTCGGATTTGAACTCAGGTCTTCCTGACTCCAGGGCCAGTGCTCTAACCACTGTGCCAACCAGCTGCCCCCACCATTTTTCTAATAACCCAGATTCACTACCTAAGAATCATTTTTGATCCTTCACTTTCCCTCATCCTACAATATTAAGGATTGATGATTCAACCCTTTCAATACCTTTAACATCACTATATTTCTCTATATTCATACCATAATTAGGCCTTCATCACTTGTGCCTAGACTATAGTAACAGTTTAACTTATCGCCCTGCTTTCTCTCAACTCTCCAATTCATCTTCCACATAAGAACTAAAAGGATATTATTAAAGCATCATATCTGACCATGTCACTCCCTTGTTCAAAAAGCTTTAATGACTCCTAATCCCACATGCCTGGAGTGCTCTCTTAATTGGAATTTAGCTTCCTACAAGGCTAAGCTCAAGTGCCAACTCCTTCAAGAGGTCTTTCCTGATTTCCCCAGTTGTTAGCACCACAATTCCACAAATCACGTGTGTGTGTCTCCTGTATTTACTTATCTGAAAATATAATGTGCTCTCCTGGTAAAATGGAAGCTCTTTGAAAGTAGGGTGAGCTCCTTTTTTTGTGTCCACAGCACCTAGAACAGGACCTGGCACATAGCAGGAACTTAATCAATGCCCGTAGATCCATGATAAAACAAAACTACTTAGGACTAAGAAAACAGATCTGGAAAGAAATTCTAAATTATGAATTGTTCTAGCCCTTTCTCAGTTCTTGTCCTTCTTGATCCCTTTGCATATGTCAATGTCCACCATTCTCTTTATGACACTCGAGTCTTCCTGGATTTTAAAGAAGTGTTTTCATTTTTCCAGATCATCATCTATGACCATTCCCCTATGTATAGGTGTACATCAGGACTGTCTTGGGCCCTCTTCTCTTCTTTCTATATATTCTCTTTCAGTTTTTTTTCTTTATGTGATTTATTAAAAAAAAACCTAATGGTGAACATTAACACAAAAGTACAAATAATTGAATTTGTTTAGTAACTATTTACATACAAATTAATCAATTTCAATGTACAGGGTAGGCCAAAAGTCAAGAAGTCATGAAAGGGGGGGGGGTGTCAATATTTAATAACTCCTTTATTTTTTGTTTTTAATTTATAATACCATAGTATCATATACAGTATATATAAGAAATATATAGAAAATAAAGATAAAATAATTTTCAAAACATTAAAACACCAGACCCCTTCATGACTTTTAGCCCACCCTGTATACCATTCCAAGTCTCCATTAGAATTTTTTTGTCTGTTTGTTCTTGGCCATTGGGGGGGGGGGAGGGGGGCGTGCAGGGCAATGAGGGTTAAGTGACTTGCCCAGAGTCACACAGCTAGTAAGTATCAAGTGTCTGAGATCAAATTTGAACTCAGGTCCTCCTGAATCCAGGGCTGGTGTGTTATACACTGAGCCACTTAGCTGCCCCACTTGGCCATTTAAAAAAAAAATTTTCCTGGTATGTAAATTCCATTCTTCTAGTTCTGCTTTTTCCACACTGCATTATTTCACAGAAATTATTCCAGATTTCTTTTTATTCTTCATAATGTCTTAACTTCATTAAAGATTCCATTGCATTAATTTACTATTAATTATTTAACCATTCTTCTATTATTGGGTATTTCAGTTGTTTCCAGTTTTTTTGTAATTATATACAAAGCTACTGTGAAATACTTGAATGGAACACTTTTTTTGTTTTTGAAAACACTTTAGAGTATAGCTTAACAGTGGAATTACTGGGTCAAAAAGGATGATTATTTTTCTGTCTTTTACTACATACTGTCAGATTGGTCTCCAAAAAAGATTCTACAAGTTTGCAATTTCACGAGCAATGAAGAAATGTACCTGTTTTCCACAATTCCACCAAGACTGAGTTTTGCTGCTTTTAATTACTTTTGCTAATCTGTTATTATTTTCCTTCAGAACTTTGCAGAGTTCTCCTCATAAAAAGAGCTAAGCAATATCTCCAACTGCCTACTAGACATCTCAGCCTATATGTCCCATGAACATCTGAAATTCAACATGTCCTAAATGGAACTCTTTATCTTTCCACTCAAATTCCTCTAAATTCCTATTTCTGTGGCAAACACCACTATCCTTCTAGTCCTCCAGTTCTAAACCTCATGGCCATTCTCTACTCTTCCTTTCACCTAAATTCTCATATCCAGTCAGTTACCAAATCTTGTCAATTCTAACTCCACATTTCTCACAACTGTTACCTACTTTACCTACCTTCCTACTTGAGTCCTTTACTATCTGCTGCCTGCACTATTACAAAAGCCTAATTGGTCTCCCTACATTTAGCCCCACTCCAAACCATCCTTCACATAACTGCCAAATAGAAAGTCCTGAAGCTAGGTCTGACCATGCCATTTCCCTACTCAAAAGGCTTTAGTGTATTCTAAATAAAATGAAAATATTTTTTAAAGTGCTTTAATGGATTTCTATTTTCTGTAGGATAAAATATAAACTCCTTGACGATTAAAACCCTTTACAAGATATCTAGCCCCAGCCTAACTTTCTAGACTGATTTCAAATTACTCCCTCTCATGTACTCTATGTTCAGCCAAACCAGCCAACTTGCTGCTTCCCAAATTCAACATTCTATCTCCTAATTCAGTACCTTTGCACAAGCTACTCCTCATGCTTGGAATGCTCTCTCTCCTGTCTACCTCTTGTTACCTCTAGTGTCCTTCATGGCCCAACTCAGGCAACACCTCCTACAAAAGTTGTAGCCTCTGAAGCCAGATAGGACAAGACTAATTTCTCTTCCATGTAACAGCCCTCGACATACTTGAAGTATGTGCCCTCACCCTTGCCAAGTCTTTTCTAAGCTAAACATCCCTAGTTTCTTCAACTAATTATCATATGGTATGATCTTGAAGCTCATCCCCATTTTGGTTGCTCTCCTTTGGACAGTCTCCAGCTTATCTCTGAACATGTTTCCTCTAGGAGAATGTAATCTCATTGAGTGAAAGGGCTATTCAATATTATCAATGCTTTGCACATAGCAAGTACTTAATAAAAGACTGACTTCTAATGTCCCTTCCAACTTTAAAATTTTGTGAAATTTGAAACTATAAATTTCTATATTCAATTTTTTTTTGTGCAAGGCAGTGGGGGTTAAGTGACTTGCCCAGGGTCACACAGCTAGTAAGTGTCAAGTGTCTGAGGCTGGATTTGAACTCAAGTCCTCCTGAATCCGGGGCTGGTGCTTTATCCACTGCGCCATCTAGCTGCCCCGAAACTATAAATTTCTTTTTTTTTTTTTCTGCAGGGCAATGAGGGTTAAGTGACTTGCTCAGGGTCACACAGCTAGTAAGTGTCAAGTGTCTGAGGCTGGATTTGAACTCAGGTACTCCTGAATCCAGGGCTGGTGCTTTACCACTGCGCCATCTAGCTGCCCCGAAACTATAAATTTCTAAAGAGGGGATAATGCTATGCAGGCAAAGTTCAAAATGACTTCAAGAAAACTGCTAGAAACAAAATACTTTGTCTTGGGCAAATTAATCCACAGCTCTGATTAATCCATAGACTAAACTTTCTCATACTTCAACTCAATAGTGAAACAAAAGGCCCAAAGGTTAATTCAATCCTATGGGGTGGGTATAGTAGTAAAACAAGAAAGTTTTAATAGAAACCTAACCCGAGCCAAACGGTGCTAAAAACTCTTCAGTGGAACATCTTTTGGTAGAATATGTATTAAAAGAAGAGACCAGGAAGTGTTTGACTTTTGCTTCTGAGAATAGGTTTATCTATAGCAATTCTCTAGGAAAATTTCTTCTCCACCTTTATCCTCTATGAAGCACACATGCAACTAGGTTTGAACATAATTGATCTAAAACTTCCTTCCCCAAATAACACAGAAACCTTAATCGAACAAAGCGAAACAACTACTTTAAATGCAGCAGCCATTTAACAAGTTTATAGTCATAACTGTTGACTACTTTTCACTCAGCCTCTGGCCTCAAAAATATCTACCTCTCCAACTCCTTTCTGGTCTTCCATGTGATAGAGTTTTAATGCCTCATCTTCAATTCCTCTCTTCAAATACCAAGGTCTCATGAGAAAACTACTGTACGTGACTGTCCACGACATTCCTTCAAAACAAAAATTTCTAAAGAACAAAGGAAGTTTATAAACCTCAGCACCCTCCAAACATAAACTTAATAATAAACCGGTCTTACAGAGAAACACTTCTAAAACTGAAAAGATTATCAGTTCAAATTATTTTCATCAGTGTCTTACTGACAAAGTATCTGATAGCAGTGAGCATCAAAAGCCTTAAGAAATACAGCACAAATATGTGGGTCATATTTTCAACTTTTATTGTAATCCATTCTTTTCTGCAGGCTAATTTGTTTTCAAGGCCTGAGCTTGATAAACCTGCTTTATCACACAATTACACCAATTCCAGGAAACCTCACTTACTTCTTGGCTTCCACACTCCTCTTGTTCTTCTGCTGCCTGAAGTGTGTGGGTCCGGGGGCCTAGCAAATCACAAACATGGAAGTTACTACTATACGGAGAGGCAGCACTGTGAAGTGGATAGAAGGGCAACCTCACGACAGTAAGCCATAACTTTTTGTCCCTTCTCAGTGATCCTGGGGAAGGCCCCAGACAACTAGGACTATGTTGCGGAATAACGGTCCTGTGGCATTACTTGAGGGCGTTTTTCTCACCAAGAGGTCCCTACACCAATAAAGTCATATGTAACTAACTACCTCGGAACAGAATCTGCCCCCACGAAGAGGAAACCCTCTGCTCACAAAGGAAGCCGTTCTTTCCTAGGAAAATCTCCACCTTAGCACACAGGGCTGGGAACGCGTCCCTCCAGCCTCTAGAAAGGGAGCAGGACGTCCTCCCGGCCTCGGCCCTGGGGTCCGGATAACTGCGCCAGATCCACCGTTTCTACGCCCGCCTCGGAACCAGAATGCGGGGGCGGGAAGAGAGGCCGCCCTCCGGGCTCGGTGGCGGGGCCTGGGGCAGAGTGAGGAGGAGGAAGAAGAGGAGGAGGAGGAGGGGGCGGCGCTGCCCAGAAGAGGCTCCGGCCTGGGGACCAAGAACCTGGAGCAGCCGAGGCGCGCTATCTCCCCCCGCCCCACTCCCGGCCCGGACGGCCGGAGAAGCAGACGAAGGGAGCCGGAATGTCAGTGGGGACGGCCCCGGGACCGCAGTGCAAAATCAGAGGTTCAAGGCTCCGGAAAAGGGGCCCCCAAACCAGTCTACTCACAGCAGCTACCGCAGAGCGTCCGGAAGGCATCGCCCCCTCCAGCTTTTACTTCAAAAACGTCATCACGGCGCGACCCGAAGGGGCTGAAGAGGATAGGAGGATAACGTCACGTCCGACCTCCTCCGTGCCTGCGTGCGCTGGAAGCCAGCGTATCACGTGATTGTGTTCCCTTTTCTCTCTGTTGCATCCCTAAGGTTTTGGTTTTTTTAATATTATTTTATTCTAATTGGATTTGTGTGCAAGAGGGTGTAATTCTTTTTTTGTTCGTTTTTCGAGGGCAATGAGGGTTAAGTGACTTGCCCAGGATCACACAGCTAGTTAAGTGTCAAGTGTCTGAGGCCGGATTTGAACTCAGGTCCTCCTGAATCCAGGGCCGGTGCTTTATCCACTGCGCCACCTAGCTGCCCCATTCCTAAGGATTTTAAACTGTATGTTTATAGATGTTAGACTATAGCAGAAGGGAGTCTTTGGAGACCATCAAGTGCAATAGCCCCGGGTCATAATTTTTTTAAAGACTATTTGAGCACCTCCCCCCCCCCCCCCCGCTTTTTTACAGATAGGGAAATTGAGGATTAAAGGAAGGAAGTGATTCTAGCATGAGAAACGTAGTCGACATTTGAACCTAGGTCTGCTCAAACTCAGGACCGAGGCTGGTGACTGACTGGTGCTTGCTAGTTCTTCAGTCGTGCCCGACTCTTTGTGAACTCATTGGGGGTTTTATTGTCAAAGATACTGGAGTGGTTTGCCATTTCCTTCTCCATGTCATTTCGTGGATGAGGAAACTGAGGTAAACAGGGTTAAATGACATGCCCAGGGTCACACAGGTAATGTCTGAGGCCAGATCCACATCTATCCACTGCACCACCTAGCTGCCCTGGTGCTTACCAGATAGTCATACAGATAACACACTCTGTATTTACTTCTTTTATTCCAAAGAAGTTATAGATTAGAGCCCCCCCAACCCCCACCCCCACCCCAATTTCCTTCTTTCCTTAAACACATGCTTAGAGATCATGCAAGTGGGTTGAAGAAGTGGCAGTGAAGGCAAAGCTAGTAGATTGCCCTGGGGAAGAGCAAAATGATTGAGTACTTGGAGTAGATTTTTCTTGATAGCTCTCCTGGATCTTTTTTGCTTCAGGGCCCAGAAGTCAGCCTGCCTCTCAAACTGTGGGTATCTTTCCAAGACACCTTACCTGTTCTATCACCCTGAGCATCTTGCTGCTGAATCTGTTTTGACAGTGGTCCTCCTAGATTGCCTTTATGCCCTTGGCTTGTTTGCTTAGTTTTGTTGGATTTCTTTACAGATCCACTGCAACACTTCCTTTGACCTGGAGATGTGTACTGGCCGGATGGTACAGAATGGGAAATTTTGTTATTCTGTGGAACTGGGGCCCGTCTAGGATTTGAAATCTTGTTACTCTTTGTTACTGGGAATATGGACCTGTAGTATGGTCTAGATTTTGGTGTGGGTTTAAGAAATGCTCTAGACTGGTTAATCTTGATACTCTTTGGAACCCTATGAAGTGGTTTGAGTGTGTCTCTTTTCTTCCCATCTCCCTCTGGTTTCCTCCTCTCCATTTTAGTGACAAGACCACTTGTTTTCAGAGACTTGATCCACTGCTTCCCTTCATTTTTGGATTCATGTTGGATAGGAGATTGTTCAGGGAAAACTGAGCCTTGCTGCCTGGGTGGCCTTCCCCTAGGAGAATGCATCTGTTGTAATGAAGGCATAGGTGGATGAGCCATACCTAGTGCTCTCTTTACATTGAGGCAGAGCCATTGCATGAATCCTGTGGACTTCTCAGAATTTCTGCTTGGAGGAGCTACTTTCTGGGCCTCCATAGTCCTTCTCTCTGGATGTGGCTCTCTAACCTTGGGGGTACTATGTCTTGGCACTCTTTCAGTTTTCTGAGTTGTAGTTCTGATCTCCTTTGGGATTTTTACTTGTTTGGAGTTAAGGATTCGTCTGGCTTCACCTCTAGCCTGGGTACCTTTGGTATCAGTGTCCAGTAAAGAATGAACTACTTTAAAGTCATACTGCTCAGGCTTTCCACTTTCTGCTTTTGCAACCTCTACTCGTCTGCCAGGTAAATTTCTTTTGATATGGACTTGAATGGGTCCAGGGGTTTGAGAAGGCTTGGGAGTCTGGAAAGGCTCAGGTCCTAAGTCTGTTTTACTGTAGGGGCTTCGAGTAAAATTTTTCTTGGTGACATGACAGGTACAGATGTTACCCTTCCTCTTCCCTTTTGGATCAGGCTGTGATGATCCATGTCTCATTGACACCAAATGCCCTACTTCTCTTTGTTGCTTTGGGGTTTGGGTTCGGGTTCTCAACCTAAAGCCAAGGTCTACTCGAAACTCTCCATGTCCTTCAGAGTTACGAAAAAGGCGAAGCTGTGGATAGATAAGCAGCCAAGGCCCAACAGAGTCATGGAACTTGTGGGGGCAACTGGGGCCTGAACATCTGCCACACTGCAGACAGATAGGATACTGTAGGACCATACCTGTAGTTAGGGATGGAGTGAAATGGGGAGATAGTTGATTCTTTAGGAGCCGTTTTGTTATTTTCAGCTGCAGGTCTTGTAGTAGCTGGGTCTGTTCATGGGAAGAAGTTACTGACAGAGGCTTATGCTGAGATTCAGAAGTTCTTATCTGTGAGCTGACATCTGGTTTTTCCTTCTGCTCCACTGAAGCAGGGTTCTTCTCAGTACTAGGTACCTTGTGAGAGGAAGGCAGTTGTGGACTTAGACTCTGAGGCAGCTCACTTAACTCTGAGAGTACTTGTTCCCTTTCCTTCCTTCCCTCCATAGGTTCACTGCTGCCTTGAGCTTCTTTCGTGGTCAAGTTGGGATAGTCCTGAGATGTACTGGGCCTGGAATTCTCTAGCTGTTCATTGAAGGGTAGATTTTCCCTACAGAGTTGGCATGGGGTGTCTCTCTGAATGTAGTTAACAGAAAATGAAGTCCTAGGAGGGGTACCCATAATCTTCCCTTGCTGGCTCTGGGAAGCCATCAATTGTCTTGGCGGAACAAAATGCCAATTTGGGGCATGTGGACAAGGAACTTGAGGTGGACTTTGGACATGAGCTTCCTGGGTATGATGTGCTTGCTGCATCTTAGCCCACAGGTTCTTCTTTAGCATGAAAGAAGTTGAGGATGATTTTCTCCTTGCCATTCTTCCCTTTGAAATTCGCTGCTCCCAGGCCTTCACTTGCCATTTTAGGGCTCTTGGGGTCCTTAATCCGTCCTGGCAGAAACTATTCTCAGATTTCCAAAGTGGGAGTAAAGGAGCCTGGAACAGGCATTGGTGTAAGGAATGGGAGGGCTGCTCAGATAGAGGCCTGGGAAGAGATGAAGGTTGTGCTGTATTGGAAAATTTGCTAGACATTCTTAAAATAAAGGGCTTTTGAAGCACTATGTTTTCATTCAAGTCCCCTAACACTGATCTCAGAATTTCCTGTATCTTAGAGCCATGAAGGCCTTGTTTCAGCTTAGCTGCAATCCTACTAGAACCTAAGATGTATAGAAGTGTGGAGCCCTGTATAAGATGGAAAGAATCCCCAGTTGGTGACTGCAACTCTAGAGTCAATTGGTTAGGATCTATGACTTGAATCTTTGACCTTGAGGTCAACCCCAGAGAGTCCACAACTTGAATACGTGGCCATGGGGTCAGCTCTACAGAATCTATGACTTGAACATGTGGCTTTAGGGTCAGCCCCTTAGAATCTTTGAGTTTGACCTGTGACCCTGAGGTCACCCCCTTTGAATCTGTGAGTTTGACCTGTGACCCCTGGGTCAACCCCTTGGAATCTGTGGGTTTGACCTGTGACCCTGGGATCAGCCCCTTGGAATCTGTGGGTCTGACCTCTGATCTGGGGATCAGCCCCTTGGAATCTGTGGGTTTGACCTCTGACCCTGGGATTAGTCCCTTGGAATCTGTGAGTTTGACCCGTGACCCCTGGGTCAGCACCTTGGACTCTGTAGGTCTGACCTCTGATCCTGGGGTCAGCCCTTTGGAATATATGAGTTTGAGCTGTGACACTGGGGTCAGTCCCTTGGAATCTGTGAGTTTGACCTGTGACTCTGGGATCAGCCCCATGGAATCTGTGAGTTTGACCTGCGACCCTGGCATCAGCCCCTTGGAATCTATGAGTTTGACCTGCGACCCCTGGGTCAGCCCCTTGGAATCTGTGAGTTTGACCTGTGAGCATGGGGTCAGCCCCTTGGAATCTGTTGATTTGATCTGTGACCCTGGGGTTAGCCCCTTAGAATCTATGAGTATGACCTGTGACCCTGGCATCAGCCCCTTGGAATCTGTGAGTTTGACCTGTGAGCCTGGGGTCAGCCCCTTGGAATCTGTGAGTTTGACCTGTGAGCCTGGGGTCAGCCCCTTGGAATCTGTTGATTTGATCTGTGACCCTGGGGTTAGCCCCTTAGAATCTATGAGTATGACCTGTGACCCTGGCATCAGCCCCTTGGAATCTGTGAGTTTGACCTGTGAGCCTGGGGTCAGCCCCTTGGAATCTGTTGATTTGACCTGTGATACTGGGATTAGACTCTTGGAATATGTGAGTTTGGCCTGTGACCCTGGGGTCAGCCCCTTGGAATCTATGAGTTTGGCCTGTGACCCTGGGGTCAGCCCCTTGGAATCTGTGAGTTTGACCTCTGAGGCTGGGATCAGCCCCTTGGAATCTATGAGTGTGACCTGTGAGCCTGGGGTCAGCCCCTTGGAATCTGTGAGTTTGACCTGTGATCCCTGGGCCAGTCCCTTGGAATATGTCAGTTTGACCTGTGACCCCTGTACTAGCCCCTTGGAATCTGTTGGTTTGACCTGTGACCCTGGAATCAGTCCTACAGAATCCACATTTTTAATCTGTGACTGTGGGGTTGGCCCCATGGAAGCCACATCTTGAACTAGTGATCCTGGGGTGAGCTCCATAGAATCTGCATCATGTTTCCAGGACACTAAGGTTTTTGTTACAGAATCCATATCTTGAACTTTTGAACTTGGACCTTTGAGTGCCATAGAATCTTTATCTTGCTTCTGTGGCATTAGAGTTAGCTCCACATCATTTGTATCTTGAACCTGTGGTTTCTGAACCTGTGGCCCTGAGTTTAACCGCAAAGAATCTATAACTTGACCACGTGACTCTGGAGTCAATCCTTTAGAATCTTTGATTTGAACCTGGGATCCTGGGCCGCCCAATGACCCAGATTCCATAGTCTGAAGCAATGTCATGGTGTCTACAACTTGAAGCTTTAACCTGATGCTCAATTTTTCATCCTCCTTTAGGGCCTCTTTTTGTTGTCTTATGGCCTTCTTTAGAAGACAATTGACCTTCTTCTTGGTACAAAGTTCCAACCTCTTTTTTACGTCCTCCTGCAGGAAGGTGGCTTCCCCTGGGATGACATCCACTCCTGAGAAAGAGGGATTCTTTGTAACAAGTCTTGGCTGGGGCTGGCTGTCTGCTTTGGATGATTTAGGAGTTGTTGGTCTTGTCTGGTCAGTTTCCAAATCCATAGGAAGTTGAGAGCTTGAAACATCTGGAGATTTTTTGTTGGTACCCTTTACAATATTCTGAGGGAAGGACACAGGTGCCTGGATTTTAGGGCTTCCAGATTTATGGCCTTCGTTCTGTACTTTAATGACACAATTCATCATTGCCCATGACTGCTTCACAGCTGTGGGTACTTTCTGGGCCCTCAGTGTACATACTTTCCAGGCCATGTGTCCCTCTAGCACCCAGCGGGCTGAATGTGAAAGTTGAAATGGAGCCCAGCATGGGAGCCGGGGTCTTTCACGAAGATTTGAAGATAGAAGAGGATTTGAAACTTTAAGAACTCTATTTCCTTCCCTCTTTTTTGTTGTCTTCTTCTCTTGGCTGGGACTATCTGCCAAAGGATATTGTCTGATAGAGAGCTTTATGGTTCTGAAAATTGAAGGATGTGCCAAACGTTGAGCAAGCTTTCTCCTTATATGGAGCTCCAAGGAATTCCTGGTCTCCTTGGGGGGCCAGCTGTCATTCTCTTCCTCCTCTGCTTTGGTTTCACAGAATCTTTGTTTACGAATGGAGTTACAGGTGCAGTTGTCCAAAAAGATATTCTTCCCTGTGGTATCTTTTTTAGCTTGAGGAAGCAGAAAAGGAGGCAAGGAGAGCACCCGTTCTTGTCCAGAATAATTTTTGGAGGGGTTAGGTAGACTATGGCTCCGGTGTTCTAGGCTATCTCTAAAAATATAGGCAAGGGATTGAGTTGCACTGAGATTGGTGTGAAGTGAAGAGGTTCTCTGGACCCCAGAAAACCCTGGTCTGTGGCACTCATATGTCAGGGTTTGCAAGTCTTGAGGCCCAGTAGTAGAAGAGCTGGAGGAAGGAGTTGAGGTCACTTGTGAAGACAAGGACAAGTTGAGGAAGCTGGATCTGAGAGAGAGAGACACACAGATAGTTATCTGCTGCGGAGTAGGAAAGGGAAAAGTATATGAAGGAAGAATAGACATTGCACAGAGTCCCTTCTCTGACTGCCCTTCCTACATTTCAATCATCTATGTCAATCATAGTTCCTCTCCTAAGAAATGAGAGACTGCTTTTCTCATCCATTCAGAGTCATCATCTGACTATGGTAGTTCCCATGCTTCCTTTGAAGAGAATACCTGACAAGGATCTGATGATTCTATGTGCTCTTTAATATCCCTTCCCCCAACCCCAGGGGTACTTTCCCAAAGGCACAAGTTGTAGTCCCTGACCTTGCAATGTCCAGGTGCTGGAAAATATGCTGGAGGCTCCTATCCATTGACCAGAGAGTATAATTCTGGGCCCAGCTCACAGGGAGCCCTGAAAAACTGGATGCAATGGGTTTCCAGTCAGTAAAATGGAAGGGATAAAAATGATGACAAGTAGTATCTACTGTAACTTGATAGGGAGAGGAGGAAGATTTACTCACCAGGCCAGGTCAGCTCCTGTACATCCCATCTGGAGAGTATCCTCCCAGTGTGGAGGTGGAACTAGAAGTAATGGAGGACAATGTTAGTAAGAGGCCAGATACCTTTAGAATTGTAAAGTTTTAAGCTTTGAGAAATTCTGAAGCTCATGTAATCCAACACCTTCATTTCAGAGATTATAATAATAGCTGACATTTACATAGACCTTTAAAGTTTGCAAAGTATTTTAATATACAGGGTATCCCAAAAGTCTTACTGCAGCTTTAAGTTACTAAAGCTTAAAACTGCACTAAAATTTTGGGGACACGCTGTAAATAATTTTATTTGATCCTTACAACAACCCTATAAAATAGATATTCCATGTATCACTATCTCCATTCTACAACCAAGGACACCAGCACGCAAAGGTTCTGTGTTTTATTCAAGGTCACATAGCTACTTAGTAGAAGAGCTAGGAATAGAAGCCAGCTATACCGTGTTACTCCCCCATTCATGAAATTTCATTGCCCCCTATTATTTCTAGGATAAAGGCACTTAAAGTCTTGTACAATCCAACTCCAGCCTCTCTTTCCAAACATATCACATGACCCCTCTCCAATATTCTACATGAGTGGTGTCAAACTCATAAGAACAGGGGCTCCTAAACCCTGTAGCCCAGGATCCCTGCATGCTGCCTGTTGACTTGATTTTAAAATGTAATGTTATCTATGTTTTATTATGTTTTTATGTATTTTGTTAACTATTTCCCAATTCCATTTTCGTCTGAGTTGGGCGGCTTTCAAAAGCATTGGGGGTCACATGCAGCCACTGGGACCCACATTTGACACCTCTGCTCTACACAATAGTCAAGCTGCCCGGCTTGCCATGCTGCAAGTACCCCACCTTCTGTCTTCCTGCCCCTGTGCTCACTTAGCACGTGGGCCTAGTTCTGTGTTGAGAATGATCTCTTTTTCCTAGCTCCCTTCATGGCTCATCACAAGTACTACCTCCTCTAAGAAGCCTTTCCTAACTCACCCAATTGTCAGTGCCTGTGCCTTACCCCCACATTACTTTGTATTTATTCTATGTTATAACTGTGGACACATGGTATACCATTAATGTACCTAGTATAGAACATGACATAGTAGCCATAAACAGGCATAAATGCTTACTGGTTTGAACCTGGTTCCCAGCCCATGCTATTTCCCATTGCTGCACATTGAAAAAGAGCCATCTCACACACACACACACACACACACACACACACACACACACACACACACACACACACACACCTCCATTACTGCCTAAGCCTTAAGAGATGAGAGTAAGGGCTTGAAGTGTAAAGAAAAAGAGAAATGTAATGGTTTTCTTCTTCTTGATCTTTAAGGGGAAACGAGAGGAAAGTGGAAAGAACACAGAAGTTGTTTGCACTCATTCAGATAGAGGGATATTTTCATTTGGCTATAAAAGTAAAGCTACCCAAAAAAATCAATGCTTCCTTCCCCTCATTACCTGCTACCTAAATCACTGAGTCTTGACTGTCCCCTTCCAGCTTCTCACCCATTCCCTACCCCACAGGCCTCTAATGAATTTAGCTCTTATTCATTATGCAGCTCTTCCAGATGAGACAGTAAGGATCTCGATACCTTTTGTGACTTTTTGGTTCCCTGGTACTTTTTGCTGCCTTAAAGTCTGGAAGAACACAAAAAGACAAAATCATGTCATTGGGTACTCCAAAGAAAGGTGGAGATCCTAGCCCCAATATATCATACCTTAAGGTGAGAAAGACTGAGAAATAAACAAAGAAAGAAACAGAAGAGTTGCAGAGAGTCAGAGAGCTGAAGCAAGTCTTCTACCCATAAGATACCTTCCCCATACTTCTGCTCTGGCCCAAGGTAGGGGGCAGGTGTAATTCCAGGTACCTCGCCAATCTTGGCTGACAACAGCTCCCGCCTTCGAACCCCAGGCAGCAATGACCAGACCCCAATAACAAGGAGACCAAGTAATAGAAGAAGGCTGAAAGGTGGTGGCAGGGGAGGACCAGGCCCCAGGATCAGCTCCATCACTCCACCCCATGCCTCCTTTCAGTCAAAGAGCCACAGATTACAATGTAGTGACCTCACATGATATCACAATGAGTATTCCAAGTTGAGGTAGAACACGAACTTGGTTCTTGCCTTTTCTTTATTTGTTCACTCTCAGGTCATCAATTACTGCCTCTCCTTACAATGACCAAATGGCTTTCTGTTACTTGCCAAAGCTCAGGAAAATACAAGCATTCTTAGTCTCATTGCCAGTCTTCCTCTAAGTAGGCTGGGCAAATAATAGAACAAAGTGTTAGGCAACAATATGTCAAAAGAGCAGCACTTCTAAATGCTATATCATTCTAATGACCAAAGAAATCTCCCTCCTTTCATTCAATAGGTGGAGAACTATGGGTGTGGAATGATGCCTAGGTCATCATGTCAGTTTTGAAGAACTTTTTCTTTATTACATGGGAAGATTCATTTGGGGAAGTGAAAGGGGGTATATTTGGAAATAATTGTGGGGCAAAAACAAAAGACATCAATAAAACTATTTTTAAAACCTACATTTAGATCCAAGACAATTCCAGGGGACTCATAATGAAAAATGCTCTCTACATCCAAAAAAAAAAAAACCCAAAAAACTGTGGAATCTAAATGCAAATTGAACCATACTGTTTCTACTTTTGGGGGGTTTTTTCCTTTATTGAGGTTTTTTTCTTTTGCTCTAATTCTTCTTTCACAACATGAGTAATACAGAAATATGTTTGATGTGATTGTACATATATAACTTAGATTGCTTTCTGTCAGGGAGGGGAGAGGGAAGGGAGGGAGGGAGAAGAATTTGGAACTCAAAATCTTATAAAAACAAATATTGAAAACAATGTTTGCATGTAATTGGAAAAAATAAAATACTTTTATGATAAAAAACACATGTTGATCTGCAGTATTAAAAAGCCAACTGACTCACTGAGTGAATAAACACACAAATAAATCCAGGGTCCTAGTTTAAAAAACAAAATAAAACCCACATTTAATTTAAGAAAAAAAAGCAGAAATGTAGAATGTCTATGTAGCCTTTCAAGTCAACTTTGGGAAAAGTTCCTTCTGGGAAGTAGTCCCAGACAAAGGATATTTCCTGAGAATATCTATAGGATTTGGATATTGTCAATTGCGCCCACCTCAAATAGTATATAACCCCCAAACTCTCCTGTAATAACTGTTCCAAACAAAATGCTCTCCAAATCCAGAAAAAAAGAACTATGGAATCTGAATGCAGATTGAACCATACTATTTCTAATTTTTTTGTTTTTCTTTTTTGAGGTTTTTCCTTTTTGCTCTGATTCTTCTTACACAGCATGACTAATGCAGAAATATGTTTAATGTGGTTGTACCTATATAACCCATATCAGATTGCTTGCTGTCTTGGAGAGTGGGGAGGAAGGAGAGGAAGAGAGAAAAATTTGAAACTAGAAATCTTAATAAAAACAAATGTTGAAAACTATCTCTACATGTAACTAGAAAATAATAAAATACTTTTATGGGAAAAAAATAACTGCTCCAAACCTTTTCCTTACTCCTCTTGCCGCTAAAAGCATTATGGTTAAAAACAGCTGGACTTGGACTCAAGAGAGGCCTCATTTCCAATCCTTACTCATGGTGTGACCACCTTTAGGGTCTGGCTGTTGTTGCTTGGACATCAAAAGCAGGAGATTGTCAGCCAGTGATTTGACCAAGAGTCAATAATTTATTTCTCTGAGGTTCAGTTTCCTTAGCTGTAAAATGGGATAATATATACATGGAGTACCCATTTCACAGAGTTGTTTTGAGCATCACTTGAGATAATGTATATCAAGTGCTTTCAAGCCACTATATCCCTTTCAGATACAAACCTAGAGGTGGTATCATTGGGTCAAAAGGTATACACAGTTTTATAGCCCTTTAGGTATAGTTCCAAAATGTTCTCCAGAATGGTTGGACCAGTTAATTTCTCCACCAGCACTTCAGTAGTGTACCTATTTTCCCCTCATCTCCTCTACCATTTGTCATTTCTGATATGTGTGAAGTGTTTTAATTTAAGAAATCAGAGTTGTTTTAATTTTCATTTTTCTACTCTATAGTGATTTAGAACATTCTTTCATATGACTATAAGTAGTTTTGATTTCTTGTTCTGAAGACTGCCTATTTATATCCTGTGACCATTTATCAATTGGAAAATGGCTCTTATTTTTATAAATTTACTCAGTTCTATATTCAGTATATATTTGAAAAATGAGGCCTTTATCAAATAAATTTGCTGCTAACAATTTTTATATTACTTCATTGTCTATGGTACATTTTAGCATAATGTAGTTTTCCTCATTATCTCTTTTAATTAGGCTTATTTTTGTTTTTTACTTTATCTGAGATAATGATCACTACCCCTACCTTTTTTACTTCAGCTGAAGCACATTATATTCCACTCCAGCTTTTTATTTTAACTGTGTGTGTCTTTCTGTTTCAAATGCATCTCTTGAATAATGATGACAAAATTTATGGTACTGAGGGGGCGGAGCCAAGGTGGCACAGGAAAGACATTAAATGCACAAACCTTCTGACACAATTACCCCAAAAACAGCAATAAAAGAACCCCTGGGGGCAGCTACGTGGTGTAGTGGATAGAGCACCATCCCTGGAATCAGGAGGACCTGAGTTCAAATCCAGCCTCAGATACTTGACACTTACTAGCTGTGTGACCCTGGGCAAGTCACTTAACCCCCATTGCCCCGCCAAAAAAAAACACAAAAAACCCTGGAGCAGCAACACCCACAAAAAGACGGGTTGAGATTATTTTCCAGCCAAAGACAGATTAAAGGGGAGTATGCTGGGCTGCAAGGAGAGTCCAACCTCATGATTGTGCAGACACAGACCCCAGGCACACTGTGCCAGAGGAACTTACCCCCGAACCTCCAAATCAGCTGCAGCACCTGCATCTTCTAGAACTAAGCTTACAGTTGGGTGAGAGGGCTGAAAGGCTGGCTGGGGGGAAAAATACAGGGGTGTCTTCGGGACCTAAGGAGGAATTCAGTTATCCCACCCCAGCAGGGGAACCAGGAAGAAATGGTGAGTGGTGGGAGGCCCAGGTGGGGGAGGGGTGCAGGCTCATTGGAGCTAAAAAAACACAGCACACAAACTTTTGCTAGCTGGTTAATTAGCAAGTTGACTTGAGGTTATCTTTGCACCAGAGAACAGGCCAGGTGAAAGAAAAACCTGCCCTCCCTCAAACTGAAACACCTGTGACCCTCTGAAGCTTGAGACAGTGTAGCTTGGAAGTAGGGCCTCACTGTAAGAGGGAGTTAAAAGTCAAGTAAAAGACGTCAAGATGAGCAAGCAAAGAAAGTTGAGAACTATTGCAAGTTTCTTTAGTGACAAAGAAGATTGAGGTGCACCCTCAGAAGAGGATAACAACATCAGGGCCCCTACATCCAAGGCTTCCAAGAAAAATAGGAATTGGTGTCAGGCCATGGAAGCACTCAAAAGGGACTTTGAAGAGAAAGTAGGAGAGATAGAAGGAAGATTTAGAGAGGTAGAGGGAAGAATGGAAAGAGAAATGAGAGCAATGCAGGAGAGTCATGAGAAAAAAGTCAACAGCTTGAAAGGCCAAATGGAAAAGGAGATACAAAAGCTCTCTGAAGAAAATAATTGGGGCAGCTAGGTGGTGCAGTGGATAGAGCACCAGCCCTGGAGTCAGGAGGACCTGAGTTCAAATCCGACCTCAGACACTTGACACTTACTAGCTGTGTGACCCTGGGCAAGTCACTTAACCCCAATTGCCTCACCAAAAAAAAAAATATTGCCTAAGAATTAGGATCAAGTGCATCTCTTGTAAAGAACATATCGTTGGATTCTGGTTTCTAACCCATTCTGCTATCTGCTTTTGTTTTATGGGAGAGTTCATCCCACTCACAATTACAGTTATGATCACTATGTATTTCCCTCCATCCTATTTTCTCCTTTCTGTCTCTGTCCCTCTCTTTTTCTATCTTTCTGTCTCTCTCTCTTTCATATTATCCCTCCTCAAAAATTATTTTGTTTCTGACCACTGCCTCCCTTAATCACTCTCACTTTATCATCCCCCCTCTTTCTCTTATCCCCTTCTCCCCATTTCCCTATTGGGTAAGATACATTTCTATACACATTTGAGTATGTCTATATAGTGATTCCTCTTTAAAACAGTTATGGGGGCAGCTAGGTGGCATAGTGGATAAAACACTGGCCCTGGATTTAGGTGGGCCTGAGTTCAAATCTGGCCTCAGACACTTGACACTTACTAGCTGTGTGACTCTGGGCAAGTCACTTAACCCCCATTGCCCCACCCCCCCCCAAAAAAAAAACAAAACCCAATTACGATGAGTGAGGTTCAAGCATTGCCTTCTACCCCACCCCACAATTGCCTCCTCTACTGTAACTCTTGGTTCAGTCAACTAAGGACATAGTAGCCTTATAAGGATACTAAAGAGTTTTTGCAAGGCCACGAATTAGTCATTTCACATTTTGCTTGGACATTGGGCAATGTCTTATCAAACAGCCAGACATGATCTTTCCAGTGGTCTCTCTCTTCAGTGTTTATGTTTTATTCAACATAACTCTGATCTTGCTAATGCTGCCGCCACCATGGTTGCTCTGATAAATGCTGCCCTTCTTATTAGCATTAACAGGCTTTCCAGGAGTTTTTCATGTTCACAAAGGAAGGGATTGAGAGGCTCCAGGCAAAAACCCAGCTAGTTTTGTCACATTTTACATGGGGAGCAACAGCCCTCAGCTCATTCTTCCCACCCCCACCCCCCAATTCAGTCAAGAAGAGATGAGCCTCGGGGCAGCTAGCTGGTGCAGTGGATAGAGCACCAGCCTTGGAGTCAGAAGGACCTGAGTTCAAATCTGACCTCAGACACTTGAAATTTACTAGCTGTGTGACTCTGAGCAAGTCACTTAACCTCAATTGCCTCATCAAAACAAACAAGAAAAGATGAGCCGCCCTATTCCTAACTATTATTACATTTTTTCATCTGTATTGCCATCCAGAAACTGCCTCTTTTTCTACTAGATGTGACATCTTATCACTAACTCTTCTAGCTCAGCAGCCAGAACAATGAGTCATATGTGGACAGATACTGGAATAGAACTGCACATATTGGGAAGAGACCCCATTACATAAGAATGGATTATTTTACATTTTTAAAATTGTTATAGAAATGGTTTTTTCCTTATGTCACATGTATTTCTGAATAGATCCCTTTACCCTTGCCTATATATCAAGCAATCTCTTATAACAAAGAATTTTTAAAAGAAAGGGGAAGGGGGCAGCTCGGTGGCACAGTGAATAATGCACTGGCCCTGAATTCAGGAAGACCTGAATTCAAATCCAGTGTCAGACACTTGACACTCACTAGCTGTGTGACCCTGGGCAGGTCACTTAACCCTCATTGCCCTGCACCAAAAAAAAAAAAAAAAGAAAGAAAGAAAGAAAGGGGGGGAAAGCAATCAGAAAAAAACTATTGACAACATATACAATATTCCAAGAGAGAAGTTAAATTTTCTCAACTCTTCTCCAGGCTCGAGCTTCTTAATCATTTTAATTACACAGGATTCAATTTCATTTTTTATCATTGTTATTTCCATTTACATTGTTGCAGTCACTGTATATATTGTTTTCGTGGTTCTGTTTACTTTACCCTTTATCACTCCATAAGCCTTTCTATGCATCTCTGAATTCTTAATATTCATTGTTTCTTACAACCTAATTAAATTCCATTACATTTTTTTTAGTGAGGCAATTGGGGTTACATGACTTGCCCAGGGTCACACAGCTAGTAAGTGTTCTGAGGTCGGATTTGAACTCAGGTACTCCTGACTCTAGGGCCAGTGCTCCATCCACTGCGCCACCTAGCTGCCCCCAAAATTCCATCACATTAATGTAATTTGTTTGGCCATTCTCCAATCTTTTTTATATATTGAAAGACCTAAACTTTTAAAGGAACCTGGGTCAAAGCAAGAGGGACAGATGTTACTAGAACAAGAAAAGCTTTTTGACTATTCAGCCATACATTTGTGGCCAATTGTTTAGCTACCTGCTCATGGGTAACTAGGTGGTACAATGAATAGTGTTAGAAAGAATCTTGCTTCTGCTATTTTTTAGCTTTATGGTGTTGGGCTATTCACTTAATCTTTCTCAGTCTCAGTTTTCTCATCCAAAAAATGAGGATAATAACAGGACTTACCTCTCGGGGTTCTTGTGAAGATCCAATGTGATAACATATGTAAATTACTTTGCAAACTTTAAACCTCTATGTAAACACATGGAAATCAAAACCCTTATCTCATGAGGGACATCTTCCTTATTGATACGTATATGTGTTATAGGATTATTCTTTCCAAACTTTCTACCTCTTATATTTTAAAACAAAGTCTCCTCTGCCCAACCACACAGTCCAAGCCAGGTCAGGGCTCAGATGATACTTCAAATAATAATAATGCAAATAATAATCATGCAAATTCTACACTAATGCTTCATTGTGGCATAGAGGAGACTCTGGGTTCTTGAAGAGCATAATCTCAGGCAGGTTGTACTAGGCTAGAAAGGTTTGGTGTATAGTCCAGGAGTGTGCTGGTAAATGTTTCATAACCCAACTCTGTGGAGGGGAAAAAAGTATTCATGATACAAGTTTAATCAGCATTATTAATATTTTCTCCATTACTTTGTTCAGTCTAGACAATAAATTAAACAATAAATCAAGCCCTGATTTGTTGCATCTGCTGATTTCTGGGGTGTAAATGATCATACTGAAAATGTAACAATCAGCTCTTATGAGTTGGCTCCCAAGAGCTCCAGCACACTCCTAATATAGTCCCCAGAAAAGACCAAGTCTATTTTCCAAGGACCAATCTAGCTGGGTACAAAGAAATTCATCACTATCAAGCAGACAAATTGTGGTGAATTCTTTAGCCATGGCAACCCATGAAACAGAAAAATACAAAATAGCCCTCAGTCTTCTGTGGTCTCCTCTTGATTATGCAGTAACAGAGTGGTAGAAGAGGAGACTGATTCATATGTTATGTTAGTATGTCTATAAATTTCATCTTAGCTCTTGTGAAATCTTTGTCCATTGACCATCAAATGGATGTATTGTGAAGACATTTCAAGACTCTGGTTCCAAGAACCCCAGGAATAGTACTGCATCTCACACCACCCATCAGCTCTGTTTCCAGCTTGTCCCTTATAGCCATCATGGAGGGGATCAAACCTTTTGGAGAAGAGGCTCTTCATTTATACCACTATCAACATCAACTGTTGACTAACTGCTATTACTGAGTAGGTAAGCCCAAGAACCACAGGGATAGCAGTGCCTCCCAGACAACCAGCCATGCTTCAGCCAAGCCCTTACAGCCCCTTTATAGAGTAGTCACCATTATGGAGGTAAGGCCTGGCAACTCTCTCTACAGATGCTTCACTCCATGCCTACTCATTAGCCACTGTTCCTGAAGATCCAGAAAAGAAAATTATCATCACCAGAGTCCTTGAAACTGTCAGATGGATTAACATAAAAAACAGAGGTGGTTTTATCAATGGAAATGACATTTTAAAAGATGCATTACCGGGGGCGGCCAGGTGGCGCAGTGGATAAAGCACCGGCCCTGGATTCAGGAGTACCTGAGTTCAAATCCAGTCTCAGACACTTGACACTTACTAGCTGTGTGAACCTGGGCAAGTCACTTAACCCCCATTGCCCTGCAAAAAAAAAAAAAAAAAAGATGCATTACCATCTACTTTGCCACCACACACAAAAGACTACTGGGCTTTACTATCTGACTTGCAGTTGAAACATCAATAGGTACTGTTTACCCCTGAGTTCAGAGACTGTCTTGGTTTTCTATTGGTATTTCCAGAGCTTAGCACAATCCTTTGCATGTTGTTGTTCAGTCGTTTCTGATTCTTCATGACCTCATATGGGGTTTTCTTGGCAAAGGTACTGGAGTGGTTTCCCATTTCTTTCTCCAATAGATTAAGCAAAGAGAGGTTAAATGACTTGTCCACTGAGCCATCTAGCTTCTTTGCATGTAGTAAACATTTAATAAATGCTTTATTCATTCATTAATTTTATTCTCAGAGCTGAATCATATTAACGTTGATGTGCCCAATATATAAACTAAATCAGGAGAAAGAAAGAAGCTCCAGCAAAATGGAAGGGTAGATCACAAATACTCTTTGGAGAGGCAAAGAAAGGATTGTAGGATGGATGATAGCAGTAACTGGAGGCCTACCAATGTGTGTCTGCTTAGAGCATCGGGGAGTCCCCCATTACACAGGATCATGGGTTTAGAGCTGGAAGGGACCATACAGGCTATCTAGTCCAATACCTTTATTTTACAGATGGAGTTTGGTGAAGTGGGTTTTATCATATGCCCCCAAAGCAACAAGAAACATCATTTCATGGGACATTTGGGCATCTCTCATTATAAAATTCATGATAAATATTTGTAAAAAGACCACCATATGTATCTTGTGCTTCCACATGGATATCAGAGAATGAAAAGATAGAGAAACACTTTAATTATGTTATTTCATTTGATCCTTACAACTCTGTGAAATAGGTGCTACTCTTATACTCATCCTACAGATAAGGAAACCGAGGCTGAGGATAAATGACTTGAAGGCTAGGCAAAATGACTTATCCAGGTTCACACATAATAAGTGTCTGAGGCAGGATTTAAACTCTGGTTTTGCCAAATTCAAGTCTAGCATTTTATCTACCATACCATCTAGTTGCCTCTTAAGAGCAAAGAACCACTTACTTGATGCAAGTCTGATGCAACATGAGCTATGTTTGCTATGTGGTACAAGGTGGGGAATGTTGTTCTGCCTGTTAAATTAGTGAGCTTTCTATTTTACTCCTGCGAATCCTCAGGTCAGATCTTGGCAGTATTCAAAGCACCAGAGCACTAAAGCATGCAGCAAGAAAAGTGAGCCTGCAGCATGAATTCATTAGGATCCTAAGTTTGGCAGTAGCATCAGGGTGATGTCAGAGGCAGGCATCAGTAGAAACTTCTGTGATGAGCTGTGGAATCTCCAAACTCCAGGTTTCAAGTGATGATCAACCAGCAAGGGGCTGTTGCTATGAATTGGAGTGGAAAGAGGAGGAAAGAATCACCATCCTCCGCATGGTAAGATTGTTCCCTTTCCACTCTTTATGACTTTGATATTGGGAGAGTGCTTGATAGACTTCCTCTACAAATAGACTCATTGCATCTGTAATTTTGGTGAAAGTCAAGTTGACAACTCATGCCTTATGGGGGCAATTGCCACTGCTGGAGAATAGAGACTTCAGACCTTTATGGAGTGACTGTGGAGCTTAATGTTATTATCTTTTAATTTCAATTCCATTCAGTAAATATACACTAAGTTATAATGTAATCCTTTAGGTTATGTGAAGTTGAGTAGGATGGATGTAAGCATCTTAATAGGATGGGGACAGAACCATTTAAAAAATAAAGTTATGAAATGTTATGATGATCTTAGTATATTTATAGATGGGATAAGCTAGAACCTAGGCCAAGGAATTAGGAGGCTAAAATCTGCAGGAAAATCCAAGCCAAGTTTTTCCTGCTACTACAGAGAGATAAACAGTATACTTGAAATAGAAGCCCAAAGGACTCAGGAATCCATGCAGGTAGTCAATATCTAGACATATGATAGAGAATCCAAAAGTTACATGGGAAGTGGAGCAGCTCAAGCTTAGAACACCACCTGGTGCTTTATATAGGGATATAGTTATTCCTACTCGCCCACCTGCTTTTCCACTAGTGCCCACATAAAACTTTGATAGAGAAGAAAATACCTGGACTCTTATACATATTTCATAAATGATAGTTCTGAAACAAAACTCTCCCCAGTATTAAAAGAAATTAGACCCAGAAAAACGGTGCAGATTCAGTCTGCAGTGTTCTGATGGCAGAACACAATCGATATTAGGTCCCTATAGATGTTTCTCCCACCCCATTTGCACAGTAAATTAGGATTGTCCTTGAAAAATGTAACTAAATGCTCTATTATAATCTTTTGAACAGCTATCTAACTTGTCTTTACTAAAGAAGTAACAGATTTTTATAAGGCCAGAAAAACTGAAATAGAAAGGACTATACTAAAACAAAGAAGGCTTCTATATCAATCCCTACCATGAGGATGTTGTAAGAACTAACAATGGTATCTATATATTCTGTGGTTTGAAAAATCCACAGACACGAATTTAAGCAGGCTTTAAACATTACCAGCTAAAGTTCATACATGTGACAGAGGTAGGAGGAGAGCAAGCTTATTCATCCAAGAATCAAACACTGTTCTAAAGTTACTGCAATTAAAATTGTACAACTGGGGAACCTTGAGACGATGCGCCATATCTTGTTCTCTAAATAACCTGAAGATCCCTTAAATATAACTGCTGTAACTAATACATTCCGTCTGTAACATTTCCTCATGCAAGTATTTAACAGAAAGTAAATCGAGTTTGTTTTCATTTATAGTTGATTTAGCTGTTTTATCTTTACTGTATCTCAGAGTTCTAAATAATGTCAAGCTTAACAAACAAAACCAATGCAACCAAGATTAGAAGGAAAGCAGAAAGCTGGGAAACAATTTTTGCAGCAAGTATGGCTGATAAAGGCTTCATTTCTCAAATGCATAGAGAACTGATTCAGTTTTATAAAAATACCAGTCATTCCCCAACTGATAAATGGTCAAAGGATATCAACAGGCAGTTTTCAGATGAAGAGATCAAAGCTATCTATAGTCATATGAAAAAAATGCTCTGAATCACTATTGAGTAGAGAAATGCAAATTAAAACAACTCTGAGATACCATCTCACATCTATAAGATTGGCTAATATGATAGAAAAAAAGAAAGTAATAAATTTTGGAGTAGATGTGGAAAAATTGGGACACTAATGCATTGTTGGTGCTGATCCAACCATTCTGGAGAACAATTTGGAACTATGCCCAAAGGGCTATAAAACTGTCCATACCCTTTGAGCCAGCAATGCAACTACTAGGTCTGTATCCCAAAAAAATTTTTGAAAAAAGAAAGGACCTATTTGTACAAAAATATTTATAGCCGCTCTTTTTGTAGTGGCAAAGAATTGGGAATTGAGGGGATGACCATCAATTGGGGAATTGTTGAACAAGTTGTGGTATATGATTATAATGGAATATTATTGTGCTATAAGAAATGATGAGCAGGTGTATTTCATAAAAACCTGGAAAGACTTATATGAACTGATACAAAGTGAAGTGAGAAAAACCAAGAGAGCATTGTACACAGTAAGCAACATTGTGTGATGATCAACTATTAATGACAACTCTTCTCAGCAACACAATGATTCAAGACAATTCCAAAGGATTCATGATGAAAAATGCTATACACCTCCAGAGAAAGAACTGACAGGGTCTGTATGCAGATTGAAGCATACTATTTTTCACTTTCTGTATTTTTTTTTCATGGCTTTTTTCCCCTTTGGATCTGTGTCTTCTTTTACAACATGATGAATATCGTAATATATTTTCCATGAATGAACAAGTATAATCTATAACAGATTGCTTACTGTCTCAGGGAGGGGGGAGATGAGGGAGGAAAACAGGGAAAAAATTTGGAACTCAAAATTTTTTCAAAATGAATGTTAAAATTGTCTTTACATGTAACTGGGGGAGAAATAAAATGTCATTTAAAAATAAATATTTTTTAAAAGAATGCTAAGTAGGATCAGCTAGATGGCACAGTGGATAAAGCACCGACCCTGGATTCAGGAGTACCTGAGTTCAAATCCGGCTGCAGACACTTGACACTTGCTAGCTGTGTGACCCTGGGCAAGTCACTTAACCCCCATTGCCCCGCAAAAAAAAAAAAAAAAAAAAAAAGAATGCTAAGCTTAAGAACTCTTCCTAAAGACTACTTAATTGTAGGGTATATGTTTTGTTTATATCCATATGGATTGCTGGGAGATATGGAGAGATATCTCTGGAATCTGGCCCATTGGGGCAGCTAGGTGGCACAGTGGATAGAGCACCAGCCCTGGAGTCAGGAGTACCTGAGTTCAAATCTGGCCTCAGACACTTAACACTTACTAGCTGTGTGACCCTGGGCAAGTCACTTAACCCCAATTGCCTCACTTAAGGAAAAAAAAAAAAGAATTCTGGAATATGGCCCGTTCCTCTCTAAAGACTTTGATTCCCTTCTAAAAGGGAGCAGGAAAAAGGTCCAAGAGACTGGCTACTCTTTTCTAAGAGGGAACACTGGACTACAATTACATGTACCTGTTTCCCTAAATAAAGGTGGTCTAAGGGCATAATTTTTTTTAAGACTAAGCCACTTCCCAGGCCATAATCTCTCTCTCTCTCTTTTTTTTTTTTTCGTGGGGAAATTGGGGTTAAGTGACTTGCCTAGGGTCACACAGCTAGTAAGTGTTAAGTGTCTGAAGTCAGATTTGAACTCAGGTATTCCTGACTCCAGGGCTGGTGCTCTATCCACTGCGCCATCTAGCTGCCCCCATAATCTCTTAAATGGGAAGAATATTCCCAAGTTTACATCCATCAAATGCTATTATTCACAAATAGTGAATACTGAGTAAACACATTTATCCAAGTAGATAGCATACAGAAACTGGAAATATCTTCCAGAGTCAATATACCAGAAAATACATGAGTGAAAGGGCTCTATAGATGAAAGTGAGCTGAGATCTTTTTCAACCAACAGAGATCTTCATCTCATCCAAAGCAAAATTCACCAGTCTCCAGGAAGGCAAGCTGGAAATCAGGGATATATATTGACTGCATGATGGCCACTTCCCAAAGATTTTTCTCTCTCCTCAGATACTGGAAGTGTGTCTTGCTTGAAGAAGGAGTTAAGAATGCCTCTCTTCTTTTTTTTTTTTTGGCGGGGCAATGGGGGTTAAGTGACCTGCCCAGGGTCACACAGCTAGTAAGTGTCAAGTGTCTAAGACTGGATTTGAACTCAGGTCCTTCTGAATCCAGGGCCGGTGCTCTATCTACTGGGCCCCCTAGCTGCCCCCAAGTATGTCTCTCTTCTACAAAACTCTGCCCCTCATGTCGACATAGAGAATTCAATCTTCATCCGTCCCATCAGTTAGGAGATGCTTATGCAAAATGCTCTGGGCTTGAAACCTAGGTTAGATAAATACACAAATAAAAGTGGTTTTGATAGATCTGATGCTAAACATAATGTGAGGCTTGTTTCTTCAACAACTTTGTTGCTGTATTCCTGATTAATTCTTAGCTGAGATTGGCAATAAGAGCTTGCTCTCCACTCAATCTTAGCATACCACTTAAGATGTAAGAGACCTTCTGACTTTATAGGGATGTCAATGAAGAAACTGCCAGATTCTCACTCCAATTTATACAAAGCTGACCTTTCTGTTGCCAAATCTGCTCAATCTAGAATGTCAGCAAATGTGTATCCCTGAGCAAGTTGAGATCTGATCTTATTGGAAAAGCTGGAAATTATTGGGAGGAACCCTTTCTTTTTTTTTTTTTTAAATAGACCAATTGGGGCAACTAGGTGGCACAGTGGATAGAGCACCAGCCCTGGATTCAGGATAACCTGAGTTCAAATCCGGCCTCAGACACTTAACAATTACTAGGTGTGTGACCCTAGGCAAGTCACTTAACCCCAATTGCCTCACCAAAAAAAAAAAATAATAATAAATAGACCAATTGAATTAAATTTGGGGAAGAATAGTTTCAGGGTGTTTTTCTCTTAAGGGCAAATTGAATTCTTCCTATCAGTGTGTATTGCCCAAATTGTCATGCCTGTGTGAATCATAATAGCTACATTGCCCTCCTTTCCCTTCCATGTCCTATATGAAAATTGACATAGAGCTAAAAGATCAAAAGTTTCACCAATGCCTGGGAATAATAGACACCTACATATCATATGTGTATACACTATAATTGCAAACCTTACTTTTTTGTATTCCAGAGATGACTGAATTAAACAATTTCCTAAGAAAGGATCTTTTGATCCAAAAAAAAAATTGTTGTTCAGTTAGTTTTCAGTTATGTCTGACTCTTCAAGATCCATTTGGGGTTTTCTTGGCAAAGATACTGGAGTGGTTTGCCCTTTCCTTCTTCAGCTCATTTTACAGATGAATAACTAACGCAAACAGGGTTAAGTGACTTGCCCAGGGTCACATAGCTAATAAGTGTCTGAGGTCAGATTTGAACTCATGAAAATAAATCTTCCTGATTCCAACCCCAGTGCTCTATCCACAATGTCACCTAGCTGCACTAGATAAAATAGTGTACTTAAAATTGGACTACCAATTAAGGAGTCTATGATTCAAAAATGAATATCTACCTGATTGTCTAAAAAGAAAAAGAAAAAATATATGATGAAGGAGGTGGACCTGACTCAGCCCAGCTCAAAAATACTAAAATGAAATGAGACACTTAATAAGTTATTTAATGGTTAACAAAAGGTTTTCTTAGTTATAGCATAAGAAGAATATGCAATAAGTATACTGCTGAAAAAAAGATTCTGCAATTAATCATTTCACTTCTTAGCCAATTAGCCAACAAGCATTAAGTAAATGCTTATTATGCACTAGTCATTGTACTATGTTCTAGGAATATAAAGAAGGCAAAAACATGGTCCCTGCCCTCAAAGAGTTTAAGTTCAAATAGGGAAGACAACATGAAAGCAACTATGCACATAAAAGATATATACAAAGTAAATGAGAAGTTGTCTCAAAAGGAAGGCACTAGCCTGACCAAGAAAAGACCTCTAGCAGATGAGATTTGAGTTAAGCCTTAGAAGAAGCCAGGGAAGCCAGGAGGCCAAATTAAAGAGGGACAGCATACCAGGTTTGGGGGCAGCCCCTAACAAGGCACAAAGTAGGAAGATTGTCATGTGAGACAGGAAGGCCAGTATCACTGGACAGTAGAGCTCATGGATGGGGTAATAAAGTGCAAGAAAATTGGAAATGTAGGAAGGAACTTTATAAGCCAAATAATTTTCTCCCAATGTTGAATGCCTTATCTGGGAATTTGGGGGGGGGCGGGGCTGGGCAATGAGGGTTAAGTGACTTGCCCAGGGTCACACAGCTAGTAAGTGTCAAGTGTTTGAGGCCAGATTTGAAATCAGGTCCTCCTGAGTCCAGGGCCAGTGCTCTATCCACTGTGCCACCTAGCTGCCCCTGGGAAATTTGATATAAAGATTTTTCCCCCATTCAATTGCTTTCCCTTTTATTCTAGATGCATTTTGTTTTCTCTAGAAGCCTTTCAATTTATCATAACCAAAATTAAATATTTTATCTTTCGTAATTATCTCTATCCTTTGTTTGATTAAAAACACATGTCTTGGGGCAGCTAGGTGGCGCAGTGGATAGAGCACCGGCCCTGGATTCAGGAGGACCTGAGTTCAAATGTGACCTCAGACACTTAACACTTACTAGCTGTGTGACCCTGGGCAAGTCACTTAACCCCCACTGCCTCACGAAAAAAACGAACAAGAATACATGTCTTACCCATAGCTTTGGAAAGTTTATAATCTGCAACTCTTCTAATTGTTTATGGTACGGTCTTAATATTCAAGTCATGTATCCATTTGAAATATATTGTGCAATAGAGTTTAATTTATTTATCTTGTCTTATTGCTATTGCTAGCATTATTAGAATCATGTCAAATAACGGGGAGGAAAAGTAGCATACTGTATTTATTGAGAAAACTTTATGCCTGTATTTATTGAGTGTTTACCTATTATATATATGCTGGGTTTTAATTTTAGAGATATTTCATATTAAAGAATCCCTCTGGGAATATACTTTGTAGAGGTTTTTTTTAAACATAAATAACTATTGTGCTTTGTCAAGTGTTTTTTCTGTATCTACTGAGACAACTATGTGGTTTGGGGTGTTTGTTATGGGTTTTTCATATGATCAATTATATTAATTGCTTTCCTAATGCTAAACCATCCTTGCTTCCTGGCATAATTCCAATGTGATCATACTGATTGATTTTTTGGATACATTGCTGTAATCTTTTTGCCAAGATTTTATTTACAATTATTGAATTGATGTTCATTAGCAATATTGGTCTACAGTTCCTTTTCTTTTATCTTTCTCTAGTTTAGGTATTAGGTCTATATTTGTTTCATAAAATGAGTATGATAAAGTGCTTTATTTCATAATTTTTCAGAATAATTTGAGCAGCATAGATATTATTTTTTTAACTTTGATAGAATTCTCTTACAAATCCATCTGGATCAGGAGATAAGTTTTTTCTTCTATAGTTTATAGCTTATTCAATTGCCTTTTCTGAAGATGTATTATTTAACATTTCTCTTTGGTGTTTTGTTAATTTGACTAATTTATATTTTTTAGATAATCCTCTATTTCTTTTGAGTGCTCACCTTTTTTGCATATACAAGTATATAATAGGGTCTTATCATTCTTTTAAAAAAAATTTCTGAATTTGTTTTTACTTCACCTTTTCATTTTTAATTTTGTTAGTTTTCTTTGTGATTCTTTTTATTTGCTAAATTTTGTTTCTTCCAATTGTCAGGCATTTATTTTAAGCTTCTCCTTCCCCTTCCATCCTATTAGAAAAATGGGGGGAAAAACCTTGTAACAAATATACTTAGTCAAGCAAAACAAATGTTTGTATTGTCCATCCAAAAAAAAATGTTTTATTCTGCATATTCAGTTCTTCACTTCTCAGCATTCTTCATTATCAGTCCTCTGGAATCATGATTAATCGTTGGTGGCCTCCAAGGCTCTGTAGAGAACTTTTCTCTTTATGTTATTTCAGTTGGTGATCTCAGCTCCTATAGATACAATTATCATCACTACAATTATGATTTCCAGGTCTACTATCCAGTCCTAACCTCTCTCCTGACCTCCATTGTTTTGTTTTGTGGTTTTGTTTTGTTTTTGTTATTATTTTTCAGGGCAATGAGGGTTAAGTGACTTGCCCAAAGTCACACAGCTAGTAAGTGTCAAGTGTCTGAGACTGGATTTGAACTCAGGCCCTCCTGAGTCCAGGGCCAGGGTTTTATTGACTGTACCACCTAGCCGCCCCTTATAAATAGAATTATTATTATTATTTTGTGGGGCAATGAGGGTTGACTTCCATTGTTAATAGTATAAATTGTTCTCCTGATTATGCTTACTTCACTCTGTATCAGGTCATACAAGTCCTTCCATATTTCTGTGAAACCATCTCTTCTATCATTTTACACTATAGTGCAGGTAAAAACAATTTGTTTATTGCAAATTTTTCTATGGTTCAACAATGCTTTCTAGCTCTTCCAGTTGCAAAGTTTATATGTGGGAAAGCCAACAAAGGGGAAGAGCTAACTCAAACATCATGGGAATTTAAAAAACAATATAGGTTGGTTTTATTCAAATGCTGGAATGTTTTTTTGTTTGTTTGTTTTTTGGGTTGGGGGTCGGGGCAATGAGGGTTAAGTGACTTGCCCAGGGCCACACAGCTAATAAGTGTCAAGTGTCTGAAGTCATATTTGAACTCAGGTCCTCTTCAATCCAGGGCCGGTGCTTTATCCACTGCGCCACCTAGCTGCCCCTGAAATGTTCTTTTTTTTTTAATGTCTACTATTTCTTATAACATATATATATATATATATACATATATATATATATATATATATATATATATGTTTTCAGGATGGGTGGAATCCTATTTCCATAAAGAGCAGATACAGACTCAAGACTTTCAAGAATTCATCTCTAGATTTGATATCCCTTTGATTATCAACAGTAGTGAAGATGATAACTATGTATGATAGATGCTAAAGGCATAGTAGATTCAATATTTTCACTGCCCCTGTCACACTGAGGTGACAGGAGCTGTAGGATGACAAAATGGCATTTATAAAATAGCTAAAATTTATATTGTCTTAAGTGGCCAGATATTATGCTCATAATTTGTTGTCATCGTCGTCGTTGTTGTTGTTGTTGTTGCTGCGGAGCAATGAGGGTTAAGTGACTTGCCCAGGGTCACACAGCTAGTAAGTGTCAAGTGTCTGAGGCCAGACTTAAACTCAGGTCCTCCTGAATCCAGGGCTGGTGCTTTATCCACTGTACCACCTAGCTGCTCCCATGCTCATAATCTTCATAAGCATTATGTCTCTTGCCTTCAGGAAAAATTGGACTTTGTGTGTGTGTGTGTGTGTGTGTGTGTGTGTGTGTGTGAGGCAATTGGGGTTAAGTGACTTGCCTAGGGTCACACAGCTAGTAAGTGTTAAGTGTGTGAGACTGGATTTGAACTCAGGTACTCCTGACTCCAGGGCTGGTGCTCTATCCACTGCACCACCTAGCTGCCCCTGGGATTTCAATTATATGCAGTTATCTGACCTATAACTGGTTAATAGCATTTGAATTATTGTAAGACGTTAATGAAATGTGTCAAAGTCTTCCACATGCATATTCATACTGCCTTGACTAAAGAACCAGAGGAATCATTATTATATCCAACCTGGTGAGTGGGTCTAAGTGAAAATATATCAATAAAAATCCTCATTGAAACCTCTTTGGAGGGATGCATGTTAAGTTCTTCTTACAACTAATACCAGAGTAAAATGCCAAAGTCAACTAATTTAGCTTCATGTAGTTCTCCAAGATGGGGAAGGGGGGATATTTGTACTCGATTGTTGCTATATCTTTTTTCCATAAAATTATATTATTTTCCAGTTACATGTAGAGATAGTTTGCAACATTTTGTTTTTATAAGATTTCCAGTTCCAAATTTTTCTCCCTCTCTCCCCTCCCTCTCCCCTCCCCAAGACAGCAAGCAATCTGATATAGGTTTTAGATATATATATGTATATATATATACATATATATATATATATATATATATCCATGATCACATTAAACATATTTATGCATTAGTCATGCTGTGAAAGAAAAATCAGAGCAAAAAAGGAAAAAACTCAAAAAAGAAAAACAAAAAAATATATAAGTAGTATGGTTCAATCTGCATCTAGATTCCATAGTTCTTTTTTTCTGGATTTGGAGAGCATTTTCCATCATAAGTCCTTTGGAACTATCTTGGACCATTGTATTACTGAGAAGAGTCAAGTCTATCACAGTTGATCAACACACAATGTTGTTGATACTGTGTACAATGTTCTCCTGGTTCTGCTCCTCTCAGTCAATATCAGTTCATGCAAGTCCTTCCAGGTTTCTCTGAAATCCTCCTTCTCATCGTTTCTTACAGCACAATAGTATTCCATTACATTCATATACCACAACTTGTTCAGCCATTCCCCAATTGATGGGTATTCCCTCAATTTCCAGTTCCTTGCCACCATAAAAAGAGCAGTTATAAATATTTTTGTACATGTGGGTCCTTTTCCCTTTTTTATGATCTCTTTGGGGTATAGACCTAATAGTGGTATTGCTGGGTAAAAGGGTAAGTACAGCTTTATAGCCCTTTGGACATAGTTCCAAATTGCTCTCCAGAATCGTTGGATCAGTTCACAGCTCTACCAACAATGCATTTTCCAGAGCTTCTCCACCTTTATTATTTTCCTTTTTCGTTATATTAACCAATCTGATAGGTATGAGGTGGTACTTCAGAGTTGTTTTAATTTGCATTTCTCTAATCAATAGTGATTTAGAGCATTTTTTCATATGGCAATAGATGTTGCTATATCTTTAAAAATAAATATAATTTATAAAATTTAATTTATGTTAAGTGATTAAATGGAACTGGTCCCTATAAATGAAAAGAACACAGCTGGTAGGGACTAGAGACAATAGCAGTAGAGAATTTACAGTAGTCTTCAGGGTACCCTGGAACCCTCAAGAAGAGATATAGCCACCCTGGTTCTAGGAGAGAAAGTCAGAGCATACTTACGACACTAAGGATGGTTCTAAGAGTAGAAAATGCTTTTTGTTGTTCGGTCATTTCAGTCGTATCCAATTCTTTGTGACCCCATTTGGGGTTTCCTTGGCAAAGCTACTAGAATGATTTACCATTTCCTTGTCCAGCTTATTTTACAGATGAGGAAACTGAGGCAAAGTTAAGTGACTTGCACAGGATTACATAGCTAGTAAGCATCAGGCCCAATTTGAACTCAGGTCCTCCTGACTTCAGGCCCAGGGTTCTATTCACTGCACCACCTAGCTGCCCATATTTATAATGCTGCTTTAAGTCATAATTAAAACACCTCTGTAAATAATATAAATGAACCTTTTATCTAATTGTAGGTTTAAGCTCCAAGAGGATAACCAGTGGGATTTAGGATCTTAGCTTGGTTCTGTTTTTGTGTCCTTTAGTTCCACTAACACTTAATACAGATTGTTGAACCTCTTGTAATTTGCAGTTAATAGCCATTGTTTAGTGTCTATGTTTAGGATGGGGTAGGAGGGAGGGCTCAGTCTAAGTAAGTGGGCCTGATTGGTCTGTTCTCCCTTTAAAAGAAATATAATAATAATAATAATAAACAAATATTTATATAGCACTCAAAGGTTTACCAAGCACTTTGTACATATTGTCATTTGATCTTCACAATAGACTATTATGGGTGTTAATTTTTTCCAGATGGAAAAAGTGAACCTAAGAGAAGTCAAACAGGTACTAAGTGCCTAAAATAGTATTTGAACTCTGATTTATCTGACTCGAAGTGCAGGCTCTATCTACTATACAACTAGGAAACAAAAAATTAAACCTGCAGGTAGCATAGAGAGGGGTTTCTCTTTCCTTATAATAGGCCAATCTACCTTGTTTGGCCCTAGGTGCCATAATTTCTAAGATCATCTCTTGCCACGCCTCCTCCCTGCCACTGGTTCTCCCCATCTGGTGTCTCAGAGAGAAGTTTATGAGACAAAAAGCAGAAGAGTTTTTTATTTCTGAAATAGGAACAGACTGCAAAGATCAGAAATACGTATTATACAGCCAGGAATTTTAGCACAGCATCACAGGATTGGAAAGCTGGAAGGTAAATATCAGAGCTCATCTAGCCCAATTGCCACATTTTTCAGAGAAGGAAACAAGGGGAGTAACAAAAGAGACATTTCTCCCAAATCTGAGGTGGAATATACCTCCTAGAAGTACCCCCTTCCAGGGACTCTGCTACCCCAAGCTTTAACGTATTTTGCTTTCTTTCCCCCTCCTTCTGTGATGTCCCCCCACTCCATAAACTGGGTTCCCTTCTCATGTGTTGAACTAGCCAAGGGTTGACTTGAGAGTTTCAATTGAGTCAGCACTGCGCTTCCGACCAACCCGCAGAAGGGCACTCCTAATGGCCTCGCAGACAGAGGGGGCAGCCGCAAGTTGGGCCTCAGCCTCAGGAATGGAACATCGAAATAGGAGGGTCAGTAGTGCTATGGGGATAACCTGTGGGGAAGAGGAGCAAAAATCTGAGGTTTGACAAGAGGCAGTACAGGAGTTCACAGGAGGATCAAAAACCAGAAGATAATGGCGGGATTGGTAACAGTAAGTTGGGAAGCAAGATAATGTTGGTAGTAACAACCAGACATGGTGAATAATCAAAACTGATGTAATAGGAGTTTGATTAAGGGACCCATTGATTCATTTGATGAGTAGCCCCAAACAACCTGATGAGATTAGAGGGCATGGACCTTTATGGAAATAAATGTCCTTCCGTGGAGGTACAAATGCATGAGTAGTCCCATGCTGAGAACTCTTCTGATTAGGACCTAGTGAATAGGGCTGCCTCCAACAAGGCTAGTAGGGATTGGGGGAGTAAACTCTTGCCTTTCCCTGTAGTCAAGAAGAGTAGGCTGTGAAATGGCTCTCCCTGGTTTCTTTTCCTTTTGCATTCACACTCCGCTGGATTGCCAAACCAGCGGGCAGCTAAGGGAGGTGGAGGAGGGATGGAGGGCGGCTCTGAAAGATGATTTCTCTTTTTCCCTCCAGGAAACAAAAATGGTCACTTGACTAGTAAGTCCATTCTCAGGAACTATAGCTTCTAACCTGTCCTCCAAAAAGTAAACAGAAAGGCAGAAAGCAGCCAGGAAATCTTTTAACAAGCTTGGCCAGTCAAGCACAGGCCAATTGCCACCTGCTTCTCTTGGGATGTCTTCCACACCTGAGGGAGCAAGATGAAGGAAAAATCCTCTCCTCCTCCTCTCCCTTCCTGCTCTTTGGTCTGGAAGTCCTTGGGAAAGAATACAAAAGGAAAGGGGGCAGGGAGACATTTCACATCTCTCTCTTACAGATTTCAGAAAAAGACAAGTCTATTTACACACACATACATATGCTTAAAGCCACCAGTCACCTTGAAGGCCGCCTCATTTTGTGAGAACCAACCAAAGGAGTTCCCTTAGTCCTCTCAGCAAGGGGCTAGGGCCATGTGTACTTCTAAGGGAAGTGTCTATCTGACAAAAGTCAAGGCCTTGTAAGCTTATCAAGCTGACTGAGGAACTCATCAAATTGACCAAAGACTCCCCTAATCAACCCTCTTACACAGAGAATAAGGCAAATTAGGGGCAGAAATCAAAGTGTCATGATACCTGTTCCTTCTCATGGGCAATCTGAATATGGCGGGAAATAGGGGCTGCCAGGATCTCCTCTGACACTTCTTCAGGGAAATAGATGACCTTGAGTAGGTTCTCAATGCACTGAGCCTTGGGCTGTCCTGAAAACCGCTGCAGGAGGAAGGGAGAAATATTAGAATTGGGAAGGAAGACCAGAGGAACTGAGAAGGAAAGTTGGGGAAGGAAAAGTGACTGGAGAAATAGGCTGAGGTTCCAGCATTCTCCATCAATTAAGCCCCTCTCTTAGAGGAAATTTAAGCATATATTCACCCCCTGCACACAAAGGTAGGATTAAACAATGGCTTGAAATAATGGATTCAATCCAGCAAAATATTTATATGTGGTCTTTCCAAATGCAAAAATACCTAAGTGCCATGCTTTACTCCTGAGATCAAATAAAGTAATATGTGAAAAGTGCTTGGCCATCCTTAAAGTCTTAAGTCAATGTTAGCAATTGTGATTATAATTAATAAGATTTTTTTTTAAAGGATGTCTCTCTACCCGGTTACTTCTTCTTTTTTTTTTTTAATAAAGTATTTTATTTTTTTTTCCCATTACATATAAAGATAGTTCTCAACTTTTGTTTATACTACCCAGTTACTTCTAATTCACCAACAGGCAGTCATTTGCTCACAGAGAGGTTACTAGTAACCAGTCTCCATGGCTCTTTCTGGCATCTTCCCATCAATAAGTTTCTGAGTCTGAAATCTTATGAGCCCTTCTCATAAACATTACAGTACATCTCTATTCAGCATCACCATTTAGGTCAAGCCTCTAAATGGATTCTGAAACTACAGAACCTACAAAAAGACAGAGACAGAATCTTCCAACTTGAGACAATTTAGAAGACTTCAGTAAAGGTCGGTCTCATTCAGGCAAAAGGGGAGTGCAGCGCAGCACAGAAGAGGTCTGGGCAAGTCAGCAGGAAGCTCTTGGCCACAGCTGAGCAACTGAGGCCCCTTGATCCTGGCTCAGCAAGCTGGTAGCGCAGTGTGCCAGTTGTGAGATCCGCCAGCACCAGTGGAGAGGGCAGGCTGCCAGCCATGGGAGAGGTGCAACTGGGCCTGGTCATCCCAGTGCCTGGAGCAAGTGCAGGGAGCAAACCCAGGGTGGTGAGAAATCTACAAGCCATAGAGGCCTCAAAGTAGAAAGCCAGTGACACGGCCCCTATTCCCCAGCACAAGAAGCTTGAAACAGTGACCCTTGTGCCCCAGGAACAGACCTCAACTTTAAAAAAATAAGCTGCAATATGAGTAAGAAACAAAGAAGGGCTCTTACCATTGAGAGCTTCTGTGTTGACAGGGAAGAGCTAAACACAAACTCAGATGAGGAAAATACTCTTAAATTGCCTACATGTGAAGCCTCAAGAGGGAAGATGAATTGGTCTCAAGACCAAAAAGCCTTCTTGGAAGAGCTCAAAAAGGATTTAAAAAATCAATTGAGAGAAATGGGGAGAAAAATGAAAGCAACACAAGAAAATTATGAAAAAAGAATCAGCAACTTGGAAATTCCACCCATTGCCTCTTGTTCTATTTTTGGGGACAAAAAAAAATTCATCAATAAACATTCTTTGAATGAATGATTTCTTCAACTTCCTCTGTGATATCTGGTTTCTCCTAATACATGTACTCACACACACATATACATACATTATTTATAAACACATTAATATTGTCCCAACAACTATATAACGTAAGGCAAGGAAGGTAAAGGGCAGAAAGATGACAAGTAGGAAGGCAGCCTTATACCTAAGCACCTTTTATGTTCATGAAGAATACCTTCTAATGCCCAGTCTCCCAATATGTCCAGTCTTTCCCTTACCTGCAGCATGGCCAAGCCCCTCCAGAAGAGCTTGGAGTTACGCAATCGTAGGTCCAACATATAGTTTTGCAAGATCTTCCCAAGAAGAACAAAGGCCCCAGTGCTCACTGTGTTCAGCACCCACTTGGTGCTCAACTCATGTTGGAATTTCTGAACAGAGGAGACACAAAGAAGGAAGTTTACATTAGCAAGAGCAGGTGAACCAAACCCTACAATCAAAAAAAAGTAGAGAGCAGTCTTCCTTGAGTTCTTCAGCCAAAGAATTTAGCTAATTCAACACCCTTATAAAAATTAAACTTTTAGCTCATATAAATGAAACAAGAAAAAGCTTATGGAGTGGAGGGGAAGATGGGGAAGGAATGGGGAAATGAGTGAGCCTTACTCTCATCATAATTGGCTCAAAGAGGGAATAACATACACACTCAAGTAATATATTTTGCCCTGTGGAAAAGTGGGAGGGGAAAAGGGGATAAAGGGGGAGGAGAGGTGAAGGAAGGAAGGGCAGATTGGGAGGAGGGGGCAAGAAAAAGGAAAACACTTTTGAGGAGGGATATAGTGAAAGAAGATAGAAAATAGAGTAAATATCAAGGGGAGGAAATAGGATGGAGGATTATACAGTTAGCAATAGTAACTGAAAGAAATGATGAGCAGGATGCTATCAGAAGGAGTTATGAAAAATGCAATCAATCTACAGAGAAAAAAGTGATGGTATCTGAATATAGATTGAAGTATAATTTTTTTTTAGTTCCTCTTTCTAAAGTTATTTTGTCTGTTTTTTTGTTTTGTTTTGTTTTTTAGTGAGACAATTAGTGACACAGCTATTAAGTGTTAAGTGTCTGAGGCTGGATTTGAACTCAGGTACTCCTGACTCCAGAGCCAGTGCTCTATCCACTGCGCCACCTAGCTGCCCCTGTCTGTTTTCTTTCACAACCTGAATAATGTGGAGATGTTTTGCATGACTGCACATGTATAACTTATATTGAATTGATTGATTTCTTAGGGAGGGGCAGGGAGAGAGGGAGGAAGAAAATTTCGAACAAAGTTTTAAAAAAATCAATGTGGGGGGGCAGCTAGGTGGCACAGTGGATAAAGCACCAGCCCTGGATTCAAGAGGACCTGAGTTCAAATATGGCCTCAGACACTTGACCCTGGGCAAGTCACTTAACCATCATTATTCTGCCAAAAAATAAATAAATACATAAATAAATAAATAATCAATGTGGAAAAATTTGTTTTTTACATGTAACTTGGGGAAAATCTTAAATAAATAAATATAAATATATATATTTTTAATTTAACTTTTGTTCCCTCTTCTTAACCTCTTGCTCAACATCTGACCCCTCATCTTCCTTAGGTAAAATATGATCATTGCTATTATTCCCTACTGAGGAATACTAGTAATTCAATTTATTTCAATTCACTGAACTGATTAAGCACTAACATTAAAAAGGTGAAAAATTACATAGTACTGACTCTAAAGAAGCTTATAATATAATGGTACCACCAAATACTTGTATGTACAAAAAGGTTGGGGCTCAAAGGGCTTAATTGACTTGCCCAAGGTCACAAAGTGACTGGCAGAGCCCAGATGTGAATCCAGGTTTATTGACTCCAAATCCACCATGCTTCCTACTGTACTACATTGCCCCTATAACCCCCCAAACTCTGTACAACTAAAGCTCCAAGCACCAGCCATAAAAATCCAGAATAACCTAAGAACTCAGATAGTCACTTAGATTTTGTTGTAATGGAGTTTTATATGAATGTAGGATAAATCTAAAGACACTGAAGCTTTGGTATATATATCAACCTCAATTTTCATGTTACCTATAAGGCTGTATGTTATCAGGCCATTCTGATAATAAAACCTGCCTTTTTTCAAATTCCTCATGATAGAGGATCATGGTATAGCAATACTCCAGTGTATTATTATTCCTTGGAATATTATTCTATAGCACATTAAAATTTTCAAAGCAATTGAACATTGATCAGTTATAACCAATCAACATTAAGCATTTATAAAAGCACCTACTATGTGCCAGGCAGTATGATCACCATTAGGGACACAAAACCAAAAATTCAATACCTCTTGTCTTCAGTGAGCTAGTCTAGCTGTGAGAGACAACGTGTGTGTGTGTGTGTGTGTGTGTGTGTGTGTGTGTGTGTGTTGTGTATGGCACTGAAAAGTTAAGTGGCTTGCTCAGTCACACAGCCAATAAGTGTCAGAAGAATGACTTGAACCCAGGTCTTCCTAGCTCTGAGCCCAAATCTTGATCCTATGCCTATGCCACATAAAATATATTAGATACAAGGTGATTTGGAAAGTGGGGGAAATTATTAGCAGCCCATGAAGTAAGAAGGTCAACTGTTATTATCTCCTTTATATGGAGAAGATAAGAGAGAGATGTTAGGGGCAGCTAGGTGGCGCAGTAGAAAGAGCACCGGACCTGGATTCAGGAGTACATGAGTTCAAATCCGGCCTCAGACACTTAACACTTACTAGCTGTGTGACCCTGGGCAAGTCATTTAACCCCAATTGCCTCACCCCACCCCAAAAAAAAAGAGAGAGAGAGATGTTACATAATTTATCAAAGGAACACAGTGAACTGGAATTTGGATTTACTGACATTTTTTCCAAAAGAATTAAAATATAGAGGGGGCAGCTAAGTGGCACAGTAAATAAAACACTGGCCCTGGATTCAGGAGGACCTGAGTTCAAATCCCGTCTCAGACACTTGACACTTACTAGCTGTGCGACCTTGGACAAGTCACTTAACCCTCATTGCCCTGGAAAAAAAATTAATTAAAATATAAAGCTCATAATGCTAATCTTCACTAGTTGCATGAGTTGGAAATATTATATGGGCAAGTCACTTAACTCTCAATTAATTTTTTTTTTTTTTTGGTGAGGCAATTGGGGTTAAGTGACTTGCCCAGAGTCACACAACTAGTAAGTGTCTGAGGCCAGATTTGAACTCAGGTCTTCCTGAATCCAGGGCCAGTGCTCTATCCACTGTTCCACCTAGCTGCCCCATCACTTAACCCTTATTGCCCCACCACCACCACCCCGAAAAAAAAAAAATATATATATATATATATATATATATATATATATTAGCAGATCTCTTTGAAGTGGCCAAGAATGAGAAATAAGCGGATTGCCCATCAGTTGGGGAATGGTTAAATAAGTTATGGTGTATGAGTATGATGAAGTATTATTGTACCAGAAGAAATGATAAATGGATTGTTTCAAAAGGACAATAACAAGCATACCTGGCTTCAAATCCCGGCTTTGCAACTTACTGTCTATACAACTTTAAATAAGTCACTTAACACACTTGAACCTCAACTATAAAATGGTGATAATCTCAAGGATATTTTCTAGCTCTAAATCTTTGATTTAATGATCCTTGTTCTCCTACAAGATGTAACTAGTAGAGATGTGATTCAAAGGATATTGTCAGTGTTTAAAATGCTTAATACTAATAAACAGAGAAATGCAAATTAAAACAACTGCAGTGTCATTTCACCATTAAATTAGGAAAGATGAAAAAATTACTTGTGGGGGGGTGCATAAAAACAGGCACATTCACTGTTAGTGGAGATATAATTTTGTCTAGTTGTCTGAGAAAGCCATGTGGAATTATACAATAAAAATTTCAAAATTGTTCATAACCCTTGACCTGTTGATCCCATCACTAGCTTTATACCTCAAGGAGGTTATAATGGGAAGGGAGGGTTTCCACAAAAAAAAAATTTATAATACCTTTTTTTCAAACTTTTCCATCGTTTTCAGTCATGTCTGACTTTTTGTGACCCCATTTAGGGTTTTCGTGGCAAAGATACTAGAGTGGTTTGCCATTTCCTTCTTTAGCTCATTTTACAGATGAGGAAACTGAGGCAAACAGGATGAAGTGACTTGCCCAGGATCACACAGCTACTAAGTGTCTGAGGCCAGCTTTGAACTTAGGGTCCTCCTGACTCAGGCCCAGCATTCCATCCACTCTGACACCTAGCTGCCCCTATGTTTATAATATGCCCCTATATTTATAATAGAGCTGTTTGTAAAAAGTTTTAAAACTGGAAATAGGGTGTAGGAAAGGCAGTGAGCTCCTGAACTCATGACACAATTGCTCCAAAAAGCACCCAAATAAGCCATAGGAAAATGCCTGAAGCAGCAAAACTCACAGAAGAATGTGCTAAAATCATCTTCTAACCAAGAACGGCTTGGAAGGTCAGAAGGAGGGAGCTGCTGTGCTGATACAGGAGTTGAGCCCAACCCCACAGTCAGCCTGACATTGATCCAGTCCCAGGAAGGCCTCACCAGAGAAGCAGACCCCCAGAACCTCTGAATCAGCTGAAGCGCCAGTGTTGTCTGGAACTAAGCTCACAGTCTGGTGGGTGGGCTGAGCCCTGGACAGGGGGGGAGACTACAGGAGTCTATGCTGGTGCTAAGGCAGAACTTGGATTTTATACCCCTGCTGAGAACCAGGAGGTAGGCCCAAGTAGCAGTGGCCCAGGTGGGGGAGGGGTACAGGCTCATTGGAGCTAACAACCACAACACACAAAGCTGGTTGATTAGCAAGTTGGTCTGGGGTCATCTAAGGACCAGGGAACAGGCTGGGCAAGTGAAGAACCTGATTCTCCTTAAATCATACCACCTGGGACTTCTTAAGCTTGTGATACTGCAGCCTGGAAACAGTGCCCCACTCTAAGGAGCTAAAAGTCTAGTAAAAGAAAGGCAAGATGAGCCGACAGAGAAAGGTGAGGACCATAGAAAGTTTCTTCAGTAACAAGGAAGACCAAGGGGCACCCTCAGAGGAAGATGTCAACATCAGGGCCCCTATATCTAAAGCTTCCAAGAAAAATATGAATTGGTCTCAGGCCATAGAGGTGCTCAAAATGGACTTTGAAGATAAAGTTAGAGAGGTAGAGGAAAAAATGGAAAGAGAAATGAGGGGGATGCAGGAAAGACATGAGAAAAAAGTAAACAGCTTGAAAAGTCAAATTGGCCAAATGGAAAAGGTGGTACAAAAGCTCTCTGATGAAAATAATTGCCTAAGAATGAGGATTGAACAAATGGAAGCCAGTGACTTTATGAGAAACCAAGACACAATAAAGCAAATCCAAATGAATTTTAAAAAATAGAGGGCAATGTGCAATATCTTCTGGGAAAAACTGCTGACCTGGAAAATAGGTCCAGGAGAGATAATCTGAAAATTATTGGTCTACCTGAAAACCATGATCAAGGAAAGAGCTTAGACACCATCTTCCAAGATATTCTCAGGGAAAATTGCCCTGAAATTCTAGAAGAAGCAGCTAAAATAGAAATTGAAAGAATCCACCGATCACCTCCAGAAAGAGATCCCCAAAAGGGAAACTCCTAGGAATATTATAGCCAAATTCCAGAGCTCTCAGGTCAAGGAGAAAATATTGCAAGCTGCTAAAAAGAAAGAATTTAAGTACTGTGGAGCCCCAGTCAGGATAGCACAAGATCTAGCAGCTTCTACATTAAAGGACTGGAGGGCATGGAATATGATATTTCAAAGGGCAAAGGAAATGGGATTACAACCAAGAATCACCTACCCAGCAAAACTCAGCATAATCTTTCAGTGGAAAAAATGGGACTTTAATGAAAAAGAAGACTTTCAGATATTTGTGATGAAAAGACCTGAACTGAATGGCAAATTTGACTTTCAAATACAAGACCCTAGAGAACCATAAAAAATTGGAGCTGGGGGACATACCTGGGGTTGTACACTGTGTCTGAGGCTGGGTCATGGCTAGATGATAACATCTTTAGGGTTAAATTGATGGGTGAAGGGAATTCACTGGGGGAGGGGGAAGGGCAGAAGTAAAATCCTACATGAAAGAAACAGGAAAAAGCTTATGGAGTTGGGGAAGAGATAGGAGAGGAGCAGGGCAGTAAATGAATTTTACACTCATCAGAAAAGGCTCAAAGATCTTAAACTCATCAGAGCTGCCTCAAGGAGGGACTAACAGACACACCCAACTGGGTGGAGTAATCTATTTAATCTGGGCAGTAAATGAGCCTAACACTCATCAAAATTGGCTCAAAGACCTCAGTCTCATTAGAATTGGCTCAAGGAGGGGGCAGCTAGGTGGCACAGTGGATAGAGCACTGGCCCTGGATTCAGGAGGACCTGAGTTCAAATCCGGCCTCAGACACTTAACACCTACTAGCTGTGTGACCCTGAGCAAGTCACTTAACCCCAACTGCCTCACTAAAAAAAAAAATAACAATAATGAAGAATTGGCTTAAGAAGGGACTAATGTACACACTCAACTGGGTGGAGTAATCTGTCTAACCCTGCAGGAAAATAGGAGGGGAAGGGGATAAAGAGAGAGGGGCAAAAGAAGGAAGGGCAGAGTGGGGGAGGGGATAGACAGAAGCAAATCCCTTTTGAAGAGTGATAGGATAAAAGAAGATGGATAATAGAATAAATGTCATGGGGAAGGGAATAGGATGGAAGGGAAACAGTTAACAATAATAATCATGAAAAAGAGAAAAGGGGAAAAAATTGTACAAAAAATGTTTATAGCAACTCTTGGTGGAGGCTAAGAATTGAGAATCAAGGGAATATCCATCAATTGAGGAATGATGGAAAAAGTCGTGTTATATGATTATAGTGGAATGGTCTTGTGCTACAGGAAATGGCAAACAGGATGATCCCCGAAAAACCTTGAAACACTAATGAACATCGATGTATAGTGAAGTGAGCAGAGCTGGGAGGACATTGTGCATGGTGACAGCAGTGTTGTTCAATGAGCAAATGTGAATGACTTAACTACTCTCAGCAGTGCAAGGATCCAAGACAATCCCAAGGAACTAATGAGGAAGCTTACTATGCATCCCTATAGAAAGATCTGATAAAAAGAACACTTGTGGATTGTACATATATAACCTGATTGCAATCTTGTGGAGCGGGGAAGAAAGGGAAGGAGGGAGGGAGAAAAATTTGGAACTCTAAATCTTATGAAAATGAATGTTGAAAACTACCCTTACATGTAAATGGAAAATAAAATAAATGTTTGTTGCTGAAAAATAAAATAAAATAAATAAAATAAAATAAAACTGGAAATAATTTTTGGTATATGAATGAAACAATATTAAAGATTGACAAATATGAAGTATTCAATGAAATGTGAGACTTCCAAAAAGTGATGCAAACTGAAGAAATCAGTACTGAAAGCATAGCATTGGAACTAACTTTTAAAATCTTCTTCTCCTTCACCAAATTGTAACTTATGAAAATGGGTGATTGCATATACTATTAGAGATATGTGGGGCAGCTAGGTGGCGCAGTGGATAGAGCATGGCCCTGGAATCAGGAGTACCTGAGTTCAAATCCGGCCTCAGACGCTTAACACTTACTAGCTGTGTGACCCTGGGCAAGTCACTTAACCCCAATTGCCTCACTAAAAAAAAAAAAGAGAGAGAGAGAGATATGTATTGTTTTGTAGAGATTTTTTTGGACCCCAAGAAAGATACTTTGTGATTAATTTGCATGATGGTATTAAAATTTATCAATCAAATATAATATAAAGCTCTTGCCCCAATCTCCCCCACTTAAGGAAGACTAACTCCAAGATTAACTAACTCCTCTGATTAATCTTGTCTCTCCCAGATCACTCTCTTACAACTTATCCCCGCCCCCCCCCCAAAAAAGAAGAAAATAGACTTCCAAGGGGCGGCTAGGTGGCGCAGTGGATAGAGCACCGGCCCTGGAGTCAGGAGGACCTGAGTTCAAATCCAGCCTCAGACACTTAACACTTACTAGCTGTGTGACCATGGACAAGTCACTTAACCCCAATTGCCTCACTAAAAAAAAAGAAAAGAAAAGAAAACAACTTTATCCCCTTGTATATTTACAATGCAACAAGGAAGGCATTTTGCCTTTGGGAGTTTCTAGGAGCATCTCTTCTCCTACAGGGATGAAACTGCTTTGTAGACACCTACTAAATCTGTTTGTACTTTTTGATACATTGTTTCATAGTTGCTTTTATATGGGGGGGGTGTCTGTCTGTCTGTCTGTCTCCCCAGCTAGATGGCAAGAGCCTCATGAGGGAAGAGAAGATTTCTGATTTCTCTAACATTTCCCCACAACTTATAAATCAGTCTGCTGAACTCAGTGCTTACTTTATGTGAGTACTCCCTCCACCAACATAAATCACAACCCCTCTGCTATATCTAGAATTGATATGGCCAAAAATGTATCATTGAATTCAAGCTGACAATAAGACTCTTGGCACTTAATGAGGTTGGTCCTTCAGGAAAACAAGTTCAATATAGCAGTGAGGTAGGAAGAAGTACACCCTAGGTCCCCTGTCATACCTCCTCCAAAAAGATGTAGAAAATATACTAGACATAATTTTGATTGAGAAATCCAAGAAAAAAAAATCACAGTGAATAATTTTTCCAACCTAGATCAGTTTAGGCAGACAGACAGAGAGGTCTGAGGACACTGGAGATGGGTTTGGCGAGGAAAGTTGGGCAATGCAGAGCATTCCCCGGGTACTGAAAGAAGGCTGAGAGTAGACATGAGGGTAGGAACCATAGGAGAAGGAAAGGATGTCAAGGGATCCCTGAAATAAAGTAAGGCTCAGAAACAGGTACTATCTGGAAACTCTGTCACTCACTATCTAGTTCTGGGTCACTGCTCCAACGTAGACTGAAGAGGAGACCTGTGCCTAGGAAAGGAGTGGTCACATTTGGACCCTAGCTATGTGAGAGAAGAACAAGTTCAGAAGCAAACAGTAGCTGTGTGGCTATGATCCCAAGAGGCAATTCTAGTCTTTAGATCAGGCTGAATCCTACAGTGAAAGAAGCAGGGCCAAAATCCCAGACCTGCAGTTTGGTTATTCTGAACCTGCAAAGTCTTTCAGGAGCTGACAGTGGCTGAGTCTAGCAGCAGTCTTGAAACTTTCTTTCAGAAACAAGCTAACAGAGGTCTTGCTCAAACCAAACTTGGTTCAGGAACTTGGAGAGTTCAAACAAACAGAGCAGTAAGCAGACTTTGCCCAGCTCACATCACTTTGGGGAACACTGAAAATTTGTCGGTTGCTAGCCTGAACCTTTCCTAAGATCCCAGAAGAACAGTACATTCAATATTACAAGAAAGCAGCGAAAGGACCCAAGAAGATAGAAGCTCAATCAGACATTTCCCTCAAAAAATGTGCAGAGAGCCAGCCTAACATAAAATCCAAAGTCAAGAAGTAGGTACAATGATCCAAGATAATGCCAAAAGACTTATGGTGGAAAATGCTCTCCACATTCAGAAAAAGAATTATGGAGTCTGAATGCAATTTGAAGCATACTATCTTTACTTTTGTTGTTGCTTTTTTGATGTTATTGTTATTTATTCTTTCTTGAATTTTTTCCCATTTGTTCTGATTTTTCTTTTATAACATGACTAATGTGGAAATATGTTTAACGTGATTGTTATGTATAATCTATATCCAATTGTTTGGTGGCTTCAGGAGGGTGGAGGGAAGAGAGGCTGGGAGAAAAATTTGGAACTCAAAAAATATCTTTACGTGTAATTGAAAACATTTTAAAAATAAAATTAAAAACAAACAAAAAGAAAAAGTAGGCTAGAAAAATGAACAAAAAAGAAAAAAAAAGAATCCCACCATAAAAAGCGATTATGGTGATAGGAAAGCTTAAGACAGAAACTCAGAAGAAAAGAGTAATTTAAAAGCATCTACAAGCAAAGGCTCAAAAGAGGCTTGGGCACAAGACCAACCAGAATTCCTGGAAGAGCTAAAGCAAGAGGTATGTGGGGGGGGGGTTATTTTGTTTGTTTTTGTTTTTTATCAAAAGGAAACAGTAGGGAGCAGCTAGGTGGCACAGTGGATAAAGCACCGGCCCTGGATTCAGGAGTACCTGAATTCAAATCCGGCCTCAGACACTTGATACTTGCTAGCTGTGTGACCGTGGGCAAGTCACTTAACCCCTATTGCCCCGCAAAAATAAAAAACAAAAAACAAAAAAAAAGGAAACAGTAGAAGAAAAAGTGAGGAAAGAAATGAGACAACAGATGAAAGATATAAAAGAATCAACAGCTTGGAACAAGGGGTACAAAACCTTACCCAAGAAAATAACTTCCTGAAAATTAGAATTGACCCCCCAAAAAGCTAATGAGACATTAAGAAATATTAAAACAGGGAGCAGCTAGCTGGTGCAGTGGATAAAGCACCAGCCCTGAATTCAGGAGGACCTGCATTCAAATCCAGCCTCAGACACTTGACACTTACTAGCTGTGTGACCCTGGGCAAGTCACTTAACCCTCATTGCCCCACAAAACAAAACAAAAACAAAAACAAACAAAAAAAGAAATATTAAAACAAAGTCAAAAGCTTGGATAAATAGAAGAAAATTTAAGCTATCTCATTACCAAAATAGCTGACATGGAAAATAGATCAAGGAGAAAAAAAATTTAAGAATCATTAGACTACCTGAAAGCCATCACCAAAAACAAAACAAAAATGAGCCTAGACATCATGTTTTAAGAAATCAGACAAGAATAATGTACAGATCTCTTAGAATCAGAGAGAAAAATAGAAATGAAAAGAATCCACTAATCAATTCCTGAAAAAAAAAAATGAAAATTCCTAAAACATTATACCAAAATGTACCAAGGAGTGAATGGTCAAGATCACATAAGATTTATCAGCCATCACTGTAAAGAAGCATCAAGTTTGTAATACAATAATACTTCAGAAAGCAAAGGATCAAGGATAACTTAGTCAGCAAAACCGAGTACAACGCTATGGGAGGGAAAAAGACCTTTAATGAAATAGAAGACTCACACGCATTCCTGATGAAAAGGCCAGAGAATAGAAAATTTGATATACAAGCAAAGGAGTTAAGAAAAGCAAAAAAAGGGGCAGCTAGGTGGTGCAGTGGATAGAGCACCAGCCCTGGGGTCAGGAGTACCTGAGTTCAAATCCGGCCTCAGGCACTTAACACTTACTGGCTGTGTGACCCTGGGCAAGTCACTTAACCCCAATTGCCTCACTAAGAAAAAAAGAGAGAGAGAGAGAAGCAAAAAAAGGTAAACATATGCAACTACAACAAAGTTAAGTTGTTTACATTCTTATATGATGAGATGCTATATGTATCTCCTCAGAACTCTATCATCATCAAGAGTCATTGAGGAGTCTAATTAGACAGAGGGCTTAGGAGTGATTATTACATTTTGATGGTCTTTTTAAAAAATGGAAAAGGAGGAAGGAGGAATATATGAGGGATTGGAGATGAAGTGAGGGGAAGAAAATGGGGGAAATTAGCTTGAATAAATCAGGAGTATAAATAGAATTTATACAGCAAAGAGAAAAGAGCATTTCATCTAAACTGGTCAAAGGAAGGAAGAATACACATGCACATACAGTTGGGTATAGAAATACATTTCACTCAAGAGGAAAACAAGGAAAATGGCTAAGGAAAAGGAGGGGTAGAATAGGAGGGAGGGCAGATTAAAGAGAAGAAAAAGTATAAGAAAAAAGGATGGAGGAAAATTCACAATTCACAATCATGAATGTGAATGTTAGTGAGATGAACTGACACATAAAATGGAAGAGGATAATAAAATGGATTAGAAACAGAATCCAACAATATGTTGTTTACAAGAAATAAACAAAAACATAGGAAAAAAGATGCATCACACTTGGGCCATACTCCAAATCAATCCAATTTAGTAGATTGATAGGGAAGTAGGTAGGTATGGGAGGCAGTGTATAGCCATAGAAAGAGTGCCAAACTTGTAGTCATAAGACCTGAGTTTAAATCTCAAGTCTTCAACTTACTACCTTTGTGCTCTTACATGTATCACCTCCCTTCTCTGTGCCTAAATTTCCCAGATGTAAAAACGAGGGAGTGGGAATAGGTGACCTCTAACATTCCTTCTAGTTCTAGATCTGTGATCCTATGCTAGAACATGCTAAAGTTTGTGCTCCACTGGTGTGACCTTCAAAAATCCAGTGTCATCTCCACAATATAATGAGACGTCAAAGAATGACTTTAGTAAAGGGCTCTACAGAGAGCTGGTGTTCAATAAACACATATATTTGACTATAGCAGGCATCTTCATTGCACAGGACACACCCTGTGTTACAATAACCTATTACCTTTGAAACTCACTCTGCCTAATGATCTAGTGAAAAGAGAATTTACTCAGCCTGCCCTATTGTCACATTCACAGAAGTGGGACAGGGCAATTAAATTACCAGCTTTCTACAGATGTGGAATTCATTGTCATACCAAGTGGCTGTTGAGGAAGGTCAAATATGACATATCAAATAGTGTGTATAAAACACCAGCCTGGGAGCCATGAATATCTGCCACGTGCACTCATCAGCTAGGCTATGTGACATTGGGTAAGTCATTTAACCTCTCTAAACCTCAGTTCCTTCAGCTATAAAATGGAAATAATAAAACCCACCTCACAGGGTTATTCTGAAGATTGAATGAAATTATTTATATATATATATATATAAAGCACTTTGTAATCCTTGAAGAACTATATAAAACTGAGCCAAATGATTGGTTTTGCTTAATTTTTTTTGTTATGACAGAAGAGTCAATGTGAGGAGATGAGGGGTAAAGAAGGAATGACTATGATACTTAAAAATAATAAAGTTTTTAAAAAATTATTAGCTTTTAGCCTCCCTCCTTCAGTAGTTTTTTCCCCCTACATTTCTTTCACTGAGAATACCACAGCATGGTATAGTGAAAGGATGTCTAGAGACCTGAACTGAAATCCAAGCTCTGACACTTAGGATTATAGAAATGAGCTGCAGGGTAGCCCAGAGGCCACCTACTCCAATCCCTTCACTTTACAGTTGAGGAAAATGAAAGAGAGGTCTTGCCCAAGATCACACAAGTGGGATTTGAACCCAGGTCTCTTGACTCTAAAACCAGTGTTCTTTTCACTAACAGCGGGGTTATGGCCAAGTCATTTAACCTCTCTAAATCTTAGTTTCCCTACCATTGTGCTGTAAAAAATGATAAGCAGATGGATTTCAGAAAAACCTGGAAAGACTAACATGAATTGATGTTGAGTGAAATGAGCAGAACCAAGAGAACATTGTACACAGCATCAACAACATTGTGGGATGATAAACTGTGATAGACTTAACTCTTCTCAGCAATACAATGATCCAAGACAATGCCAAAAGACTTTTGGTGGAAAACGCTCTCCACATTCAGAAAAAGAACTATGGAGTCTGAATGGAGACTGAAGCATACTATTTTCACTTTTGTTGTTGCTTTTTTGTTATTGTTCTTGTTTATTCTTTTTCGTGTTTTTTTTTCCTTTTGTTCTGATTAACGTGGAAATATGTTTAACATGACAGTAATGTATAACCCATATAAAATTGCTTGCTGGCATAGGGAGAGGGGAGGGAAGGGAGGGTATAAAAAAAATGGAACTCCAAAAATATCTTTACATGTAATTGAGAAAAATTAAAATAAAAAAATCTTAGTTTCCTTAACTGTAAAATGGGAATAATAATATTTTATTACCTGCTTCACAGAGTTGTTTGAGAAAAATGCTCTATTTGAGCAATATATGAGTATGAATTGTGGTTTTACCTGGATGAAATTTCCTTCATATTCAAAGAAAAGCAGGGGCCAGGTGATGCTGATAATGGATGGAAAGAACTTCTTCAGTGGGGACTGCAGATAGAAATGAAAAAATGAGAGAAATATGATATATGAAACTCCAGGCATTCACTTCCCATCATTCCCTCTCCCTCCTCCCCCCCCCCCATCACTGCTGTTTCTCACTGGTAAATACTGTCCCACTGTGCTGTGCACCAGGGCTTGGATATTAGGAGTCTTCTTCTTCACCTGCTCCACCAGTGTTTCCACTTCTGTGAGGTTGTCTGGAATGGTGGGAGAGGGGATCAAAGCTGAAATTTCCTTTGGGAAGACTCAAATGATCAAACTGTGGATGGACTTGGCAACTACCCACAAAGGCCAAAGTTCTGATTACTAAAAAAACTGTACTGCATGGAGGGTGCAACCACCACCTCTCCCCTTCTTTCCTCCCTATAACCACCTCATCCATATCCCTTCTCACCATCCAGGGTGAAGATGAAAAGCACAGTGTCAATTTCAGTGAGGGATGGCAGGATGGAATTGAGAAAATCTTCTTGGGAGAAGGAGAACTGTGGACCCTGGGGTAGGAGGAAAAAAGAGAAGAAATCCAACCACCCCCTCCCTCCCCAAAATCTTTAGGAGTCCTTGATCCTGTTTTCCCTCTTCATACATTGTGCTAATACCCTCCTGTCCCTAACCACTTCCAGTTATCTCTGTGGCCTTTTCACCCTAGAATATATCTCCCTCTCCTCCCATTGGTGAGTTCCTCCTGAGGCCTCCATTTTTTGGAGAGGCCCAGGCCAGTTGACCTTCATTCCTCTCCCAGCTCTCTTCCTGACTTTCCAGACTTCAAAACCATGCCTCCTTTGGATATCTTCATCATCCCCAATCCTCAGCTTTTCAGTTTCCTTTCGTGTGCTGTTTGACCAATAGAATGTAAACTTCTTGAGGGCACTGACTGTCTTTCTTTTTGCTTGCATTTGTGTCCCTAGTACTTAGCACAGTGCTATTGCATTGTAAATGCTTAATATAGGCTTGCTCCCTTGCCTAGCCTAATGACCTTTTACCCCCAACAAATTCTAATGCCTCCCCATGAACCCTCCTCCCACCCTCTACATTCTCCAGTAACCATGATTCTTCTCCAGCCTATCACCATCTCCCCAAGTTTCATGCTGTCCATCAGCTTCCAACCTGGTCAACAATGTCTTCCTTCTGATTAAACATGTCACTATGATCACCAATTAGGAAGCCTCGAATATCTTGGAAATCTAGTAAGTTAAGAAGATAAACAAGTATTTGTCAGATTTTTAAAGTTAGCTAGTCATAGGAGCATGAAAGCACATGGATATAGGGAAGGGAGCAGACTTCATGAAGATCTGAGGTCTTGGGGCTAGAATAGGGTTAGAAAGTAGGGGTCCAAGCTGGGAAAAACATGGGATGATAGGGAGAGATACCTAAGGGTACTTGAATCTTGGACTGTGGGTTAATACAGTTAGGGAGCTGGCACTGGATTAAAAGATAGAGCCTGTTGGATAGGGGCCTCTGATTAGATTGGGTTAAGAGAAATGTTTGGGTAAGAAGCCCCACTGTGCTGGGGATAGCGAAGTGTCGGAATGAGGAGGCAGATGGGGTTAGCAAGATAGATCAGAGAGGCAGGCTGGACTGGGTCCCCACCTGCACCAAAGCTGTGTATGCACTCCACTCCATCCATGATGGCAATAATACCTAGAGTCTGCCAACCAACCAGATACACTCGGCCCTTCTTCTGCAGACTGAGAGCAGGGTCAGAGATCAGTAGAGTCAGTTCAAAAGTTAGAGGATTTGAAAACAGATATTACTAGATAAAAATTTAGAGAGAGAGAGAGAGAGAGAGCAAGACAAGCCCAGAAGAGACAACCAAGGCTTCCCAAGATGAACAGATTAACATCATCCAAGAAGAGAACAAGAAAGGACTTTTATAACACCCACCTTCCCTTAGTCACCCTATTATAGATTCACAAGTGCTCCCCTTAAGTCTTTATTGCCACCTATCCAGACCTGGTTCATACCACTTCAAACTTGTCCCCTCATCACCTGGAGCTTGCTTGCTTCATCAGTGATGCAATCTTGGGGCTTTGGCCATAGGTGAGTTTGTGTGCTCGTTCAAATGTTCTCAAGATCTCCAGGAGACAACTAGGAGGAAGTGAAAGACAACTACCTTCTAGTTCTAGAACACCCAGAAAGTTTCCAAGCTCTGCCTTGTTCCTATAACAGTTCTCTTGGATAAATCCCTGTTTGAGAATGGAATCTTCACCTAAGTGAAGCATTATTCCCAAATAGAAATGGGTAGCTAGACCTTAATGGAGTAAAGTGGTCAGCTATATACCACGAAGGGCAAAAAAGGGCTTGATAGCTTGGTGAGTAACAAAAAGGGCACGACAGGGACTTCCTGGGAAGGTTGTGGGCAAGATAGCAGAGATCTGTCAAGAATACATCATTTGACACTGAGATGGTGCTGATCCCATCTTTAGAACCTCTAAGATACCCTTGGAAGTAGGGAGATATAGTATAAAACTACTCTGAATTGTCTGGCCTTGGTCTTGAGGCATTCTAGGTCAAAAGTTTTCCCCAGAAATCAAATTGGTTCTGGATACTCCATGGGGGTCCTGTCTCCCCTTAAATAGGTCCAGTGGTTTGTTTTAGGATCTCTAGAAATCCTGGGGCCTTTGGAACCAAATCAGATTCTGTAGTTACATAGACAGAGCATTATTCATTTCAATGAAAGATAAGCTCCAGGAGGGCAGGGACTGTTTTTCTTCGTATTCCTGATGCCAACTGCAGTACTTGGCATATAGTAGACATCGAATAAATGCTTATTGAAGTGACCCATACAGCTGACCCATCTTCCTTTCCTTCCTATAAACAGCTCTCCTAACTCTACCACCTAATCTCTGGGATGATGGGACTGTCTTTCTCCCCAGCTCCTCTTCATCCCTTTCTTCTCCCACTTTTTTTCCATTGTCCATCCCTGAACTGGAATGCTCTGTTATATTCCTGGTTTCTTCTTTTTGATCCTTCCCTCCCCTTCATACCCCTGGCTTCCTACCTCTGAGAGGCTGCAATGCCCCTATCCACAGTCTTGTGTGCTGCCAACAGCAGAGTTTCCAGAAGGACCTTGGTGGCACTTCCACCCTTCATTCTGGAAGAACCACTGAGTCCTTCAGGCTGAGGTGAACAGAACAGGAAAAATATTGGGAGAAAGTAAAAAACAATCAGAAATAAAATTGGCCAGGTGATTTTTGGGGGGAAGGCTTGGCAATGAGGGTTAAATGACTTGCCCAGGGTCACACGGCTAGTAAATGCCAAGTGTCTGAGGCCAGATTTGAACTCAGGTCCTCTTGAATCCAGGGCCAGTGCTTTATCCACTGTGCCAACTAGCTGCCCTCTGGCCAGGTGATATTAAAGGTGCTTTTTTTCAGGGGAGATGGCTGTCAAGATGCTCTGAGGTGAAGAGTCATGGTAACCACTTCTGCCAACATGGAGGCCAGAAGCAAAAAAACCCAGAAAGCATGGGAGTGAGATATGAGGTGAGAAAGGGAGTGGATCCTCTTCAGTCCTTTTTGTTGGAAATGGTGCACCTGCACTCTGGAAGTAATTGTATGCTGGAGGTAGATGGCTTTCACTTTAAAATATTCTTAAGGGATCTCCTCTCCTCCCCTGCCTTTGGTTTTCTTTTCTTTTTTTCCTATTTGAAAATTACTATTTCACATGTGTCAGGTAGAAAATGATAGCACCTCAATAATTGCTCCATACATTTAGCAAACATAGCAAATAGGATAGAGACATATGTAGGGGAAAATCTAGATTGATACAAAAATAAAGAGATGGATGGTGGCCAATGTACAAGTTAAAGAAGATCCAAGAGGCATCAGAGAAGAAAAAGAGGGGCCAGCGAGCCCAGCAGGCTTGAGAAGGTCTTTATCCAGTTTGGTGGAAACAAGTAGAAAGAGTGAGAAGACATACAGGTGTGCACTATTTTAAAAAACACCAAAACATTTATGTGAAGATCCAAACTTATAAGGCAGATTTATTTTTTTGGACTGAACTGTGATTTCATTGGTGTAGGGAACTTCAGATGAAGAAGCTCCCTCTAACAATGCAGTTGCCTGGGACAGTGAATTGTCCAGGGTCACATTCGTAGTTAGGGTCAGAGATGTGACTTGAACCCAGGTCTTCATGATTGAGGCCATCACTCTATCTATTGTCTGGCTTAGTGATTATTTATATTACATTAACCAATTTTTTTTTTATGGATCATGAACCTTTATTAAAAGTTTTAGTAGAGGCAGCTGGGTGGCTCAGTGGATAGAGCACCGGCCCTGGAGCCAGGAGGACCTGAGTTCAAATCTGGCCTCAGACACTTGACACTTACTAGCTGTGTGACCCTTGGCAAGTCACTTAACCCCAATTGCCTCACCAAAAAAAAAAAGTTTTAGTAGATGTTCTCCTACTGTAATCCATGGTGTAACATTTGCACAATACTCTCTTCATTGGTGGATATTTATTATTGGAGGAGTAAAAGGTAACATGCCTAGTCTTCAGCCGGTGGAGGTCAAGGAAGTCAGTGTTACACTAATAACAATCACTAATGGAAAGATTTAAAGGGTGAGGACTTAGGAGAAGTGAAACCTATAGCTAAAGTATTAGGTGTTAGCTGCTAATTGAAAGGGCAGCTAAGTGCTGCAATGGATAGGGTGCCGAGCCTGGAGTCAGGAAACTGGAGTTCAAATACTGCCTAAAACACTCAGTAGCTATGTGACCCTGGGCAAGTCACTTAACCCTGCTTACCTCAGTTTCCTCATCTGTAAAATGAGCTGGAGAAGAAAATGACAAAACACTCCATTATCTTTGCCGAGAAAACCTCAAATGGGGTCACCAAGAGTCAGACATGACTGAATAATAACAATCTAATTGAGAATTAATCAGAAATAAAGATAAAGCATCTAGAAGGTTAAAACAGGAGTGACTGTAAAGCAGAACTTTTTCATTAATTCGGTTGATGCTCTATTTTTCATAAAGTGAAGAATCACAGTCCTCCAATTGCTGCCATTTCAGAGCAGTTTAAAAGAGTGTATGCATTGATTTATGTATAAGCAGAAAGTTTAGGAAGGCAGCTAGCAATCCTAAGAGGGTGAGATGGGTGTGGGGGCACCAACAGAGGGAGAAAGAAGATGGGAAGAGCTTACCCCAACTGCAGGGTTGAGTACAAATGCTTTCTGTTTCTCTTGAAGCTTCTCCATCCTTTCTGCAATTTCACGGAATGTAGAATTCCAGTCCTCAATGGGATCATTTCTGGGGCCCAGAAAGACAGAGGTTTGAGGGGTGGAAGTGAATGATTGGGGTCAGAGATCAGATTGATGCTTTGACATTCCTGAATTGGTGGCAGCACTATGTTCCCAAGCCTCTCTAGCATTTAGTCCAGTGGGGAGCCATCAGAATAATAGAAAAGGCATGAGTGGCATGCAGAGCTGGAGGCACTGAGTGGCCTTGACCACATGTGTACTCTATGTGTGTGTTCACTCCTCCTACCAACAACATGTGTCTTTGTGGGAGAGTGAGCCCCAGGTTTATGAAGGGAACATTTTGTTATTACTATTCAGTCTGTGCCATTTTAGTAAATGCCTTTGCTGTGAGTTAATTGTAACCACTGCCTGACTATTGAAGATAAATCCACTGGAGAACTATAGTTTTAGGAATATGGACCCAGAGTACTTTGAACCTAGAGCAGTTTTTCCCCAGGGAATCCAACTTTCAAGAATAAATTGAGAGGAGGGAGCCCAAAGGGACACTACAGTGAGGCAGGGAACATTTTCAAATATTCAGCTATTGAGGTTCAAAAGTACCCTCGTGTAGTGTGGAAAGGCAGTGCCCACAATAGCTTGCTGTGAGATCTTGAGGGAAATTTTCATATATCCAGCTCCTAATAGAGTGCCTTGAATTTAGTAAGTGCCTGAAATATTTGTTTAATTGAAATGAAGTAATTTAACTTCTCTGAGTCTCAGTTTCTTGATTTGTAAAATGGAGACATTAATACTTGCATAATCTTCCTCATAGAATCATTCTGAGGATCAAATCAGTTAATGTATATAAAGTGATTTGCAATGTGAGTTATTCTAAGTGCTGCTATTACCATCACTACTAATCTAATAATATCTTTGAGTTTCCAGTCCTAAAGATCACCCTGCTCCTTGTATTTACTGACAAGGCTATGACTGAGCTAGCCATGTCCTCTGTATGGCCCAACAGGATCAGGACCATAAGAATATATAGAAATACTATTAGAAGGGGGCAGCTAGGTGGCACAGTGGATAAAGCGCCAGCCCTGGATTCAGGAGTACCTGAGTTCAAATCTGGCCTCAGACACTTGACACTTACTAGCTGTGTGAACCTGGGCAAGTCACTTAACCCCCATTGCCCCACAAAAAAAAAAAAAAAGACAAAAAAGAAATACTATTAGATATTAGAAATACTACACTGTGGGGGGCCGCTAGGTGGCGCAGTGGATAAAGCACCGGCCCTGGATTCAGAAGGACCCGAGTTCAAATCCAGCCTCAGACACTTGATACTTACTAGTTGTGTGACCCTGGGCAAGTCACTTAACCCTCATTGCCCCACGAAAGAAAGAAGGAAATACTGCACTGTGTCATGCTCATCCAGACCAGTACAAGAAGCCCTCTACATCATAGCATATATTATAAAAATGGAAATCTTTGAGGACTAAAGTATACTTGTGATGGAAAAACTATTAAAGAGCTAACAGTAGAGATTAGGGCCTATTGGATAGATACATCTTCCTTCATTTAATTAACCTGGGGGCAAATTATAAGGTGTTAAGATGTATGGAATATGTGTCTGAATAAATATTTGTTGATAATCAAACAAATTAATAAATAAACAAATGAGTAAGTAAGTGAATGAATGAAACGAGCTTTGGCTATGTGGGTATGAATTATTTAACTGAATTGAAAAGATTTCTTGCATCTATTTGATAATTATATGAAGATTCAGTTGGTACATAACAAATATTCCTTAAGTATTCCTTGAAACTATGAAAGAAAACTATTACATTATTTCCAAAAAATGAACTATGTGCCAGAGCCCCACTTACATTTAAAAACTTATTAGTTAGATTACCCATTAATGTATTTCAACCTTTATAGAAGTTATTTACTACCGGCTATGTTAAATAGTATTTCTTGTGAACAACTCCCTAACTAATTTGTTGCTAAGGCCTGTTGATTTTACCTTTGTAACATTTATCAAATATGTCCCTTTCCTCTGACACTGCCAGTACCTTGGTACAGGTACTCATCACCTGATAACTAGCCTATTGCAATATCCTGCTGGTTTGATCTCCCTGCCTTAAGTCTCCCCCCTTTCCATCCTCCACTCAGCTGCCAAAGTGCTTCCTAAAGCACAGGTCTGACCATGTCATCCCCCTCCTTCATAAACCCCAGTAGCTCACCATCACTATTAGGATCAAATATAAAAACCTTTGGCATACAAAGCCTTTTGTAACCTGTTTCACCACCACCTTTTTAGTCTTCTTACACCTTCCACCCCATCTGACTCCATATACCCTGGGATCCAGTGACACTGGCCTCTTTGCAGTTCCTCAGACAAGATGTTCCATCTCCCAACTATGTAATTTCATTAGCTGTACCTCAAACGTGGAATGCTCTCCCTTCTCATCTCCCCCTGGCTTCCTTTAAGTTCCAGTTAAAATCCCACCTAATATAGGAAGCCTTTCTTAATTCCCCTTAATTCTGATTCCTTCCCTTAGTTGATTATTCCCCATTTTTCCTGCATATAGTTTGTTTCTACATGAATTTTGTCTCCCTCATTAGACTGAGCACTCCTTGAGAACAGGTTTTGTTTTTTACCTTTCTTTGTATCCCTAGTGCTTAGGATGGTGCTGGTAACATAGTAGACATTTAAATAAATGTTTGTTGAAATGACAAACAGACTAATCTTCAAACTTTAGCGGATGCAAGGCCCCCCCCTTTTAATAAGTAGGCACAGTAGGCTATGCCTACATGGTAAACTTCTTTGCCCATACACACCACTTGACATTTTCCATTTCCCTCATTCACATTGTCTAGATTCAATCAATTTAAGATTAATTTGTGTTAATAAATGTCTTCTTTTAAAATATGGGCACCCCGGGAAGGTTAAAAGTATCACTCAGGGGCAGCTAGGTGGCACTGTGGATAAAGCACCAGCCCTGGAGTCAGGAGGACCTGAGTTCAAATCCGGCCTCAGACACTTAACACTTACTAGCTGTGTGACCCTGGGCAAGTCACTTAACCCCAACTGCCTTACCAAAAGAAAAAAAAAGTATCACTCATTCACACTTACTTGAGTGTGAATGAGATCAGACTGGAGTATTTTAGAGTTGGAAGGGACAACCTGCTAGGCCCACCCAATTCAGGAATCTCTTCTACATTGTACCTGATTACAACTCATCCAGTCTCAGGATACTTATAAAAATAGGGAGTTCACTATCCCAGGAGTAAACCTATACCATCCAACAGTTCAATGAATTGCTTTTCTCCTAATAACCACTTGAGATCTTCTCTATCCACCAAGACCTTGTAACTGATCAGAAAGACCTGAAGATCAGATCAACTTATCTCCCTTCAGCTCATTCAAGGAAATGCCTCCCCCACCCCTCAGTCGACTTTCACTTTTATGGGTGGAAGATTCCTGATATTTCTGATATTCTGAAGACTTACCTTGCCATGTTTACTGGATTGAATCCTACCAAAATAGGTAAGAAGACGTCTGGGTTATCCATACAGAAATCCATCTGACCAGCCACAAAAGGAGCCTGAGATGAGGCAAGAGAATAAGGCGAAATGAATAAAGAGGAGGGAGAAAAGATTTTTAAAAATAAACTATTAAGATATAAAAATAGACTATCAGCTCCCTGAAGACAGAGACTTCATTTCATACTTTTTCTAGATCCCCTACAGCATCTGGCTTAGTACAGCATCGAATCAATTCCTACAGAATAATACAATTGCTGCAGAGCTATGTGTGCCCTGTTCTCACATTCATAGAAGTGGGACAAAATTAGTGGGATCCAGGTCCAATTGCATCAGTAAGTCAAGAACCTATGATTTCACAGGTGTGGGAACTTCTTCACCACGTACAAAACATTAAACAGCTAAACAATGTTAAAGATCTGAGTTCAAATCTTACCTCAGAGAGTTTACTCAATTTCTCTTAACCTTAGCTTCCTCATTTGTAAAATGTGGATAATAATAAAATAAAATGAGATAACAGATGTAAAGTACTCTATCTTAGAGAATTATCTAAGGCTCAGAACCAAAGGCAGAATTTGAACCCAGGCCTGTCTTGACTCCTAGTCAAGCACCCTATCCACTGTACCATACTGCTTCTGAAGTCTAGAGATCTTGTTAATGTTATTATTGTCTTCCAGATCTTGGATCTATCTTCTTCCTAATTCTCTCCCCACCCCTATTCTCCTTACTTTCCATTCCACCTTTGCATTCATACTCACAGAGAGTCCAACAGAAATGCCAATGACAATTACTTGTTTCTTTCCTGTAGCAACCTGGAAGAGACAGAGGGGCTAATGAGTCCCAGGGCACTTGGAGGAGATCCCTACCTTGGACAAGGAGACCCACATCTTGGAGGTTCATAGGACACAAGCCCCTCCTGGGAGAAGGGACACAAATTAGGGAAAGTGATGAGGGATCAACTGAATATGGTCAAGGGTTTTTGTCCTTCTAAGGGGTCTGAGATTAGCTGTCACCGGATAGCTCTGACCTTCTTCAGTTCCTCAATCCCGTGCAAGGCGCTATCCTCAGTTCCCTCTCTAGAGGCCATCACAGACCTGAAGGGACAAACTCATGGTCAGTGATCCTCCTAGGACATTAAGAGCAGGTAAGCAGGTAAACAGGGTAGGTTGAGAACTCTACAGAGGTCATAGGTCCCCTTACCTGTCACCCCCTGCAATGAGATAGGTATAGAGAGGTTTCTGTCCCAAGCCTTTCATTAGTTGGTTAAAGGAAACCTGTCAGGAAAAAAGGATGTAAGGAAGTAGTAATAGTGAAGAAAAGAAAGTTGTCTTGAACTTTAACTCTAAAAGATCAGACTGGATAATCCTCTTTGTATAATATTTAACTCAATCCCACAAGGAATTTGACACTTAAATGCTTTTTCATGAGGGTAAATTGGAAAGATAAGATACTAGAGTGCTAGGAGATATCTAGGATGTGGTCAAAGAAAACTGAATACCATGGAAGATAGAGGTGGAAGGGAAAAGCTGGGCAGGAATCATGATCAGAATGATGATTAGGGGGTTCAGATAAGGTGGGCATCATTGGGATCAGAGCACTCACCGACATAAGAAATGCCATCCGGCCCGAAGTTCCCCCTCCACTCAGAACAACAAGCCCCCCTTCAGGATCCTAAGAAGCAATACACCCATAACTGTTACCAAGATCTGGTTGAAAAGAAGAAATGGACATCCCTCCCTTTATTAGTAAAGAGAAGAACCTGATGTCTCTCCTCTCATCCCTATATATAAGTGAAAAAATGAACAATACAAATGAGAAGCAGTGGGCTATAGTGTACAAAGGGTTGGCCTTGGAGTCAGGAAAACTTGAGTTATACTATACATACTAGCTGTGTGAACATGAACAAACTATTTACTTCTCAATCCACCCCACTCTTCAGCAAGTCTCTAATACTCTCAGTTATGAATGAGTTGTTAATCTGTGTCTATGGAGGATGTTTCCACACAAGGAGTTCTTTGAACCACCTAGTCCAACTCCTCACTTTATAGACGAGGTAACTAAGGCCCAAAGAGGCTAATAGTGTTGCCCAAGGTCATACAGGTAATCACTGACAGTGATAGGATTTGGACTAGCTGGACCAGCCAAGTCCTCAGAACTCTTTCCAGTATACGGCCTCTCTGTCATGAGGGTGGAATTTGGGGCAATGATACACAATGACCCTAGAATGGGTTGGAATGTTTTTAATACCACCAAACAGAGGAAGGAATGATAATTCAGTCAGGAATAGTTATGTGGGGTCTCGCTTACCATCCCCAAACAATTCTTAGGACATATTCTCAGATTGTATTGAAAGGTATTGAGTGGCTAGATTCCCAGATTTATATAGAGGTCAGATGTAAGCTATTATGTCATGCAGTGCTGGAGTGATGGGGTCAAGGAGCATGGACCAGTAGCAAAAAAGGAGAGGGGGTTCTAGAAATCAACCAGGAAGGTGGAATGATAACTTTGAAGCATCAATAACTTTGCTGGGATTTCAGAAACCAGTTTTAACTAGAATTGAGTACAGTTTAAACCTTAAACATACTCGGGTTGTATTAAGAGGTGACAGGTCCAAGAAAGTAGGACCATAGACTCCTCTGGTTATTGTTTCCTTACACCTGTGACAGCACAAACCCAGACCAAAAAAAAAAAAGGGGAGTGAACTAAATGATCAGGGATTGGAGCTGGGAGTCCTGAAAGTAGAACCAGATCTTCCTGAGGTGGAGCTAAGAGAAACAGGAGAATATAATGACAAGTGGTATAAAAAGAAGGGGAGAAGGAAAAACATAATATTAAGCGGGACTAGAAAGGATAAGAGAGGAAAAGAAAGAAAGGAACAGGAAAACAGAAGATCAGGGCACCAGGAGATAATGGATTATCTAGACAGGGGGATTGATAAGCATTAGTACCTTCAGTACTTCCTGAACTTTTCCAGCCACTTGGACCATGGTTGTTAAGATCGATTCACTGTAGAGCCGCTGTGAGGAACCAAATTGAGGTCAGATCTCGAGAGGAGGCCCCAGGCCAAAGTTCTCTCATGTTGCTATCCCTGGATTTGAAGGACTGGGGACTGGGATCCAAGGGCGGAGGCCATTGTCAAGAATGGGGGGAAGGAGATGTCAAGGTAGAGATTAGGCTTGGAGTGGATAGATCCAGTGTTTTTAGGGTAAAAATATTAAGGAGTTACCTGGTAGGCAGGCACAGCTTGTCCTTCCTCCTGGAAGATCTCAGCTTCACACTGCCCCAAGAGCTGTACGATTTGTTCAGCATTCGCCCTATCTAAATTCTTGGTCAGAGGATTCGACTTTTCTGTGATTGGCAAGGATGCTTCGTAGCCAGACAACTAAAAGGGAGACACAATCAACAACAAGAATTTATCTATTTGCCAGGCATTGTCCTAGGAGCTCACAAAAGTGAGACAATCCCTGCCCTCAAGGAGCTCACATTCTACTGGGTAGGATGTAAGGAAGTAGTAATAGTGAAGAAAAGAAAGTTGTCTTGAACTTTAACTTTTAGAGATCAGAGACTTGTAAGTAAATACAGTACGTATGCAAATAAAGTGATTTCAGGGGGAGAAGCTACAACATATCACCAGCTAATACCTGAGAAAATCAGATAAGGCCTCTTATAGAAAGTGTCACCAGACTGGGCTTTTAGGAATTGGAAAGCATACACATTTAAATTGGAACTGTTGGCAGGCACAAGGATATGCAGGGGGTAGACATATAGAGACTCAAGTACTAGATTTCTTGTTCCATTGGGGAAAGAAGGGTGTGAGGAAGAATTACAATGGAGAAGGGAGTAAAAATGGGGTAAGGAGGATAGGACAGTGGATGAAGAGTAATAGAAGCCAACCCAAGGGAGGGGTTTGGGGGAAGGATGTAAATATAGAGAAGGGCTTTTACCTCCCATTTGCCTGGCTCAGGGGTCTCGATCACATGTCGAAACCGTTTTGTCCCAGGCATGGTCTCGAGCTCCAGCCACTCTGTCTTGACTGATCCTCTGGCTTCACAAAATCTTTTGTCTCTGACTATGTTGACCCCATGTCCAGCTGGCAGAGGCTTATCAGAGCTCCAGTGATGATTAACTGGTTTCCCCTGGTCTTGTGTACCTCCCCCTGGTCAATTTTTCTCTTACCCAAACCCTAGCATTCTTCTCAATCTGGGAAACACCCTGCAAGAGAGACCCCCTGGACTCTCTCCTAACATTTCCTCTACCTCCTCTCCCCTTCTCCTTATCCCTTAATCTGTTTGTTTCCACTTGCCAGAGTAGGGTCAATGTCTAACCATAGTGGTTCAGTGGGTGTCATGTCCTTTCCTGGAGGTGAGGGCAGGGCTATAGACTCAAAGGGAGGGAGACACGCTGGGAAAAGTCAGCACTGGACTGGGAGACATCTAAAATCAGGATTCTTTTGGAAATCAGAGATCAGGGATCAGGGTCCTCTGGGATGTTCAAGGTCAGAGGTTGAATGAACCCATGGGTCATAGCTGTATCACATGTTCAGATTACATGATCCTCTTCAACCCAGCTCCCACCCATAACATATACTTCCCCAGAGGAGAAAAATAAAGGCTAAAGAGAGAACTCCAAATGTGTACAATGTACCACAACAGACATGGAAAAATATAAACTAAATATACTGTACTAAGAAATAGAAGTCCAAGTCTCTGCCCCAGCTACAGCCTAGTTAGGGATCACAAGAAAATGTATAGAGTAATGTATAAATAATGTATAAATAAGCATATAGCAAGGGTTGTACTGGGGTATTTCCCATGGATCTTGGGCATTGCTTCTGGCCCATTCCAGTGAGACATGCTCCAGCCCTTCAATAAGAAACACGTGATCTTGGATGGTGGCTATAATCCCCTTAATTTTACAGAGACAGATTTATTGAAAATTAGAAAACTTTTGCAATGTTTTGTTCCTGTACAATGACAGTAAGTGTTAAGCAAGATAATCATAATATTGAACCTATGGTTCACTCAGGGGAAGAATGGTGGGTATTACTTTTTTTTTTTTTTTTGCAGGGCAATGGGGGTTAAGTGACTTGCTCAGGGTCACACAGCTAGTAAGTGTCAAGTGTCCGAGGTCGGATTTGAACTCAGGTACTCCTGAATCCAGGGCCGGTGCTTTATCCACTGCGCCACCTAGCTGCCCGGGTATTACTTTTTTAACTTTTATTCAGTCAGTTTTTGGGCTGACCTATCATTTGTTACTGTTGGTCAGTTTCACAGTAGAAAAAGGATTTTCTCCCCTTAGAAAAGAAGACTTTGCTGTCCCATTTATTTGTATCTAACTTAGAAGATGTGATTTCAGGTTTGGTTTAATGTCAAACTTTTGTTGTTTTGGGTTTTTTTGTGTTGGTTTTTTTGTTTGTTTTTGCAAGGCAATGAAGGGTTAAGTGACTCGCCCAAGGTCACACAGCTAGTAAGTGTCAAGTGTCTGAGGCTGGATTTGAACTCAGGTACTCCTGAATTCAAGGGCCAGTGCTTTATCCACTGCGCCAACTAGCTGCCCCCCCAATGTCAAACTTTTTTAAAAAGCACCTACTCTTTCATTCTCTAGATAAACATGCCAGATAATCTGGGGACAGGATGACAATCCTACTTTTTCTCTTGATAAATGCACTGTACTGGTGCCTCTAATGGGTATAGGGCTTGGAACTAGAACATTTAATGTTTCTTCTTCATTTTCTTCTAATAACTTCATATATGATGATGGAGATCAACCCCTCACTTTACTTTTCTCATGTTCTCCATAAGCTAGTCATCATTTTCCACAGAGAAGAGCAAAATGATGACATCTCCCCATGTAATTTGTTATTGTTGTTGTTTTTTTGTGTGAGGCAATTGGGGTTAAGTGATTTGCCCAGGGTCACACAACTATTAAGTGTTAAGTGTCTGAGGCTGTATTTGAACTCAGGTCCTCCTGACTCCAGGGCCGATGTTCTATCCACTGAACCATCTAGCTGCCCCTCCCCATGTAACGTTAAGCAGTATTTGGTGACTTTCAACAGTATGTGGAAAGATTATTTTTACTTTCTGCCTTTTAATCATGTTTGATCCCATTGCCACAGAAACAGATCATTGTAAGCTGGAATCCTCTGAAACTTTTTTGAAGTGTTTGGGATGGTTGCTTTGTTGTTAAACATATCAGCTAGAGGTCTGGCATATGATTTAGATAAAGGGGCTGGACAAAACTTAGGTGAATATTTAGGGAAAGTGTCATGATCTTTCCCAACCACGATGCTTTCCCCCCATAACTGGTAAAAGTTGAAGCTTCTCTCTTTTGTCTGGACATTCATCATGGCAGAAGGCAACCCTAATTCAGAAAGGCATCCACCAGGCATTAGGAAATCATATGATATTAAAACCATAAATAACAAGGAAGGGCATCAAAGAGTAAAACATTATCTGAGGGCAGCTAGGTGGCGCAGTGGATAGAGTACTGGCCCTGGATTCAGGAGGACCTGAGTTCAAATGGGACCTCAGACACTTGACACTTACTAGCTGTGTGACCCTGGGCAAGTCACTTAACCCCAATTGCCTCACCAACAAACAAACAAACAAACAACAACAACAACAAAAAAAAAACATTATCTGAACCTTTTTTTAATAACAAAGAACTGGAAACAAATTATATGCCCATTGACTGGTGAATGGATAAACAAATTGTGTCACATGAATGCAAAAGAGTATTACCTTTCTATGAGGAACAATAAACATGATGAATATAGAGCAGCATTGGAAGACTTCTGAACCAACCAACTCAAAGTGAAATAAGCAAAATCAAGAAAACAATATACAATAATGATGACAACAATGTAAATAGGTTTAACAATAAAACAATCAGAACTGAATATTGAACATTTATGATTCCTTAGCTTGACCTTAAATAAGAGAAATAAGAAGGCATCGCCTCCCTTCTACATTACCATCAATTCTTTGCAGAGGTAGGGGTCTATGGGTATGGAAGACCACACATAATGTTGGAATTTTCCAATATGTTGGTTAGTATTGCTAAAGCAGATTTTCCCCCTTTGTTTTATTAATTGTCATAAATGATGGATCTCTTGGCTAAGGAAAGGGGACAGATCCATTAGGAAAGGCAGAAGATATGAAGCTAACGCTTGTTTCATTTGGCTTTCCCACAGAAACTACACTGTTACTATATCATCAAGAATCAAATGAAATGTTATGGGAACAGTACTTTGCATGACAGTTGAAAAATGTCTTTATGTGAGGTACTTCTTCCTATGGAGTGAGGGGGAGTGTGGAGGTTTTATTTTTGGTATAAGAGAATTTTATAAAGAGTCAGTGAGGAGCTGGCAAATACAGTATATTCTGGAAAGACTATTTCCTGTGATGACTAAAGAGAGAACAAAGGAAAAGGATTTACTTAGCTTCTCCCCTGAGAGACTGGATTTAACTCTTATTTTGAGGGAAAAAAATATGAAGAAAATTATTAAAAGACTACAATCAGTATTTGGAATGAACTAAATAGTTAAATTGTGTTTCTGGAAGCAGAAGTAGAAGGCTGAGGTGATGCTAGCTATGATCTTTTGACCAGTGAAAATATTGTCAAGAGTTGTCTTTGTCTTTATTATAGATTCAATTTGTTAATAAATTGTGTATGAGTGACTACTACTGGGAAAAGAGGTTTCTCCAGTTTCTTTATTAAATAATATTTAGACTTCCAGCCAAGATAAGTGTCTAAACAAAGGCAAACTGCCCAGCTCCCACAAACCTCTTCCAGTAAAACCCTGAAATTTGCACCAGAACAAATAACAAATGAGAAATACAATGAGAAACTATAGCAAGTGACTTCTTCCATCCCAGAACTGTACAGAAATGCAGCCCGAGGGCAATAGGAGGTTGATAGGGCATACCAGGAAAGTTGGCTCCCAAGCAGGAGATTTCCTCAGTTTTATCAGAGATGATAAGGGATATGCAGATTGCAAGGCTCTGTGTAAGGAGGCTGTGAGAGTGGGGGGGCCTCAGGGTGGGCAGAAAGCCCCAGGATGGGGACCTTGGAAGCCCTGAGGAGCAATAGCAAACAAGCCATGGCAACAACCAGAGTACAGGACAGCAACAATTAGACCAGGACAGCTTAAGCCCAGGGGCTCTGAGATGCCTAACAATATGTCCTTAGATGCTAGAGAGGTTCCTGAAGATCCATCACTCTGAACCTCAAAGATCCTTGGTGGCCAAACACTGGAAGTTGGAGGTCAGCACAGGAACCCAGGGAGAAATCAAGTACATCCAACAATCCACCAAAACATGGATCAGAGAGTAGAGCCAGTCTTGCCACAAAGCTCTAGTTTTGAGACTAAGGCTGGAGAGATGAATAAATTGAGGAAAACATCAACCAGTATTAAAAATGATTGCAAATCTAAAGATCCCCCAACAGGAGAGATTAATTCCATGGTAACTGTAAGCAGAGACTCAAAGGAAAAAATAAATTTTCCACAAGAACTACACGAGTATGTAAAAGAAATGAAGTGGGGGGGGGCGGCTAGGTGGCGCAGTGGGTAAAGCACCGGCCCTGGATTCAGGAGTACCTGAGTTCAAATCCGACCTCAGACACTTGATACTTACTAGCTGTGTGACCCTGGGCAAGTCACTTAACCCCCATTGCCCCGCAAAAAAAAAAAAACAAAAACAAAAAAGAAATGAAGCAAGAGATAAGAAATGAAATACAAGTGTTGGAGGAAAAATTGGAAAGAAAATAAATAGCTTAAAAAATAAAGTGATAAACCTTGCCCTAGCAAAGGATTTCTTTCAAACTAGAATAAACCAAGCAGAAATCAATGACTCAAGAGATCAGCCAAGATGGTTGAATAAGAGAAAGCAATATATCCCATTTGCCCGCCATGACTACTCCAGCAAAGATCTAAGACTGCCAGACTGGTTAGTGCTTGGGAAATCTAGGAGAAACCATAAAGGGCATGTTCTAGCCCAAAGGACAAATTTGATCTATGGGCAAATGACCAGGGCAAGAGCCATGGAATAGGGATGGGCCAGAATTGTGGACACATTCCCAGTCCCAGACCAGGAGCATGAGGTCTCCCAAAGGAGAGGAAATCAAGGATTCAGCCCCCAAGGCTCCAAATAGGCAGTAATGCTCCCAGAATGAATCTAGAACTCAGTCCCAGGGCATGAAGAATCAGCAGCATGGGTCACACAGAGCAAATCCCAGATACCCAGTGGTCCAGGCCAACCACACAGTCTCCCCATTTAGTCCCTGTGGTGCAGAACACGGCTGAACCAGCAGCACAGCAGACTTAGCCTTGAGCCCAGGCCAGTAACAGGGTCTCCCAGAGGGGCCTTTTTGAGGACTTCTCAGGACTCTGAACAGGGCTGTGCCAGAAATCCCTGTAACCCAGAGAAAAATCAAGAACTCCGTCCCAAACCCAGAGCAAGGCTAGGTCAGAAACACAGTTGCTCTGAACCTGCTAAGATTTTCAACTAGCTGACAAGAGCTGGAGACAATTACTTTCTATTAGAGAATGAACCAGATGCAAATCTGCAGCCTTGTTTCCTCTACCCCTGGAGGGAAGCAATGGAAAGATGACCTTGATTTGACTGCATAGGACCTGCTGAAAGACTACAGCTTCCTTGCTCAAGGTGCCTCTGACATACTTGAAAAACACAGCACTCAATATCCAAAGACCATAGTGGCAGAAACAAAGCTACAAAGGCCAACCAGAAGCATGCAGAGTCTGGTCCCAATATAAAGTCCAAATCTAAGAAATAAAGCTGGGGCAGCTAGGTGGTGGAGTGGATAAAGCACTGGCCCTGGATTCAGGAGGACCTGAGTTCAAATACAGCCTCAGACACTTGACACTTACTAGCTGTGTGACCCTGGGCAAGTCACTTAACCCTCATTGCCCAGGAAAAAAGAAAAGAAAAGAAAAGAAAAATAGCTGGAAGAATGAGTAAACAAAAAAAGATAAAGAGTTCTTATGATGCCAGGGATATCTAAAACACAAACCCAAAAGGAAGAATATCTCCAAAACACCTAAAAGCAAAGCCCTTCCCCTCAAAAAACCCCTCATAGCCTGGCCACAAAATCAATGAGAATTACTAAAAGAAATGAAGTAAATGTCTAAAATAAGAGAAAATAGAGGAGCAGCTAGGTGGCACAGTGGATAAAGCACCGGCCCTGGATTCAGGAGGACCTGAGTTCAAATCCAGCTTCAGACACTTGACTCTTACTAGCTGTGTGACCCTGGGCAAGTCACTAATCCTCATTGCCCCACAAAAAGAGAGAGAGTGAGAGAGAGAGAGAATAAGAGGAAGAAATGACAATATAAATGAAGTAAGAATGATAGGGGAAAGGGGCAGCTAGATGGCACAGTGGATAGAGCACCAGCCCTGGAGTCTGGAGTACCTGAGTTCAAATCCGGCCTCAGACACAACACTTATTAGCTGTGTGACCCTGGGCAAGTCACTTAACCCCAACTGCCTCACTAAAATAAAAACAAAAACAAGAATGATAAAGGAAAGAACTGGAAAATAAATGTGACCTTTGAAAGAAAGACCTGGAAAGAGAATGAACAGTTTTGCACAAAAGCTATAAAATCATACCCAAGTAACAGAATCTTTGGAAATTAGAATGGCCCAAACAGAAGTTAATGACTCTATGAGATAATAAGAAATATTAAGACAAAAATCAAAAGATGGAAAAAATAGAAGAAAATTTAAGTTATATCAAAACATCTGACCTGGAGGGCAGCTAGGTGGTGCAGTGGATAAAGCACCGGCCCTGGATTCAGGAGGACCTGAGTTCAAATTTGACCTCAGAAACTTGACACCAGCTGTGTGACTCTGGACAAGTCACTTAACCCTCATTTCCCCACCCCCCCTCCCCAAAAAATATGACCTGGAAAACAAATCAAGGAGAAATAATTTGAGAATCATTGGGCTAGACTTAAGGGTCAAGTCAGCACCTCTTCTCACATCAGCCCCTGATAGGGCTGCACAACTAGACCCAGGTGCTTGTGCTAGGAGATACACACTATACTTCCCTTTCTGCTGCTGCATTCTATGCCAGCATATTCCCTGCTCCTGCCCTCACTAGAGCATTCTGCAGCAACAAGCAATAGAACTTAACTCTGTCGTTGCCCTTTCCCACCCCATTCTTTGTATAGATGGTGGAGAGGTATATAAAATGGAAGCATGCTCTACCAGGGCAGCAGCACAGGTATTGCACTGCTGCAGTGCTCAGCCAGAGAATTAATGACTGGAGGAAACTGGGGCAGGGCATCAGTGTGTTGTGGGGTTCCACCAACCCTGAAGAAAAGGGACTGACATTGAGCTGGGGCCAAACTTGTCCCTCAGAAATCACTTGGGACAGGTACTAAAGCCAGTGAAAAGTAAATTCCTCAGAATTCATTCTTCCCCAGGGAAGAGACTGAGATAGCTATGATGTCCAGCCTTTGGAGAAATCCATCATCAAAGGGAATAGAAAATATAAGAAAAAAAGACTCAAATTGCCAGAGGAGGACAGGAAACAGAAAGGAAGAAAACGGAGAAATCTTGAGCATGAGCAGATAAACCAGGAGAAAAGATATTAAAACAGAAGGGAAGATGTCCTTCAGAACATCTAAAAATCTAAACAGTCCAAATATCTCTAAAAAATATTGCAAGACAAAGTAAAATGAATTAACATCTGATGAGGCAGAAGACTCTTTGGATTCCAAGGACAACATTTAACCACAGCTGTGTCATGGGGGAAATTGGTAGTATGGGGGTCCTTAGGTATTCCTCTTTAAAGAATTATACCCTCGGGGCAGGGTATAAATAGGTGGCACAGTGGATAGAGCACCGGCCCTGGAGTCAGGATTACCTGAGTTCAAATCCGATCTCAGACACTTAACACTTACTAGCTCTGTGACCCTGGGCAAGTCACTTAACCCCAATTGCCTCACTACTTAAAAAAAAAAAGAATTATACCCTCTCACACACAAGTCCAATTAGAATAAAATTGTCTTTTATTTGGGTGCTAGAGAAAGTAAACAAGAGAGGTCAAAAACTTTTCTCAAGGGGAGATGGCACAGAGACATCATTCTCTGAGATACCTATCTCCTCTAACAGGAGAAAGGCAAAAGTTTTCATAGATGATAGATGAGGTGATCACCACCTGACAATGGAAAGTTCCCTTTGGGGATGAGGGAAAGCTTGAATGAGAGGTGGTGGTCTGGACTTCTGGAGTTATGTCTGTCCCCCGGTTCCATCAGGTAGCAGCCACACCTAATGGGCTTCTCTCTCTTACTTCTCAAGGTGTGTTCATCCTTTAGCTAGTAGGCCAGTTTAAACTTTAATAGTCACAAATTCCTTGATATGTCCCAACCTCATAACAGCAGGATGTTCTTAAATGATTCAAGAGAGAAATAAGAATCATGAAAGCAGAATTTATGTCTTACATAAGCAGAAATAATTTGCAGAATAAAAAAAATTTTAATCCACAGTGGCAAATATCTCCAAAGAAACAAAAGAGAAAACAAGTAAATATGCAGAAATAAAAGATACTATAGAAGAAGAAAATTAAAGTCAAACAGGATCTTACAAGAAAAACATATTAATTTGAAGTCAAAATGCATAGAAACAACTCGAATAGAAGAACATGACAAGTCAAACAATCTGAACACCATAGTATAAGAAATAATAAAAGAAAACTGATCAGAACTTCTGAAACAAAGGTGCAAGTTGAAAAAACCCATAGATTGCCTCTAGGAAAAAAAATAAACAAACCTTAAGCTGCAAACACCAAAGCATTGTAGTTAAATTTAACAATTCCAATCCAGCCTCAAACACTTGACACTAGCTGTGTGACCCTGGGCAAGTCACTTAATCCTCATTGCTTCACAAAAAGAAAAAAAAGAAAAAAAAGAAAGAAAGAAAAGAAGAAATTCCAATTACCTCAAAAATATATCACTGGGGGGCAGTCAGGTGGCACCGTGGATAAAGCACCAGCCCTGGATTCAGGAGGACCTGAGCTCAAATCTGGCCTCAGACACTTGACACTTACTAGCTGTGTGACCCTGGGCAAGTCACTTAACCCTCATTGCCCCCCCCAAAAAAAACAAAAAACAAAAAAAGAGTTTTAGTACCAAGGAATCACAATCGGGATCACAGGAGATTTGGCAACTTACACTATAAAGGAACAGAAAACTTTAAAGATGACATTTTAAAAGGTAAAAGATATAGTCTTACAAATGGAAAGAAAGGCAACAAGTATTTATATAGAACCTTCTATCTGTCAGGCATTGTGCTAAGAGATTTTCATAAGTATTGTTTCATTTGATCTTCCCAACAACCCTGAAAAGTTATTGTTTAGTCAATTAGTCATGGTTTAAGTCTTCATGATTCCATTTGGGGTTTTCTTGGCAAAGATACTGGAGTAGTTTGTCCCTTCCCTCTCTAGCTCATTTTATAGATGAGGAAACTGAGGCAAACAGGGTTAAGTGACCTACCCAGAGTAATATAGTTAGTAAGTGTCTGAGACCAGATTTGAACTGATTCTAAGCTCTATAGTCTATCTACTGTACCACCTAGCCTCCTTTAACCAAGGATAATTTACAATTTACAATCAAGGGTAACTTAATTAGCAAAACAGTAAAATAATAGGGGGGAGGAATGAATTTTTAAAGAAATAGAGAAATTCAGCAATACAATGATCCAAGACAACTCCAAAGGACTCATGATGGAAAATGTTCTCCATATCCAGAAAAAAGAACTGTGAGTTCTGAATGCAGATTGAAGCACACTGTGTTTGTTTGGGTTTTTTTTTTTTTTTGAGGTTTTTCCCTTTTGTTAGGATTCTTCTTTCACAACATCACTAATGCAGAAATATGTTTCATGTGATGATACCTATATAACCTATATCAGATTGCTTTCTGTCTTGGGGAGGGGGGAGGGAAGGGAGGAAAGGAACTAAAAATCTTATAAAAACAAATGTGGGGGCAGGTAGGTGGTGCAGTGGATAAAGCACCGGCCCTGGATTCAGGAGGACCTGAGTTCAAATCTGGCCTTAGACGACATTAGCTGTGTAACCCTGGGCAAGTCACTTAACCCTCATTGCCCCACCCCACCCCAAAATGTGGAAAACTATCATTACATATAATTGAAAAATAATAAAATGCTTTTATGTTTAAAAAAAAGAGAGAGTTTTCAAGAATTCCATATTGAGGAAAAAAACAATAGAGCAGAGTAGAAACTTTGAAATGAAAACACAGGAACAAAGAGGACCATACAATGGTAAATACAAGTGAATAATTCAAATGAATTTTAAGGAGGAAGTGTTTACATTGTAATTCAGAACAATAATGTCATCTAGGGTCATAGAGACAATCAAATTACAAAGAACCCTAAAAGTGATTTTGTTATGTGTTGGCCTTAAAAGAGGAAAAAATGGAGGGGGCAGAGAAGAAAAGAAGAGAAATGGGGAAAGGAAGAATTCACATAATTAGGGAATGCAAGTAAAAGTCTATATAATTGATGAAGGCGTTTTCATATGAACTGGTCAATGGAGGGTTGAACACACACATACAAACAGTTTTGGTGTACAAATACATTCAACTCTACAAGGAAATGAAGTTTTCTGTTCCTTTATAGTGTAAGTTGCTAAATCATCTGTGATCCTGATTGTGATTCCTTGGTACTCAAACTCTTTTTGGTTGCTTGTTTTAGTTGCTTGCAATATTTTACCTTTCATCTGGAAGCTTTGGATTTTGCCTATGATTTTCTTGGGAATTTTCATTTTGGGGTTTCTTTCAAGTAATGATAGATTCTTTTTTTTTTAACTTTGCTCTATTTTTCTAAAATGTCAAGGCAAATTTCTTTCATGATTTCTTGAAATATGATATCTATGATCTATTCTTGGTCATGGCTTTCAGGTTGTCCAGTGATATATTTTTGCGTTAATTGGAATTGTTAAATTTAACTACAATGCATTTTGGTGTTTGCAGCATAGGGTTTGTTGGGTGTTTGCAGCATAGGGTTTGTTGATTATTTTTTTTCCTGGAGGCTATCTATGGGTTCTTTCAACTGGCACCTTTGTTTCAGAAGTTCTGGTCAGTTTTCTCATGTTGTTTCTTGTACTATGGTTTCAGATTGTTTTGATTTGTCATGTTCTTCTAGTCAAGCTGTTTCTATGCATTTTAACTTCAAATTAATTTGTTTTGCTTGTAACATCCTGTTTGACTTTAATTTTTATATAATTGAACATGTATAACCTATATATGATTGCTTACTGCCTCAGGGAGGGGGAGTCAAGGATAGAAGGGAAGAAGGACAAAATTTGGAACTCAAAACTATAAATAAAAATGTTTATTATTTAAAAAAAGAAAACTGCATAATCTATTAGAACTAGAGAGCAAAATGAAGGCAGAAAGAACTGTAAAAAATTATTATTAATAATAATCTAATCTAGTCTGAAAAAATTATCTAATTGGACTTATAAAAATTATGATTATATGAAAAATGATAAGTTTTAGGAAATTATAAGTGGGCCATAAGTCCCATCTGGGTCGCCATTCAAATGTAAAAATATTTTTGATGACCATGACTAATTTGGGGGGCTAAATCTGACTGGGGTGACTAATCTGGGGACTTTTGACTATTTAGCTATCTGACTGCATCCAATTCAATATGGGCCGTTTATAAAGTTCCACCACACTGCTCCATTCCCAAATTGATAAGCAAAATATTAAGAAGCCTCTTAACTAATTAAAGCAGAGTTTATTTATGAGATACTATTTAAAATTAAGAATACAGGGAAATAAAATGTACAACCTGACTGCATTGCGGTGCATCTCTTTGTGCCTCGAACTTTTTTAATACAATAAGGGCCTTAGCCCCCTCATGCCTCAGGGTATTTTCACTTGCTCAGTTACTTTCACTAACTCTGCCTGTACCCTTTCACTTTGTAAATCCCCCTGCTTCTAACTTTCCTCTCCTTACTGCTGCCGATGAACCCCTGTGTTTCTCTCTCACCGATCTTCTGTCTGTCTGCTCTGTCAGTCTGCCCTTCGGCCTCTCTTTTCCCTGCTCCTAGTCCTTCTCATCTTCTCCTGCGTCCTTGTAGCCCCCTCTCTAGTCTGCCACACTCCAACCTTTCTAATCTCATCAGCCGCTGCTTGACCTCTTCTCCATCTTGTCCGTCCCCCAGAGTCTAACCCCCAGGTCTATATATACCTTTCTTTTCTCCACTCAAATCTCGGGGCTTCCTGCGCCCCCACAGATCAAGCTAATCTGTCAGCCAGGGCTGCCGCTGGTGGGGGGGGGGGAAGGGTGCGCTTCAGCCTCATGTGCCTCAGCACAGGCTATCCCAGAGCCCAGCATCTCTCAGATACCTCCACTCAGGTTGGAGGGAGCTGGGGGGTTTTTCCCCCCAGCTGTCTGACCTGGCATCTTGTACAGCCCAAAGGGCTTTTTGGCTCAGCTGAAGCAGAGTGGGGAAGGGCACCAGTACCTCCCACACAGAAGAGACCCTGAGGGCCTAAAGCTTTCTTTTTTTTTTTAACTGCTTTATTTTATTTTATTTTTTTAATTAATAAAGTATTTTATTTTTTTCCATTACATGTAAAGATAGTTCTCAACTTTTGTTTATACAAGCTTTACAATTTCAGATTTTTCTCCCTCCCTCTCCTCCCTCCCCCCTCCCCTAGACAGCAGGTAATCTGATATATATATATATATATACACATAATAACATTAAACATATTTCTGCATTAGTCATGTTATGAGAGAAAAAATCAGAGCAATGATGAAAAACCTCAAAACAGCATCAAAAACAAAAGAAATAGTATGGTTCATTCAGCATCTATACTCCGCAGTTCTTTTTTTTTTTTCTTGGATTTGGAGATCCTCTTCCATCACAAGTTCCCTGGAACTCTTCTGTGCCATTGCATTGGTGAGAAGAATATAGTCCATCACAGTAGATCAACACTCAATGTTGATGATACTGTGTACAATGTTCTTCTGGTTCTGCTCATCTCACTCATCATCAGCTCACGCAAGACCCCTCCAGGTTTCTCTGAACTCCTCCTGCTCATTGTTTCTTACAGCACAATAGTATTCCATTGTATTCATATACCACAACTTGTCCAGCCATTCCCCAATTGATGGGCATCCCCTCAACTTCCAATTCCTTGCCACCACATAAAGAGCAGCTATAAATATTTTTGTACATGTGGGTCCCTTTCCCCTTTCCATGATTTCTTTGGGAAAAAAGACCCAAAAGTGGTATTGCTGGGTCAAAGGGTATGCACAGCTTTATCTCCCTTTGGGCATAATTCCAAATTGCTCTCCAGAATGGTTGGATCAGTTCACAGCTCCACCAACAATGGATTAGTGTTCCAATTTTCCCACAGCTTCTCCAACATTTATTATTTTCCTTTTTTGTCATTTTAGCCAATCTGATAGGTGTCAGGTGGTACCTCAGAGTTGTTTTTATTTGCATCTCTCTAATCATTAGAGATTTAGAGCATTTTTTCATATGGGAATAGGTAGCTTTGGTTTCTTCATCAGAAAACTGCCTGTTCATATCCTTTGACCATTTCTCAATTGGGGAATGACTTGGGTTCTTATAAATTTGATTTAGTTCCCTATATATTTTAGAGATGAGGCCTTTATCAGAAGTACTGGCCTCAAAAATTGTTTCCCAGCTTTCTGCTTCCCTTCTAATTTTGGGCCTAAGGCTTTCTAATCTCAGCCCAAAGGTAGGGTCCCCAAATCAAAATAAATTTCCACAGAACCTACCTATCAACTCCTAATAGGAACTTCAAAAGGAAAAGTTCCAGAATGTCATAGCCAAATCCAAAGCTCCCACATCAAATTAAAAATAGAGCAAGCTTCCAGAAAGAATTAATTCAGGTACTAAGGAACTATAACCAAGAACAACAAGATCTGGAAACTTCTACTATAAATGAAAGGAGAGCTTAGAAAGCAATATTCCCAAAGGCTACAGATACAGAGTTTACATCAAAGAATTACTTACCCGGCAAAGCTGAGTATATAATCCTATGGGAAGAAAAATGGACTTTTTTTAGTCCATTAGAATAGAGGCCTATTTATTGGAATAGAGTGTTTCTGATGAAAAGACTAGAGCTGAATAGAAACTTTAAAAGATAAACACAAGAGTCCAGAAAAATTTTAAAGGGTAATTGTATTGGAGTAACTCAGTTGGAAGGAGTTACAAGTAAGTTAACATTCTAATGGGATGAAAAGAATCAAATATCCCTTTGGAATCTTAATGTCTTCAAAAGGCATTGGGGGAGTTAAATAAGACAAGTTCTGATGGAGGTAAGGATGGTGGATTCTGTTGAGAGTTGGAAGAGGTGAGAGAAAAAGGTAAGAGGAGAAATATACTAATGTTAAAAAGAGGAAGAAGAGGTTGGAACTTACTATTTCTCATAATTGAGGTGCTTGAGAAGAATATATAAACATAGATAAAGGGATTGGAGGGATACACATCAGATAAATTTCACTCATCTAAAACAGACAAAGGAGGGATTAACACACATACACTCACGGTTTGATATAGAAATGTACCTAACTCAACAGGGAAACAAGGGGGAGCAGAGGGAGAGGATTAAGAGAAAGGATAATACCAGAAAGGGAATAGTCATAAGCAAAAGAAACTTCCTAATCCTAAAGGGGTTTAAAAGAAGAAAATAGAAAATTAAAGGAAATCATGAGACTCTAAGTTTGGTGCCTTAGATAACCTCTTAAACAGCTGAACAAACTGTTGTATGAATGAATGTAAAGGAATATTATTATGCTTTAAGAAATTATGAAAGGGACAATTTCTGGGAATCCTGGGTAGTATAAATGGATGCAGAGTGAAGTGAGCAGAACCAGGAGAACAATTCACATAAGAACTGAAACATTGTAAAGGAAAAAAAAGAATTTTGAAACACTTAAGAACTCTGAACAATGCATTAACCAACCAGGTCTCCAGAGAACCTACAATGAAGCATGTTGCCTACCTCCTAACAGAGAAAGGAAAGAAGGAAACAAGCAATTAAATGTTTTCTATGTGCCAGGCACTGTGCTAAGCACTTTACAAATATTATCTCATTTAATCCTCACAAAACCCTGGGGGTTGGGTGCTATTATTATCCCCATTTTATAAAAAAAAGACAGGCAGAAGTTAAGTAACTTGTCCAACATCAGCCAGCTAGTAAGTGTCTGAGGTCAAATTTGCACTCAGGGCTTCCTGACTCCAGGCCGATCTCTATCTATTGCACTAGATTGTGAACTCCTAAAGGACAGGGACTATTTTTTTTTTTTGTCTTTCTTTGTATCCCCAGTACATAGCACAATGCAAGGCACTTGTTAGGTACTTAATAAATGTTTATTAAATGACCAATGTTATGTCACCTAGCTGCCTACAGAGAGGTTGATGGGCATGAGATGCATAACACATTTTTAGACATGCAAATCAAAGCAACCCTGAGGTTTCACCTCTCACCCTTGGCAAGGAAAATTGGCAAGATGTGACAAAAGATGGGAATAGTCAATATTGGAGAGTTCTGGGAAGATAGGTTCTGCCATTATAGGTGAAGTTATGAATCAATACATCCATCTTGGAAAGCAATTGTGAATTATTCAAATAAAATCCCTAAAATGCACATACCCTTTGACCCAAAGATTCCATTACTATCCCAAGGAGAATTTGACAAGAAGAAAGTCCTCATATACATAATATTTATTTATAATATTTATAGCAGCACTTTTTGCAACATTTTTACTATCTTAGTAAATACTTTTTTTTTTTTTTTGGTGAGGCAATTGGGGTTAAGTGACTTGCCCAGGGTCACACAGCTAGTAAGTGTCAAGTGTCTGAGGCTGAATTTGAACTCAGGTCCTCCTGAATCCAGGGCCAGTGCTCTATCCACTGCGCTACCTAGCTGCCCCAGGAAATACTCTTCTAAAGGTGAATTAAGTCTGGCTGACTAATTGATATCAATTGATAATCTTGGGAAGAGGCACACCCGTGAGGACTTGTGAATTATTGAACTGAAATACTTCTCCCTAACTCCACAGAGCTTCCCCCCAACCCAGAACTCTGAAGGGAGATGTAGCATCATCTGAATTAGGATATAACAGCCTGCCTGTCAATATGTGAATTGGAAGAGTTGCGGCAGAACATATATGTGCTACTCTTGTTACAAATAAGCATGGTCAAGCTAAACAATTCAATACATTGACTATGCATGAAAATACATGTTCTCATTCTTCACCTCTAGTCTATCACCTTCCTTCCAAGAGGTGGGTGTGGGGCAGCTAGGTCACACAGTGGATAGAGCACCGGCCCTGGAATCAGGAGATCCTGAGTTCAAATCCAGCCTCAGACACTTAACGCTTACTAGCTGTGTGACCCTGGGCAAGTTACTTAACCCCAATTGCCTCACCAAAAATAAATATAGTTTTCCAAGAGGTGGGTGACATAATTCATCATCAATCTTCTGAAATCATGATTGGTCAATTCATTGATCAGAGTTTCTATAATTCTTCACAATAGCTTTCCTTCATATTACTGTGGTATAGTAAATTGTTTTCTTGCATCTGCACATTTCATTCTATATCACTTTATACAAGTCCTCTGTATCTTTCTTCCAATGCCCATTGGCCTCCCACTTTATAGTTCTTCCTTACCAATCATAGTCCTCATGTAGTGATATCACAACATTCTGTGAGTTCCAGGCAACCTTTTAGAAGATGCTCTCTTCCCTAAGCATTGTGGGAAATAAAGCCTTGCAAATATACTCCTTACATAAATGCAGGATAACTTGAGAAGGTAGAATCACTAATGACTAAGGGGAAAAGGGGAAGGAGGAGGTTTAGAAAGACTTCTCATTTGGAGGTAACACTCTGAGCTGTAACTTTAAGGTTTTTAAGAGGCAGAGGGAGAGGGAGCATATTTCAGGAATAGAGGTTAGCCTAATAGAAGATGAAATGTCAAGGACTGGAAACATTAGGTAAGTCAGGTGGGCAGGAGAGTATAGTGTGTAAAAGGGAGTAATGTTCAATAAGTTTATTAAGACAGGATTAAGTCAGACTGTAAAGAACTTTAAATGCCATTTTTGAAGAGTTTGTAATATCCTGAAATGATCCTATTACCTTCTGTTGGTCTCCTGACTTCTAGCCTCTTCCCTCTACAATTTATCCTCCTCATATATCCTCCTATGTCACTCATCCCTGCTCAAAAATCTGCAATGGCTCCCTATTTTCTTTAGGATAAAACATAAAAATCCTCATAGCAGTTAAAGTCCTCTGCAAACTAGCTTCCAATTACCTTTGCAATCATTTCACATTTTTGTTTTGTTGTTCAGTCATGTCTGACTCTTCGTGACCCAATTTGGGAACTTCTTGACAAAAATACTGAATTGTTTACCATTTCTTTCTCCAGTTCATTTTACAGATGAAGAAACTGAGGCAAATAGGGTGAAGTGACTTGCCCAGGGTCACACAGCTAGTAATTCTCTGAGGCCAAATTTGAATTTAGGAAGATGTCTTCCTGACTCCCATCCCTGTGCTTTTTCCACTGTGCCAACCAGCTGTCCTTCATTTATTCTCTGTGCCAGTCAAACTGATCTGCTAGCTCTTCCCTGTACATACCATAACTTTTTTCAGGTGGTATTCCACATTTAGAATGCATTCTTTCCTCATCCCTACCTTACAGAATTTCTCATTTCCTTCAAAACACTGTTCAGATTCCTCTTGAAATTATTTGTATTGCTTTGCATATGCTTAGAAATAATTATATACATATGTGAGGTCATACAAGATATATGTCCTTGCATGTTGTGTTCCTCCAATAAAATGTAGGTTCTTTGAGGTCAAGTACTTTTAAAATTTTGTCTGTAAGTCTACAATACCTAGCATATTGCCCTAAATATAGTTTAAGAAATATTTGTTGAATTTAATTCCTGTAGAATTCTGTTATGTATTCCTTAAGTTTCACACCTATAGATAAACTATCCCATTTTTTTGTTTGTTTGTTTTCTTGCACTTGAAATGATGGGGGTTTAGACTTGGAGTTAGTAGGAGAATGGGTTTGGGAAGGTTGGGTTGGAGAGCCAATGCTACAATCAGGGTCTCCTTTAGATTTTGGGTCGTGGGCTAAGGTTGAGTTCTGGAGTTTGAGAGAGCGGACCTTCAATGCTGCGTAAGATCTGGGTCTCTCTAGGGCCTGGAGCCCCCACTTTTCCACCTCCAAACCACTCCCAAGGATAGGGGAACTCGTCCTTGAAAAATAGCTAATTCCACTATAGGGCAGAACGATCACAGGGTCAGAAAGACCCTAGTACTTGTCATATCCAGACACCACTTAACGCTAACTGGACCACTGGGTAATCTGTTCCACCTCAGTGTCTGTGGGAAAGAAGGGAAGACAGTAGGAATAAAGTCTTCTGGAGAAGGAGAATTGAGGGCGGGGCTGGGGGGGGGGTGGTGGTGGAGAAAGAAGGCAGGCGAGAGCCCTGGGCGGGGGCGGAGGCGGGGCTGCTCTACACGTCCCAGCTGCGGCGGCAGAGCCAGCGCGCTGCAGAACCACAGTCCGCGGTCTCAGTCTGGAGGGTCACATCCTGCTGCAGAGAGCGACGGAGCGTGGCACCTCAGCATCCCGCTCCGCACCGGGGAGCAGAGCCAGCATCAGGACCCGCAGGAAAGGGAGGAAGCAAAAGAACGAGAGTGCGAGACAGCAGAGTCCTCTGAAATCCAACCGGACCAAAGCCCAGCTTTCATCACGCCCTTAGCTCCACAGACCGGGCCCTGCACCGTCTTCCTTGCCGGGCCTGGGCTGGCATGGGGTAGAGGCAGCGCAACGGAGCTGAGAGATGGGCCGCTCCCTAGGCATAGAGCGGCCCCTTAGGCTCAGAGCGGCCTGACCGTCGGAGACACTGGGGCCCAGCAGGTGGGTGTGGGTAGGGTAGAGGCGTGTAGTTAGTGGAACTGCTTGTGTGGGCGTGGGCGGAGCTTACCTGGGGACTCTTGGGGGTTGTGGTGGACACAGCTTTGGGGAGCCTTTAGGGGTGAGGTTGGGTCCTATCTTGGGCACTGGCTGCAGATCCTATTTGTGGGCAGTCTCTGATACCCAGGACTCCTGACACCTGCAGGAGCCCCTAAACTGGCTGGACTGAGCAGATGATGACCCAGTGCTCCAGAATGGACTCTGTGGGGGCAATAGCTTCACTGATTCCTCTGACCCCATATCTAAGCCCTACAGTCCTACTGCTGGTCAGCTGTGACCTGGGGTTTGTCCGAGCAGGTAAGTTGAGTGAGGATGGAAGGGGCCAACTAGAACCTACTCTATAGGTTCAGTCATATTAACTTGTCACTTCCTTGGCACAGATCGACCTCCTTCCCCTGTGAATGTGACTATCACTCAGCTCAAAGCCAATTCAGCCACAGTGTCCTGGGATGTTCCAGAGGGCAACATTGTCATTGGCTACGCCATCTCCCAGCAAGTATGAATCAGCCCTCTGGTCCCTCCTTTCTTCAGATTTCCCTTCATCCCCCTCAGGCTCTCCCCAAGTTGGGTAAATACTGGAGTAGGTATCTCCCATAACAAGCACTCCTACAGTTTCCTCCATTTACATATCAGTCCCCCTGGGACAGGCTGCACATGATCCTTGAGGGGAATATTATAACCAGAACCAGAATGTGTCCTGTGTTCAGGGTCCTGTGATCTCCCACTCTTCTGCCACCACAGAGACAGAATGGACCTGGACAGCGGGTAATCCGAGAAGTGAACACCACTACTCGAGCCTGTGCTCTTTGGGGCTTGGCTGAAGACAGTGACTACACCATACAGGTCAGGAGCATTGGTCTTCGGGGGGAGAGCCCCCCTGGGCCTCGGGTCCACTTTCGAACTCTCAAGGGCTCTGACCGCCTGCCCTCAAACAATTCAAGCCCAGGTAAGTTCCTGACCTGATCTATATCCCTCTGTACTCAAGATCCTCTGACACTTACCTATCTAACCACTCAACTTACCCAAGGCAAGTAAATATCCTAGATAAATAGAAAGAAGGGTGGTTGAATTAATTATGCTACCACTATATCTCCGAGGGATGGCAGGCTGGGAGGGAGAGGAAAAAGAAAGGGCTGGTAATTTGGAAGTGCTTTTTACAAGGCTACCTTAAGCTGACCTCCAGCCCACAAAGCTTCCATCCTGAGTAAGAAGCTGGCTTTTTGCCCCACCTCAACTATCTGATGCTTTGATTCCCCGACTTCCCAATCTCTCTGTCCACAAATCAGCCATCCTTGGGGAGAGGATGACCTACAATTTGAGCTCGATGGCTATGAATCTATCCCTCATTCTAATTCCCAGCTGTGCCTTCCTTAAGTGCCTTTTAAAATAAAGCTTCCTAGCTGCCCCCTTGGTAATCCTTCAGGCCCTGTGTGTCCTCCTCAGGTGACATCACAGTAAAAGGTCTGGATGGAGAACGAACCCTGCAGACAGGGGAAGTGGTCATCATTGTGGTGGTGTTGATCATGTGGGCAGGTGAGCAAGAAGTTTGGAAGAAAAAGGGTCAGGGTACATTGAGGACTACTTAGGAGGGCCTGGGGATTAAAGAGATAGGAGGCAATAAGATGGGAGGTGGCAAATAGCACTGGGAGAAGGGGACAATAATCATTACTTGAATTTCTAGAGCACATTGAGATTTTCAAAGCATTTCCCTCACAACAAACCTATAAGGTAGGTAGTGAGAATTGTCACCATTTTATAGATGAAGAAACTGAAACTCATAGAGGTGAAGTCACTAGTCCAAGGTCACAAGCAAAGGAAAAAGAATGAGGGTTGGTGCATTTAGGGAGGGTGGAAGGGAATCTGGAAATAACCTGAAGCTAGCAATGGGAAGCTGATGAGAATCTAATGAAAAAAAATCAAGGGGGTAGGACTTTGTAAGAGGGAGGCAAAAATGAAATGATCAGACTATCTGGGATTTTATAGAAAGTGTGTGTGTCTGTGTGTGTGTGTGTGCCTGTGTGTGTGTGTGTCTGTGTCTGTCTGCTCTTTGAGGGTGAACAGAGGGATCCAAAATTGGGATTACGGAAAAGAGTAAAGTATCTTGATGTTATTACAGCTGTCATTGGACTATTCTGCCGTCAGTATGACATCATCAAGGATAACGACTCCAACAATCCCAAGGAGAAGGGAAAGGGGCCAGAGCAGAGCCCTCAAGGTCGGCCAATGGGGGCCAGACAGGTGATGTGGGAGTTAGGAACTGAAGAAGGTTGGCAGGGTGGGTGCTGTAGTAGAGGTCTCCTCAGGTAGCCATCAAGACCCAGATAGTGAAGGAGAAACCTGAGACAACAGAGAGAGAATGGAATGGCTTGGAAGAATAGAAGGGAAGTAGGTGCATGGAGTAGGAAAAGAGAGGAGGAGAACTATACCCCTAAGATTCTTGAATGGTCTCAGAGCTTCAAGCACATAATTTTCCATTACAGAAAAAGTCACCATCCATTAACACCATTGACGTCTGAAAGAAGGAAACGGAGCCAAAAGAGAGAGAAGGATTGGGAATGGTGATAAAGACTCAGATGGCCATCTGCCCACGATAGAAGGATCCTACCCCCTTCCTTACAGCTGAACCAGAGGGGATAATTAGCATTCCTATACACTCAAACCTGCCTCCTATCCCCCTTTCTCACTGTAAGCAGGGTCATGAGGGCTTGATAGGGAAAGCTTCCCTAGACCTGGAGAGTGAGTAGAAAGTGGGAGAAGCCCCCTGTGTCCCAGGTCCTAAGAGCAGTGACTTGTCTAACCTTATCCCATGAAGCCCAAGGAAGCAAATGACCTACTTCACCTGCATCAGGATTGTCAACATCTTTAGCTGCCTCTAAACCCAGCCTCCGGCCCCAGGACTCAAATGGGGGTCTTTCTGTAGGCTCTGGGCAGGGGGGAGAGACTTTTGGGGCCCAGGGACCAGACACCACGCTGCACTAATCTAATGTCTTCCATGAAGCCTGAGGAGCTTCATTGCCTCATCGGGCAGCCTCCAAGAGCTGCTGGTGATCACACACACCCCTTGGGCGTTTTTACAATAAAAGGTTCTTGGAACAAAGTAATTTTCCTATGTGACTACTGGAATTTCCCTAACTTTTTCTATACAACATCCTAAAGTGTCCCCATCATACTGGCCCCCAGGTTTCTTGTATCAAATGTTCTATTTCTTTACCTAGAGCTGGAAAAGGGTGGAGAGACTATAAGAGGAATGGGTGTAGGGAGTCCCTAGCTCCAGTTGTTTTCAATTCAAGCACTTATTGAGCACTTTGTATCTTACTATGGGCTCGGTATTCTGCTAGATGCTGGTGATACAAATATAATGCCAACAATCTGGGGAGAAGTATATACAAAATATATGCAAGATAAAAATATAACTCCTGGGGGTTGAGGTAGGGGACTAGCAAAGTTGGCAAGTGGGGGTGAGCGTGTCAGGATAAATCTTATGAAAAAGGTGGTGATGGGACTTGAACTGAACCTAGAAGGAAGCTAGTGATTCTAATTGGAAAAAGTTAGAAAGGAGTATAGGCATAGGGACTTGGTGATGGAATGGCCTAAATATATAGGGAGTAGCAAATAGGTCAGTTTAGCTGCACGAAGACCTGAAAAAGTAGGCAGGAACCAGATTATGAACATAGGAATTTTTATTTTATCCTAGAGACGATAGGGAGCTATTGAATTTTTCCTTCTTGAGGATGTGGTCAGACCTGTGTTTTTAGAATTTCATTTTGAGGGAAATTACTTAGGAGGCTATTGTGATAGTTTCAGAGAGATGGATGAGAGCCTGAATGAACATTGTGGCTGTGTAAATGGCGAGAATGGCATCAAGAGATGTTATGAAAGTCAGATCGACAAAATTTGCCTGTTAATTGGATATATAGGGAGTGATGGGAAGAGGAGAAGATAACTGGGGTTGGGAACCTGGGTTACTGGAAGGATTTAACTTCCACAGCTATGGAATTTAGGGAGAGAGGAAGGTTTAGGGAGAAAAGAGAATGAGTTCCATTCTTAAAATGTCAAAGTGAGATGCCCATGGGATGTTCAGTTGGAAAGGTCCGATAAGTGAAACATGAATGGAACTTGGGAAGGATCTAAATTCTCCTGATTATAGTCAAAACAGGGTAGTTATAAGACGTCAATTACCATTATTCAAAAAATGATTGTCTCTCCTATGTGGCAGGCACTGTGCCATTGGAGACCCCATGACAAAAATGAAACTGCCCCTGTTCTCAAGGAGCTTATGGTCTATTCTCTACTGGGGAGCATAGGTAGGACAGAGAAGGGGGGGTTCATACTATCACCTATACCTTTTATATCTTCCCTGTCCACAGTCTACATCAGAACTTTTGCTTACCCCATCAACCTGCTACACAGTGACACGTCTGACCAAAGCAATGTTGGTTAGTCCTTCCTATTGATAGCATCAGTGCCCCTTGATCATCATCTCTTCAGTAGAACTCAGCCTATGTCAGAATCTTTTTACCCCTTTCTAAACATTTATCTGCTTGTCTCTAGCAGGACTCAAGCAAGGATAATACTTTCTGCATGGCACTAAACTGCACAAGTTTAGTGCTCAACAGTAATGATCAAATGTTGATGACTCATTAATAAAGAAAAAGTTTAATGGAGTCATGTTGAGACTCTGTCTTGCACAACATCCTGAGGGGAAAAGAGAAAAAAGAGGTTATTTTTGCCAAGTGAAACAATGTGACCCTGATCTAGGTTATTTTCTTTCTGGGCCTAATTTTCTGTGAAAATTATGTTATGAAGATAAGAGAAATCCTGGATGACTGCTCTACTAGCAAACTAACCCAGAGGCCGAAAGCTTCTAAGACAAAACCTATGCCCTGAAAATCTCTACCCCTCCGAGCCTCATTCTCTTCCTTCTGGAAGCCTCAGATCTTTCTGATTCACACAGAAGTAACTTTCGTGATCACCAGCTCCATTTCTGTTGGTGATGATGGGTAAGAAATAAGAATTCAAGTACACAGAGACAGCAAGATATGGTGGAAAAGGCACTGGAGTTGTTAGCTAATGGATCTACAATTGGAAGGGACCTCAGAAGCCATCTAGTCCAATCCCTTCAATTTACAGTAAGGAAACAGGAGTCCCAAAGAGGTTAAATGACTTGCCCATGGTCACACAGGCAGCAAGCATTAGAGAGAAATTATGAACCCAGGTCCCAGCGTTCTTTGTATTATACCTATTGCATTGTCTCCTCCCCTCCACAGCGCCACAACATGCCAAACTAAGCAAACTCAAAAAAGATTTTGTGTTAAACAGAACTAGGAAAAGAAATCAGACACAGGAACCACAATCTTCTGAAAGTAAAGAGGTAAGACTTAAACTAGCAACTTGGAAAGAAAACTAGTTGAAACATAGAAAGGAAGAGAGGAGGGAAAGACTTCTAAAAAACAGTTTGGTTTTGCTACCTGTCAGATACTGGGCAAGTATCTTCTTGGGTCTCTGTTTCTACATACGTAAAAGTAGAAGTTTGGATGAATCAACCTCTAAGGGCCTTTTTTGTCTTTTATCCTGTGGCTGTAAGGCAAATATCTCTATTTAGCCTGAAATCAAGGCTCCTATTTCTTTAAGTTCTATAGTCTTAGGAATCACCTAACATTCCAGATTAGGAAACTGAAGTCTAAAGAGGTCATGACCAGCTGGAGGGCCCAGGTTCAAATCTTGGCTCTGCTACTTAATTACCTGTATGACTTTGAGCCAGTGACACAAAATCTCAAGATTTAAGTTTCCTCAACTGTAAGATGAGGGGCTTTTTCTAGATCACCACTGAGCCTGTACTTATAGCTTTAAATTTGATTCTTTAACTTGCCTAAGGTAGCAAGTAGTAGAACTGGGCAAAGAGGTGTAGTGGAAAGAGCAGTGATGAACTTTTTGTTGTTAGAGGATCTGAATCTGAATCTGACTCTGGGACTTACTACTACAGTGACTTGGGCAAGTCACCCCAGTTTCCTCAGCTGAAAAATGAGAGTTGTTGGATGAGATGATCTCTGGGGTCCATGATACAAGGACCTAGCAACAAAGTCACACAGGTAACAAGTGGCAGAGTTAGGATTTGGACCCAGGCCCTTTAAATTAAAATCTTTCTATACTCTTTCTACTGCGGCCTGGTCCTTAAACAGCTCCTACTGTATACTTCTGAGGGTCACTGCTCTCTTCCCCCTCGCACTCCCACCTGTCCCCTCCAACTGGCCAATACCCTGTTAGAGACAGAAGCCTTTGAGCAATGGCTCAGAGGTGAATTTGGGAGTGTGGAAGCTGGTATCTTTGGCCTGGCCTCAGGCTCAGGAATTGATCTAAACTGGGAAGCTGGGTTTGCTCCAGGGGATGAGAACATACTTTGTCCAAGAGCTTCCCAGTGCCAGTTTCCCTCCTCCCCCTCCTTTCTCCCCTCCTTTCTTCTCTCTTCTCCCCCCTCCCCTTTTTTATCTTTTCCTCCTCCCCTTGTTATTCTTCCCCCGCCTGCCTCCCGCCCTTCTCTTTCCCCTTTTTCTTGTACCTCTTCTCCCTCCTCTCTTTCTCCCCCTCCTCCCTCCACCTCTCCTTCCTTAATCTTTCCCTCTCCTTCCCCCTCCTCCCCTGTGCCCCCCCATCACACTTGCGCATGCGCCATCGGCGCGCGCTGAGCTGTCGCGCTGGGCCTACGTGAACGTCGCGCTGCCGAGTTAGCTGTGTGCGAGAGCTGGTTGCCCGGGTAACCGCGGGAGTTTGTTGCGGATGGTGCGGGAGTTTAGTGGTGCGTCGCCATGCAGTTGAAGCACTTGAGGACCCTCCTGAGCCCTCAGGTGAGCCGCCAAGGGTCCCTTTGGCCGCCCGCCGCTCCTCTGACGTTACTCAGGGCTCGGGGGCAGCGGGGAGCCGGTGGGGGCTGCACCGAGACTCTGAAGGGGCGAGATTGCGGGGATCTCTGTGGGGCCTCCTTCCCTCCCCCGGCACCCTCTTCTGTGCCCGCAGAGGGTGACCGGAGGCGTTGAGCACCGCCAGCCCTGGGGATAGACACAACAATTACAGCCGTAGTCCCCGAGAGAGCTAGAGATGGGGGGGGGGGGCGCCTCGGGAGCCGTCCAGTCCAACTCCGCCGTTTGACAGAAGTGACCTGATCAAGGACACACCCGTAGTGAGTGGCAGAACCTGGATTTGGATCCTGGGCCATCGACTCTAGACCTCGGCTTCTTTCCACTGCACCATCAAACTGCTTGTTGAATGGAATTTCAGCTCTAAGTCTGTTATCCTGTGATAATAGTAATAGTAGCTAGAGTTTCAAGGTTAGCAAAGTGCTTTACATGAGGTTATCTTGTTTGATCCTTACAACAACCACCCTGTGCAGTAGGTGGTATTGTTGTCCCCAGTTTACAGATGAGGAAACTGAGGCTGAGAGAGGTTAAGTTACGACAATAATAATAACCGCGATTATGACAACTAGCATTGATATGACAGCTAGTGACAGGCAGGATTTGAAGCTAGGTTTTCCTTACTCCGGATCCTGTATTCTACCTATCTGATCTCAGAAATTGTTAAGTATCCAAGGGTTCTGTCCAAGGGGAGATGGGATGGAGAGGTCTGAGGGGGAACATGACAGCTACCTTCAAGTATAGGGAAGGGATTAGGAGCGGTGGGGGAACTTGCTAAAAGGAAGATTAAGGCTTGATGTCAGGACATGCTTCTCAACCAATCCACACCATCCAAAAATACAGTGCAGGCTGCCTCAGAAGATAATAAGTGCCCCCTTTGAATAAATGACTGTTTAGGTGCCTTCTAATTCGATTTCTGTGATTCTGTAAGAGTTCACTCCAGTGTAGGACCTTCAGCCTAACAAAAGTAAGAACTGGAGACTGGTGGCAGTGGCCTTAGCAGTGAGACTGGTTCTGGCTCAGGGAGGTTGCTCTGGTTAGTCTCAGTAAGGTGTTTCGCTCTGCCCCTCTCCCCCGAAGAGGAAGGGTATAGGGCAAAGAATCTAAGAAGATAAGGAGCTCAATGAGTTAGGATTATAAAGGATGATTCTGGCCTCAGGTAAGGGAAATCCTTGGTGACAGATCTGCATAGAGCTAGTGATGGGTAGGAAATAGGTACTTTAAAGCATTATTGGTCTTGGGCATTCTTGAACGCTGTCATTTAGGCATCTAGATGGTGAAGTGGATAGAGTACTGGCCCTGGAGTCAGGAAGAGCCAGGTTCAAATCCAAGTTCTGCCACTAGGTCCACTTCCCCTCTCCAGGTCTCAGTTTCCTCATATGTAAATTGGGGATAACAATAGTACTACCGGGGCAGCTAAGTGGTACAGTGGATAAAGCACTGGCCCTGGATTCAAGAGGACCTGAGTTCAAATCCAGCCTCAGACACTTGACACTTACTAGCTGTGTGACCCTGGGCAAGTCACTTAACCCTCATTGTCCCACCAAAAAAAAGAAAGAAAGAAAGGAAGGAAGGAAAGAAAGGAAGGAAGGAAGAAAGAAAGAAAGAAAGAAAGAAAGAAAGAAAGAAAGAAAGAAAGAAAGAAAGAAAGAAAGAAAGAAAGAAAGAAAGAAAGATAATAGTACTACCTCACAGGATTCTTGAGAGGATCAAATGAGATAATAATTGTAAAACACTTATTATAATGCCTGACATTGCACACTAAAGCTCTGTGACCCTGAGCAAGTCACTTAACCTCTCTTGGCCTCAATTTCCTGAACTATAAAATTCTGATAATGATAGCTCATACCTCCCAAAGTTGTTCTGAGGATCACATGAGATAATTTGTAGGGTGCTTACAGTGCCTAACACATAGTAGGTACTATGTTATCTATCATCATCTTTATATGTGTCCATAGAAGAGCTACCCAAAATGCCTAAGGCCTTATTTTAATTCTTATGATATTTAATGAAGCACTTATTTATTTCTTACCCCTTATTCTTGCTACATAAATAGCCCATTTCTTTTTCCAATTATACATTCCTTGATGATGTCTTTTACAGTACTTCTGGCGTGTAAGTTTTGAGTACTTGAGAGATTTTCCTGGTGAGGGTGTTCCCACAACCAAGACAGATCACAATCCCTCTATAAGGGATATGTATGTATGTATGTATGTATGTATGTATGTATGTATGTATGTATGTATATGTTGTTATCGAGGACTGCTGTGACCAACCTATCAGTAAGCCTCTCTGAATTTAGCTAGGCTAGTCCTTAACACCATAAAATTTGGGAGTTAAAAGGGACCTCAGCAACTTTCTAGTCCAACTCATGCAAAAGGAATCTTCACTGAAATATACTTGACGCCACACAACTTCTGTATGAAGAGCTCCAGGGATCTCTCTGGAAGCAGCTCAGCCCACTTTGGGCTGGTTCTCATTGTTAGCAAAGTTTTGCTCATATCAAACCTAAATTGGCTTTTTTGCAACTTCTACCTATTTTTCCAAGTCTGCCTTTTAGGATCAAATAGAAAAAGTCTAATGCCTCTTCCACATGACAGAATTTCAAATATTAAAGATATCGTGTGTCCCTTCTCAGAGCAAAACATGTCCAGTTTCTTCAACCAGTTTTCCTATGTCATGGACTCGATCCTTCATTTAGGTAAACTGTATCTACAGCATTCCTTTCATTTACTAGTTTAGTAATGATGTAAAAAATGTAAATAAAGTTATTCTAATATGAATCCTTTTCTTGATGAAGCCTCTATTCTGGCTCTTTGTATTCACTGCTTCCTTGTTTAGATGTTCACTGTCTCTTAATAATCCATTGTAGACGTTTCCCAGGAATCAAAATCAAGCTCACAGGCTATAACTATAGTTGCAGACTCTTCAGTTATTCAGTTAGTTAAAAGCATATATTAAGGGCAGCTAGGTGGCGCAGTGGATAAAGCACGGGCCCTGGATTCAGGAGGACCCGAGTTCAAATTCAGACTCAGACACTTGACACTTACTAGCTGTGTGACCCTGGGCAAGTCACTTAACCCTCATTGCCCTGCCAAAACAAACAAACAAACAAAAACACCCAAAAAACCAAAAGCATATATTAAGGGTTTATTTTGTGTTAGGCCCTGTGCATGATTCCTGTCCTCCAGGACCTAACCTCATAGGGGAAATAACATGCATATAACTACATACAAGATATAAACAGACTAAATGGAATGTCATTTCAGAGGGAATATACTTGGGAAGAAAAGGGAGGAAGGGAGAATATGCTAGATAAGGCCTTCTATAGAAAATGGAATTTAGGATGGGATGAATCTTGAAGAAAACCAGGGAAGTCAGGAGACAGGTAGGGAAGGGAGAGTGTTCCAAGCATGAGAGACAACCAGTGAGAAGCATAGAGTTGGGAACCAGAGTTTTGTGTGTGAGGAATAAAAAGTAACAAACAGAGGATCTTATATTTGATCCTGAGACAATAGGGAGCCACTGGAGTTTATTGAATAGAAGCAGTGACATGGTCAGATCTGTACTTTAAGAAAATTGATTTGCAAGCTGAGTAGAGGATGGATTGAATTTGGAAAAGACATGAGGTAGGGAGATCAATGAAAAGGCTGTTATTATAGTAGTCCAAGGGAGAGGAAATGAAGGCCTGAATTAGGGTGGTGGCTGTGAATGGAAAGAAGGAGGTGTATAGAGAGATATTTTGAAGGTAGGAATGACAAGACTTGACAGTAGATAGGATATGTCAGAATTGAAGATAACACCAAATTTATGAACCTGTTGACTGGGAGGATAAGAGTTCCCTTGACAGTAATAGGAAAATTGGGAAGAGGAGACGGTCTTGGAGGAAAGATGATGAATTCTGTTCTGGACACAGTTAGTTTGAGACACTTTTGTGGTATATTGCTGTGTCCAAAAGATAAACCATTGATGCAAGGGCTTGAGCTCAGGAGAAAGATTTGGACCAGATATGTTACATTTGCATAATTGAGCCTATGGGAGTTTATAAGCTCACCTAGTGAGGTAGTGTAGAGGGAGAAGAAATGAGGGACCTTGACAAAGCCTTAGAGGAAATCCTCGATGGTGGATGTGACCTGGAGGAAGATTCAGAATAGAAGACTGAGAAGGAGCAGTCGGATAGAAAGAGAGCTGGGGGGGGGGGGAAGGGGGGCAGCTAGGTGGCACAGTGGATAGAGCACCAGCCTTGGATTCAGGAGGACCTGAGTTCAAATCCAGCCTCAGACACTTAACACTAGCTGTGTGACCCTGGGCAAGTCACTTAACCCCAATTGCCTCACCAAAAAATAAAAAAACAAAACCAAAAAAAGTTACTGGCTGTGTGACCCTGGGCAAGTCGCTTAACCCCAATTGCCTCACCAAAAAAAAAAAGAGAGAGAGAGAGAGAGCCAGGAGAAAGCAGTGTCACAAAAACCTGGAGAAGAGGGACTATTCAGAAAAGGGTGATGGACAATATCAGAGATTATAGTGAGGTCAAGAAGGATGAAGATTGAGAAAAGGCCATTAGATTTGGCAATTAAGAGATCACTGGTAATTTCAGGGGAAACCGTTTCAGTTGAATAAGGAGAATGAAAGCCAGATTGCAGATTTTAGAAGCAAGAGGAAGGAAAGTAAAGCTACCTGGTGTAGATAACTTTCTCAAGAAATTTAGATAGAAAAGGAAGGAGAGAATTCAGAAATGAGTTGGTTCCTGCTCTCAGATACTTTATATTCTACTGAGGGAATATGTGGTCACAAGTTAATAAAGACAAAAAAAGTTAATAAAGACACAAAAAAGAAATACAAAATTTGAATTATCGAGTCAATTTTACATACTTATATTTCTTATGCTTTTGTTTATATTCTTGAATACTGTTACTTCTCAGTAGAAGCTAAAATAAAATTTTCTTTTTAATTTAAAAAATGTACCTTTTCATCCACCAGGATGGGGCTGCAAAGGTGACCTGCATGGCTTGGTCCCAGAACAACGCCAAATTTGCAGTCTGTACAGTGGACCGTGTGGTGTTGCTGTATGATGAGCATGGGGAACGGAGAGATAAATTCTCCACCAAACCAGCTGACATGAAGGTGAAGAGAGAGACTACTTCAGCCTTGGACTCTACCCTAGGTCCTGAGGACAATGGAAACTTTTTAGCACTTTCACTAGTCTTAAGTCACAAGAAATGGCATATCACTCTTATTCCATCCACTTCTCTTTTCCCCTCCACATTTCCCTTAATTTCAGTGCAATCATATAAACCTTATTTTTCACTGTTTTTCCTAATATACTTGCATTCTTTTGTCTCACCCTTAGTATGGTAGGAAGAGCTATGTGGTGAAAGGCATGGCTTTTTCTCCTGACTCCACTAAGATTGCCATAGGACAGACTGACAACATCATCTATGTATACAAGATTGGAGAAGATTGGTAAGGCTAGAGATAGTGAAAGTGGGTGGCTGGGAAGATATGAGGAGTGAAAGGGAAATGATGCCCTGGGGAGAAGGGTCTAAAGATGAGATAGTAAGACCTGCCCAGAATACATAAGCATTCTTTACCATGATATTGGTCCTTCTGTCATTCTGCTTTCCCAGTCCTGTTCCTAGAAGAGTCAGTGTCACATAAACAAAGCAACAAAAAAAAAAAATAAATAAATAAAGCAGCAGCACTGTATCTCTGCTTAATAACTGAGGTATGGACAGTGTCACTGAATCTCTATTGTTCACAAAGGCAAGGCCGCTCAGAATCCCACATAGTCTTCCACCTAATGCTGCCATGGAGCCTCTGTAGATAGAAATACAAATGGACCTTAAGAGCTAGTTCAGTAGTATTTTCCCTGGCTGCTCCTTACCCAAGGCTTTTCTTGATACTTCCCATAAGATTCAATGTTAACAAGTTGATTATGCTTTTGATACCTTTTTTTTTCCCTTTTTTTGGGCAGGGGTGACAAGAAAGTGATCTGCAACAAATTCATCCAGACGGTAAAGTATTATACCCCCTCAGGATGCCTTTATTGGGACATGCAAGTTTTTATCAGGATATCTGACTTTCTGAGTTCCTTAGTCTGACATCTGTTGCTAGCTCCATTGCCAAGGAAATAGCAGTTTCACTACTTATCCCTATATGCTTTCTCTTTTTGAGCTTGGTTGTGTCTTTCCATGCAAAAGACAGGGTAGTGCTTCTGTATTGATTGTTTTTGATAGTTATAAGCAATGCTAATTCCACAAAATTGTTATTTTTTCCTTCCTTATAGAGTGCTGTTACTTGTTTACAGTGGCCAGCAGAATACATTATTGTTTTTGGACTGGCTGAAGGAAAGGTAAAGGAGGGAAACACGGAAGAGGTGGTCAACAGGGCCTTGTCTCTCTTAGAGTGAGAGCTCTATAAAGTATTAGTATTTATTTATTTATTTATTTTTTTGGCTGGGCAATGGGGGTTAAGTGACTTGCCCAGGGTCACACAGCTAGTAAGTCAAGTGTCTGAGGCCGGATTTGAACTCAGGTACTCCTGAATCCAAGGCCGGTTCTTTATCCACTGCGCCACCTAGCCGCCCCTATTTTTAAAGGTAAGGTAATTGACCGTAGTCATACCAAATGACAGTGGAACTGAGAACAGCTTTTATATTGAGTCCCAGCACCTGAGTTTAATTGTACTGGAGGGAATAGGGGCTTAGGGTATTTTAGTCTTAACTTTCCCTCTTCTTAAGTCTTGCCCATGTGCAGAGAGTTCATCTGGCTTCTTTCTCTCTTTCAGGTCCGTTTAGCAAATACTAAAACCAATAAATCATCTACCATCTATGGGACAGATTCTTATGTCGTGTCACTAACATCAAAGTAAGTAAGAGAGAGTGCTGCTGCCAGGGGTGGGGGTGGGGGGACATAAGGATATTGGGAGTAGGTAAATGGGTGGCTTTTGAGGGGCTGTGTATGCGGGGTGGAGGGAGCCACAAGTTGGGATAGGGCTTAAGAGTAAAAAGGCACTTGATTGCTGGGATTGAGTGCTTTAGGAAAGGTTGTGTAGTGTGGAAAAAAACTGGACTTGGAGTCAGGTAAGACTTGGTTTGAATCCCCACTCTGACATTTATGAACTATAACTCCCAAGGCTGTTTTCTCCTTTGTAAAGGGGGATAAAAATTGATGTTGTACCTATCTTATAAGGTTGTTGTTATATTCAAATGAGATAGTGGATATAGAGATAGAGTGTTTTATAAACCTTTAGAGCACTCTGTAAATGTCAATTGTTATTACTTTGTTTTGCCATTATCTCCTTTTTCTCTTGACTTTCCAGTGGCTCTGGAAAAGGAATTCTTTCTGGCCATGCTGATGGCACCATTGTCCGATATTTCTTTGATGATGAGGGCTCTGGGGAATCACAGGTGTGTATGGTAAGGGATCCTTGGAAATCAAGGTGTTTAGAGAGTGAAGGTCAGGTGTGGTTTGGAGCTTCATAGGAAGAATATCAGAGGACTTAGATGTTTGTATTTGGGAAATCCAGAGGGTTAGAATCTAGGGAGAGAGAAAGCTAAGAATTTGTGGGAGCAATAGTCATAAGGATAATAGAAGTTGAGGGTTTAGGAAGAATGGTACCTTGAGAGTGCTTGAGGTTAAAATGGAATGAGGGGGCAGCTAGGTGGCGCAGTGGATAGCGCACCGGCCCTGGATTCAGGAGGACCCGAGTTCAAATCCGGCCTCAGACACTTAACACTTACTAGCTGTGTGACCCTGGGCAAGTCACTTAACCCCCATTGCCCCACAAAAAAAAAAAAAGAAAAGAAAAAGAAAAAAGAAATGAGGACTCTGGGGAAAGTGGGTTTTGTGGCTGTGGGTCTGGTCATTGCATGTTGATCAGTGTGTGGTCTCACGGGTAGGACTAACAAACTAATTTTGTTTGATATCAGTTTGTAAGAGTAGTCCTCTCATACTAGTTATTGTATGTATTGGGAGTAGTTGCCTCTTGGACACTGGTCAGTATGTATGTGTGTGTCTTCCTAAAGGAGATTTGGTTTGTGTAAGTAGGATCTCTCTTGTGTTAAGGGAATAATTTCTGTAGGGAGAACATGGTCAAAGTAAGTGTGAAGGAAGTAGTGAAAGGGAAGGAGTTTTGTTTTGTTTTTTAAATGAAAACAGGGTCAATGTGGCTGCTTGCCAGACTTCCTCCATCCCTTTTCTAGGGGAAATTGGTCAGTCATCCATGTCCACCCTATGCCTTGGCTTGGGCATCTAATAGCATTGTGGCTGCTGGCTGTGACCGAAGGATTGTGGCTTATGGAAAAGAAGGCCATGTACTGCAAACTTTTGATTATAGCCGTGACCCTCAGGAGCGTGAGTTCACCACAGCTGCAGCCAGTCCTGGAGGCCAAGCTGTCGTACTGGGAAGTTATGACAGGTAGGACAGGAAAATGGTTGAACAGCCAGCAGAAGCCATTTGGAAGTCATCCCATAGCCTTGTCCCATCTTTCTCTATGCTTCCTTTTAGTCTCTTCTCATTCTCTTGTCTTTAATCTCCTGGGCCTCAGACTTCCTATTTTTGTCTTTTCTATATTTCTGTCTTCTTTCATCCCTTTATGTCTCTTAAGTACCTCTTTCCTAAATGACTTCTTCCATCTTCCTTTTCTCCAGCTTTTACCCATTTCCCTATATTTAGGAGCTCACCTTACCACCTCTCCTTTTAGCCTTACCTTCCCTTCCACAGCTTCCCTAATCATTAACCCTTTTGACCCATTCCCAAATCACCTCATAGTCTATGTTCTCTTTCCCACTAGACTTCTCTCCCCACTCTCTTATTGACCCTTTTCCTCACCAATGAAGGGAAAACATTTTTTCCCATCAGTTACTATACTCCTCTTCTTCCTCCTTCCTCTACACTTCTCTTCTTAAGCCCCCATTCCTTCTAAAAACCATATGCTTTGTGTCCTTTGTGTCCCTAGGCTTCGAGTACTGAACTGGAGCCCTCGACGAAGCATCTGGGAGGAGGCAAAGCCCAAAGAGATCGCCAACCTATACACAGTCACTGCCTTAGCTTGGAAGCGAGATGGTTCCCGACTTTGTGCAGTATGTTTACCTAGAACCCCCTTCCTGACAAGAACTTTTCCCTTTCCTAGGAAAATCCTCCCTTTCCCTAAAGATCTTTACTTGACTCCACCAGCAACTCTACCTTCTTTTGGCCCCATTCCACCAATCTGGGGACTGGAAGTCAGGAGGAGAAATTAAAATCTTCTCTGTTTAGAGGTCACTGGGAGGATGCAAAGACATGTGTATAAAAGGCTAGTGCTTCACCAGTCTCACCAGTTTGTGATACCCTGCTTCTGCCATCTTTTGCCTTTGTTATGCTTACTGCCAGCTCTCTTACAAATATTCTCTCTGTCCCCAGATGCTTCTTCTTGGTTAATAATTCTGCCTCAACACTTTCTAGTGGCTTCCAAATCCTGCCATCTTTTCTCACAGGGCACATTATGTGGTGGAGTAGAACAGTTTGACTGCTGTCTCCGAAGAAGTATTTACAAGAACAAGTTTGAGTTGACATATGTAGGACCCAGTCAGGTAAGTAGGACATATTCCACCCATCCAGGCCTTGCCCACGAGTCACCCAGCTTTGTTCTATTTCCTTTCTTCCCCAGGGCATATCATTATTATATCCAAGGATAACTATTTTCATCACATTGCAAGCAGAACTTCATTGGAGAGCAGGTCACATCAGGGTAGTTCTCTGGGAGTCCTTTGAACCACAACACTTCTTGCTTTATTTTAAAGAAGAAACTGACAGACATCAGATCTTTTAAACCAGACTCTAGAGCAAAGCTTCTTAAACTGTGGGTTGCAGCCCCATCTGGGGTTGTGTAACTGGATGTGGGGGTCGTGAAAAATTTGGTAACGATAAAAGGTTATGTATACCTATTTAATCTATATACCTGGGGTCATGTAAGGGCAAAAAGAGGTCACAAATGGAAGAAATTTAAGAAGCCCTGCTCTAGAAACCGGTTCTCAGTCCTTTTCTAGTTTGAAATTGTCTTGATTGTGAACTATCCTAGGGAAGACAAATAACTCATGCTTACATGATACTTCAGGGTTTACAAGCATTTTCTTCACAGCTCTATAAAGAGAAATAGTGCAGGTATTAAGATGAGGACACAGACTTAGATGAAGTATCCACAAAGCTGAGATCCAGACGTAAGTCCCCGACATCAAATGCAGCTCTTCTTCCACTCTACTATGCAGCAACAGAGTGTGCCAATTAAAAAAAAAAATTTTCTTGGACTAGACCTATGATTTCATTGGTATAGGAAACTTCTGGTAAGGAAATTCCCTCTACCAGTGCAGGTAAATACCTATTCTTCAATTTACAGAGTTAGAGAGTTGCCTGGGGCACTGAAAGTTACTTGCCCAGGGGCACACAGCCAGTATGTGTCAAAGGCAGGATTTGAATCCAGGACTTTCTAACTCCAAGGCGAATTCTCTGTCAATTATACCATACTGCCTTTTTTTTTTTTTTTTGGTGGGGCAGTGGGGGTTAAGTGACTTGCCCAGGGTCGCACAGCTAGTAAGTGTTAAGTGTCTGAGGCTGGATTTGAACTCAGGTACTCCTGAATCCAGGGCCAGCGCCACCTAGCTACCCCCATACTGCCTTTTAAATGTTATTTTTATTGATATCTTGCTCTTACTAAAAGCTAATTTATAATAAGTAGCTAGTATTTATATAATACTTTAAAGTTTGTAAAGGACTTTATAAATATTGTCTCATTTTTTTCTTCATAACAATACTGAGATGAAACATGCACTCAGATTCATTGGGATTGATTCCCTTTTCTTGTGGGTGGAAATATCCAAGTTACAGAGGGAAAAGGGGGATAAGGGATTGGGAAAGGACACATTTCTTCCCTAGACTGTGCTGCCAGGGCATTTGGCTCTGGCCAAGGTAACCAGGTAGGCCAAAGACCAGGAGTGCAAAAAGAGCCAAGCATCCAGACAGGCAGGGAGGTAGGCCCAGATGGCCTTGAACTCAAAGAGGAGGTAGCCCAGCATCTAGGATCTCAGTCCTCAGCCCTCAGGAGGGCCAGGGCCCAGGACCAGGCAGAAACCCAGGTCTTATTTCCCCAGCCAGACTCTTTTTCTTTCCTGCTTCCAACCCCTAGAGCTGGTCCATCACCTAGGGAGGACCCTTCCCTTACTATCCTTTGCTTCCTTCAGCTACTCAAGTCCTTGAAGGCCAGATGGCCAGGGCTAGAGGCTGATTTCGGGTTAAAGGCCAATGTCCAACCTGGGGTAAGAATGCTATCTTAGAGGATATCCAGAGCCCAAGGGCAGGTCCTGGAGCAAGGCTCAGTAGTCTCCTCAGCAGGCTCAGGACCAGACAGAACCTCAAGTCAAGTCCCTTCCAGGGGGCACAAGAGCAATCAGGCAGGTCTTGATTCTCTGGGAGGGGCTCACCTATCGGGCACTCTCTCCCACAGCAGTCAGAAGGGTTTTAAGACTGCCAGGGCCCAAAACTAGTCAGAAAATCCAGGTTCTTACTCCCTTTCCCCTAGAGACAAGCAGATAGGTAAGCAAGCCGGCAAGCCTTGAGCCCCAGGAGAGATACAGCTTCCATGTTCTGTGTCACCCTCAGTAGCCCCTGGGCCATTAGCCTCATTTCCAAATATATATGCCTTCTCCCTTCCTTATTCAGTGAGCTATCCCTTATAACAAAAAATCAGAGCAAAAAAGTTTAACAAGACCAACCTACACATCAACCTTGTCTGACAATATATGCAATATTCCATATTCAAAGTCCCCCACCTCTGCAAAGAAGGAGAGAGGTGAATTTGTTCAACTCTTCTGCAGGGTCAGGCTTGGTCATTATCATTATACAGTGTTCTCTTTTGTTTGGTTTTGTTAATTCATTTACATTATCATAGTCATTGTATATATTGTTTTCCTGGTTCTGCTTACTTATTCTGCATCAGTTCATAGAAATCTCCCCATGTTTCTCAAAACTATTCATGATCTCCATTTATTATGGCACAGTAACATTCTTTTTTTTCCATTACATTTGTTTAACTATTGCCCAATTATTAGGCATTTTGTTTCTAGGTTTGTTTGTTTTGTGGGATTTTTTTGCCAACCTGTGATTTAATTGGTTTAGGGCTCTCCATTGTGTGACACATTTTATCAATCAATTTCTCAATCACATTTTCTCAATCAATGCAGTTCTATGCCTGTACAACTGATACAACTGATAGCCTTAGTGAGTTACCCAGGGTACCTAGAGGTCAGGTCATTTGTCTAGCGTCACAATCAGCATGTGGCAGATATCTCCCTGATTGTGTGGCCAGCTTTTTATCCACTGTGCTACACTGCCTCTCTAACCATTTCTTTCCTACGACAAAAAGTGGAGATAATCAAGAGGTGAGGCACCAAGAATGAAGAGGAATCAGAAAAAGCTTTCTGTAGAAGGTGTGCATTTATTTGGGACTGGAAAGGAACCAGAGAGGCCAGGAATCAGAGATGAGGAGAAAGAACATTCCAGGCATGGGTGCCTGGAGTTGAGAGATGGAATGTCTTGTTCAAGGAACTGCAAGGAAGTGTGTGTTACTGGATCAAAGTATATGTGAGGAAGGTGTAAGAAAAATAGAAAAGGGAGGGCAGCTAGGTGGCACAGTGGATAAAGCACTAGCTCTGGATTCAGGAGGACCTGAGTTCAAATCCGGACTCAGACACTTGACATTTACTAGCTGTGTGACCCTGGGCAAGTCACTTAACCCTCATTGCCCTGCAAAAAAAGAAAAAGAAAAGAAAAATAGAAAAGGGAACAGGGGCAGGTTATGAAGGGTTTTGAAATGCCAAACAAGGTTTTTATTTGATCCTGGAGGTCATAGGGAGCCGCTGGAATTTAATGAGTAGTTGGGGTAACATGTTCAGACCTATGCTTTAGGAAAATCACATTGTCAGTTGAGTGGAGGATAGACTGGAGTGGGAAGAGACTTGTGGCAGACAGACCAACCAGCAGTTTATTACAACAGTCTAGGCATGCCTAGACTGCACCAAAGTGGTAGCAGAAGAGAAGGGAACCTATGTGAGAGAGGTTACAAAGGTAAAAGTGACAGACCTTGGCAACAAATTGTAAATGGGGGATGAGAGAGAGCAAGGAGTTGAGTATGATACCTAGTGTGGGAGCCTGGGTGCCTGGGAAGATGGCATGCTTTCAACAGTAATAGGGGGGCAGTTAGGTAGCGCAGTGGATAGAGCACCAGCCCTGGATTCAGGAGGACCTGAGTTCAAATCTGGCCTCAGACCCTTGACACTTACTAGCTGTGTGACCCTGGGCAAGTCACTTAACCCCAATTGCCTCACAAAAAAACCAACCAAAAAACCAGTAATAAGGTGGTGCAGTGGATAAAGCACCGGCCCTGGATTCAGGAGGATCCAAGTTCAAATCTGGCCTCAGACACTTGACACTAGCTGTGTGACTCTGGGCAAGTCACTTAACCCTCATTGCCCCACCAAAAAACAAAAACAGTAATAGGGAAATTTGGAAGAAGGGAAGGATTTTGAGTGGAAAATAATGAGTTCCCTTTTGGACATGTTGCATTTAAAATGTCTTCAGGAAATCTAGTTCAGCATATCTAAGAAGCAGTGGATATGTGAGACTACACCTCAGCAGAAAGGTTAGAAATAAATAAATAGATTTGAGAATCATCAGCATAATCTATGAGAGCTGATAAGATTACCAAGTATAGAAATAATATAGAGGGGAAAAAAGAAGAGTGTCCTATGGGCCACTTTACTGTTAATGGGTATGACCTGGATGAAGATCCAGCAAAGGAGACAGAGAAGAAGCTGTCAGTCAGGCAGGAGGAGAACCAGGAAATAGTGGTATCCCCAAAACCTAGGAATAAGAGAATATGAAGGAGGAGGGAGTGATCAACAGTGTCAAGAAATGCATTGTTTAAGAAAGATTAGGATTGAGATTAGGTTTGGCAATTAAGAAATTGTTAATAACTGGAGAGCAATTTTGGTCGAGTGATGAATGGAAGCCAGATTGTAGAGTAGAGGGTAAAAGGAAAAGAAGTTGATATTTATGTAGGTTGTTAGGTTGAGCCATATCAACCCTTTGTTCCCTTCACATTCTCTTCTACTGACTTTATTCCCAATTCCTCATTAAATCAGTACCAGCCCTGACCTGTGCTTATGGAAAAGCCAAGATGGATGAGAAGATGGGTAGGGTTCAGGATGCTGACCCCTCTCCTAGAATGAAATGTTTAAGAGAGAGGCAGTGTGTTGTAATGGGAAGAGTACTGATCTAATACTGAGAGAGAACTGGGGTTCAAATCCCAGCTCTGCTACTTAGTACCTGATTTTAGTTTCCCCATCCATAAAATGAGGGAGTTAAACTATATAATCTCTAGGGCCTCTTTAAGCTCTCAACATTCTATGTAGTAGTTCTCTGTGCATTGCCTCCTACCCAGGTGATTGTGAAGAATCTTTCATCAGGCACTCGTGTGGTCCTCAAGTCTCACTATGGGTATGAGGTAGAGGAGGTGAAGATTTTGGGCAAGGAGAGATACCTGGTGGCCCATACCTCAGACACACTGCTGCTAGGAGACCTCAACACCAATCGACTCAGTGAGGTAGGGACCAAGGATGTAGGATTTGTGGGGCTATCTTGGATGGGTGATAGGAATCCATTCCTCAGAATGCCTGAGGAATAAGAGGTGGGGAAAAGTCTTTAGACTCGAGACATTTTGATTCTAGGTGATCTGGTTTTAATCATTTCAGTGTTAAAGGTCTGGAACTGAAACACAGAAGGCTCAGGGGCTTGGGGCAGAGAGATTCCTGAAAAACATGATGTTGCTTCTGTTTTTGGACTCTGTAGACACATAGAAGGTAGAAGAGAGGGAAACCAAGAGAACCGAATAAGATCTGCCACTGGATCCTCATTGTATAATGCCCACTACTGGTCTCCTTCTTGTTATCTTCTTGTTTTCTTCACACACACACACCTCACCACACCCCAGCCTCTTGGATTCATGTTTTGATTAGTCTTCTTATCTTTCCCCATTGCAGGTGGCTTGGCAGGGATCTGGCGGCAATGAGAAGTATTTCTTCGAAAATGAGAATGTGAGTAGAGCTGAATTTACAGACCGCCTGGTTCGCCATCCTCTTGACTATCTCAGTCTTTCCAAGCAAGAGACCTGGCAGTGAATAGAGAAGATAATGGTGGGGCAGAGAGATGATTAAGTAGAGGAGTGAAGCAAAGAGAAAATTGTGAGCTTCTCAGTGCAAGAATTAGTGTTCCAGGATGCCACACTGCTATTTTTTCTTTCTGAAATGAAATCTTTGTTAATATGTTGGTGTCACTCCTTTCTAGGTCTGCATGATCTTCAATGCTGGGGAACTGACTCTAGTGGAATATGGGAATAATGACATCCTGGGCTCTGTGCGCACTGAGTTCATGAACCCCCACCTGATCAGGTGAGGCCCAGAGACTCTGCCTTGTCAGGGATGACTTTCACTCTGACTTGTGACTCTTATCCCTTCAATCAAGACCAACACCCACACATACCACCCCCCTGCAAAAACTTAGACAAATATAAAGAGCATTTGGGGTTTTGATTAAAGAGCTGACCTTGTAATGAGGAAAACCTTCAAATTGATCCAACATATGTGATTCTAGGCAAGTTATTTAAGCGCTGTCCCAGGAAACTCCACTTGACCGCATGTTGCTGAGAAGGTACAGATCTTCATTATAAAGAGAGTTTGTCACTTGCATCTCCTTAGCCCACTGAAATCACAGGTCTGAGCGAAAAAAGAAAAATCAACATCAAGATGCCAAATACCTAAACTTTATACCCCATTTCTTTTCTCAAAGTGTCCGTATCAATGAGAGACGGCAACGGGGAATGGAAGAGAACAAGAAGCTGGCTTATCTCATTGATGTTAAGACTATTGCAATCGGTAAGAGCATTCCACCATTCAAACAAACATACTGGGCACCCACATTATACTTAACTACTCAGAACCCCAATGAACTTATCTGTAAAATGAGGATAATAATACTTTGTGCTGTCTGTCCTGCAAACCTTAAAACTCTAAATACAAAAATTAGTGTAAAGTATTTTTCTTATCACAGTCTGTTCTAATGTATTGTTTATTGATACTTATTTGTATCTCAGGCATTGTGGTATAATAGAGGGCCAGCTTCAGAGTTAGGAAGACCTGGGTTCAAGACCAACCTCTGACCCATATTGGCTGTCACTTTAACCTCTTGGTGACCTCAAGCAACTTAGCTTAGAATATAAGTTGCTAAAATGTGTCCATCTACATTCCCCATCTTGTTTAGGGCAGGTCAGGATGGGTGATCTCTTTTGAGCTTCTCCTAGTTTAGCTCTGCTCTGATTTAGAGGTCTGAGTGAGGCCAGATGTACAAAGAATTCTCCCTTCCCCTAAAGCCAAGAATCCCAGATATGAATTCTATTCTTTTTTTGGGGGGGAGAGGGTTAAGTGACTTGCCCAGGGTCACACGGCTAGTAAGTGTCAAGTGTCTGAGGTCAGATTTGAACTCAGGTCCTCCTGAATCCAGGACCAGTGCTTTATCCACTGTGCCACCTGGCTGCCCCCTATGAATTATATTCTTTAGACTAACCTGGACTCTTTGGGTCCACTAAAGACCTGAACTCAACCCCTGAAATTCCAGAACAGAGCCAGCATCTTAAGCATCCTAACAAAATAATGTCACATCACCATGTGATGTACCTTAGGAAAGTGCAGAATTCCTGAGGCCTACCTTATTATTCCTTTGAAACCTTTTCCAGACTGTCTTGATACTCAGTAGTCAGTTCCATGGTTCCAAAAGCCCTTCATGATCCCTCTTCTCCATTCTGCAGTGGACTTGGTTGGTGGCTACAACATTGGTACCATCAGCCATGACAGCCGTGTGGACTGGTTGGAGCTCAATGAGACTGGACACAAGTTGCTCTTCAGGGACCGGAAACTTCGTGTAAGACACTGGGCTTCAGGACTGGTCACTTGGCAGTAACCACAGGCACAGTTTACAGGAAGCATGGTACAGATGTTGCTAGTAGTATTTGAATGCTCTAGAAGAGCAGGCAGGGCCATTGAGTTGATGCTGCTGCTGCTACCTGGTGACTTGCTTCTTGCTTCCTCTGTACACCAACCACTCATCAATGGATGGCTTAGAAAGGGCTGGGTCAGGTTGCCTGAGTGATCAGCATCCCTCAATTGCCATCATTGTAGCACTATATTGTAGCAGCAAGAAGCAGGTGGGAAAGGGTGTCAGTCATCAGTGCATACCAGCTCTCTTAGGAGTTTTATCATTGGGGAACTTCCTACCCTTGATTGAAAGTCCTAATCTCTTTGCCTAACTGATTTTCACCTATCCCTGCTCCAACATCAGTACGATAGTTAAAGTAACTAGTAAGAAAATTCCCCTTTTGTTCCCTCATTAATTCATGAACTCACACCTTAAATTAGGTTGCTCTGATGAATCTCAGTGCGGTATAACATAATTTCAAAGTTCTACATAGAGGGCAAAGAAATAATCTGACAGTTTTTCACTTAAGTGAAAGACAAATCTTAATGGTCAGACTTTTTGACATGTTGCATGAGCTCAGAACCTATTATGATTCTGGAGCCAGCAGATTTTCTGGGGCTGATCTGGAAGTATCAGTGTGGCCTGTCATCAGTCTAGGCTCCCATAGTGTGGGTCAGTGGTCATAAGGGGCCTGTGCTGTGTTAAAGAGCATGCTCACTGCATGCCTTTCTGACTTCCTGGTTTCCCAGAACCAGAGTATTTCATATCAGAATGGACGAAAAGGGATGCGACTTGAGTGCTTTGAGGGGTGGTATGTGCCTGCCTAGATGTACCCTTTCTTCTGAGAATCACGTTCACCCAAAAATCCTCAATTATTTACCAACTACTGTTCCCATTGTGGGGTAACCCTCACTGCATTTCCTACTGATTCTCTTTCTTCTACCTATCCTTTCCTCAGTTGCACTTGTATGACATTGAAAGCAGCTCCAAGACGATGATCCTGAATTTCTGCTCCTATGTGCAGTGGGTGCCAGGAAGTGATGTGCTGGTAGCTCAGAACCGGAACAGCTTGTGTGTATGGTACAACATTGAGGCGCCTGAGAGGGTCACCATGTCCTCTATTAGGGTATGATGGGGCCTGGCAAATTTCAGCAACAGTGCCTGACAAGGACAACCTAGTATTGTGCTAAGTCAGGTGCTCTAGGGAATTGTCATCTCAGATTTTGGTATACATTAGTTATAATTTTCATGATTTTCAGCTGAGGTATAGAGAGAGCCTTAGGGAAACATGAAGGGTCCTGCAGTATGGTGCAGTAGTCTGTGCCACACTGCAAAGCCACCACAGCCTGCTCTTCAGACTGACATAAAGCCAGTTTGGAGAGTCTACTTGTAGTTTAGAAGAACTCTACCTAGATAAATTATATTTAGATCTACCTCTTTATGTATTCTGATTCATCTGGTGGAATCCTAGTTTGGTCCAGGCTATCTCAGACCCCTTTTTCCTCAGTACTGCTTACCTCCCTAAATTAGAAATCTTGAAGAATTCTAGATTTGCTTAGGTACACAGAGTAGAGAATATCCTGACTGATACCTTCAGGGTAATCTTGCAGCCAGCAACATGTTTAAAGGTAGCAGACAAGGAGTGCCTTGAAACCTAATAGAGCTACTTGGCACCATTACTGTTAGACATCAGTGTAGTTTTGCCTATTGGATCCCACTTTAGCCCAAGGACTTAATAGCACATATTAGATGTTGAAATGCCATGCCAGAGCAGCTAGGTGACACAGTGGATAAACACTGGCCCTGGATTCAGGAGTACCTGAGTTCAAATCTGGCCTCAGACACTTGACACTTACTAGCTGTGTGACCCTGGGCAAGTCACTTAACCCCCATTGCCCTGCAAAAAAAACAAACAACAAAAAAAACAAAAACAAATGCCGTGCCTAGGATAGGACCCAGGAAAATCACATTAACATAATTTCCTCAAGAGTGAAAGAAAATGGAGGTGAACAAGGGTAGGCCTAGTCTCTTAATAGGAGATTAATCCAGAGAAGAGATATGAATCCAAAACCTGACTGGGGGTAATCCACAGGGTGATGTCGTGAGTCTGGAACGGGGAGGGGGAAAGACAGAAGTCATGGTGACTGAAGGTGTGACGACTGTTGCCTATACACTGGATGAGGGGCTTATTGAATTTGGGACTGCCATTGATGACGGCAACTACACCAGGTGAGGGGATGGGGCAGGGACACAGGGAGGCAGGGGTAAAACTAGAGCAGAAAAAAGAACCCAGTTTTAGTAATGCTAAACCTAAGGAAGAGTGGCTCAGGGAGAGGGAGGGCCATCGAAGGCCAATTTCCCTGTTCTAGTATTCCATGTCCTGTGTTTTCTAACCCTGTGGTGATTCCTTGTGCCACTTCTAGAGCAGCTGCATTCTTGGAGACTCTGGAAATGACCCCAGAAACAGAGGCAATGTGGAAGACGTTAAGCAAACTGGCACTGGAAGCAAGACAGCTACATATTGCAGAGAGGTAAGTCATTGAGATACTGAAAGTTTGGAGGACTGCAAAGGCAGGTGGCAAGTAGGTAGAACTGTGCTCCAGTCCTTCCTTAAAGTCTCTTCTTGGTGCATCCCTTCCTAGGACCCTGGCAGACTAATATTGTAAGTTTCTTGAGGTTAGGAACTATTCTTGCTTTTACATTTTTGCAATCCTCACTTGTTCACTAGCTCTTCAGCTCTTGTCAACCCCACCCAGATTTACACCTTGCCATGCTCCACCCTCTTCCAGGTGCTTTTCTGCTTTGGGCCATGTAGCTAAAGCTCGTTTTCTACATGAGACCAATGAGATTGCAGACCAGGTGTCCAGAGAATATGTAAGTATCAGATGCCTTCTGATCCTTTCAGTCTTTTTTCCTTTCAGTCTTTCAAACTCTGATTTCCTAATTTCTTAACTTTGTGATGTGTAGCTTTCTGGTCATCCTTTTACTTTTTGTTTTTTTGTGGGGTGGTGGGGGTTAAGTGATTTGCCCAAGGTCACACAGCTAATGTGTCAAGTGTCTGAGGCCGATTTGAACTCGGGTCCTCCTGAATCCAGGGCTGGTGCTTTATCCACTGCTCCAACTAGCTGCTCCCCATCCCTTTACTTTTTACCGCCCCCTGGCTAAGAGACAACCAGTTATTTTGGGATAGCTCCCTCAATCCTTTTGGCCTTTAAGCCCCAAAGTTGTCACAAACTTCAGTGCCTTAATCCCTTAGCTTCTAAGACCCTGTAGCCTTCTTTGTGACATCCAGTTATACTCTCCTTCCTCTCCCATGCTTCTGTTTTGCACACACCTGTGGTTATTGCCTCCTTTTTCCTTCGAAGGGTGGGGAAGGAACTGACTTCTATCAGGTCCGAGCACGTCTGGCCATGTTGGAGAAGAACTACAAATTAGCAGAAATGATATTCCTGGAACAGGTAATAGAATGGGTTTGCATGGATATGGATAAGTAATTTAGAGAGATGAGAGGAAAACTTATATATGGTGAGGAAACAGTGGTAGAGAAGCAAAAGCAACAGCTACAAACTTCTTTTACCCAAAGGTTGGAAAGAGTGAGTTTTGGGGAAATGTTGCATGGTTAATGCTGGCTTTGTAAGTGTGTGTGATAGAAAGTCAAAGTGAATTCACTGTGCTTGTAATGACTCTTGGGCCAGTCCAGCTGAGGAGGGCCAGGAGATTGATCAGCAATCCTTATACATTCTTCCTATTCACATTTCCTTTCCCTCTGATCTCTCAGAATGCTGTTGAGGAAGCTATGGCCATGTATCAAGAACTGCACCGTTGGGATGAATGCATTGCTGTGGCCGAGGCCAAGGTATAAATTGCTCTTTCCACAGCCCTCTTCAGAAGTATATTTCCCTTCTCACCTCACTTCAGAAACTTTCTCCTCTTGTAGATAATACCAGAAAGTAGGGGTATAGTTGAACCTAATGAGAGTAGGAGAGAGCTGGAGCATTCTGGATCCTGAGGGTATAAACATGCCAACTTTCATCATCTTTCTCCTCTACACCTAGGGTCACCCTGCCCTGGAGAAGCTACGCCGGGGTTATTATCAGTGGCTGATGGATACACAGCAGGAAGAAAGGGCAGGTGAATTACAGGAAAACCAGGGTGACGGGCTGGCTGCCATCAGCCTCTACCTTAAGGCTGGACTTCCTGCCAAAGCTGCTCGGTTGATTTTGGCTCGAGAGGAACTTCTGGCCAACACTGAACTAGTGGAACACATCACCTCAGCCCTTATCAAGGGAGAGTTGTTTGAGAGGGTAAGACAAACTTCCTAGTCCCTGTTTCCCCAAATACACTTTATCCTGTAATCAACAACACTAGGTTCCTGGGGCCCAATCCCCCTGCACTCACCAAAGATGTGCTCTATGATCGATAGTCTAAGTCTTCCTTGGTCTGATTTGTTTTTGTTTTGGCGGGGCAATGAGGGTTAAGTGACTTGCCCAGGGTCACACAGCTAGTAAGTGTCAAGTGTCTGAGGCCAGATTTGAATTCAGGTCCTCCTAAATCCAGGACTGGAGCTTTAGCCACTGCACCACCTAGCTGCCCCTTAAAGCTATTATTGTTAAAGAATTACCTCCCACATCACAAACATCAGGATAGAGAGTAAAAGAATCAGGCCATGGGCCTGTATCCCTGTATTAACATTGTATATGTTAACAGGCAGGAGATCTATTTGAGAAGATCCGGAATCCACAGAGGGCCCTTGAGTGCTACTGTAAGGGCAATGCATTTCTGAAAGGTAACAGTGCCCCCAACTATATAACTGCACACACACACACACACACACACACACACACACACACACATATATATATATATAACATATATACACTCCTTCCCTTCACTGGCCCCCATATTTTCTTCTTTGGGTTGACTGCCTACAATTCTCCCCCATTCTTCCACTTCTCACCATCCTCCCTTATCCTTCATTTTCTTCTCCTGTTCTGTGCCCTGAACCCTGAAAGTCTGAGCTGTGTTTTTTTCTTTGTCCCTGGCAGCGGTGGAGTTGGCCCGCATGGCATTCCCAGCTGAGGTTATGCGGCTAGAAGAGGGATGGGGGGACCATTTGGTGCAACAGAAGCAGCTTGATGCTGCCATCAATCACTATATTGAAGCCAGGTATGAAGAAGAGACCAAAGGTTTACAGGTGGAACATAGGAGCTCTGCAGGGGCAACTAAATGGGCATTCAAAGTGATGAAAGAAAACAGGTCCCAGAACAAGAAAGAGCCCAGGTTGGAGAATTTCCTTCTGTGCTTGTCACCATACAGTTCTGTCTTCAACCTGAATGAATTAATAAAAAAGCATACATTAAGCACTTACTATATACATGGTAATTGAAATACTAAATTCTGGTAATAAAAGCACAAAAATAAGCTAATTATTTGCCCTCAAGGAGTTTACATTTTTAATGGGGGAAAGTGGTAGCCAAGAAAGGGTATTTTGGTCTGAGAAGTCACAGAACGATCTATTGATAGCCTCTTTCCACACTTACTGACAATTTAAATGGTAAAGAGCCCTTGACTATCTCTCCTATGTCTGTCTTCATATTTGAACATGTTTTCTTTGCCTCATCTAATATCATCCTTTCTTTCCTAAATGTCAGGTGCTCCATCAAGTCAATTGAGGCTGCTCTTGGTGCCCGTCAGTGGAAGAAGGCAATTTATATCTTAGATCTGCAGGACCGGGCTACTGCATCCAAGTACTATCCTCGTGTGGCCCAACACTATGCATCCCTCCAGGAATATGAGGTGAGGAGTCAGCCACCTGACATTACAAGGCCAGCAGCACAACCTCTCACAAAGTACAGTATTTCTGAGAGGCAATGGTGCCATTCCCTCCCTACCTCACCAGCAGTGCTTGTTAGGAGGATCAGCCCAGAAACCTCCCCACAGAAATAAACAAAACCCCTCGCCACACCGTGACCTAAGAGCTTTGGCGATAGGAAGCCTTAGAGGAACAGTTGATCAATAATGAACCCATAGTCATCATTATGATAGCACTTTGTGATTCCTTCCAATGTGCTTTCTGTGTTATCTCATTTGATCCTTCCATAACTTTATGTGAAATATTATTATTCCCATTTTACAGATGAGAAAGCAGACCCAGAGAAGTTACATAGACTGCCCAAGGTCTTGTAAGTGGTAGAATCAGGATCCAAGCTCAGGTTTTCTGACTCCAAGTGCAGTGTTCTTGCCACTCTTATTTAAGTTGAATTCTACAGTGCCTCAAGAAGTGTAAAGTGAGACCTTAGCCCCCTTCCTGTGCAAATGTGGGTGTATTGCTTTACACTACAAAAATATGAGGTGAATTCCCCTTGTACTTCTCTTCATGTTGTTTAGTGCTCTTCTGTGCTACATGTATATAAGATGGAAAACACCTTAGTGCCCTCCTTATAACCTCATCTTATCTTTCTACCTCCACCCGAAGTATCAAGTAAGAAAATGTCAGTCTCTCTCAGTCAGTTTCCCAGTTAAGCCTACCTTATATTTGGTGCCCTCTCATCTCAGCCATTTCCAAATCTTTACCCTGACCATTTATGCTTTTCCCACTTTTCCTTTCTAGATTGCAGAAGAGCTGTATACCAAAGGAGATCGGACAAAAGATGCCATTGACATGTATACCCAGGCTGGGCGCTGGGAGCAAGCACACAAGGTAGAGGGAATAGGAATGGACTGCCATTGTAGTAATGTTTCTCTGAGCACTTAACAATGCCCCATGTCTGTTTGAGAATACTCTATATGTTAGATCAGGTTAACCACTAGTCTCCAGCAGGGAGAGGATTGAGTAAAGGAACCAAATTTGGTTCTCGTCCTTATTACCTTGAAGGGAAAAGATGGAGAGAGAAGCCATGGCAGTTGTGGGGGTTGACCTTCCTCTCCTGAAATCCCAAGTTCCAATGGGTGACTTTGCTCCAATCTCAAAGGTGTGAGGAATGAGCACACACTTCCCAATGATGCAGGGAATCTGTGAACCACCCTGCAGAAGAAAAAGGAAATTTCTATTCTTTTCACTCTTTGTAGTCCAGAGGCAAATGTTAGGCTTCCTTGAAATAATCTTAGAATATGAAGTGAGGATTTCAGCAAACCTGTTATGGTTTTAGGGAAGGGCTATAGTCCCTGTTCTGTGAATTCACAGAATTCTGTGGAATTCACAGAAGCCATGCCTGGCTTCTCATCTCTTCCACATACTCTTTAGTCTCCCTTGTCCCCAAGTAGTAGCTCTCCAAGGGGGAGCACACCAGCCAGATTGCTCCCTTTGGCCTAAGGGACTACTCATGGTTCTGTATCTCTGGACAGTTGGCAATGAAATGCATGAGGCCCGAGGATGTGTCTGTGCTGTACATTACCCAAGCTCAGGAGATGGAGAAGCAGGGGAAGTACCGAGAGGCGGAGAGGTAAGGGGGGGAAAGAAAGACAAGAATATGAAATAATGATAATACTAACAAGTCACATTTATGTTGCTCTTTAAGCTTTTCAAACCCGTCTCTCACAGCATTCCTTGGGGATAAACAGTACAGATATTGGCCCCATATTAGAGAATAGACAACTGAGGCAAGAAGTTAAGTGACTTCCCCATAGTCAGACAGAGAGGTATCTGAGGAGGCATCTGACCCCCGGTTTCCTGACTCAAAGTCCAGCTTTCCATCTATTATGCTGTGCTCAGGGAAAAGAAATGAAGGAGGCATCCAGGAGAAGGGGAAGTCTAGTGTCCCATCTCAGGAGAGACAACAGGATATAGCCAAAGACCTACATTTGATTCCTGACTCCAGCATGTAATAGCTCTGTAACTATAAGTAGGTCAGCTTCACCTCTTTGTGCCTCAGTTCCCTTCTCTGTTCAAGTCCTTGAATAGATCCATGATCTCAATGATTCCAGAGTCCCCTCACATAGTCTTACAACGCAACCTGTCCATGTCTAACCATCCTACATGACTCATCCATCTTCTCCCAAAAGTTTGCCACAAGGGGTCTACTCAACATTCTACAGGCCCTCCTTGCTCTTTCCCCACACTGTGAGGCTGCTTAGACTATTCATAAGTCAGCCCTCACTCCTTCCACATGACCACTTCATTGTCTCTTTCTGGCCTACTTTTTTTTGATGACATCCTTTAATCCCATTCTGCAAAATTCCTCCCTAGTTATGTGTTACAGCCTATTCACGCCTATCATATGCCTTTCTATTGCCCTCTATGTGATAGCCATCCTTAGCAGCAGTGGTATTCCAGGTCTTGCTTACATGTAGAAATACTAGTAAAATGTTTGTGTTGAAAAGATGTGCCTTTACTGTTATTGGAAGTTTGAGGTCAGTAAAAGTGCTTTGCACTGTCTCCATGGCAATCCAGCCCACTTTCCTCCTTCCCTTCAACTCTGGGCCCAGCTCTTTTTCCATACAGACTGTCTCTCCCAGATAAACACTGTGGGACAAGTTCCATAGGATTTATATTCTTCATCCATTTGGTCTTTCTGTGTAGATAGATAGGCCAAACTCCTTTGAGTGATTACATATCTATTCCTGAGGGCACTGGATCATCCTAGGGCTTTATGCAGTCAACATAATATCATCTCAAACAGCATCTAGCGGACTTCACCATCCACTGGGACTTCCTCCTCAACTTGGACTGTACACTGGACCCTCCTCCATCACAGAGGATACATCTCTTCCTTCTGTGCTTCACCTGATATTTTTTTTTTATCAAGGGGTCATTAATAGGCTTTTATACCTTCCAAGGAACCAACTTGTTAGGTGGATGGGAGATACCTTGTTATAAAAGAGCCTTTAAAGTGTTTGGTTCTTCCAAGTGAATACTTTTTTCAGTCAATTATGAGATGTTAGATATATGCTCCTTTGTTGAATATCAATTTGCCAGAACCCCATTGTTCCCTACTAGTGACCTTATCGAGGATGTCCTTAGATGGAAGATCAAGCATGGTAGCCATTGGTCTTTCACCTTTTTTTTGGTATCAGTTAAGGGCCTAGATTTTTTTCCACAGCTTTGCTATCTTCCCTTCCTTTAGTTACCTTGTAAATTTGCCCCTCAATGCCCTCATAATTTTTTTTTTTGGTTGGGCAATGAGGGTTAAGTGACTTGCCCAAGGTCACACAGCTAGTAAGTGTTAAGTGTCTGAGGCTGGATTTGAATTCAGGTCCTCCTGACTCCAGGACCGGTGCTCTATCCACTGTGCTACCTACTGCCCCAATGCCCTCATAATTTTATCACGTCCAGCATAGATCCATGTATATTTATACCTATATTTATATGTTAGATCTTTTTGTATTTGATCCAGTTCAGTTGCTGTTCCTATCTTTTGTACCATTTGTACTTCCTCTGTCAGTACCTCAGAGAGGTTTGGGTCCAAGTGTGGGGCTCCACTATCCTTGATGGAGAGAAAAGTTGTAATGTTTTTTGCAGATCTTTTCCTTTTTTTTCTTGTTTTTTTGGTGGGGCAATGAGGATTAAATGACTTGCTCAGGGTCACACAGGTAGTAAGTGTCAAATGTTTGGGGGCAGATTTGAACTCAGGTCCTCCTGAATCCAGGGCCGGTGCTTTATCCACTGTGCCACCTAGTTGCCCTTCTGTCTTCTTTCTATTTTCATCCTTGAATGTCTTTGGTATGACTTTATTTAATTAGATAATTTGTCAAGCTTTCTTTAAACTGATTTTACCCTCCACTTCTTATGTCTGCTATCTCTGCTTCTCTCCCTTATCTCTAAAGTGTTAGTATCTACCTTGTTGTTGATAAAGAAAATATTTTGTAAAATGGAAAATGCTATGTAAAAGTCTGTATTACTATTGCTCAACTCTTGGGGATGGTTCTGAGGGAAAGTATCTGGCGTAAAGAATGTTTTCACTACCCCTAGGCTATATGTGACAGTGGAAGAGCCAGATCTTGCCATTACTATGTTCAAAAAGCACAAATTATATGATGACATGATCCGCCTTGTAGGGAAGCATCATCCAGACCTGTTGAGTGACACCCATCTGCATCTGGGCAAGGTGAGACATTTCCCCATCCTAATCCATTTTTCCCTTAACCTGTATCTATCTCCCTTTCTCTCTACATTGGCTTATCATTCCCCAGGAGCTGGAAGCTGAAGGCCGATTACAGGAAGCTGAATATCACTACTTGGAAGCCCAGGAATGGAAAGCAACTGTGAATATGTACCGTTCTAGTGGGCTTTGGGAGGAAGCCTACCGGGTAAGAAGCAGATTTGTTTCTCCTTCTCACTATCCAGTAATTTTCAGCTTCATAAATAGCTTAGTTTCTTCTGATTCTTGTCTAAGGATCTATATCCTAAATTAGAGGCAGATCTGAGATTAGGGATCAGAGGATGGGGGTAGGGAAGGAATGGCACTGGTACATGGGGTGAGGATCAGATATTATAGAGAATCACTAGGTAGTTCTTCCTTTCAGGTGGCAAAAGCACATGGAGGTGCTAATGCCCACAAGCATGTGGCCTATCTGTGGGCAAAAGGTCTTGGGGGAGAGGCTGCTGTTCGGCTACTCAACAAACTAGGACTCTTGGAAGCTGCCATTGACCATGCTGCTGACAACTGGTGAGACCCTAAACCTTTTCTCCCATCTCTCATTGGAAGTTGTCTCACATACCAGGGGAGTATCCCCTTCCCATTTGTCCCTCAAAGGTATGACACGATTCCCTTAAGATGTCACCAGCTTTAAACATTTCCTTACCTGTAAAATGGGGGTAATAACAGTACCTTCCTTCCCCCAGGGTAGTTGTGAGGCCAAAATGATATAATATTTATAAAGTGCTTTCTAAATCCTAACATAGTCTATAAACAAATGTTAGCTACAATAATAATGATAATAAGACAAAAACTGTTCATGAATCTGGAGAAAAAAAGGTTTGGAAGTTAGGATTGAAGAAAATGAGTAAAGAAGAGGTCTAGAAGTGAATTCTAGAAGAGGAGCAGGAAGAAACTGAGTATTTTCCCTTCTCATTTTGTGGGGTTCAAGTCAAAGTTAAGTCAACTTCTTACATACTGTGGGCTTAGGGATGTCCTGGGGATAGGGAAAGGTCTGTCCTCTGGCCTTAATAATAAGGTTTTTAGGATACATTTTATTTTACATCATAGAAATTTCTGAAAATAAACCTTTGTCCCCGCCCCCCTGAAACTGAATTCTCCTTGTAACAAAGTACAACAGTTATGCAAAAACACCTGATATTGGGACCTTCCGTGAATGAATACAACATTCTCAAGTATGAGTAGTTTCTCACCCACCTCTGCTGAGAGGAAAGATGTATATATTTCAATTTCTATTTTCCAGGATCATTTTTGGTTTTTCAGTTACTCAGAATTTGACTTTCTTTTAGTGATCTCGCCCTGTATATTGTGAAAGACATGTTCTTACAGAGCCATATATTTGTACCAGGCAGGGTTGGGCTGAGGTGAGGGGACAATGAGGAACTCCCTTGAGAGGACAAGGAAGACCCTCATGGACAGGTAGCCGAGGAAGGAGGGGACTCCACTTGTGTAATGGTAGCCAAAAAGTACAAGTAGAAGGAGCATCTCAGGATTGGCCAGGAAAATTGAATAACATTTCCATGGTGTCTCCTTCAAACCACAAGACTCTGGACCTTGCATCAGGGTAAAACTACCCTTGCTTTCTTTCCTTTTTCTTCTCTAAAGGAACTTTGTCTCTAAGGGAAAGGAAAAAGTTTATTGTAGATGCAGTTACATGTTTCTATCTCTCCAAGTACCTCTCTGTGTCTGTCACAGAACTAAATTTGATATTGACATGGAGTAGCATTAGTAATTCTGGCACAAGTCAGGTGCACATCCTTTTGTGGTAGGGTGAGGAATGAAGGAAGGAAGCCATTTAATAATGAGGGTCGGGGGTGGCTAGGTGGCGCAGTGGATAAAACACTGGCCCTGGATTCAGGAGTACCTGAGTTCAAATCCGGCCTCAGACACTTGACACTTACTAGCTGTGTGACCCTGGACAAGTCACTTAACCCCCATTGCCCGGCCAAAAAAAAAATAATAATGAGGATCAACTTCCAAGGTCAGATTTATACTAAGCCTTCTGGGACACTAAAATGTGTTTCCACTGGATCTAAAGTGAACTTTTCTTCAGCAAGTGAGAATAACACTAATATAAGCAGAAGCTGTCAAACTACTAAGCTATTTGATTCATTTCTAGGTCACTTGATTTAAGGCAGATAATGTTTCATAGTAACATTGATGGGCCTCAGGAGATAATAGGGTGAGAGACAGCATTAGTTTACCGAGGCCATCCCAGTGAAAACCAGAGGCAACCCCACTGATTATAAATGAATGCCATGAGAATCAAGTGTATTTTGGAGAAAAAAAAGGGGGAAAAAGAATCAGGTGTGATGACCTCTTGCTTGAGCAGTCTTTCTCATACATACTATCTTATCCACTTTCTCTGTGCTTCTCCATTCCAGTCCTTCAAGCCTAGCATACCTCACCTTGTAGTAATGCCTGTGCACCTCTGCTGTTTATTTTTTGTCTCAATCTTTACTTTTTAATTTATCTTACCATTATTTCTCAGGTTTTGTTTTTCTTTTGCAAATGTAAGGACTGAAGTAAGCAAACTTTATCTTCATCTTTGTTCCAGCTCCTTTGATTTTGCTTTTGAACTTGCTCGACTTGCCCTCAAGCACAAAACCCCCGAGATTCACCTAAGATATGCCATGTACCTAGAAGATGAGGTATGATCCCCTAGTCCCAGAATCTTCTTTCTGCATCCTTAAGTTAATGTCACTGGAAGACTATGATCCCTAGAAGCTCCTTACTGGTGTCACCTCTCCTCTCCCTGAACAGGGTAAGTTTGAAGAGGCTGAAGCGGAATTTATCAGAGCAGGGAAGCCCAAAGAAGCAGTCCTCATGTAAGTAACTCCCATGGGACTTCTTCACATTTCCCACCAGGAACTACCCCCAAGATCTTTTGCTTCACCATAATCATCATTCATACCTAATGTCAACAAACTAGATGCCCTTCACACAGGATGTAGTCTCTTTTTACATACCCCATCTTTTCAAGTGACACCACCCTGTACTTTTTTTCCCCTTTTTTAAATTCGTAATACTGATTTTTTATGAACAGGTTTGTCCACAACCAGGATTGGGAGGCAGCTCAACGGGTAGCCGAGGCTCACGACCCTGACAGTGTCTCTGAGGTGCTGGTAGGGCAGGCCCGGGGAGCCTTAGAGGAAAAAGATTTTCAGAAAGCTGAAGGGCTGTTGCTTCGGGCTCAGAGACCAGGACTGGCCCTCAACTATTACAAGGTACAGAGCTGTAGTGAAAGCCACAGAGAGAGGGTAGAGGGTTAGAAGGGCCTAGCTGCTCAGAGTGGCCAGTGTGCCTTCAGATGGATCCTGAAGAAATGAGAGGAGAGAGATAGATACCAAAAGGCTTGGGAAAATAAATCAGGTGGGCTGGTAGAAAGGAACTTTGAGTGTTGGGATGAGAGGCACTTACAACTGTTTCTTATTTTCTCAAATTTCTTGAAACCCCCATGAACACACTGTTAACAGGAAGCTGGACTTTGGAGTGATGCTCTTCGAATCTGTAAAGATTACGTGCCTGGGCAGCTGGAGACACTTCAGGAGGAGTATGAGAGGGAAGCCACCAAGAAAGGTGCCAGGTATGCATCATTAAGGACACCAGAAAATGGAAGGGCAGGGTGGGGAGGAACATAGAGGTGTGCAGGAAGCTATAGCAATCCCCACATTCTCAGTCACTCCCACCCATTTCATGCATGTGCTTTCTTTTTTTTTTTTTTTTTAATTTTTTAGTGAGGCAATTGGGGTTAAGTGACTTGCCCAGGATCACACAGCTAGTAAGTATTAAGTGTCTGAGGCCGGATTTGAGCTCAGGTACTCCTGACTCCAGGGCCGGTGCTCTATCCACTACGCCATCTAGCTGCCCCTGCATGTGCTTTCTTGGTGGTTTTTGTTTTTGTTTTTTGGCGGGGCAATGAGGGTTAAGTGACTTGCCCAGGGTCACACAGCTAGTGTCAAGTGTCTGAAGCTGGATTTGAACTCAGGTCCTCCTGAATCCAGGACCAGTGCTTTATCCACTGTACCATCTAGCTGCCCCTTGCATGTGCTTTCTTTAACCATAGACTCCTCTTTCCCTTCTGTAGGGGTATGGAGGGCCTGGTGGAGCAGGCACGGCAATGGGAGCAGGCTGGTGAGTACAGCCGCGCTGTTGACTGTTATCTAAAAGTGCGTGACTCTGGAAGTGCCAGTGGAGCCAGTAACCTTGTAGAAAAGTGCTGGATGAAGGTAAGGGACCTCAGTCCCTTTCTTACCTGCCCATTCTTCCTTTAGCTACCCCTTGGGTATTTCCATGGAGGCCCCATGTCTCTCTCTGTTCTGTTCTCCAGAAGATATTTACTGTGGCACACATTGGAAAGGACACAGTGAATAAAAAACATGGTCTTTACCCTCAAGAAACCAACAGACCATTTAGAGGCATGAGACTAAACAAGCTTCATACATTGAGCAAGCAGGATATATAATTAAGTGCTAACTTATAGATAGACTCTGTGTACTGTAGGAGCACTCCTGTTCATCGAGAAAGTAGGATTTAAACAAGGATTTGAGGGTTAATTACAAGAAGTATCTGGTGATGGCAGAGCACAGACTTCCCAAATAGCTTCTGGGAATAGATTTCCAGGCAGTTCTTGGCTCTTTCTTCCTGGAGGATCAGGGGGTCATCTGGAGGGACAGAATACCCTCTCTTCTGATTTTTCTTTCTTGCCAAGCACTCACTATAAAAGGAGTAAATCTGTGCCTATATATGTGACTCTAATGTGGTTTCAGATGCAACAGGAAGTATAATAGAAAGGACACTGAGGGGGCAGCTAGGTGGCTCAGTGGATAAGGCACCAGCCCTGGATTCAGGAGGATCTGAGTTCAAATCTGGCCTCAGAAACTTGACACTTACTAGCTGTGTGACCCTGGGCAAGTCACTTAACCCTCATTACCCTGCAAAAAGAAAGAAATGAAGGAAGGAAGGAAGGAAGGACACTGGACTGGGAATCCTTGCTCTACAACCAGTAACATTTTACCAGTTTGGGCCTTAATTTCCTTATATATAAAATATCTATTCCTCTTCCTTTTCCTCTCCAAATATGTTCTTTGCCCTGATGATAGTACTCAATTGTTTTAATACTTGTTTTTTCAGTTAATCAGGTTCTTAATTTCAGAACCATCTTTGATTCTTCCCATTGCCTTCAACTCAATTGCCAAGTCTTGTCTGTTCTATTTCTGGCATCCATTGCAACCTCCCCAATTCCTGCTTTCTCTGTGTCACTTACATACTGAGGAGATTGGACTAGATGACTCCTGAGGTCTTCTACAGTTCTGAGGTTCTGTGCCCCTGCCTTCCAAAATACTTTCCCAACCTGCTCTCTGATGCCTGAAATTCTTAGGATCATAGTACCATATACACTAATATTTGGAAAGAATTTTAGAGATAAGCTGGTCTAACCCAGTCATTTTTCAGATGAAAAAACTAAGCCCAAAAAAGGTCAGGTGGGGGCAGCTAGGTAGCGCAGTGGATACACTTACTAGCTATGTGACTCTGGGCAAGTCACTTAACCCCCATTGCCCTGCAAAAAATAAAAAAACAAAACAAACAAACAAACAAAAAAAGGTCAGGTGACTTGCCCAAGGTTGTATTATATAGGTAGTTTTAATGGCAGAGTCCTAGATTTGAACTCAGGTCCTCTGATTCCAAATCCCCTACTCTTTCCACTATACTGCTTGCCTTAAGTGTCCTCAGAAGAGGCAAAGCCATTCATGCCATAGTTTAAAATAAAATGTTAAAAATGCAATTGCCTGGAGGCAAGTTCAACAAGAAATCCATCAACAATTGTAAAATTGTTATGAAATATTTTCTTGTTTGATAAGATGAAAGGAGGAGCAATGATACAAAAAAGCGAGCAGGACACCAAGAACTTGAAGGAATGAGAGGGGGTAAATCACTGAGAAGGAAAAGAATGACTAAAGGAGAAGTGAAGGAAAGACACCAAGCTAGAGTACAAACTTTACCCACCTTATAGTTTTCCCTCAGGTCAACTCTGGTAACCTTCATTCCTACACTGACAAATAGAAAATACAGAAGAGAGATATTTTTGCCATATTGGGAAAATATTCTTGTACACTTTTATGTAGGTTTAACTTAGAGCATTGTTTTCTAGAAGAATATTGCCTTAAACTTTGAAAAATGGAAGCAGTAGATTGGGATTAATAGGCAGATGTGGGATTAGCGGGCAGATGAGGGAGTTTGTTGTAGGTATGAAGACAAGCTAGTTGGGAGATGACTGGTGGACCTGAGAGGGCTAACAAACATGTTCTTGTCCCAAGCCCTCTTCTTTTCCATTTTATACTCTCTCCTTTGGTAATATCATATTTGCCTTTGGCTTCAGTTATCACCTCTATATAGATGAGACCCACATCTGTAGTTCGACCCCCAAACTCTCCTCAGAACTTGCTCTTGATAGCAATACCAGCAGTCCTTGCTAGCATCTGCTCAAGCTAATCTTCTTCGTCTCCAAATCTGCTCCATGCCCTGATAATAAGACTCAGTTGCATTTTCAGTTACTCAAGCTCTTAAGTCCAGAGTCATCTTTGACTCTTCCCATTCCCTTCAACTCCTTAATTGCCAAGTTCTGTCCATTCTATTTCTGGCATCCTTTCTACACTACTATTGCAATTACCCTGGCTCCTACCTTCATCACGTTGCTTAGATTTCTGTAATTCTCTCTCTTTTTTGGGGGGGGGGGTAAGGCAATTGGGGTTAAGTGACTTGCCCAGGGTCACACAGCTAGTAAGTGTTAAGTGTCTGAGGCCGGATTTGAACTCAGGTACTCCTGAATCCAGGGCCGGTGCTTTATCCACTGCGCCACCTAGCTGCCCCTGTAATTCCCTCTTAATGGATCTTTCTGCTTCTAACCTATTCTCAATCTGATCCATTATTCATACCATTGTAAAATAATTTTCCTTTTAAAAAAATTATCCTTAGCACATACCAAGTAGAATGGGCATCCCACTTATATAGTAAAACAGAAAAAGAGGACTGTACATGAAACTGAAAATATTATATGTAACTGGCCTTTCATTTTAAGTTTATCACAAATGTAACATGTAACTCTGAAAACTGCCTATTTCTTTCTAGCCTTTCTTCTGTTCATTTTATTTAGAAATGTTTTAGTGGTACTTTTATTTCCTTCTTATTTTTCAACGATCATGTCCCTAGCTCTCCTCTTCTTCCCAACTCTCTTCCTTCCAACACCAAACTAGAGGAAAATGTACATTCTAACAAATTCCCCCATTGGCCATGTCTAAAAATGTGTCTTGTTCTGTACCTTGTATCCATCCATCATTTCTCTGTCAGGAATAAAGTAGTGTGCCTCATTGTGGGAACTTTTGAATTGTGGTTGGTCATTACATTGATTCTTAAGTCTTTTAAAGTTATCTGTCTTTATAATATTATTGCATAAATTCTTCTCTTGGTTCTGCTTATCTCACTCTGCATTATTTCATACAAGTCTTACCAAGTTTCTATGAAATTACCATCATTTCTTAATTCACAATACATTCATAGACCATAACTTTTTCATCCATTCTCCAATTGATGAGAACTCTCTAATTTCCAATTCTTTGCCACCATAAAAAGAGCTACTATAAATACTCTTGTACATGTAGATCCCTTTAGAAGTATGAGCCCTGTACTGGTATCAATGCATCAAAGAGTATGTGTAGTTTAATAGCTTTTTGGGCATAGTTCCAAATTGTCTCCAAAATAATTAGAACAGTTCACAAGCTCCACCAACAGTTTCCATGTTTCCACGCAGCCCTTCCAGAAATGGTCATTTTCTGTTTTTGTCATCTTTGTCAGTTTGGTGACTGTGAGAAAGAATCTCAGAACTGCTTTAACTTACATTTCTTTATTATTGAGTTGGAACATTTTTAGATGGTTTTTGATAGCTTGGATTTCTTCCTTTTATAACTGCCTATTCATATCCTTTGACCATATTGGTGAAATGACTCTTGTTCTTATATATTTGAACCTGTTCTTTATATAGATCTTAGATATGAGACCTTTAGCAGAGAAACTTAATGCTAAGATTTCTTCCTCCAGTTGTTTCCTGTCAAATTTTAACTGCATTGGTTTGGTTTGGTTTGGCAAAAGCTTTTGAGTTTTATGTAATCAAAATTGGCTATTTTATCTTCTGTGATCCACTCTGTGTCATTTGTTGATCAACTCTTCCCCTGCTCATTGTAGCCAAAGCTCAAAGTGCTTTCCTTCTCCTCGGATTTCTGCATAGCACTGTGGCTGGACCTCTTCTTTTTTAAAAAATTTCTTTAATTAATAAAGTATTTTTTCCCATTACATGTAAATATAGTTCTCAACTTTCGTTTATACAAGCTTTCCAATTTCAGATTTTTCTCCCTCCCTCTCCTCCCTCCCCCCTCCCCTAGACAGCAGGTAAGCTGATATAGGTTATATATATACACACACATAATAACATTAAACATATTTCTGCATTAGTCATGTTATAAGAGAAAAATCAGAGCAATGATAAAAAACCTCAAATAGAAAAACAACAGCACTAAAACCAAAAGAAATAGTATGGTTCATTCAGCATCTATACTCCACAATTTGGTTTTTTTCCTGGATTTGGAGATCCTCTTCTATCATGAGTTCCCTGGAACTCTTCTGTACCATTGCATTGGTGAGAAGAATGTAGTCCATCACAGTAGATCAACACACAATGTTGATGATACTGTGTACAATGTTCTTCTAGTTCTGCTCATCTCACTCATCATCAGCTCACGCAAGACCTTCCAGGTTTCTCTGAACTCCTCCTACTCATCATTTCTTACAGCACAATAGTATTCCATTGTATTCATATACCACAACTTGTCCAGCCATTCCACAATTGATGGGCATCCCCTCAACGTCCAATTCCTTGCTACCACATACAGAGCAGCTATAAATATTTTTGTACATGTGGGTCCCTCTTCCCTTTCCATGATCTCTTTGGAAAAAAGACCCGAAAATGGTATTGCTGGGTCAAAGGGTATGCACAGCTTTATCGCCCTTTGGGCATAATTCCAAATTGCTCTCCAGAATGGTTGGATCAGTTCACAGCTCCACCAACAATGCATTAGTGTTCCAATTTTTCCACAGCTTCTCCAACATTTATTATTTTCCTTTTTTGTAATTTTAGCCAATCTGATAGGTGTCAGGTTGGACCTCTTCTTTTATACTTATCACATTTTTCTTCCTTCCTCCTCTAATTTATGGTGTGACCTTCTATATTGAAATCATGTATGCATTTGGAGTTTCTCTGGACATATTGGGTGAAATACTGGTCTAAACTAGGCTTAACTTTTTGTGTATGTCCTAGACTACTTTGGCAATCAGGTAAAGCCTGTGTACCCCTTCTCAGAATGTTTTTAAACATAAAGGCAGCTAGGTGGTGCTCTAGTGCACAGAGCGTTGGGTCTGGAGTCAGGAAACCCTGAATTCAAACCTGTCTTCAGATACATGGTAGCTGTGTATGTCTCAGGTTCCTCAACTGTAAAATGGGGTAACAGTACTTAACCTGGAATGGTTGTTGTGAGGATCAAATGAGATGTTTTTTGTTTTTGTTTTGTTTTTTAAATCATAAGAGAATTTTATTATTCTCCAGTTACATGTAGAGATAGTTTTCAACATATGATTTCTAGTTCCAAATCTTCCTCCCTCCCTCACCTTCTTCTCCCTCCCCAAGACAGAAAGCAGTCTGATATAGGTTATATATGTACAGTCACATTCAACATGATTGCATTAGTCATGCTGTGAGAGAAGAATCAGAACACAAGGGAAAAACCTCAAAAAAGAAAAAAGTAGAAACAGTATGGTTCAATCTGCATTCAGAATCCACAGTTCTTTTTTCTGGATGTGGAGAACATTTTCCATCATGAGTTCTTTGGAATTGTCTTGGATCCAAATGAGATATTTGTAAAAAGCAGTTGGGGGGGCAGCTAGGTGGCGCAGTGGATAGAGCACTGGCCTTGGAGTCGGGAGTACCTGAGTTCAAATCCAGCCTCAGACACTTAACACTTAACTAGCTGTGTGACCCTGGGCAAGTCACTTAACCCCAATTGCCTCACTAAAAAAAAAAAAAACAAAAAAACAGTTGGCATAGTGCTTGGCACAGAGGCACTATATAAGGGTTTATTATACCCTTCCCTTCTCTACAACTGAAAGAAATTTAAAAATTGACAGGTTAGTGAAAATAAGATGTAATTTTTTTCCCATTCAAGTTCATACCCCTCACCCCAAATTTGTTTACAGTCTAGATACCACATTAAAAACCTTTGGTATTTAAAAAAAAAAAAAAAGAACCTTTGCTATAAAATCTGTGTCTGCTAGGCTGTTTTCTAGTTATCTCACCAGTGTTTGTTGAATAGTGAGTTCTTACTCCAGTATTTGGGTTTTGGGAGTTTATTCAGCACTATACCACTGTTTATTTGCTTCTGTAAAAAAAAGTGCTTCATATGTTCCATTGATCAATGTATTTTAACCATTACCAAATAGTTCTGATGATTATTGCTTTTCTAGTATATTTTTAGATCTGGTACTAATAGGCTCCCTTCCTTTTCACTTTTTTTTTTCATTATTTCCAATAAATTTAATTCTTGACCTTTTGATGGATTTCTTTACCAAATGAATCCTTCTGACATCATTCATCCCTCTACTTCAAAAGACCCATTGCCTACTTAATAAACTCCTGCAGTCTAGCCTAACTTGACTACTGTCTATCCCACATTGTTGTTCTCTCTTGCCTCTGCTTTTACCTTTGCAGTACCTCATGCCTGAAATGTGTAAGGTCTAAAATTCTAGCTGTGATTTCTAAAATCTAATGAGTGGTCACCTTAAATTAGAAGCTTTAGGAAGATTTTAGCCTTTTAAGTATTTATTAAAGTGTATTAGAAGTTAGTGAAGAGAGCGAGAGAGGGAAACAGATTCCTTATAGCATGGAAAATCCTAGTTTAGATCTATTTGGTATAACCAGAGGAAAAAAAACCTTACTTTCCTAGCAGCCCATGTGAAGTCCCCACCACACCAAAGTTCGGGAACCAAAAGGGCCTCACTTCCCTGCCGCTTCTCTGGAAGCTTCCTGTGAAACAGGAAACAGGGCCGTCCACACAGGACAGGTCCAATCTAATGGTTGGTAGCACAGATTGACACAACTAACAGGCGGTAATTTCCGGATGCCCAATCTGACCTTCCTGATGCTAAGTCACATGCATTCTTTTCATGGTGGAGCTTCCCTACAGTATCTTTCTCAGCAGGTTGGTAGCACTCTGATTCTCACAGTCCCCCCTGTGCTACATGCAAAGAAACATGGTTTTCCTCACATGAAACAAATAATGTCATAGATGCTAATGACTAACAAAGTAAAGAGAATGAAAAGAGAGAAAAAAGAAATTGAGAGTGACACGTTAATAGAGGCCTAAAGGGGGCACTCCCCTATTAGCAGGTAGACATTACAAACAGAAAAAAACTAAAGGGGGTACTCCCCTTTAGTAAGTGTACTTTATAAACAGTGTATACAGTGTGAAAAAGGAAAACAGGGAATATGTCCCATTTAAGTCTTTGGAAGTCTTTTCTGAGATGATTCTTGGGATATCCTCTGGGTATAGTTGCAGAATGGAAGTCTTTCAGGTGTTTCAGATGCTGGTAATCAGCCAGGAAAATTTCCTACAATATTGATCTTAAAACACAACTTTAAATAGCCAATAATCAAATCAAACAATGAAGGAGTTCTCAAAAAAACCAAAAAAAAAAAACATGTCTAAGGAAATTCATAATCTTAGTTGTTACACATGAAACATAATAAAAACAAAAATTGAAACCTTTCTCTAAAACTTAATATTACTATTCTCCTCTAAAACGTAATATTATTACCACTCCCCTCTGTGGACGATAAAATTGAGAAGACAATTGTGATAGTAATTAGAAAAATAATTTTTTATCTTTGTTTCATCACTTTTTGCATCATCTGCCTAATTATCCTTATGCCATTATGAGAAATTAAAGAATCTAATATAATTGGTTGCAGATGTCAAGGCCAAATACAACATTGTAATTTATCATGACACCTAAGATAATTATGGGGGTTAACCATAAAAGAACAGAGAAATAACTGAGTCAGGCTTAATCAGATGCATAGGATTGTGATGTCCATGACATCAGGCATATAGGAAGGGGAATTGAAGTCAGGTGTCAAATGAGATGGCCATAAACCTGGCCACCTGGTGCCATGTGGAGGAAAAATTAAACCAAGAAAATCCAACCTCGACATTTGCCAATAGCCGTTTTCTCAGCCTTTCCCAAAGCAGTGCAGTACCTGGACTTCATGCATGTCTCCCCTTATGCGACAGTTCAATGTCTGCTCTTGTATGTATTCCTCTTGTGATTGGATGGCATCCTGGCCAACTGGCATCTGGTAACTCAGAATGAAGGCAATTAATGTCTTAAATGATAAGTTCCATAATCCAAGTCTCATATGGATTTAAAAGTTGAGATAATAATGATCACAAAAAAATGTATATGTACCTTGACTCAGACTATAATATGACAATTATGCAATAATTCAAGTAATAACTTTTTTTACTTAGTATACAATTACTTTTGTAAAAAATCAGATGATATTTTACTTACAAGTTAAAAACACAACACAATCTTTTTTTTTTTTTTTTGGTGGGGCAATGGGGGTTAAGTGACTTGCCAGGGTCACACAGCTAGTAAGTGTCAAGTGTCTGAGGCCGGATTTGAACTCAGGTCCTCCTGAATCCAGGGCCAGTGCGTTATCCACTGTACCACCTAGCTGCCCCACAACACCAATCTTAAAGAATAAGAATCTCTACAAAAAATAAGCTCATACTATTAATTTCAAAATGTACTTGCAATAGCATAAGAAAGAAATCCTTATGTAACATTTGAGACTGACTTTTTAAAAATTAATTTAATTTGTTAAAGTCTAGAACATTTCTGTTTATTTCAAATATCTAAAAATCCCCAAAATTGCATATTATTATTTTGCAAAATTATGTCCCTATTTATGGTTAAAAAACCCAAATATTCCATCTGAGGTAGACACCATTGTACTTTAGACTTAGAGACCGTATGACCTCATTTGTGCTACTCTAATAAGAGATGGCAGCTGTCTTCCTGACAAATCTCAGCAGGTTGATTCTCACAAATGGGTTCCCTCCTTAGCTCCCTCAGCCTTCCAAGGGACCTTCCTCTAAGACCCAGTTGAGGTTCCATGACTCCTTTCTGCTTGCCCCAAAGCTCAAAGTGCTTTCTTTCTCCTCAGATTTCTGCATAGCACTGTGCCTGGACCTCTCCTTTTATACTTATCATGTTAACCTTGTGTTCTAGTTATTAATGTATCTTTTCCCCATTAGGTTGTAAGGTCTCTGTTAGAAGGTTCTGTGTATGGGGGAATGGGATGGAGTCTTCTTTGCATATACAGCAACACTAAGTAAATGCTCCCTGAATGGTCATTTTCATTTTGACAAATACTGAATTGGGCTGTCTAGAAATGAAGAAGTTAGGGTGGCAGCCATGGCATATGAAGGGATGAAGGAAAATGGATTGGATTGATGGAGGCCTTGAAGTTACTAAGCATTAATCTAGTCCAAACTTACACTTCAATAATAATGAACAAAAACAAACATTCAATACACAAGTGTTTATGCATGAAAGCATCAACTTTTATTATTTAGTTTGTCCTTTCCTTTCTTCAGCCCCAAAATATCAAGGTGTCTTGGAGTGCACTTCCTTGTTCCCTTGCTGGCAGGGGTCTGACCATGTCCATTTCCCCCAACTTCAGTAAATTCCAGTGGCTCCCTATTGCCTTCAAAATCAAATATAAAACCTCTGTTTGACTTGTAAAGTCCTTCACAATCGGCTCCCCCCTCCCTTTCTTGTCTTACCTTTACTCTCTTCCACATACTCTACAATCCAGAAATACAGGTCTTCTTGCTGTTCTCCCACACCTTATGTCTCCAGGGGCAGCTAGGTGGATAGAGTACTGGCCCTGAAGTTTCAGAGTATCTGAGTTCAAATCTCACCTCAGACACTTACTAAGCTGTGTGACCCTGGCCAATTGCCTTAAACAATCCATCTCCAGTCATCATGATAATATATCTTGCCACTGGACCCAGATAGTTCCAGAGGAGAAGGTGAGGCTGGTAACTTTGCATAGCCCTCCCTCATTTAAATCCAATTCAGTACAAGTCATGATATCTGTCATGGTCCTCTTAGAGAATGAAGGACAAACAACGATGTCCCATGTCTGTAAGAGGCTTTTCCCAATCCCTCTCACTGCTAGTGCCTTTTCTCAGATGTGCCCACCCATTTACCTTGCATCTAACTGGTATGTACATGGTTATTGCATGTGCTTTCCCCCCTTAGGTGAACTCCTTGAGGACAGGGACTACTTTTGCCTTCCTTTGTATTCCCAGAACTTAGCACAGTGTCTGATGTGTAGGAAGTGCTTTAATAAATGATTATTGACTGACAGAGGTCCAGAACTGGCAGATTCTTAAAAAAAGAAAGTTGGGCTTGAGGTTTATTAGGGTAGTGATAGTGAGTAGGCTCTTGAAGAGCATTGTGGAAGGAAGAACATCAGAGGAACTTGTGACCTGGGGGAAATAGCTTAGTTGGAGCATTTATGTGCCTAGAATCATGGAATAGCCCATTTATATTCTATGAAATAAACATGGTGGGGAGCCAGTACCAGGAATCTGACTCTTATCTGCTTCCCTCTTTCCATTTTTCCTCTAGGCAGCTGAACTCTCAATCAAGTTCCTACCCCCACAACTTAGTCTAGAAGTTGTTCGGGCCTGTAGGACCCCAATTGATCGGAATTGGCAAGCACAGTGCGGTGAGCAGGGTGCTGGTCAAGAGACGGGGAGTGCAAGGAAAAGAGGTTGCATTGGATTAGGGGTCAGGGCAGAGGTATAGATGCCTGAGCTCAAAAAAATATTTGATGGGCTAGAGATATGACTCTGGGAAGGAGGGGAATATATATAATTGGGCAGTGAGATGACAAATAATCTCTAATATTTGATTTTTAACTTGGTAGGCTGCAGAAGCTCTACCTGAACCTTGACCTAGTTAAGGAAGCAATTGATGCTTTCATGGAAGGTGAAGAATGGAACAAGGCCAAAGGGTGGCCAAGGAATTAGACCCCCGGTAAGTACAAAACCCTACCTTTGGAAAACCTTTCACTTTCTTTAGAGGTGAGAATGGAATGGGGGTATGGCTTCCAGCAATCAAGAAGTTAAGTAAATACTATCTCCCTAGGTATGAGGATTATGTGGACCAGCAATATAAAGAGTCCTGAAGAACCAGGGCAAAGTGGATTCAGTGAGTTGCCAGAAAATGCCAAAGTTGGTGGGGTAGAATTCAGGGAGGGGCAGGAGAAAGCTTCTCTCTTTCATATCCATGGAAATATTTCTCTTCAATTTGCCAATAGCTTGTAGGTGTGGATGTTGTGGCTGCTTTGGACTTGTATGTGGAGCAGGGCCAATGGGATAAGTGCATTGAGACAGCCACCAAGCAGAAGTGAGTATTCCCATCACCCCATCCCTAGCTGTTTGCTTCCACTTTTCCCCAGTTCCTTGTTTGCCTGCAGAGCATCAGTGTCTTTTTTTCATTTTAATTTTTTTAAATCATAAAAGTATTTTATTATTTTCAGTTACATGTAGATAGTTTTAGCATTTTTTTTAAGTGAGGCAAATTGGGGTTAAGTGACTTGCCCAGGGTCACACAGCTAGTAAGTGTTAAGTGTCTGAGACCGGATTTGAACTCAGGTACTCCTGACTCCAAGGCTGGTGCTCTATCCAACTGCACCCACCTAGCTGCCCCTAGCATTTGTTTTTATAAGATTTCTAGTTCTAAATTTTGTCTCCCCCCTCCCCCAAGACAGCAGCAATCTGATATAGGCTATACATGTACAATAATGTTAAACATTATTTCTGCATTAGTCATGTTTTGAATCAGAACAAAAGGGAAAAACCTCGAAAAAGAAAAAAAAGTAGAAATAATATGGTTCAGGTCTATGTCCAGATTCCACAGTTCTTTTTCTGGATGTGGAGAGCATTTTCCATCATTAGTCCTTTGGAATTATCTTGGATCATTGTATTGCTGAGAAGAGTTAAGTCTATCACAGTCGATCATCATACAATGTTTTTGATACTATGTACAATATTCTCCTGGTTCTGGAGCATCAGTGTCTTAAGGCTAACCTGATGTGAACACCAAAATACACTTGTTTCCCCTAAATCACTCAATGTTCTTCCTTCTAAGTCTGATCCCAAACCCCTTCCCCAACATCTTCCTCTCTGAGCAGAACTACAAGATCCTGCACAAGTATGTGGGCCTTGTACTCAACCCACCTGATTCGAGAGGGTGGCTGTGCCCAGGCACTAGCCCTCTACGTGCAGCATGGAGCACCTGCCAATCCACAGGTACTGCCTCTCCCCAGGGGAAACCTCACTAGAAACCCTATTTCTTCCGGTGGACCCTTCCCATTCACAGCAAAGGGAATAATTACTATCACTTAGATAACCCAGCCCCTCCTCAGAACCTCCTTTCACCCAAGTGTCCTTCACCTAGAAAAAATGGTACTTCCCTTGGAAATGCATTTCTTTGCTGAAACACACCCATATTTTGGAAATCCTTAGACTTTTAACATCAAGTCCTTTGCTGATGCATCAGAAACATTCTTTCAGTGGCTAATCTTGCTACTGGTAAACCACCCCCCATCTTTATTAACTTTTTTCCCAAGAAAAACATCATTCCCACTCCCACTTCTCCATTGTCTCATCTCAGTTCATTAGAGTCAGCACATCTATGCTCCAGAAGCTTATAGTTGTGCAGAGACTAGCCTTGTGTTTAGTTTTTAGAGGCAGGACTTGGAGTTAGCAAAACCCAAGTTCAGGCCCCCAGCTTAGATACTTTCTAGTGGTGTGACCCTGGACAAATCATTTATCTGCTCAACTTCAGTTTCTTAATTGTGAAACAGGGATAATAATATTTGCACTAACTTGTGAAGCAAGTGCTTGCAAGGTAAGCCACCAAAATACTATAAAAACACAAGTTTCTGGTATACCATCATTCTATTATTCATTAACATTTCCTTTTTTCCTCTTTCACATTCCTTTTGCCCCTGAAAAACCTAATTCTTTCCCTATACACATATATCCTCAGTTCCTCTCATTTAGTGTCCCCACCCCAAACAATGTCTCTTCTCTAGTTCCCAGTTCTTCTCACTGAGGACTCCTTTCTTTCCCACCCGAATTATCTCCAGAACTTCAACATTTACAAAAGGATCTTCACAGACATGGTGAGCTCCCCTGGAACCAACAGTGCCGAGGCCTATCACAGCTGGGCTGACCTTCGGGACGTCCTCTTCAACTTGGTGAGGGAGCCAGGACCTTCATTTACAGACACACATTTTCGTCACAGAACTACTCTCCATCTCTCTTAGTGTCCATGTTACAGGGTTTAATATCATTCAATCCCTTTGTATTCCTTTGGCCTCCAAACTAGGCTGGGATCTCACTTATTTTCCTCCTCTCCCCACAGTGTGAAAACCTAGTGAAATCCAGTGAAGCAAACTCGGCAGCCCATGAAGAATTTGAGACAATGCTTCTGATTGCTCATTACTACGCCACTCGTTCTGCAGCCCAAAGCATCAAGCAGCTGGTGAGATGGAGGGAAAGGGTGGAGGGGCCTTGAACATGGCTTCATCAGAATGCAAGCAGGTTTTTAAGTTCAGGCTGTGGCATCTTCTTAGGTTTACACAGGAGGTGTTGTTGCCTGGCAGCTAGGGTGATTACAGGAGTAATCTGGCTAACTGAATGTGAAACATCTCAGGTCTATTTGGGCAGTGGACTAATGTTACAACCTTATGGAGTCTTAGAATTAGAGATGGCATCCTCTATTCCTTTAGAAGGTCCTACTTACTTCTACTTGCATACTTCTTCATGGGGAACCCACAACTTCCTCAGGCAAAGCATTCCAATTTTAGACAGCTCTGTTTGTGATTAAATAGTAAATCATGTTCATATAGCACTTTAATGTTTACAGAGTTACTGTCCCTTAAAACAAACATGGAGTTAGGTAGCTAAGGGCACTGAGTCTCCAGAAGTCAGGTACACCCACAAACCCACAGGTAGTCAGCGTCCATGCCTACATTAGAATTGTGCAAACCTCGGCCTCTTTCTACTACATAGTGTGCTGCCTCTTCTAAGTTTTATGAAGTTCTTAAATATTACTGCTAAATAGGCAACCCATTGGTACTAAGGCTGACACAGCCCCATAGTCTCATTGTCACTGTCAGCTCTATTCTTTGATGCTTTCCCAGCTACATTATATAATTAATGTGGCAACTCCTATGATCTCTTTCTCCATCTCACAATATACATCACACATTTGTCAACACATTGTCTTTATGTACTTAGAATCATAGGCTCATAAAGCTGAGAGAGGGACAAAGGTAACTTAGAAGGACCTTGTTCAACTTGTTCATTATGAAAATGAAAAAAAACAGCTCCAGAGAGGTTAAATACTATTAACTGTTTGTATGTAGTGTTTCTGGGCACCTGTCTCTCTGAGGCTGCAGCCTCCCTAGTACAGAGGCTTATACCGTTGGTTTAATTCATCATTTTTTCAATCATATTCATAGGAAACAGTGGCCTGCCCGGCTTTCTGTGTCCCTCTTACGCCACACCCAACTAATCCCTGCAGACAGGCTTTTTATGAAGCAGGCACAGCTGCCAAGGTGAGTCCATGAAATGAGTAACTGTGTGGCCAAAGTATCAGGAGCTCAGAACTATAAAGAGTAAGGCAAGGAGACATGGGAGTGAATGTGAGAACTGAGGAATAAAAGCTGATTAACTAAGAAGCTGGCTACTAAATTCTCCCTTTATTACTTCCCACCTAGGCCAGTAGGCTGGGAGAACATGGCATTCATCTTCCTGAACCGCTTCTTGGATCTGACAGATGTAAGTCAAGAGGTAGCTATGCTAAGGGGAGTGGGTGACTGTGCCCAGAGAGCTCACTGTGCTGGGTTAGTCTCACCACTTTCCTCCTGTGGCTCCTCCAGGCAATAGAGGAGGGCACTCTGGATGCCCTTGACCACTCAGATTTCCAGGATACCGACATTCCTTTTGAGGTTCCACTACCCGCAAAGCAACATGTGCCGGTAAGGTCTCAGGCTTAGAAAACCCTGACTGGTCAGGTGAGAGTTCAGCCCTCCACTTCCTTTATGATCAGGTAACGGTAACATTTTCATTCATATTTCCCCTATGACAGGAGAGTACAGAAAGCATAGGGGAAATAGGAGCTTCCCTAAATGGGAGTGAGATCAGAAAAAAAGGGAAAGCAAAGACCCCTGCTATGTAGCCATGTAATAATCCAAGTTGAGTTCTGCCTCCCGTGCCCTACATATGTGAAAAGTCCTGTTCTTTCCAGGAGGCCCAAAGGGAAGAAGTTCGGGGATTGGGTGCTCACGGTCTCAATGGACCAGCGATTAGAAACAGGTTCTACCTCGGGACGAACGAGGTGCCTATGAGGCTTCACTGGTGGCAGCAAGTACTGGTGTCCGGGCATTACCCTGCCTCATTACAGGTACAGAACTTTCTTTGTCTGGGAGAAGAGCAGGAGAAGCATGTTTCTGATGGGTGCAGAAAGCAGACAGAACACACAAGTGTTCTTCTACCCCAGGGTACCCAATCCTGAGGAACAAGATTGAATTTAAGCGATCCGGGGAAGCAGCCAACAAGGACACTGGAATAAGTTTCTTATGGCCATCAAGGGTTTGCAGGGGAGACTAGAGATGTGGATGAGGGTGGGCGCCAGCAGCTAGGTGGCACAGTGGATAAAGCACCAGCCCTGGATTCAGGAGGACCTGAGTTCAAATCCGGCCTCAGATACTTGACACTTACTAGCTGTGTGACTTTGGGCAAGTCATTTAACCCTCATTGTCCCACCTATCTCCCCCCCCCCAAAAAAAAATTATGTCAGAAAGTCAGGTTGGGTGGTCCAGGTATAGTACAGGATGGGGGCAATGGGGGAGGGTGGTAAGAATGCCATAATTCACTCAGACTGTCTGGGGCTAGATAGCATCACATCTTGCCAAACCCCTTCCCCTCTACCAGGAATTCCAGGACATTCTCTCTACCAAGTAAGTTTTCTTTTATTTTTCCCCACAGACCTCCCACAGTCCAGTATGCCAAGATGTCCTTAAGTTCATTAGCCAGTGGTGTGGAGGGTTACCCAGCACCAGCTTCTCCTTTCAGTGACTGGCAGAGATAGAGAAACCACTAAGGCCCTGTGTTGCTGTGTTCTCCTACATTAAAGTTCTGAAAGTAACCTGGATCACTGTTTTCTTTCACCTGTAGTCATCCTTACACAGCCAAAGACAAATCATTTAATAAGTGGAAGTTGAAAGCACGTCCTTTATTACAATTATATACATCACAATCTGGGTTAGTTTTTCTGTGGTTTAGGATAAATTGTCACCCCCGTCTCAATCACAGGAACTGCTGGAGAAAAAGGGAAATTGGTAAAGGGGTGGTGGGGTGAAAAATCAAAAACTGAATTGGGGGGTAACAGGGTAAAAAAACAAAACAGCCTAAAGTGTGACACCTGGTTATAGATGTGTTAACTTTCTACCCAGACTCAGCTCCCTTCAGTAATTTTTTCCTAATGTCTCCTTACTGTCCCTAAACCCAGATTTTCCTTGCTTTCTGGATTTCTTGGCTTCGTTCCAAAAGCTGTTCATTTTCCTGCCTTTTCCCTTTAGGGAATTAGGCTCTTCTAATTCTGAAGCTAGCAAAAAGAGTAGGGTTAGGGCCCTGGCCTGGCCCCAAGTTCTGAATCAAATCCTGAGTTCAAAAACTCCCCATTGTCTTTAACGGCCCCTGCCAGCCCTTTCTTGGCAGCTCCTTCCCCTGTGTTTTGTTGTTCTTGTTGTTGTTGTTCTGTTTTGGTTTTTACCTGTTGCAGTGTCCTTCCTCCCCACAGGGCTTGAACCCCCGAAGGGCTAGTGCAGCCCCACAGCAATATCCAGACAAAGTAGCCTCGGCTGTAGCCATGAGCGCCGACGGGAGCCAAAGAGCCAGAGCAGTCTCCTAGAGGGCAGAGGGGAGGGGGAAGGCCAGAGAAGCGTTCTGAGTCGGCATTAGGAACAGAATGGAAGCGTGGATTCTGACTTGGGGAGATGCTTACGTAGATTCGGGTGGGGTCAAGGGGCAGTCGTTCAGCGGGTGCCAAAGAATCGGAGAGGCTCTGGTAGCACTGGGCAAGAAGGCGCCGACCTCCGTTGGCCACGGTCATCGAGAAGGCCAGGAGCAGCCCCAGGGCACAGGCGGCGGATAAGAGCAGGTTCAGCAGGGACACTGCCACCAAGGCCCAGTGCTGGGGGCGGGGCAGACAGTTAAGCGATCTCCCCCCCCACCCGCACGCTCCCCGCAAGCACACAAAGCCAGGGACGCTACTAAGAGACTCGGGTAGGGATCCCGGCTCGGGCACCCCCCTCGCCCCGCCCCGCCCGCCCGCTCCGCCTCACCAGCGAGGCCAGGAGGAGGTTCCTGGAGGCCAGCAGCGCCACGAGTCCCCGCGGCCCACGCTCTAGGGAGACAAAGAGCTCGGAGGTGAGCGCGAGATTCCGGCCCGCCCCGCCGGGCCCAGCCTGGCCCCGCCCAACCGGCCCGCTCACCAGAAGGCCCGAGCCCACGGAAACGACGTTGGCCACGGTGTACTCGGGAGTGATGCCTCCGTTGGGATTCGCCACGTGCCGTAGGACGGTGCCATGAAGCACGGCTCCCACCAACAAGTTCACGTGCCCCACTAAGATCAAGGCGAGGCCTGCGCGCATGAGCCGGCGGGGACCCCGGGCCGCATCTGCAAAGCACAGGCAAGGTGCGGTTGGGCACAGGAGCCCGCGGTGGGAGCGCGCAACCGGGGATCCGCGAGCTAAGGGAGCACCGCACCCCACCCTCGGGAAGTTACCGAATCGGCAGTGGCGGCCACGGCACATCCTGCTGGGAGCGCCGCGGGCCACCCGGCCGCCTTCCTGTATACCTGAGCCCGGCCCCGCCCGGCGCTCTCAACTCTCGTCCTGCCCTTCTCCCTACCTGAGCCCCAGCCACGCCCCTTGCTCCCTGGGGCCCGACAGCGCCCCCTCTCAGAGAAGGCGCGAAGAAACAGGCTCAGACGTTAGCAAAAGTAGACTTTATTACAGCAGCAACTGAGTCACACAGCCCCAAGGGGCCACACTGCAGCACCCTCCCACCTCTCCAGACCAGTCCTCCCTAGCGGGATTGTGTAATCAGCTTCCTCTGCCCCAACCTCTTTCCAGCACAGGCTGGGCAGGCTCAGGGAAGCTGGCGGAACGCCAGAAGGCAAATCGGCCACTCTAATGCCCCTCCACCGGGGGAAAGAGCAGCTGAAGTACCCCCCGGCTCAGTTCTGTGCAAAACAAGTAAACAAAGTGCAGGGGAAGAGGAAGAAAAAGGGAAGGGGAGTGATGGTGCTCAAAACCAGAGCCTGCCGCCCCCCCCTCTTAAATAATAAGGGGAGAAGGGGCTGCACTGGGTAATACTGACTCCCAGAGGGGAGGGGGCGGGGTAGAAGAGGCTGCAGCAGGTCTGATGACAGTCACAGCCCCGGACATTGAAGTAAGCACTAGGAAGAGACGGTGACAGCAGCTGAGTTGAGGGTGCTGTTCCTGGCAAAATTGAACTTGTTTAGAGTCTCCTCCAGCAGAGAAGTCAGGCGACTCTGGTCAGCCTAAGGAGGGAGAAATCAAGGTGAGGTCTGAAGTGAGGGGGGTAAGGTCAAAATGAAGCCAGGAAAAAGGAAGAAAACCTCACCTCACTGATGAAGCCCAACTGCACTAGCTCTGCAGCCAACTCTGGGATGTTTTCATCTAGAAGTGGGAGAGGAAAAAATACATTCTTATGGAGGTGAACTAAAAACATGCCTATGAGGGCTATGAGGGCCAAAGAAGAAAATGCAACTCTAAAATTTCTCAAGCGTAGGACTGATTAAATTGGCTGGGAAGAAAGTTATCCTTCCTCCCATAATCCCAATAAAAGGCTAAAGAGGACTAGGTTTAATCTCCCTTTTACACAGAATGTTAGGGTGAATGAAAGAAGATAGAAAATAGAGTAAATATCAAGGGGAGTGAATAGAATGGAGGATAATGCAGTTAGCAATAGTAATTGTGAAAGAAATGATGAGCTAGATGCTATCAGAAGGACTTATGAAAAATGTAATCCATCTACAGAGAAAGAACTGATGGTATATGAATACAGATTGAAGTATAATTTTTTGTTAGTGCCTCTTTCTTAAGTTACTTTGTTTTCTTTCACAACCTGACTAATGTGGAGATGTTTTGCATGACTGTGCATGTATAACTTATACTGAATTGCTTTATTTTTTAAGGAGGGATGAGGAGGGAGGAAGAAAATTTGTAACTGTGGGGACCAATTTTTAATTGGGGAGTGCTAGCTAAGCGGCTCACCGCAATACTGGGGCAAGGAAGGAGACTGGTGGCCTCTCTCAAAACAGAACAAGATTTATTTTAACAAGAACGAACTTAAAAAAAAACCACACAAACAGGATCAGTAGGATGATCAAAGAAAAGGAAATAAAATGGGGAAAGGGAAATTATAATACCTGAAAAAATACCACTGCCCAGGAATCAGCTGAAAATATGTAGCAGAAAGCCTGTCGCTTTCCAGCTTCCACCTAGAATGCCCAATTCTCCTCCCCCAAACCTAGAAATACCCCACGTAGCCCCAGCCAATGGGATGGCCGCTCTGACAGTCACATGACTGGCCTCACTAGGCTTCCAATCATCATAATTTTGCCAGGCCCATGTAGGTGTTGGCTAGTGGTGGGCCACACATGAGGTGCCAGAGCCCTGGCTACAACCAGTGGGTGGAGCACTGTGCAGTTTTCGGAGCCCCAGGCCAATGCGTGCTGAGGCATAAAAACCTCAAATAACAATTCTTTACATAACACAAAGTTTTTAAAAAATCATTATGAAAAAATGTGGGTTTTTTACAAGTAACTTGGAGGAAATTCTAAATAAATAAACAAACACACACAGAATGAACCTTTCCTACCAGGATTGAAGGTCTTTCAAAAGGCAAAGATTGTTTATTTACTGAGGGGAAAAGAGAGGTATGGAGGAAAAAAGAAGCAATACTCACTCGGCAGCAAGTCACAACTCAAATGCCGATTCAATTTGTCCTCAAGTTTGAGCAGGAGTGTCAGCTGAAATACAGCAAAGTCAGGAAAGGGAAGGAGCCCAATTCTCCCCCAGCCCCCAGTAGCTCTGTCCCCTGGGACTCACATGGTGTTTGACTCCTTCCTCTACTGATTCAATGTTGCACTGCATCAGCACTACCTGGGGGGGAGGGGGGGAAAGGGTAGAAAAGTGTTAACTCCAAGGAACCTCTTTACCTGAAATCTCTCTCTAGGATCTTCCCCTGAGACATACTACCACTTACTCAAGGGGAAATAGGACATCTGTCTTAGTATCTGAAGGACTATCATACATAAAAATGCCAAAACCTCAGAGGGTATGTAGGCCTAGGAAAAAGGGGTGTTGCTTGCCAACAGGTAGATTTAAGTTTAATATAAGAATTTCCTGATTATAGAGCTGTCCAAAATAGGTTTTGGAGTTGAACTAGATGGTACCTTACAATCAAAAAGTCTGTAATTCTAATATGTCAATTGAGATTTCCTGTAAAATTCAAAGATATTTCCATTTCATCACAAATCACCTTCACCTTCCAGATGAGCTAACATTCATATAACACTTTACCTAAATGTCATTTGAGTCTTAAAAAATATAAATATTATCACCCATTTTAGAGATGAAGCTGAAGTTTTATAGACATGAAGTGACATGCCCAAAGTCAATAATGGGGCAGAATCCAGATTTAAAACCTAGAGCTTCTAATTCCAAATCCAGTGACTGAACTATAATACCACACAAATACTCTGGCCTTCTCCTCACCTTACGAGTCTCTACTTCAGCTGGCTCAGGTGTTGGAGTCTTCACAGATGGGGGCACTACAGGTGAAGTCACCTCCTCTTGTTGGGGCTGTTGGGGCCGAGGTAACCCAAAGGCCGTTAGGGGATAGATACCATTTCTGGAGTGAGATTAAGTATGTTAAATAAGAAATCCAAAGGGCTCCACTGGCTTCCCATGGCCCTTCTTCCCCAAGAATACTGTTTTTCTCCTCTCACCTTACATCTTCAAGGAACTTATCCAATTCCAGAGCTGGTGACTGAGAATACCTTAAGAGGAAAAAAAGGGAAAGGCAAAGTTATTCACACACTCAAATAAAACCACTCTTGTGAAACATTTCATGATCCTTAGAGAATCCCCTTTTTAGCCTCCACACATAAATTCAACTAGACAGCTTATAAAACATTCAGACAGCTTGTAGACAAAATAGAATGCCCATTTGCCAAGCTCTCCCACTATCCCCCATGCCTGGAATGAACTCTTTCCTTGCAATCTTGAGCCTCTGAGGCCCCTTCTATCAAGGCCTAAGCCTGCTTTCACCTTCCTCCATGAAGTTTTCTTCCCTCATATCCCACCCTGAGGTAAAAGTGATTTCTCTCCCTCCTCAAATCTTTCATAGGTGCCTTACATGGACCTGGTAGGCCTTTCTATTCTCTCACTTCATTAAAATATTTTTGCATATGTCTCTCCTCTCTGGTCCCATTGGAGTGGAAATTCCATTGTCTCTGTACAGTACTGTACTGTAACCAACAGCACTACACGGTATCTTACATCTTGGTGCTCAACCACCCTCAACACCTCATAGTCACTCACAAGGTCCGATAAAGTTCCCTCCCAGGTCCTGGAGGAATTTCTGCCAGTACAGCATTGGTGTCCATATTCTTGGTGATCTCCTCCAGGGCATTTTCTGGTATGAGGTCTGGAGGACATGGATAAGTGGTTCAGAGTGGAAGGTTATCGGAGGAATAAGAAGCAAAGACATCAAAAAGGGCTTTTCCCCCAGAAGAGTTATAAGGATAATAAACAGGGGGAGAACAAAAAGGTGGTATTTGTCACATATTGGGAACACATAATGCTATGGACAGAGGACAAGGAGTGTTTACAAAAACAATCCCTTGAGGGAAGAATAGAATTCATGTTGCTGTCATAGTGGCATAACTATAGGGGCACTAGAATGGAAGGAGATCCTAAGCAAAACTTACGTTGATGTCCCACAATGCAATGTGCAGCAAGCAGTTTGAGTGAGGGCACTTCAAACAGTGCAGGGTGGAAAAGTAGTTCTCTGGCTGTAGGTCGACGAGCAGGCTCAGGTTGCAGGCATTTTTGAATGAACTCCTAAAGAATGGAGGGAGTTAGATTCTCTATTCATGCTCCCACTTCTTATTTTTCTGGTTCTTAGTCCCAAGATTTCTCAACAACTTTCACTTCTCTCATATTCCTTTGCAAGTCAAGTCACAAAAGCTCTGTCCTCTACCATCCCTCAATAAACTCATTCTTCTTAGTTGACTCCCAAATTCTATGAATCTCACCTTTCAAATTCTTAGCAATTTTCTTGCTATTTAATGTTCCTCTCCTAGCTTCTTTCTTGATTCTACACTTAGCTGGTTTTCACCTTTTATGGAAAACTTATCCTCTTTAAGGTTTCCAATCTTTTTTTACCACCAGGTTCAAAATCTAGTTATAGTTGGTCCTCCATCTATCTACTATATTTAACTGAAATTAAGGTTAGAAAAAAGGAATAGATTATGGGACAAAAGACTATATCTTCTTCAGTAACTTCCCTACCCAGATTCTCTATTCTAGTCAGACACTATTCCCATTTCCCAATCTTGGGACCCTGAATTAACATCAGCTCCTGAAATATTTTTTTTTGTCCTAAAATTTATTCATACAATCCCACTGCTATTTCTTATATAGGCTTCCTCTGAAAGACAAACTTTTTTTTTTTTAATCTCTGGCAGGTACTGCCTTGCCTTTGTTGGCTGAACTGAGCATCCTCATTCCAATCCCATCATTCAACATTGAAATTATCCCTGATTCTCTATCTATCTGATCCAAATTCTAATCTACTGACCTCAAGTAATATTGACATCAGTCTTTCCCTATGTACTCCTTATCTCTGGTTTCTGTAGCATTCACCTACTGAATTCCTCATGGTTCACCATCTCACACATTTGTTCCTTTCTAGTCCACTTCCACCTCATCTCTGCCATTATTCCTCTCCATCTACCAAATCACACCCTTCTTATTAAACTCTAGGACAATTGATATAGGATATATATCCAAGTGGGTAGGTATACTAAATAAGAGAATTAAGGGAAGGAATCCTAGAAATATGAAGTTGACAGTAGGTGGGGTACAGTGGTTAAAGTGCTAGATTTGGAGTAAGAAAAATGAGTCCAAATCTAACCTCATACATTTACTAGTTTTAAGACCCTGGGCAAGTTACCTAATCGCTCTCAGCCTCAGTTTCCCCATATGTAAAATGGGAATAAGAACAGTACCTACCTCTTAATTACTTATGTGTAAATGCTATTAGTAGTTATTATCAAAGAACACAATGTCTCTGAAGTCAGGGAACCTGGCTTAAATTTGACCTCTGAGGCCTACTAGTTATGTGAACTTGGGCAAGTTAATCTCCCAGTGTCTCAGTCTCATCTGTAAAATGAGGGAGTTAGATGAAATGGCCTCCTTCCAACTATAAAGCTATACCTATGACTGAACAGAAAAGGGACTGAGAGTAATAATCTTGAAGTTGCTCACCCTCTGAAGTGGGGTACTCAAGTAGCTGGATGGCACTACTGATAGCCTCCTGTGGCACATAAGATGAGTCTCCATTTCCCTGAATCTCCAGCACTGCCATCTGGGGTGGTTTAACAAAGTAGAAAAAAGATGCTGCCTAAGGATCTACATGTTGACAATATGACCCACAGGCCTCAGGAGACTGCCTGATCTTCATCCATTTTCCCTCATCTTATCCCTAATGGAATCCTCACCTCCAATGCACACATGCCGAAGGAGTAGATGTCCACTGCTGTTGTCACGTTAGTGACTTCTGGGAAAGAGACAAGGCTTAGGGTAGATAAAAATGGAAAGCTGAAAGAGCCCCGAATTTTGTTCACCATGTGGACAAGGACTAGAAATCTGACGCAGCTTACTTCTTGTATGCCAGTAAGCCAAATGTAATATAGGAATTCTGGGATAGGGAAGTGAGGGGCTGGAAGTACAAGTGAATAAGATCCCTCACCTCCATACTCAGGGGCAAAGAAGTGTAGATTCTTCTGTTCTTCCCGACAAGTCTTCACATGATTGTTAATGGTGTCAGGAGCCACTGGGAGTGGGAGATGCATCTTCAATTTGGTGGTCATCACGAATGTACAGCTCCAACCCAGACAAAGCCCAGCTTTCCTTTATGAGTCCCATTCCCAGTCCACTCACCTACCCACCCTGAACTATTTTGTATAGGATCCACACTGTCACACAGGTACATCCCCTCCTCTTAGCCCTACTGGTCCTCATTCTGTGTTCTTTCCCCACTGACAACATAGACACAAAGGCACCACAGCCATATGAGACCTTGGGTTGGTCAGTAGTCTGGTCTTTTATGGAAAGCCTTCTACCAAGGGCCCTCCAGCTATCTAAAATAGTAGGCTAACTGCCTATGTCCATCCCACTCCCCATCTCAATGTTCTCTAAGTCTGGTGTTGGTTGTGCCCCAATTTCTTCCTCCTACCCACTCCTCTGTTCTATAGTTTCTAGCTTAAGCTGCCAACATGGGAGAGTAGGAAGTCAGTCCATTCTGTTCCCCTTGTGTCAAGGTGGGGACCTTGGGAATTTTGCTGAAAAAAGGCAGGAACTGCAAGTGCATGACAAGTGTATAGCTTTCTTCTTACTCTCCCTTGGCTGACAGTCTCCAAAGAAACTGAAGTCCAGAAGTGAGCTGACAACCTTGAATAATGATCCCACCTTTAACGCATCCTACTTCTTATTCCCTGGCCCCCCAAAGTAGCCTTCTGCCCTGCACCCCTTCCCCCAAATTTCCCAAGATCCTGCCTGCCACAGGGCTGAGTGAGGAACCAGGGCTGGGCCCATTTTTGGAGTCACTCAGGTCATAAGACAACAGCCACAAGTCACAGAGAAGCATGGTTTGGAAGGGACCAACCTGATGATAGGGTCTGAGGAATGTAAGGGGTAGGTGGGCCAGCCAGACAAAGTCCACAAGGAATAAGCAAGTTATGAATGGGACAAGCAAGTACATGACTAATGGGGGCGGTAAACTAAGCAGGCATAAGGGTAGTAGGGAATAGGTTCTTGCTCCATCATTGCATGCTTTGGGTAGCCAGCCCCAAAGGGAGCAAGGGGAGCACAGACAGAGCCCCAGGTGGGGCAAAGAGAGCTCTCACCATTAGCAAAAATCCTATGAAAGACTGTTGGGAACAGAGCAGCCCGTAAGCGGGAGGGAGGAAAACAGAGAGAAGTCATGAGCGATGGAGCGGCCAAGCCCCAGACGAATGGACACACAAACAGCACACCAACACAGCACACAGAAATGCAATACACTGCACACAGATACATAGCACGTGGACAGCACTCACAGCAGGCACAGTCTGGAACCTCTTTTGACAGGGCTTACAAGGCCCTACTGCCTAAGCATATACCAGCCCATCCCCATTCTAAACAGATACACCCTCATTACCTAGTCTTTCCCAAACTGTCTGATAAATCCCACCCACTCAAAGTGAAGCTAATTCTCTCAAAAAAAGCTCTAGTTGAAATTACTCTATGCTTCTCCCTTAAAAGACTCTCTGTTTATCGTGCCCATGATCTACCCTCCAGCTTAATTTGTACCTTTTTTCCCCATTTCATGAGTTTTCTCTGCTTTCTTCCTATCTTTCACCTTAGCCCATGATTCCCATTTTCCCCTGCCACTCCCCTGACCTGAACCTCAGCCTCCCCCTCACCAGAGCCAATCTTGATGAGTCCATTGTGCTGGATGAAGATGGTGTCACAGGTCAGGTTCCCATGGATGATTGGGGGGTCACAGGAGTGCAGGTAGCTGTGGGGGCACTGGGCTGTTAGAGGGGCTACTAGAAAACTAGGGACAGGGAAACCCAGGGAATAAAGGAGCTAGCATGAAAAGCCCTGCTGGTTATTACGAAAGGTGCCCCCACACTCTGGGTTTTCCACCATGCCAAATGCTTTAGATAATTGGAAAAGTACTATAAAAGAGAGGTAGGAGATGGTGTTATGCCTGGAAAATTGAAAATAATTTGATAAGGATGACCCACTGTCATCCAGACATAGCATTAGAGGGCTAATGGGAGGTGGGAAAAGGCAAAGAACAATGCCTTGCAGTCTATGGGAGGAAACTAACAAGAAACCACTTACCTAAGAGCAGAGAGGATCTGTGTGCACCACCGTTTCCAAGCCTAGAAGACAGGAGCAACCAGGTATAAGAAGTAAACACATCATTCATCCCTAATAACTCAAACCAGGTACCACACTCTCTCTCTCTCCTCCATACTTAATGTCTCACCCCCTCCAACCCCAGAGTCAATATAACATTCTTCAAACTTCAAACCCATCCCAGCCCCCTAATTACTTTCTGTCCACACCTTTTCATTCATGGTCTTATGGTTCTTCTTTGTCTTCTTCAAAAATTGTTTCAGACTCCCAGATGACATGTATTCTGTGATAAAAATCACCTGAGGGGTAGTAGTAAAAAAAAAGAAAAGAAAAGAAAAAGGCACAGTGAAAACTTCTGAGTGGCAGAATTCCTCACCCATTTTGTGGTCTAAAAAAAAAATCAGATATGGGAAGGCAATCCAGATTTTAAAAAATAAAATAAAATCACTTATCTCTTAAATAGTTTGTTGTTTTTTTGCTCCTTTGGTTCGGAAGAGCAGTTAAAATTTACAGAAAAATAAAAAACTTTTTTTTTGGTGGGTAGCAAAAGTGACAACTATTGGCCTTGGGAAAGCCCTATTTACACAGACAATAGGTAAGTCACAGTCCTGCACAGAACCACTCCTCACTTCCAGTCCCCTCCCACCTTTCACACCTACTGATCCCAGTTCTGTTTCCAAGCTATCTTGTTCTCATCTGTAGAGTAGAAAAAAGAAACAGGGAACTGCTCATCTTCTTGCACTATTGGGGTTAAAAGAATGCAGGAACAGATTCCTTACCCTGGCCTTGTTCTCCTTAATGTCAGCCCAATACTTGTGGAATTTAACAATGTTGAGATGTTCTAGCTGAATCAGATTATCAAATACAGCACGAACTTTTTCCTGTAGGCAGAGAACAGTAAGGGAGAACTCAGGAAACCATCTTATAGATTACATTTAATTCTCCATACCCCCTTCTTCAGATTATTCTGACAGTGCTTGCAAGGCCCTATTGCCTAAGCATATACCAGCCCATCCCCCAAGGCTATCCCCTTGCCCCCCACAGCCAGCTCCCCGACATCCATTCCACAGATGCTAAAACACTTTCCTTCAAGCCCTCTTTCTTCTCAACCAATTCTATTCAGTATTACTCACCTCCTGAAGTTTATAGTTCTTTCGCTCAGAGAACTGCACCTCATTCCACACAACTTCCACACCCTCCTCTGTATCCATTGCTAGGTAAGCACTGTCAATGCCTGGTACATTCCGTTGGTTCACCTGATAAAGACAACTCCAAGTGAGAAGTGTGTGTGTGTGTGTGTGTGTGTGTGTGTGTGTGAACTATAATTTGCTAGTTATTATTCATTCACACAGGGGAAACAGTATATATCACACTCAACCTATACATTCATCTCCTTCTACTTATGGTAATGTAACTCTCTCTCCTATCTATTTAGTCAAGCCCTATGAGGCTCCTTTACCCAGTTTTTTCCTCTTACCCTCCCTTCACCACTAAAGCCCCCTCATGAGTTCACCTCTTCTCTCCTCTTCTGCCAACGCCCACAGGGTGACTCTTCCAGGATCTCAGACTCATCTTCACTCTCTTCCTCTTCCTCTGGAGAAACAGCTGAAGCTGTGGAGGTCACTGGAGGTGACACAGAAGTCAACCCTGGAGCTGAAGATGAGGATTCTGCTTTTGGGTCTGAACCACTGCTGGGTGCTGTTTGGGTCTCCCCCTCTGACATGCTGGAATGAACACTTAGGTCTGCAAAGGTTGGGAAAAGGTAAGATTTAGACCTTAGTTGTGGAGTGGATCCACAGACACCTTATTCCACAAATCCTAATTCCCCCATAAGTCAAGAAAAAACAAATACTTCCACATATTCCTTCCTAGTTTTCCCAACTCTAATTCTGAAGTTAAAACCAATCCTGCTCTATAATGTATTCTAGCTCCTTTTTTCCTAGGCCATTTAAGTGTTCTTACAAACATTAGAAAGAGAAGCTAGGAGCTGTCATTGCAGCTGAATTTGGATGGAGATCCAGAGAGAAATACACGAAGGATTATGGCAGCTTTATCTTCCACACTCAATCAGTGACTCCTCAGACCCAATAAAGTGGCAGGGTTCTGGTTCTTCTCAAGAGAACAGAACCATCTGGAACTTTTTTTTTTTACCACCCTCACCTTTTCTTACTTGTGCTCAGTAATGAGATTCCATAGGAAAGACAGGACTGGTTGACCTTGCTAGTAACAGTCACACCCAACTTATCCTAGGTGGGATGATGGGTCCAGGCAACAAGCCTTACAGTCTCTTTCTTTCTTTCTTTTTTTTGGTGAGGCAATTGGTGTTAAGTGATTTGCCCAGGGTCACACAGCCAGTAAGTGTCAAATGTCTGAGGCTGGATTTGAACTCAGGTCCTCCTGACTCCAGGGCCGGTGCTCTATCCACTGTGCCACCTAGCTGCCCCAAGCCTTACAGTCTCAAGGGCAGAGTGTAGCCTCATCAGTAGGATTGAAGGTGTGTCCTAGGCAATATCCAGTGTCTAAGGACAATCGTCTATGGTCCAGCAATATAATGCTCCCATTCAAGCCCCTAAGCTAGGTAACTAACTACTCCACTCACCTAGCCCAAAGCAGACCTGGGACACCCTACTCCAAATCTCTAGATAGGAATAATATTAGTATTCTAGAACTAGGGCTAGTCCTCTCATTAAAAATGTCTCCCACTCAAAGGACTAGTCCAGCCAATTCATGAAGAAATTCTTCCATAAAGCCAGGTGACTGGTAGGCAGTTCAATGATCTCATCCCTGATGACCTCACCTTGTCCTGTGATATCAGTGTGGTACACATGGGTGTTGCTCAAAAACATCACATCACTCACATATCCAGTGAGATGTCAACCTTAGGCAATATATCTGGCTGGGTACAGCCTATTTAGGGCTCCATTATGGATCTAGGTCTACAGATAAATCTATTTCCTGCCTATTCAAAATACCTGGTAAAGATTTGGCTGTTCATTAGTTTTCCATTCCAAAAGTATGTGGTCTCCTATATAGGGTTGGTCATGAGTCTCCATATATAGTTCAACAAATCCCAACTCTCTGTAGCCTCTGAATCCCTGAATCAGATATAGAGGTTTCTCTTTGAAATTCAAATGACTTCAAAATTTGTAGTGGCCTCCTTCCCATGCACATCAACAGTAGGATAGCATAATTTTCTGTGTATTGTTTCCCCCAAACAATATAAATTCTTTGAAGGATAAAATTGCTTTGTTTTTGCCTTTGTAATCCCTGGTGCTAAATGTAGCACACAGTTAAAAGTTTAATAAAAATGCTTATTAAGTGTGGCACAGCAGCGGATAAAGCACCAGCCCTGGATTCAGGAGGACTTGAGTTCAAATCCAGCCTCAGACACTTGACACTTACTAGCTGTGTGACCCTGGGCAAGTCACTTAACCCTCACTGCCCTGCCCTCCTGCCCCCCTAAAAAATGCTTATTAAATGAATGAGTAATACCTGGCTTTAAATTATAGGAAAGTGACTTTATTTAGGAAAGAAGATTCTCAACTTCTAAACTTCAACAACTTTTCTAGAGAGAATATAGTAACTATTAAACTGATTCCATACCCTTGAAATTAAAGATTGAAAAGAACTTAGACCTAGAGTGCTGACTGACACAGGACTTGTACAGACTGAAAGTGCTATCCACAAAGTAAATATGCTACTCTCATAATGTTTATGAATTTTTAAAAGTGTAGACTGAATCTATCCCATATCTCTTTTTAGAAAGCAGATCTCTATAAATATATATTCAATCTCAATCTGATATGATTTCTTTTTAATATCACAAACTAACAAAAAATGACATTAGATTGAAGATACTCTTTTTAATTTACCATCTTTGCCTATCATTATTTTATGGAAGTTTTAGAAGTTCAGCATTGTCAGGACTATTAAGGACTGTATAACTTTTCTGTCTCGATTACCCTAAGTAATTGCCCTCTTCAGGGGCTTAGGGATGAGGGGTCATTCTGCTCTCTCTCTGAAATGCAACTAAAAGAATGAACGTGTTCCCCCACTTTCACCTTTGAAAAGCTTAAGATAAGGAAGTCCTTATGAGTCATTCCTATAAGTGATCTTGTCTCTCAGGATGTAGGAGAGCAAACTTAGCTTCACCTTCTAGTGGGGGTATTAACTGGCTTGATAAATTTGCTTCTCAAATCCTTGGCTTAGTTAGACTTTACTCTGTTGAGCCTGAATCCTCTTCTAGAAATGGGCTCTAAAAATCATTCTTAGTGATAAAACATGATTGGTTACCATGAAGTTTCCAAGGACCAGTTACTTCCAACAAAAGCAAAACAGTTACTGATAGACCAGTACTGGTAGAGAAGTACGACTTTCAGGTAGGTGTCAAAAGGAATCTTTGCCTTTAGAATTCACATGCCAGAAGCCCACAAAAGACAATGAGATTAATAAGTAGATTCTGAACTCTGGCTTAACACAATGAAGCAATACAGAATGAAAGTCATAGCCAATGCCTCATCAATGCCAGGCTCTCAAAGATTTTTTTCTTTCTAGATGTGGTGTCCAAGATTCCAATATTAATATCAATCCATTCAACAAGCATTTATTAAAACATCTACTGAGGTGTAGGGATACAAAGACAAAAAAGAAGTCTCTTTCCTTAAGGAGTTTATAAATTCTTGTGGAAACTATGCAAAAAAAAAAAAATATATATATATAAATAAAAATCAAGTACAAAGTAAGAGGGTGAGAGCATGAACAGCTGGGATGAGGATCTGAGATCCACCCCCAAGGGGCCACTTAAGAATACACGTTATGGAAAGGGGGGCCCCGGGTCATAGCCTTAACTACTACTATACAAAGAACCCCTACCAGGCCAAGGGAAGGGATTCCTACCTCAATACTGCCCTCTACCCACATCCTGATCAGAGACAGGATGGAGGGGGAGTGGTGGTGGGGATCATCGGCAGTGGAAAAGAACCACAACAAAATTCTACCTGAGTGTCTGCGTTCTAAATCCCCACACATCTGGCACAATGTAGGCACTTAATAAATGCTTCCTGATGGAGAGATTGCTACCGAAAAACCATAGGCACAACTCTAAGGCGTTCGACAGCCACTGTTTTGTTACGTGTTGCCGGCCGGGCGCCGAGAGCGCAAAGCTAGGGCAGGGTCTGAGTTCTCTCCAACAAAAGCCTGGAGGCCCCTTGCAGCCCAGCTCGTCCGGAGCTGACCTCACTGGGGTGCGCTCGGCATAACTGGAGCCCGAGACATGTGGAGCTGGTGGCTCCGCAGTGAGCAAGGGGACGGAGCGCCGGGTCTCGGGGCAGGCCCGCTGACACTTCCCCGGCAGCGGGACGGTGGGGCTGCGCGACCCGGGGCGTCCGTCCCCCGTCACGCGGGGCTGTCAGCGGGCAGGAGGCCACGCCCACGGTCAACCGATGGTTCGAGGCCTCAGTCCCCTAAGCCCGGTAGGCCAGTCACAGCCGCGGGCGAGGCGGTTGGAGCCGGTGGCCCCCTAGATGAGGCGAGCTGCTCCCCCTCGACCTGAGGGTGGGCCATACCGCTACGTCGGGGCTCAGGGGGAAGGCCCAAAGCCGGAGTGGGGGGGGGGGGCGGGGGAGACGGGACACATGGGCCGGACAACCAGCCTGGCCCCTCCGCCTCCTCTCCAGCTCCCCCACCGGCCTCAACTCCGCTCTCCCCTTCACGCTTTTCTCCCCTCTCCTCTGGCTCACTCACGTACGGGCTTCGGTCCCCTCAGCCTCCGCTGCAGGTCCGGCTTCGGTTCTGCCTCCGGTTCCGGTTCCGGAGACTCTGTCTGCTCTGTTGGGCTCAGCTAGACTAGGCGCTGCTCTCACAGCGGCTCTCCGCAGCTCAACCGAACTCTGGGCCCCGCCCTCCTTATCCGAACCAATTGGCTAGCGGTGCTGAGCAGATGCTGGAATTCTATTGGTCGAAGTGGACGACAGCGGGAGGGGAGGTGCCCCTCCTAGCCAGTCAGTGTGAGGTGTAGACAGTTTTGTCCCACCTCCCTTCCTTTTCACGTCAGAGAGGTTTCCCCTCCTCTTCTCCCCTCAGCGCTCCAGTCAAAGAAGTCAGCCTTTCAGTCTGGTCCGTCTGGACCAGCGGCCTGCCCCTCCCCCTCGCCCCGCCCCGCGTGCTCCTCCCTCTCTCTGCCCCTCTCGGAGTGTCAGCTGGTCTCGGATTCCACCGCAGGAAGACTGTTTACTTCCTTCTGGGGCGATGTGGCAAGAGGTAGGCAGACAAAAGAAATTAAACGCAGCCAATAAGACTGCGCAGTACAGAGGAAGCATTAGATTTGGAGTAAGAGGATTTAAATTTGAATCCCGCCCCTGCTTCTTGCTACCCGGGTGACCTTCGACCTTTAGTCTCTCGGTACCTCAATTTCTTTATTTGTAATATTTGTAATCTGATCTTCGAGGTTCCCTTAAAGCTTTAATTCCTATGACACGGCAGCCCTTGAGGGGGTCTGCCATCAGTTTAGGATAAGAGAATATTACAATAAATTTCTTGAAGGTACGAAGTGTTTCATTTTCGTCATTGTATCCATAACATTTAACACAGTGCTTGGCACATTTTAAGTGCTTAATGTTTTTTGATTAATAAATGCAAGATAAACGCTGATAAACAGCAGGACTAAGGAGATATACCTACAAACCAGCCTGTAACAGCTAAAATATGCAAAAAAAGTGTAAATTCATAATAATTCTCTTGTTTTTACATAGCATACAATGCCTTTCAGAACACTTTCACAAGCATTATTCATATTTAGAGATTTCACAATCTCAAGAAAAAAAGAGGCAACAACAACAAAAAACACGCTAAGGCACAGAAAGTTTACAGTATTTACCCAAGAAAACAAAGCCAACTAGGGATCAAGCCTGGATCAACCCAGCTATCATGCAGATTGTGTATGTGAGTAAAGCACAGGTTACAGGAGAATAAAGTGAATGGAGGTGTCTGAGAGGAACTTAATACGGTCTCGAAAAAGGAAAAAAGTGAACCGAAGAGGAATGGTGTGATCAGCTCTGCACAAACCATTGCATCTGACTGAGGACACTAGGCACCATTAGTAAAGGATGGAAATTCACTGTTAACGGCAATATTAATTTTGAAAAACTGATATTCTACTACTCCTTTTCAGGAGCCAGGAGATTTTCAGTCACTAAACCCCACGATTGAAAAAGGGATGTGCTAGGTGGCACAGTGGATAAAGCACTGGCCCTGGATTTGGGAGGACCTGAGTTCAAATCTTACCTCAGACATTTGGCACTTACTAGCTGTGTGACCCTGGGCAAGTCACTTAACCCCAATTGCCTCACCAAAAAAAGGAGAAAGAAAAAGGATGTCTAAATCAAGTCAAGTAAACATTTATTGTTATTTATGAATAATTTATTGAGTGTGTGTGGAAAAGGATACCAGGAAAGCCTTCTTGCATCAGGTAGGATTTTAGCTGATACCTGAGGGGAGCCAGGAGGCAGAAGTAAAGAGAGAAAGCATTGGGCCTGAGCAATAGCCAATGAAAATTCATTGAGTATAAAGATGTAGTAACTTCTGTGAGGAACAGCAAGGAGGTAAGTGTCACAGCTTGTAGAGCATGTGGAGAGAAAATGAAGTGTAAGAAAACTAGAAAGTAAGGGACTAGGTAATGAAGGGCTTTACAAGCCAAGCAAAGAGTTTCATATTTGATTCTGGAGGAAACCACTGGAGTTTATTGAGTAGGGAGGGGTGACATGCTCAGACCCCCCCCCCCACCTGGGAGCAAGGAAGTGCATTCCCAAACACCACAATAGTTCTAAACTGCAGAAGAACGGTGGAAGCAACATCTAGATTAAGCCACTAGCTAATGCCAGAGGTCAGGTAGGCAAGGGCAAGAGCTAACAACTAGGGTGAGACAACCAGACAAGGAAATGAAAGGGAAGGTGGAGGGAGGAGCACAGAAATGTAAAACAACGATTCTCAGAGAAGAAACACATTTGAAATTAGTTATATTTTCATATTGACAGAACATACATGTCCTCAACAGTCTAAGTGAATTTAGCATCTACTTAGCAAGAGTAGTGTCAAGTGGCAAAGTGAATAGAGCTGGAGGTAGAGTGAGGGAAGTGTAAGCTATGTGACCATAAGCAAATCATTTAGCATTCCTGGGCCTCAGTTTCTTCTCTAATTGCAAAATGAGAGGGTGGATTTAATAGCCTTATAGCTCTAAATTTATGATCTTATATCTTCTAGATAGATGAAACTTGTTAATAACACCCATGCATGAATCACTAATCCTAATTTTACACATATCAGAATGTTTTAATTCTTATATTATAAAAGCAATTGTGTCATGAGTTCAAGACCTCACTGTCTTTCCTGAGCCATCTTGGCTCCACCCCCCCCCCCAAGTCTTTTAAATTATCTCAGGTTGGAAGATTGTGTCTCTCTGTCTTTTTGTAGGTTCTGTAGTTTCAGAATCTGCTGAAAGGCTTGATTTAATGTTCTTTTTTGAGAGAACCAAAGGAGAGCTCAGACAGCTTGCTGGCTTCTCTCCACCATCTTGGCTCCACCTCCCACTTGAGTCCTTGATTTTTTTTGTTTTTGATTAACTTGTGGTTCAGGAACCACCCACTAAAAATTCTGGTCTCACACAGACTTGATCTGAATCCTAAGATCTTTGATCCCCAAAGGTCAATCTCTCTTCCTTTGCCTTATTGTCTACCCCTATATTAATGCAGGAATGTCTCTGAAATGAAACAGAAATGCAAGTGTCAGGAGTCAGTTGATCCTAGGCAGGAAACTCTCTCATCTCTGCATAGGAAAGCAAACAATGGCTTTGCTCCTTATAATTTCATCAGGCTGTTTAAGAAATTCATCAATTTGGGGGCACCTAGGTGGCACAGTGGATAAAGCGCCAGTCCTGGATTCAGGAGTTCAAATCTGGCCTCAGACACTTGACACTAGCTGTGTGACCCTGGGCAAGTCACTTAACCCCCATTGCCCTGAAAACAAACAAAAAACCAAAAACAAACAAAAGAAGAAATTCATCAATTTGATCAATACCCCCTTACAGGCTTGAAATACTTAGTAAATGTTAAATTGTCCTTAGTCTGCTCATATGTCATCAATTTCTGTCCCTCCCCACAGTCTACAGGATAAAATCAATATAATGATAGCTCATACTTATGTAGTGCTTTATGACTTTAAAAGTGCTTTCTGGGGGCAGCTAGGTGGCGCAGTGGATAGAGCACTGGCCCTGATTCAGGAGGACCTGAATTCAAATTCTGCCTCACTTGACATTTACTAGCTGTGTGACCCTGGGCAAGTCACTTAACCCCCAAAGCCCCGCAAAAAAACCCAAAAAAACAAACCCTGTGGTAATAGATAATACAAATATTATCCCCATTATATAGATGAAGAAACTGAGGTCTAAAGAGTTTGTCACTTGTCTGTAATCACAAAAATAATAAGTTCCTAAACTCAAGTTTTCTGATTTCAAGTTCAATTTCTGTTCTTCCCACTATACTAATGTCCTTAGTGGCCTATTGGGGAATGGCTAAACAAATTATAGTATAAGAAAATAATGACATAGTATTGAACCATAAGAAATGATGAAATGAAAAGTTTCAGAAGAGACTGGAAAAAAACTCTACAAACTGATACTGAGTGAAGTAAGCAGAACTAGAACAATTTATACTATAACAATGACACCATAAAAAACAACTTTGAAAGATTTGTAACTCTGATCAATACATTAACCAACCAAGATCCCAGGAGACTAAAGATGGAGCCCACTATCTACTTCCTGGCAGAGAGATAATGGACTTTAAAATACAAATACTATGACAAATACATTTGTTGTTGCTTCAGTCATGTCCCACTCTTCATGACCCCATTTAGGGTTTTCTTGGCAAAAATACTGAAGTGGTTTGTCATTTCCTTCTCTATCTCATTTTATAGATGAAGAATTAAGGCAATATATACACACATACATACATAGATACATAATATATATATTCATATGGTCAATTTGGAAATTTGTTTAGCTAGACTATACATATTTGCTATCAATTCAGAGGCAGTAGTGGGAGGGACAGATAATAAGTGCTTGTTTAAATTAATATTTTTGGGGGGCAGGGCAATGAGGTAAGTTAAGTGACTTGCCCAGGGTCACACAGCTAGTAAGTGTCAAGTGTCTGAGGCTGAATTTGAATTCAGGTCATCCTGAATCCAGGGCTGGTGCTTTATCCACTGCACCCCCTAGCTGCTCCCTTAAATTAATTTTTTTTTTTTTTTTAGTGAGGCAATTGGGGTTAAGCAACTTGCCTAGGGTCACACAGCTAGTAAGTGTTAAGTGTCTGAGGCCAGATTTGAACTCAGGTATTCCTGAATCCAGGACCGGTGCTCTATCCACTGTGCCATCTAGCTGCCCCCTTAAATTAATTTTTTAAATCAATCATGAATATGGAAAAAAAATTGTCCAAGAGCTAGGCCCCTATGCTCTGGCCAGTTAGCACTCAGAAAAAACCTGTATGCTAGCTCAAGCATAGGCCACCTGACCAATTAGCTCTTTTCAGTTTCCAAGAACATTTGAAGATTAAAGACTTCATTGATAAAGACCAAAGTCAGAAGAGAAGCTTTTTCACAAAATAAGTAATGATTCATATTCTTCCCCCCAAATCTCTTCAGCATATGTACTCATTCTGTTTTTCTTTCACCTTTCAATAGCACAGGGGTAATATGTACTCCATAACTATTCATTTAGAGAGTATTAGCTACTAAATGTTTAGGAAGAAGCAGGAGAACCTGTTCACTTCACCAACCCTTGAAATTAGCTCCCAGTTATTCATGTGGCTACAATGATACAAGCCCCAAATATCAGAATAGGGGACATAAGAAAATGTCTCCATTCAAATTGATACTAAAAGACTCAATCCAAAGTGGATAAGATTAGCCTTCTGTAGGCATGGTGAATTGAAAGTTCCATTCCCCTGGTGAAGATTCCTCCGATTCCTTGATTCAGTTAGCTGTCAGGACAAGCAAAATAAGTTGTTTTCCTTGATACTGGAAAGTTATCAAGCCTAAGTTCCTGTAAATTTATCTTAGTCCTAGTATTCTGCAAGTTTTGAAGAGTATGTTCTGTCCCTGCCCCTCCTCATCCTTCTCCTAATGGTCAGTAGTCCTTGCTGTCTTTGTACTGGTAATGAGTGGGTCTAGGCTATGGGGATGGAATGCAACCAAGCACTTCCCATCTCATCCCCATATCCCTCCAGGAGGGGTAGGGAGAGTCAGAGAAGAACATGGAGAATCATGATGTGAAAATGAAAATTCTCCCACCAGGAAGGAAGAGACCCTGTTCACGTTTCCTTCTACTAACGTTGGAGGTCCCTGAGTGTTTCAGGGCCTAAGATCTCTCCCCCCCCCCCCCCCCGGGGCAATTGGGGTCAAGTGACTTGCCCAGGGTCACACAGCTAGTAAGTGTCAAGTGTCTGAGGCCGGATTTGAACTCAGGTCCTCCTGAATCCAGAGCCACTTCGCCACTTAGCTCCCCCCAGGGCCTAAGATCAATCACCATCTAGATATAGTGAGCCATGTGAAGTCTCAGGACAGAACCCTGGAAAAGTTTCTACTGTAACAATTCTGGAAGTCTGTGTCGTGTGTGTGTGTGTGTGTGTGTGTGTGTGTGTGTGTGTGTGTGTGTTGATTTTTTCTTTGTATCTCCAGCACCTAGTACAATGATTGACACTGCTAGGTGCTTAAGGGATAGATGAATTTATTAAGCATTTATTAAGCATTAAGCACCTATGTTCTAGGTACTGTGCTAAGGCTTTAAAAATATTAGCTAATTTGATCCTTAATAAATGAAGCTTAATGTTCGTTAAATGAATGAACAAGACTAGTACTAGCCCTACTTTTGGTTGCAGCTTTATTACAACATGAAACAGTCTTGGCTCTTAGTGTTTTAGTTGAGAGTCTTGTTCTGGATCCCAAGGCTCTGGGTTTGATGGCCTTACCTAGGTTTCCCAAGGCTCTACCCACCCTCCCTCTACTGACCTTGATTCTGATCCCAACTGTCTCAAAAAGCTGCCCAGCCTCCTCTCTGAGCCTTGTTTTCTTGCCTTTTGTCAATTCCTTCCTGATGGGGGTCTCCTTTTATTTCTGTTTCTTCTCTCATTCTCTCTGGAGTGTGGGGTTATCTTACAGAGATCTCTACTGAAATCTTATCAGAGTCAGGATAACTAGGGGGGTTGGGCAGGTATACTTAAGCTTTGCTAGATTGACTGGCCTCAAATACTAGCTACTTGACCTTGGGCAAGTCACTTAATCCCGTTTTCCTCAGTTTCCTCATCTATGAAATAAACTGGAGGAGGAAATGGAAAACCACTCCAGTATCTTTGCCAAGAAAACCCCAAAAAGGCTCACAAAGAATTGTACAGGACTGAAAAAAAGACTGGACAACTCCTTCTGTACCTCCCTCCCCCAATCACTTGACAGTTACAAAAGAAAACTCATAGGACTTTGAATAGTTCCAGAAACTCATCCCTTTCTCTTTATTCTATCTAATAAGGCTTATAGTAGGAGCTTAAAAATGCTAATTAACTGGCTAATGAAGAAGATACCGGTTTCTTTGGTTAGGTATAAATAGCTGTGTTGAGGACCTTTGCAACACTTTAAGCATTCTTTTTTCCCCCCTAAAAATGTACCTTTCCCTATGTGTCCTACCTTATCTTACCCTAAACTATTTTGTAAGCCTGCCTATATGACCTACCTAATGTGACCCAAACTCTCTGGGTCACATAGCTCAGGAAGAGAGACTCTAAACATGCCATGTGTGAAATTGTGAGAGACACACACGTCCATCATCCACCAATGATGTGTGGCACACTTTTGAGTGGATAAACAAACTGGCTTATTCATGCAGTGGCTAGCAAGGAACCTGAAAATTCTTGTAACAGTACTCAGGAATTACGTTAGCCAAGTCTCAAGGGAAGCCAGTGGTTCAAAAGGGTAGGGAGGGAGAATACTCCAGGCATGGAAACTGTGTGTCTATCAGGAGATGGAATTTAAAATTTGTATTTCTTCCAGACAAAATAGCCTCTAATATGTTTGTTGAGTTTTTTATGGGGTAAATTGATGGAGGTTGGGGTAGGGGTTCTTAGGAATTCCTCTTTAAAGAATTACACCTGCTAGGTGGTGCAGCTAGGTGGTGCAGTAGATAAAGCATAGGCCCTGGATTCAGGAAGACCTGAGTTCAAATTCGGCCTCAGGCACTTGACACTTACTAGCTGTGTGACCCTGGGCAAGTCACTTAACCCTCATTGCCCAGCCCCCCCCCAAAAAAATAATAATTACACCCTCTTGCACACAAATCCAATTAGAATAAAATAATATTTTATTTAGGCACCAGGGAAAGGAAACCAAGAGAGAAGTTCTTGGACTTTTCATGGGGAGAAGGCATGGGACAGAGGAGTGGTTCTCTGAGATACCTATCTCCTGGAGTAGGAGACAGGCAAATACTTTTATAGATGATGGATGGTGGTCTGCTGGGGTGATCATCTGACTGTGGAAAGCTCCCTTACTGGGGGAGGACCGTCACCCACTGGTGGTAGCTGGGGGAAGTTGGGTGAGAGGTGGCTACAATCTCTGGAGCGATCTCTGTCCCCCTCATGCCACAAAGGCAGTAGCCACACCCAATGGGCCTATCTCTTTAGGTGTGCCTGGTTTAGCTTCTCAAGGAGAAGGTTCCTTGACTTCCCCTAGAAAACTTCTGAGGTACCACAGGTCCATAACAAATTGATTATAATTCAACAAATGACCTGGTTTTGTCATATAGTTGCCTGAATGGACTTGCCCATCAGAAATACTTATATACTTAGGTTAAATTATCCTAAAGTATCAAAAATACTTTCCAGGGTTAAGAAAAGTTATCCATTTTCAAAAAACAAACATTAGGTTGTGAAAACAAGAAAGATGAAAAGAATTGGAGACTATTTAGCAAAAAAAGGAGGCAGTTCAGACAACCAGGACTGATTCTTGAGTCGTTTCAATTTTTTTTTTCAGGGCAATGAGTGTCAAATGTCTGAGGTTGGATTTGAACTCAGGTCCTCCTGAATCTAGGGGCAGTGCTTTATCCGCTGCACCACCTAGCTGCCCCTGGACTGATTCTTTAGTTCAGTTCCACTGATTTATATTTTCAGACCTAAAAACAGAACACATGTTTTGACAAAGGATGATTCTTTTAGCAAAACCTCCATAAAAGCATATTGTGTCAAGATAATGGAATGTGATAGATGAGATTTAGCAGATACTCAGGAGCCCACCTGGAGATTAATTTAAACTGATTGAATTGGATAAGGCAACTGACTGCTGAATGGATTACTGGCTGACTTCTAGTTAAGCACATCTGGCTGGTACTTAGGGTACTTAATGAATTTGAATGACACTAGCCAATCAGCTTGAAGAACCTCCCATTTCTGGGAGGGGGAAGATGAAGCAGGAAGCAGATGCTGGGGACTTGCTTCTCTCTCTTTTGGCTGCAAGAGATCGGTGTGGTGGCAGAGGACTTCAGAAGTGGGAGCTAGGGAAGATTACAATTGCCAGGTTATAGGAAATCTGTTTTCAATCTTTCTCTTTCTTTTACTATCTTTCAATAAACCCTTATCAGTGATTTTAGTTAGTTTCCCCTCCAAAACTGGGGGACAGATCAGAACCCACATTTAGAATTTTAAATTACACAATATTTTCTTGATATATGCTCTGGGCTCACTATACCAGAGTCAGGATGGCTACATCTCTCCCTCAGGGTTCTAGGGGTATCCTGAAGGGGTTGCAGTATCTCTTCTCTAGTCTTTCCATTAGTTTTGTTCCCCAACTGGTGATCAAGAGAATGACTAGAACCCAAACACCCTGAACCAATGAACATCAATTAACTTTTACAAAGGGATATTTAATTCGAAGATGTAGCAAGAACTAAAGTACCAACATTCCTTCCCTGAAACCTTGGTGGTTTACTCTCTCTGTACCATCTCAGTCACTGGGGAGAGGGAGTTCAGACTTAACACAGTTTCTACATAACATTGATCCTACCAAATTTACAGCCACATTCATCCTTGCTGCTGGATAAAATACTCATTCTCAGCTACTGCTGGGGTGGGTCAGTGTTGAACTGGCATGGACTCAGATACCCATGCTTGTTCTTCTGACCTTTTGAAACTCACAAGGTTGAAGCCTCCAGATAAATCTCCTTTACTTAAAACACAAAAACAAACACTGAGGCAAAATTCCAAGACCCAATTTCATGGGGCCACAAGTTGAATTAGGAGAAGAAAGAACCTTAGGTCTCTCACTGTACAGTACCTCCTGGAGTCAGAGCCACACTGCTGATGCTTGTTTCTGAACTTCTTCCTTTCTCAGTGCAAAAGCTGGGGTTCAAGACTGCTGTTCATCCTGGTATGCTACCCCTGGGTGCAGATCTCTTCCTCAGCCCACCCTAGATCTATGACCTGAACTTGGGTAGTAAATAACAAAGCTGCTAGTTGGCACTTGCTCCTGAGTTCTTGTACGTGTGTACACACACACACACACACACACACACACACACACCTGGTTGGGTCTAGACCACCTCTTGCCTGGCTATATAGCCCAGCCTTTCCCTGCACTGAAGTACTACTGGCCAGACCCGATCCCCAATATCCACATACCTTTCTGTCTCACTTTAACAATTTGCTCTGGAAAGGTGATTCACTGTAATTTTTTTCCTTGGATTTCCTGATCAGAATTCAGTCTGGTGTATTTTTTTAGATATGTTTGGAGGAGTTTTGGTAGGGAGCTCTCTGTACTTCTTTTTGCTCCTCCATCTTGTCTCTGCCCTTTTGCTCCATAGAATTTTAATCATGTAAGAAAATAATGGGCTTTGCCAATGCCCAGAGACCCCAGATTGATTGGATTGACTGAGAGTGACTGACTTTCCCTGAGTAATGTACTTAAAGTTAATTCAATGAAACCACACTTGCCTGACTCTGAAGAGGGTGTCTTCTCAGAGACTGTGACCTCAACATGGGACCACCCTCAAATCCAGTGAACCAATGGATTTGGGTAATGCTAGCCAATTAGCTTGAAACAGTATGGAAGGACCACCTCTCCTTGGGAGGCAGAGGAAGTTTGGACTCTCGGTTCATGACTGGAACAAGCTCTTGGAAGACTTAGGAGAAGAAACAGGCCAGGCTGAACTCTTATCTTTCCTCTAGGGTAGATAGGCTTTTTCTTGGCTTTCTGACCCAGGTGTTTTCTTTTTCACTAATAAATGCTTAATGTCAAAACTTGGTGCTAAAGCTTTTAATTTATAAGGAAACCCTAGCTAGTTTTCCCTACATTTGGGACACAAATAAGGGGACCACACATTAGATCTTAAACATCACAATCAGTTATCATTAATTAGCTTTTACAAAGATATATTTACTGAAAAGAAATAGCAAGAACAGAATTAGAAAACACATTCTTCTCTCTCCCAGCTCCAACCCCAAGGACATACTCTCTCCTTTTCCATCTTAGCCTCTAGGCATAGTGGATTGGGTTTAAACTTAAACTGGTCATCACAAAGTCCCCACTACATTTATTTCTAAATCCAGTACAGCTGATGGACAAGTTTCTCCCTTGTTTACAGAAAACAACATCTCAGTGTTTATCTTCAACTGGACTGGGTCTACAGATAACTCAGGGCTTCATTCCTCACTGGGCTTGGCTGCTGTTGCAGGCATGGATCTGATGCCAGCACCCTCTTAGTTCAGGTTCAGTGTTGGGATGAAATGTTGTACTTGAAAGGCACTGGACATTTAAGAAGGGAGGTTTACTTTGCTCTACTGCAATCAGATTTTTCAAGAAGGATGCAGTGACCCTTAGTCTCTCTGGACATGGCCCTCTTCTGGTCAGTAAGTTATCAGGGCATGATAACTCAAAAGATCTCAGGCCCCAAATGACTACACTTGGTGGGCATCTTTTATGCCTCCAGACCACGAAGTTTTGGTCAGGGAAACTGGGGCCATCAGGGAGGTAAGGGAAGCTGCATTAGGAAAACCCTGGCCCTCTTACAACTGCCTATAAACTCTGACATGAATATAGTTCCTAGAACCTTAGTGCATTCCCAACCTTTCCAAGATCATATGGTTACAACCTAGTCTGTTCCAGTTCTAATACATGCAACAGGGACATAAGCCACAGCTGGGCCATATACTCTTGGCTTTGTGTTGACCTAGGCTTGCACCAATTATTTTCTCCTCAGGCAAATGCAGTCAGAAAGGGAAGAGAACAAGGTTGAGTCATGGGGGCCTTTTCTAGGTATGCTCAGGACGAGCTAGGAAGCCAATAGAAGCATTTTTCTTCACCATGTAGTAAGTAGATAATAAACACTTAGAATACTTAAGTATTCTCTAAAGTCCACTTGGGAACTGCATCAAGCTGACCACTTTGTGCATGCTCTCATCAGACAATCTTCCATTATAATTACTTTTTTTTAGCAAGCAAACTCATTTATTCAAGCTGATAGCAAAGATAAATCAGAGAAGTTGTGCATATATACACATATGTATGTATGTATGTATATGTATATATAAATTAGAGTATTCCAGACAATATACAGAGGGAATTACTTCTCCCACTGGGAGCTAACCACCTCAGCTCAACACTAAGAGAGAGAGAGAGTCCCAGATCCCATCCAAGGACAAATTCCCTGAAGTCTCTAGCATAGTAAACAAAAGACAGGGACATGATTGAGGCACCAATTCTTCCACATGTCAACTTCTTCCCTGTCTTTTTCTCCCTCTAGGGACCTCTCCCTAAAGGGAATCTGGAACTATGTGTATACCCTTTCAGAGATGGAAGCCAGAAAGACCAGGATCTCTTTTATTCCAAGTTCTTACTAATTCCACTCTTCATGTAATCATGGACAACCAAGTAATCACACTCCACAAATTAGAAGAGTCTTATACAAATTGTCCTGGTCCCATGGATACATGATTACAGCTAGGTAGTGAAGTGGATAGAGTATTCAGAGGGGGCAGCTAGGTGGCGCAGTGGATAAAGCACTGGCCCTGAATTCAGGAGGACCTGAGTTCAAATCTGGTCTCAGACACTTGACACTTACTAGCTGTGTGACCCTGGGCAAGTCATTTAACCCCCATAGCCCTGCCCCACCCCAAAAGTACTAAGGATAGAGTATTCAGGCCTTGAGTGAGGAAGACTTAACTTCATGAGTTCATATCTGGCCTTAGACACTAGCTGCATGACCCTGGGCAAGTCACTTAACCACCCCATTTGCCTCAGTTTCCTCATCTGTAAAATGAGCTGCAGAAAGAAATGGCAAACCACTTCAGTATATTTACTAAGAAAACCTGGGGTCATGAAAAATTAGAAATGACTGAAAATGATTGAACAACAACTTGGTTACATTAAAAATTAAAGTACTATGTATTTTTGCAAAGATAATCTGTTCTCCTCTTCTCCTCCTATTCAATTCTGAACCTAATAAATTGTTGTTCTACAGTGTCTATACAAGATCCCTTTTGATGGACTAGCCCTATATAGTCTATAGTCCATTCGACTATATAGCATGATCTGGACAATAGGCACTTTATTCACTTAGTTTTTCCTATGTGGATATTAAACCAGAGTTCCTTTGTATCTGTGAGTCATTCTAGTCTCTGAAGAATTAAAGTTGAGGGTCACCCAGAGGTCACTGGAGAGGCATATTGTGTGTATGAGTAGGCTGCAACCTACAACCCATTATAATTATTTTTAAAATATGATAGTTAATGGACCTGTGATTCCATTGCTATAGAGAACTCTTTGGTGGGGAAACCTCCTCTGCCCATGTAGAATGTCTTTTATGCAACTTTGGTCTTAAAGAGGGGTGTAGGTCAGTTGTGTCAAAATCTAACACTGTCTCCATCTTAGTGCAAGCTCTCATACTTGGACTACTATAATAATCTGCTAGTTGGTGTCCCTGCCTCAAGTGTCTCCCCATGCCAGTCAAATGTTAAATTGGTATTCCTAAAGTGCAGGTGTGATCATGTCACTCATTCATTCAATTAACTCCAACAGCTCCCTATTGTCTCCAGAATAAAATATAAAATCCTTTGTTTGGATTTAGAATTTTTCCATAACCTCACCTCTTTTGGCTTTTCCCCTCTTTTGGCTTGCCCCCTCGCTCTACATGCACTAGAATCTAATGACTCTGGCCTTCTTACTGTTACTTAAACTAGACACTTCATAACCTTTCTGTGGGCATTTTCATTTGCTGTTCCCTAAGCTTGACACTCTCTTCCCCCTTCCCCCCCATTTCTTCCTCCTAGCTCCTCTGGCTGTCTTCAAGTCTCAGCCAAAGTCCCACCTTCTATAAGAAGCATTTCCTGATCCCCCCTTAATGCTAGGACCCTCCCTATGTTGTTTTTCTTCAATTTATCCTTTATATCACTTGTTAGCCATAATTGTTTGTATGTTGTCTCTCCTATTAGATCTGAGTGCTCTTTGAGACTATCATTTGTCTTCCTTTGTATCCCCATCTCCACACACAGTGCTTGACACAAAGTAGGCCCTTAATAAATCCTTATTGACTGACTGACCATCTTCTTTTTCTAGATATTCTCTCCTCTTATGTCGTCTGAGACAAACTCTTCTCATTCAGTTCCTGTAACTCTGCTCCTTCTCTGCCTCTTTGTTGACTCATTTCCCTAGGCTTTCAATGAAGGCATTAAGAGGTTTTGTCCTTGATATTTCTTTCTTCAATAGTAGATCATAGGTCAGAGGTAGAAGGGACCTTAGAGGTCACCTAGTCCATCCCAAACATGAAAGGAATGCCCTTCATAAGATACCTAAGAAGTCGTTACCATGAATGTTGACATTGGAAGATCTATAAGTCTCCCAAAGCAAATAATTCCATTTTAGGACAGCTCAAATTATTGGGAAATTTTTATTGACATGTAACATATGAACACAATTACAAAACATTCTTTACACAAATAAAGGCAGAACTAAACAACTGAAGAAATATTAATTGCTCATAAGTGAGTAAAATCAATATATTAATAATACCACCTAAATTAATTTACTTATTTAATAGCATACCAATCAACTACTAAAGAATTACTTTATAGAACTAAAAGGAGGAATTAAAGGTCAAGAAAATCAAGGGAACTGGTGAAAAAAGTGGAAAGGGAACCTAAAAGTATTTGAGCTCAAGGCCATAATCATTAAAATAATAATTGTGATGGATCCAGTGTTCAGACTGAAGCATTTTTTTCAGACAGAGTCAGTAGGGGAATTTGTTTTGCTTGATTATACATGCTTGTAATGGATTTGGTTTTTGTTGCTTTCTCAATGAGGAGTGAGGGAAGTAGAAGGGAGAAAATGCAGACCTGAAGATAAAATAGAATTTAAATTAAAAAAAGGCGAGAAGTATAGAGTCAGAAATGGAGCCCAGAATGGAATGAAAATATAAATATGTTTGTCCTAGTCACTTTAAAAAAAAAAATGAAAGTTCTGGGAAGAACTGACCAGTCAGAAGAAGGGAACTCAGGGGAAGAATGATATACCAGGGTGAGAAGATTGCTGGATCATGATAAAGAAAGAAGTTCAAAGACTCAGAGGCAGAGCCCAGAAAGGAAAAGAGTGAATTCTATGACACAGTAAGAAAAATTAGGACAAATCTAAATATTTAAAAAATAGAAGAAAATATAAGATCTTTTATCAAAAATAACTGACCTGGAAAATAGGTCAAGGAGAGTCACTGGACTCCATGAAAGCCATGATTTTTTTTAAAAGTCTGACCTCTATATATCAAGAAATCGTAGATTAAAATTGCCTAGATCTATTAGAAGCAGAGGCCAAAATGGATAGAAAGAATTCACCAGTCACATCTTGAAAGACACCCCAAAAGGAAAAGTCACAGGAATATCATAGCCAAAATCAAGAGCTTCCACATTAAATAAAAAATAATGCAAGAAAAAAAAATGATGCAAGCATCCAGAAGGAAAGTACCTTAAGTACCTAGGAACCATAACTTTCTTTTTTTTTTTTTTTTTAGTGAGGCAATCGGGGTTAAGTGACTTGCCCACGGTCACACAGCTAGTAAGTGTTAAGTGTCTGAGGCCGGATTTGAACTCAGGTCCTCCTGAATCCAGGGCCAGTGCTTTATCCACTGTGCCACCTAGCTGCCCCAGAACCATACCTTTCTTAATAGGGAGGAATGAGGATATAGGGGAGAGAATTTAGAATTGAAAAAAAATATATAAAAACAAAGCAAAACAACCAAGAAGTAGCATGGCTTCATTCAGAATAAGCCATGGCAGATTAATCTCATTTAACTTTTTTGACAGGATTACCTACCTAACAGATGAAGAAATGCTGAGGATATGATTTTACTGAGGCTTTTGATAAAGTTGAGGCAGGCATGGTTAAACACCAGTTCACCAGTTTTTCTGAAAACGATCTGGATTGTAAGCTGTCAGTGTCATGCAACGGCCTAAAAATCAAAAGCAATCTTGGGTTGCATTAAGAGGGGCATAGCTTCAGGAAGAGGGAGGTGATAGCCCCATTTTATTCTTTCTTCTCTTCAGATCTCATCTGGAATATTAAATAAGCTCTGAGATTCATAGTTTAAAGATATTGATAAGTTGGAGAATACTTATTATTATTGTTATTATTATAGTTAGCAATGCTTTAAGGTTTGAAAAGCTTTATATATGTTATCTCATTTGATCCTCACAACAGCCCTGGGAAGTAGGCTCTATTATTATCCTCCATCTTACAGATGAGGAAACTAAGGCAGACACAGGTGAAATGACAGGGTCACATATCTAGCAAATGTCTGAGACAAGATTTGAACTCAGATCTTCCTGACACCAAGTTTAGAGGAAGCCAATCAAGGTGATAAAATGCCTCGAGTCCATGACATGAGGATTGGTTAAAGGAACAGAAAATGTTTAGCCTGGACAAGAAAAGACTAAGGGGCAAACATAATAGATATCTTCTATTTGAAGGACTCTCATGTGAAAGAGAGATTAGATCAGAGCAATAAGTGAAACTGCAAAGAGGCAAATTTTGTCTTGATGTCAGGACTAAACATCAGAATTACCCCAGAGGAGAATAGCTGTCTTTGACAGGGTGGGCCAAAAGTCACAAAGGGGGCTGATGTTTTAATAACTTTTTGGAAATTATTTTTCTCTATTTTTCACCATTTATGAGATTTGATTTTTTAAAACTTATTATTTTCGGTGAGGCAATTGGGGTTAAGTGACTTGCCCAGGGTCGAACAGCTAGTAATTGTTAAGTGTCTGAGGTCGGATTTGAACTCGGGTCCTCCTGACTCCAGGGCCGTTGCTCTATCTACTGCACCACCTAGCTGCCCTTGAGATTTGATTTTTCAATGAAAAGTCATTTCCTATGTATACTGTATATGATGCTATGGTATTGTAAATTAAAAACAAAAAATAAAGGAGTTATTAAATATTTGTGACTTTTGGTTCACCTTGTAGAAGTGGTTGGTTCTCTCTCTTCAGAGGTCTTTAAGCAAATTTTATAACTCAGTCAGGGACATTATAGTAGGAATTTCTTTCTGGTTTGGGTTGGACTAAATTGCTGCTGAGGTCCTATTTCTCAAATTTATGGTGCCATAACTCTTTTACTTACATTTGTGGAGACCTAGATTTTAATTATATTCTTAGATTTCACCAAGTAAATTGGAGGTGGGTGGCATTATTATTGTTGAGGTGTTCAGTCATGTCCAACTCTTTGGACCAAAGCATGCCAGACTCCTCTATTCTCCACTCTCTCCCAAAATCTGTCCAAACTCATGTTTGTTGCTTCTATGAAACTATCTATCCATCTTATCTTCTGCTATCTCTTTCTCTTTTTGCTTTCAGTCTTTCCCAGCCATCAGAATCATTTCTGAATCCCTTCTTCTCATTAAGTTGCCAAAGTATTTAAGCTTCAGTTTCAATATTTGTCCTTCCAATGAACAGAGTTAGTTTCTTTAAGTATTGATTGATTTGATTTCCTTGATATACAAGGGACTCTTGAAAGTCTTCTCCAGCACCACAATTTTTAAGCATCAATTCTGTGGCACTCAGCTTTCTTCCAAGTCCAATTCTCACTGCCATATATTACAACTGGAAAAAACATAGCTTTGACTATACAGACCTTTGTCAGCAAGGTGATGTCTCTACTTTAGTATACTGTCCAGATTTGCCATAGTTTCCTTCCAAGGAACAAGCATCTTTTAATTTCATGACAACAGTCACCATCTGCAGTGATCTTTGAGCCCAAGAATATAAAATCTGACAATTTCCACTTCTCTCTCAATTTGCCAGAAAGTAATGGGGCCAGATGCCATGATCTTATGGTTTTTTGTTGTTGTTGTTGTTGTTGTTGTTTTTCAGGTCAATGAGGATTAAGTGACTTGCCCAGGGTCATTCAGCTAGTAAGTTAAGTGTCTGAGGTCGGATTTGAACTCAGGTTCTCCTGAATCCAGAGCTGGTGCTTTATCCACTGCACCACCTAGCTGCCCCCATCTTAGTTTTTTTAATGTTAAGCTTCAAGAAAGCTTTTACATTTTCTTCCTTTACCCTCTCAAGAGACTTCTTAATTCTTCACTTTCTGCCATCAGAGTGGTATCATCTGCATAACTAAGATGGGTGATATTTCTCACCATAACCTTAATTCCAGCTTTTGATTCATCCAGTCTGACATTTTACATGATATACTACTCTGCATATAAATTAAATAAATAAGGTGACAACTTACAGCCTTGTCATACTTTCCCTACTTTGACCAATCAGTTATTCCATGTCTGATTCTGTTGCTTTTTGACCTGAGTACAAGTTCCTCAGGAGAAAAAATCAAATTATTTGGTACTCCCATCTCTTTGAGGACTTGCCACGTTTTATTGTGATCTACACAGTCAAAGGCTTTTAGTATAGTCAATGAAGGAAAAGTTGATTTTTTTTTTTCTGGAATGTCATTGCTTTCTTGATAATCCAGCCAATGTTGGCAATTTGATCTCTAGTTCCTCTACCTTTTCAAAAACCAGTCTCCTCTTCTGGTAATTCTCAGTTCACATTTTGCTGAAGCCTAACTTTCAGAATATTAAGCACAATATTGCTATGAAAGGAGCACAAGTGTTCAGTAATCTGAACATTCTTGGCATTGCCCTTCTTTAGGACTGGGATATAAAATGACCTTTTCCAAACCAGTGGCCACTGTTGAGTTTTCCAAATTTTCTGGCACATTGAGTGCAACACTTAAACACCATCATCTTTTTTTTTTTTTTTGGAGGGGCAATGAGGGTTAAGTGACTTGCCCAGGGTCACACAGCTAGTGAGTGTTAAGTGTCTGAGGCTGGATTTGAACTCAGGTTCTCCTGAATCCAGGGCCAGTGCTCTATCCACTGTGCCACCTAGCTGCCCCAACACCATCATCTTTTAAGATTTTAAATAGCTCAGCTGGAATTCCATGAACCAAAAAAGTTGATATTTTGAAGGTTATCCCTAAGATTGAACCTAGTACTAGTCTATGAATAAGGGAAAACTGGCCATGAATGCTGTGCTGTTGATTCAATTCCCCATGTGGAAGAGGCTAGGATACTTACTTCTTAGAGAATTTTGGTGATATGTAATGGAAGTGACTTGGAGAGACTATAGGATGTATAGATGTTCTGTAACTGGTTCTGGTCTGATAACCATGTCAAAAGAAAATTCTCTTGTTTGGCTGTGACTGCAGAGCCAAAACTAGGATGGGGGAGGGAAAACACCGTCATTCAAAAGGCATTAGTCAGCCTAGTCCTTTCTTGTTCTTTTTTTGACCTCTTCTCTTTGGTTGACTTCTTCTTGTCTATTGGTGTCCCAGTGAGAGAAGAGAAACAAGGCCCTCTCTCTTTGAGGTGCCATTTCATTTTAAGTGAATGTGTGGGATAGGATATAGTGGACTTGAGTCAGTTCAGACTGTGAGGCTGGAGTCTGGAAAGTACCTAGCCCCCAGTCCCTGTTATTGTTAGACCATTCTGTCCATATTCCATCCTGTTGCTAAAACACACCTCTTACCCCCTTGTTCTGTGGTCAAGCAGGAGAGCTGTCTCCTGTTAGCGCAGACCCAACCTGCTACTACCTTTCCCTTCTTACATTCCTAAGCCCTAGTTCTTGGTACCATCTCTCCCTTCTTCCCCCTTACCTCTTCCTTACACAGGTGGAGTGGTTTCCCCCTTTCCCCCTTTCCTTCCCTCCAGCTCTCAAACCTAGTTGAGCATGCCTCCATACCATGATCACACACTGAACACAAATACTAGCTGAGACAGAATTGGATGTTAGATTGTGAACTCACCCTGTGTATGAGGGGACTGCCCCCTCAAACTTCCATAAAAAACCCAACTCATGAGCTCATTCCTTATTCCTTGTATGAGTTCGCCCATTCTCATGAGAATAAAATAAATATGTCTCTGCTGGACTTGATGGTCTTCTCTAATTATTTGGGTAAACCGAGACAATTGTCCCATACAGTGAAGAAGATTAATTCTGAATTTAAATGAAGACCATTAATCAATTAATGTGAACTCAACATTCTGAGTTTCAAAAGGTCAGGAGAGTGAACCACCCAAGATCTAGAAGTTTGGGAGTTGAGTCTATTGTGAGTTTTGCAGCCAGCCTGGAAAGGACTGAGGAATGACATTCAGAATCATAACTCCACACCCTCTTTGCCCCTTGAGTTAGTTGAAATGAAGCCTCATTTTGGCAGTGATGCAACATTTCATGTGACCAATGCTATGTAGAAATTGCTCTAAGTCTGAACCCATTTTCCCCAGAGACCAAACTGGTATAAGAGAGACTATGTGTTCTTCCCTCTCCCTTCATGTTTGGGAAGTAAGGATATTTATACTTCCAAATAAAGATCCCTTTGTAAAAGGAAATTGATGTTAATTGGTTAAATGAAAGTAGAGTGCTAACAACTCAGTGGTGGGGAACCACTTGGAATAGGGATTCAAGCTTCTAGGTAGCTCTACCTATTTCCAAAAACTGGCAGAGAGGTAGGGCTAAGAAGGTGAAGGGAACCTATAAACCCACAGGGGTGCCCCTAGAATATATATATTTTTTAAGTGAGGCAATTGAGGTTAAGTGACTTGCCCAGGGTCACATAGCTAGTAAATGTTAAGTGTCTGAGTCTAGATTTGAACTCAGGTACTCCTGACTCCAGGGCCGGTGCTCTATCCACTGTAACACCTAGCTGCCCCACCCCTAGAATCTTGAGGGGGCGAGGTAGCTGGTCTGGTTCTGGGATAGCAAGCCTCAGAATACTAAGTACACACACATGAGGATCCTTAGTTGTCCCCGTCCTTGGATTCCAACCCTCCAAAATACTGTCATTTCAATACTAAGTCTACTCAAGGTAGACTGAAAGGCCTCAAGGCAAGCAATTACACCCACCAGTAGTCCTCTGAAGCCATTATCTCCCAGAGATATTTAAGATTCTGCTAGACCTAGATAAAACAAGGCATATAACAGGGACCTTCAAGAATGTCTGTACTTTAGCCCAGTTCCAGAAACACTTCATATGGACAACCCTATGACTTCCCAACCTGTGAGTATTGCTACTTAAAACTGCTGTTCCCCTTTCCACGTTCCTTTCTTTCTTTCTTTTTAGTGAGGCAATTGGAGTTAAGTGACTTGCCCAGGGTCACACAGCTAGTAAGTATTAAGTGTCTGAGGCTAGATTTGAACTCAGGACTCCAGGGCCAGTGCTCTATTCACTGCGCCACCTAGCTGCTCCCACATGCCTTTCTCTCCAGCTTCTACTGGTACCCAAATCTAAACCTTGTGGTTTCAGGACTGTTTTATACTCTTAAAAATTATTGAGTACCCCAAAGTACCCAAATGTGGGTTATGTCCACCATGATTTACCAAAATTGAAATGAAAATGGATAAAGTGTTTGTTCGAAAATTCATTAATTCATTTTAAAATAATAAACCCATTACTTTTTTTTTTTTTTTGCAGGGCAGTGGGGGTTAAGTGACTTGCCCAGGGTCACACAGCTAGTATGTGTCAAGTGTCTGAGGCCAGATTTGAACTCAGGTACTCCTGAATCCAGGGCCACCTAGCTGCCCCAACCCATTGCATTTTAATGCACACAATAACTATTTTCCAAAGCAAAAAAAAAAATGAAGAATAGCATTGTTTTACATATTTTTGGACATTTAATGTCTGGCTTAACAGAAGACAACTAGATTCTCATATTTGCTTTTGCATTCAGTGTTTTGTAATATGTTGTTTTGGTTGAAGTATATGAAGGAAAACTAGCCTCACAAAAATATGTAGTTGGAAAAAGGAGGAATATTATTTTTGTTTTTACTCTTAATAGTATTTTATTTTTTTCCACTTACATGTAAAGATAGTTTTCAACATTTGTCTGTTTTTAAAGCATTTTATTATTTTCCAGTTACATATAAGGATAGGTTTCAACATTTGTTTTCACAGGATTTTTAGTTCCAAATTTTTTTCTCCCACCCTCCCTTTCCTCTCTCCTCCCCAAGATGGAAAGCAGTCTGATATAGGTTGTTTATCAACATTTGTTTTTATAAGATTTTGAGTTCCAAAATTTTCTCCCTCCCTCCCTTCCTTCCCTCCCCAAGACAGAAAGCAATCTGATATAGGTTACATATGTACAATCATATTAAACACATTTCCACATTAGTCATGTTGTGAAAGAAGAATCAGAAAAGGGAAAAACCTCAAAAAATAAAAAAATAAAAAAGAAATAAAAATAGTGTGGTTCAATCTGCATTCAGATTCCGCAGTTCTTTTTTCTGGATGGGGAGAGCATTTTCCATCATAAGTCCTTTGGAATTGTCTTGGATCATTGTATTTCTGGGAAGAGCTAAGTCTGGGGGCAGCTAGGTGGTGAAGTGGATAAAGCACCAGCCCTGGATTCGGGTGGACCTGAGTTCAAATACAGCCTCAGACATTTGGCACTTACTAGCTGTGTGACCCTGGGCAAGTCACTTAATCCCCATTGTCCCACAAAAAAGAGAGAGAGAGAGAGAGAGAGAGAGAGAGAGAGAGAAGAGCTAAGTCTATCACAGTTGATCATCACACAATGCTGTTGCTACTGTGTACAATGTTCAGGGAGGAATATTTTAATAGTAGTATTTTGTAAATAGTTTTGACCTTGAAGACCTCCTGGAAGGGAATTAGAGATCCCTATAAGGTCTACATTTTGAGAACTGCTGCCTTAGAATGTTATCAAATTCAAATAGATAAGGATCCCTGAGGGCATCATATTGACTTAGAAAAACACAAATTAACCTCGTCTGTGTTGCATTTTAATTTTTATTATTTTTTTTATTAAACATTTCCCAACTACATTTTGTGAGGGCCAAAATTTGATATATGGAGCATTATTTGGGTGACTTGCCTTAATATTGAGGTCCCGGAAATATGAGGGACTCTTTTGGGTTTAATCTCCCCTTTGAACTTTCCTTTTTATATATTCCTCCCAGGCCAATAAGAAAAGGAGCCTCTGAGCTTTAGTTCATAAAAGATCATATTTTATTTATTTTTTTATTTTATTATATTTTTAGTGAGGCAATTGGGGTTAAGTGACTTGCCCAGGGTCACACAGCTAGTAAGTGTTAAGTGTCTGAGGCCAGATTTGAACTCAGGTACTCCTGAATCCAGGGCCGGTGCTCTATCCACTGCGCCATCTAGCTGCCCCAGGATCATATTTTTTTACTTGGGAATTAATTAAACCACAAAGGTGAAACCAATTAACAAAATAAGTAGAAATACAGATAGATGGTCTTAACTCTAAGCTTAGTCTATGTAATCCCAGAGCATTCCCAATTAAGCTAGTTCAAAGGAATTTAGGGTTTTTCATAATTAAACTCACCAACCCCGGTCAGTCTACAGTTGTCAGAACATCAGTCGCCCGAAACAGAGCAAAACAGGAGCCACTGCCAGATCCAGGATGCCACCAGACTGCTTGCCAGGCCCAAAGAGAGTGAACTTTTGAACACGCCCTGCCTACCAGAAGCTGTCTCCCTTCTGGTAGCATTCAGTTTTTCCTCCCCCAAAAGGGGAGACCCTTCAAAAGCTGCTCAGTAGCATGCGCATGATTCAGCTAAAAACTTGCGATGTTAATCTATACCATAAATAATTTTTACCACAATTTTAATGTGGTTTTGGTAGGACTTGGATGGCCACTTGAGTTTTGACACTTCAATTAAACTATAAGTGTTGCCTAGCACTGAGGAAAGCCTTCAGTTAACGGCAGCTACTTCCTTAGCCAGGGAAAGAGTTCTAGGAACAACCTGCCTTTCTACTATACACCTGAGCTGGGAATAAGGAGCTCACATCCTGCTCCTGGAATTTACTCTCTCCCACCCACTTATCATGGGAAGGACACTTAACCTATCAGCCCAGAGCTTAAAGTTCATAATAATAGATAGGATTTATATTGCAAGTTTTTTATTATCTTCATTTTCAGATGAGGAAACTGAGGTAGGACAGAGGTTAAATTATTTGTCCAGGGTCATTCTTCTCTTCAGTTTTCCATGACCCTATTTGGGGTTTCTTTGGCAAAGATGCTTTTCCTTCTCCAGCTCATTTTACCTGTGAGAAACTGAGGCAAATAGGGTAAGTGACTTCCCAGGATCACACAGCTAGTTAAGTATCTGAGACCAGATTTGAACTCAGGGAGATGAGTCTTTCTGACTTCCAGCCCATCACAGATATTAAATGTCTGAGCTAGAATTTGAACTCAGGTCTTCTCGATTTCAGGTCCAGCCCTAGAACCAGTACACCACCTAGCTGCTTCATAAAACACAGCTGATTCACTATAATAGTGCTCCTGACTTCAAGGATCCTCCAGTGAGTCAAGCATATCACAATTCTTTCCCATCATTATATCTTTCTTTCCATAGTCTCTCCTCATTGTCTCCATTTCCATTATCTGTGTTATCATTTCTAACTTTCCTTCTTTTTTCATTAAATCACTTTCCAGATCTACTTCTCCCTGGTCTGTTTGGTTTCAGCTTTTCCGTACTCCTGTTCCACCCCTCCCTCTGAGCTACTCTAGGGCTGCATCTCCCCCATTCATTGTGTCTGAATTGTTGCATATGTGCAGTGTCCCGGGCTTGAGATTGCATTAATTCGGGGAATTCCAAGAGGAAACTCTCTCCACTAAAGCACATCTGCAATTGTTCTGAAATTTATAATCTTAAAGCAGGAGTGCTTCACTTTTTTTTTTTTTGGTATCGTGGATACCTGTGGCGGTCTGGTGAAGCCTAGGCACCCCTTCTCTGAATGTTTTTCAAGTGCCTAAAATAAAATATAAAGGATTTCAAAAGAAAACAAAGGTTAGTGAAAAAAAAATTGTTCCTCCATGGAAGTTCAAGGAGCTACTGAAATCTATCCATGGATCTCTTTGACTGTGGATCTTAGGTTAAAGACCCCCATCTTAGTGGGTTCCCCGGAGCCTTAAGTTACTTGTCCAGGGTCACAAGGCCAGTGAATGTGAGGACTTGAACTCAGATCTTCTGGACTTCTCCTTTAGGTGAATGCAAGTGGCTTAATATAAGATTTTCGATTACTTGACTTCCTAGGCCTGTTACGTGCTTAGCACTGTGCTAGAGGCAAGACAGGGGGGTAAGGGGGGAAGAGAAAATGACAACCCCTCCCTCCAAAATAAAAAAAGGAAGAAACTGCCTTGAGGGAGCTTCCATTCTATTTGTCTAAACGCAAATCTAGTAGAGTTAAGCGGAAGTTGAGTCTAGCGAACAGACAGGCTATAGTCCCACTGGGAGGGGGGGGGGGGGAAAGGGAAGGAAAAGGAAGGCAGGAGAGAAGCGCCCGGTGCGACCGCGGCGGAAGTAGCCCCAGCCCACGGCTCCGCCCAGCAGGGCCTCGTCAGCCGGACCTTGGGGCCTAACCCCGCCTCGGCCCCGCCTCTTGGGACCCAGCGGCCGTTAGAGGGCGTGGTCGGCAGTCTGAGTCTCGCGGGAAATTCCGTTGGCGGAGCAGTTGTCCCTGGCCGGGGAGAGGGGGACAGTTGCTAAGGAAATGACTCTTAAGCACCGCCCCGTCTGGCCGGGCGGGGTCTCCTCCCGGCGCTATTTCCGGTTCCGCTCCCCCTTAGATCCCTTGGTCCCGTTACCGCGGCCGCCGCCTCCCCCAGTCCCCGGCCGTCGTCCTCACTCGCAGGCTTCGCGCCTCTTGCCGGCACGTCGCCTTGGCCACGCCTTCTTTTCTGTCCGCTCCCTGTGGCGCGTGCCCCCGGAGCTCTTGCGCCGGGAAGGGTCACGGCTTCTCTCGCCCGCTCTGCCCATCTGCCGGGCCTTCAGACGTCGCGATGGGCGCGTATCTCTCCCAGCCCAACACGGTGAAGAGCTCTGGGGATGGGGAGGGCACAGCGGGCCCGGTGGGACACGGAGCCCCGCGCCTGCCGCTGCCCTACGGTTTCTCAGCCATGCAAGGCTGGCGCGTCTCGATGGAGGTAATTGCGGGAGGGAGTCAGACCCCGCCGGCCGGGCAACCGCTGGGAGATGGGAGGCGGAGTGCGGGTGCTGACCTCACGTGGAGTAGAAGAGGCACATCGTAGGGCCCCCGAGTTCGGGGCGGGCAGGCCTTGGGGCTCCATGGAAGCGTACCTCAGCCACCTCCCCCCTCCCCCGGTTTTGCCGGGCCGGCCGACCGCGCTTTGGGCGTCAGTCGAGTGAACTCGGTTTTATCAGCCTTTCTCTCCGACCTGGCCTTCCTCGAGGAGTAAAGGGAAGGGAGGAAAAGGTGACTTTTTACCCCCCCCCCCGACGGTGTTTACAAATATATATATATATATATATATATATATATATATATACACACACACACACACACACACATATTTATTTATTTATTGTGTGTATGTGTGTGTTTAGACGTACATACATACATAATGGGAAAGCCTAATTTGGGTGGGGAGGCCGCCTAAATAGAATGCTGAGCAAGCATTCTGTTTTGGATTTTTCAAACTCCAAGTTGCTGTTGCTTGGCGCTGTACGCTGTGAATTCCAAGGCCCCAACCTTGCCTTCCAGAGTCTGTCATTAAGAGTGAGAGATCATTTCCAGGGGTTTTCTGTCTTTTTACACAGTCAAGTTAACTTGTCTTGATCCCTTTCGTTCCAGCTCAGTGTTAATTCTTTCTTAAACTCCTCAAAAATTAGCTTTGTCGTTGTCAACTAACTTTGAAGTGGTCCACTGCTTATAGTTCATTTACTTGTCATCTGTGCCTTTCTTAACAAACTTTCACTGCTTTCATCAGCTTTCTTTTCTGTGACTTTTACCTTGCCCATTTTTTTCCTCTTGTATTTTTGTAAACCCTTTTTACTCCCTTTAGGGAGATGGACAGCAAAGAAAAGTTGAATTGAAGTTCTTTTTGAAAATATGAAGGAGGGTATTCGATAATGGTACTAAAGAAAGGAAGAAAATAAAGATAGATGTTCTTTAGCACTTGAATGACTTATCTTCTAGGTCAAAGTCAAAAGAGAGAGGTGTGTGTAGTGTGGGTGGATGGGGGAAGAGGGGAGGAGTGTGTCCAGAAGAAAGACTGGAGACAATGGATTAAGGCTATTGGGGTTAAAACTGGTGTTTTTTTCTGTCTAGGCATGGCCAGGTATTACTCTTGGGCATTCCCCTCCCTGCCCCTAACTCTTTCCCCTGATTTGGCTCTAAAATGGCAGCATGGAGTTAAACAGTTTTGTTTTCAGGTTCAAATTCTGTAGTTGAATAGTCTCATTTGGCTCATAACCAACAGTCTTGATAAATTGTGTGACCAGGTGGCTGAAGGGGACTGGAATCTATCTTTGTACTGTTTCTCTCCCCCAATAATATTATAAGTCTCTTAAGGTCAGGGACAGTGTCTCCATTTTTGTGTGATTCCCCCCAATGCACAGAGTGTAGTGGGTATAGCGGGTGCACAAGTTGGAACTTTGGGATGGTTTAAAGGTCAGCTCTGCCCTTAAAGGAGGTGTGGGTTGGGTGATTTGGGGAGGTTCCTTTTATTTCTACAATTTTTCCATTTAGAGTCTTTTTTATGGTCTTATAAGTTGTTTGGGATGTATATGCAATATGGCTAGACTTTTCCTCCAGGGTTCCTCATTCCATACATTTTCTCTCTGTGAAGTGGTCTTTTTCTTCAGCTTTTCTTTCTATTTTAGTTGCTACCATTCTTTGGCAATAATATTTCTAGTTTCTTATTTTAACTTAATTGTCTAGATCTAGATCCACTTCCTCCATTTCTATTTATCCCATTAAGACAACATTGTTTCTACTAGATCTTTTCATTTTGCCCATAAGTTCTAGTATAGCCAGAGGCTGGTCAACAAAGATCTGTGTATCATGCAGTGATTTTTAGCTAAGATGCCCGTGATCTAAATTTTCTCCCTGAAAGATGGACTGTTGAAGGTTTTTTGAATTTTCTAATGTGCTTTAAAAACAAAATAATCTCTCCCTCCCTCCTCCCTCCTCCCTCCTCCCTCCCCCTTCACATGCTTGGATATCCTTAATGAAACTCTTCCTAAATTATATTTTGTATTGGATTTATACTCTGTAAGACCTTTAGTACATTATTTGGGGGTTTTTTTTTACATTTTTTCATACTCTAAGGTTTACCTCCAATTAATAAAAGTCCCCTACTTTGCCTGTTTGGTCCTATTGGTTTAGATTTGGGAAGTTTATTATCCTAATAAACCTTACAGCATTTAGTAAAGCCTTGTTGCATAGGTCCAGCATAACAAGATATGCTATTGTGCTCTTTTCCCCTTGAGTCAGGGGTGGCAGCAGTCACACTCACCTTCACATTTTATTCTCCCTGCCTTTCTCTAGCCTCTTTCACTGTGGTACCAAGGTGCCTTGACTGAGGAGGTGTAATCCAGACACAGCAAACAGGGAGTTCCTCCTCCCTTGTCTCATCATGCTTTGGAGGGACCCTGAGACCAAGCTGGTTGAGGTGTGTGAGAGCAAAGTGTGAATTTGATGGTGGTGGTTGGGGAGAGGGGTGGCCGTTTGGGAGGTAGGGAATGGATGGATGAGTAGCCTAGATTTTGCAACTTCTGATGGACTAAAGATCATTGGATAGGTACTGCTTTCAAAGACATCTTTGAATGTCTTGACCTTTGGTGTTAAAAGTTAGTTTTAATGGTGAGTCTGTTTCTTAGGTTCTTTTACATTCTTATTCTTCTAGTGATTCTTGGCCCAGGAATCCTTATCTTTCTAAAATCTCTGTAGATATCCATGACATTTGTGATACAGTGATTGTAAAACAGATTTGAGGCCTTCTAAAAGAAAAGCTGAAGAAAAGTTTTCCAAAGGACTTGTGGAGAAGGAACTGCAGAGCTTTGGATAGGTATGGGCTGTGTAATTGAACTGGCTTTCCTCCCCAGCCTTTAAGATCTGCAAAACAAAGAGAGGAAACAGCTATGAAGCTCTAAATCTGTTTTTTAATTGATAAGATCTTGAAGGACTTTTTATATTTTGGAGGGAGATGTGATGGAGTTGGAGAAGGCATTTGTTACAAGATGAAGTTTAGAACTGTTGGATAGAATGGATGTCTTGAGGAAAGGTATGTCAGGGCCTACTGGCAGATGAATAGAAAGTGTTAAAAATGGTTGACTTGCCTGAGGCCTTAAAAAGCATGGCCCCCCAGAAAGCATTGGACTTAATTTTGGGGGGGCGATAGTGACATGTTAGAACATTGCCCTGGGAGTTAGGAGGCCTCTGCATTCTAGTGCAGTGTACTTCACTGTCCAGAACCTCAAATTCATCATCTGTAAAATGAAATATTTGAACAAAATGAAGAAAGGGGAGGTACATTTCTAAACTTGGGGAATGATGGTTCTGGTCTTGAGGTTCATATTTCTGCCTTTTCTAAACTCTACCTTAGTTTTTCATCTATAGCATTGTAATCTTTTTGAAGGTAGAAACTTTTTTCATCTTTGTCTCTCTAGTTTACAGCAATGAAGTAAATAAATGTTTGTTGAATTGACTAACTTTAGCCACTGAAAAAGAATAAATTTAAAGGATCCTAGAACACTTCATGGACATGGTTTTTTAGACAAGGCGGTGGTAATAACTGGCTGATAGGAGACAGAGTAGTCTGGGACCTAGTTTGACTTGAGAAGATGTGATATACATTTGACAGATGTGATATTTTCCTTGCAGGTTTCAGGCTCCCTCTAAAACTAAGCTGGTTATTGTTTTGTGAGTTTTTAAAGAAATGGCCTCAGTGTTCAACTTAAAATGAACAAAAGTCATTTAAAGACAGTTTTCAAAATTTTCTCTGAAAACATGAAATTGTCTCTCTTCGTTAGCTCAGCGAGCATGAGAAAAGTGATTCTTTCTCGATTTCCTTCTCTGCAATATAAAGTATCTGTCAACCACTTACCCTATAGGTTTGAGTAAGACTTTGTGATCAGGAGTGGAGGATAATTGGGCTTATGATTACATGCTTAATTTTTTTTCAAAGCATTTTGAGGGCTCTTGTTAGGATTATAGCAGTCTGTTGTAATAAGGTTGGAATATATTACAACTGCTTTAGGATTTTTTTGGCTAACTTTTTTATGATGTGATAAAGTAAAATTGGTATGATCTTGATTAGAGGACACTGTGCCTTCTAGTAAAATCATAGATCTTTGGGATTCCCTAGAAATGATGCGCAAAATGATCTGATTCTGTATCATAAAGGGTTTAACATGATTTCTTTTGTATTGAGAACAATTTGTAATTAGAATGGAAGATTTGGAGTAGTTGAGCCATTAAACTCCATGCAAGAGTTAAATTTCAGATATGCCATGGATTATGCAAGATATGACTCTAGTATTTGCTATAAATGTGTAAGTCATGATATAGAAAGTTTTTAGGTACCTAATAGGCAGCTAGGAGGCTTAGTGGATAGAGTACTGGACCTGAAGCAGAAAGACCTGAGTTCAAATCCAGCTGCAGAAACTTAACCTCTGTTCCACTTAATCCACTGGAGAAGGGAATGGCAAACCAGTACCTTTGCCAAGAAAACCCCAGAGACAGTATTGGCATGTTATGGTCTCCAGGGTCATGGAGAGTTGGACACAACTGAACAAGAAAAACAGCAGTTTCTAATATTGTGACATTTATGTGTGATAGCAAAAGGGATGTTGTAGATAGTTAAAAACCTTTTAGGGCATTAGAAGGAGATGTTTCTAGATTTGGAATCTAATCCCCCGGTAGTTAAGAGCAGTGCTGACTTTTGCTGAACCAAACTGGAAACCACTCTTTACCTATAGTGCATTCAATTTAAATGAGTCAGGAATAATCAACTTTTAAAATATAATAACAGTGCATTTTTGTTTATTATTATAACCCGTAATAAGTATTCCTCATAATTCAGAGAAATGGACATTTTACTTTTAGAATGTTTTAAGAGACTTTTTCTTTTTATGATACCACTTCTTCATTATCTTTCAGACTACTGAAGGCTGGAGGCTGTACTTGGAATCTTATACCTCAGAGTTTTGAGACATTCTGAACAAAGTTATTTCCAGACTCTTAGTCCTTGCCTTGTCTCTTACAGTCCTCTCTATTCCATTATCTTCTCAAGACTTTGTACTTTTAGAAGTCCTGAAGGACTTAGATTTGTATGCATGAACTTGCAGAGACAGAGGCTCCAGGAATATTATTTCCCATTTCCACATGCTACTTTTAACAAGCATTTTGTCTCTAGAGGCACAAATCCATAGAACCAAACTTAAATGTCATTGCTAAGTGCAACCTTCCAACTGAACATTGAACACTGACTCCTATTTTAATAAATGATTGTATTTGCTTTTGCCAGACATATAAAACCTATAATCTTGTAACCTATAAAAGATCCTCTGGGAGGGAGTGGGGGGAAAGGAAAGAAAGAAGGAATGAAATCAGAATTTAGTAAGCAGCTAGGTGCCACTGTGTGCTTTACAAATATTATCTCATTTGTTTCTCACAACAGCCCTGAGAGAAAGGTGCTATTATTATTACCATTTTACGCTTGAAGAAACTGAAGGAGACAACAATTAAGTGACTTGCCCAGGGTCACACCGCTATTAAGTGCCTTGGGATGGATTTGAACTCAGGTCTTCCTGGCTCTAAATCCAGTGCTCTCTCCATTGGCCCATCTAGCTGCTTCTATAAACTGACTTAGAGTAATATCTACAGCCTTCTGTTACCTATTGAATATTTAACACTTTCTGAAAATGTTAAATAGTTACATATGCTATGTCATTAGTAATTGTCATATTTCACTTTAAATATTAACATTTTGAATTGAGTCATAGTGTTGGCATAGTAAAGGTGAAAGGCAAAGGTAGAGACCAGAAGAGAACAGGGGCTAGAACCATAGATAATATGAAGATAATGCAGACAGTGAAACATCCACAGAGACAGCAGTTGTTTGGCATGTTCAGTGATAACCTCAGTTTCTGGGAAACAGGCAGGTGTGAAGAGGACTCTCAAAATATTGGAAGTTTCTCCAAGGATCTTATAATGGTCCCTTTTAAAAATAGTTGGGGGATGGGGGCAGCTAGGTGGTGCAGCGGATAAAGCACCGGCCCTGGATTCAGGAGTACCTGAGTTCGAATCTAGGGCCTCAGACACTTGACACTTACTAGCTGTGTGACCCTGGGCAAGTCACTTAACTCCCATTGCCCCGAAAAACAAAAAACAAAACAAAACAAAAAAAATAGTTGGGGGAGCTGAGGAGGTATCAGGGAAGACAGTGATTGGTTTGTATTGAAGACATGATAGCATCTCATTAGAGGATCTAATTCCTTGCCCAGTGAGAACTATTTACATCAAGTGTTGCCTCTGCAGGGCTTTCACTTGTGGCCTTAACATTTCTGTTTTCACTGTTGGTCCTAAGAAGAGTTTTCAACTATTCATTCATTTATGTTGAAAAAGCAGTAATAAAAATATTTTATTAAATTTAATTTTCAGTTCAATATTATCTCCCTCCACCACTTTCCACACCCTTGAAAATGCAAGAAATGCAATATACACTATACATATGAAGTCACACAAAACCTATTTTTACATGTGAAATCATGCAAAACATTTCACATTAGCCATGTTGCAAAAACAAAAAGGAAAGAAAAGGCTTAAAAAATTATGCTTCAGTACACTCAGACTTCATTAGTTCTCTCCCTTGGTGGTGCATAGCATCTTTCATTTTATCTTCTTTGGAATTTTCTTGGATCAGTTTATTGATTAGAATAGCTAAGTCATTCACTGTTTTTGTGTATGTGCTTTTCATTATTTATTTATTTTTGTGGGGCAGTGGAGGGTTAAGTGACTTGCCCAGGGTCACACAGCTAGTAAGTGTCAAGTGTCTGAGGCCGGATTTGAACTCAGGTTTTCCTGAATCCAGGGCTGGCGCTTTATCCACTGCGCCACCTAGCTGCCCCAGTCATTCACTGTTGATCATCTTTACAATATATGCAAAATGTATTTCTGCATTAGCCATGTTGGGGTAGGGGAGGCAAGAAAAGTGCTTCAGTCTGCATTCTGAGCCCATCTGGAGGTGGTCAGCATTTTATATCATGAGTCTTTTGGAGTTGTGGTGGATCATTGTGTTGATCAAAGTCACTAAGTCTTTCACTTTACAATATCTTTATAATATTGCTATTACTGTGCAGATTGTTCTCCTGGTTTTGTTCACTTCACTTTGCATCAGTTCACATAAGTATTTCCAGATTTTTCTAAAACCATCCCTTTGGTCATTTCTTACAGTATAAAATTGCTTCATCCCATTCAAATACCATAACTTCTCAACATTTTATTTAGAAAGTTACCGTTTCTTTGTAAATCCTTAATATAGTGATTTGCACACAGTAGTTACATAATAAATGAAGAACTTATTAAACACTATGGGCAGAGATATTGGTTAATGAGTGACATTAAGTATTTGTTAAGTGTAAAGCACTGTGTGCTAAGTACTGAGCAAATAAATAGAAAAGCAAGATGGTTCTTCTCAAGGAGCTCACTTTCTAATGGAAACAACATATATAAGAGGTTTCAGCTTGAAAAGGTCTCATGGTTCTTTGGGTACAGTGGCAAAACAAATAGTATTGGGTCTTCTTTAATGTCATATTGATGAAAATCATATTGATGAATCATACCTGTTTCTGATGTTGAACATTTTGACAGTGCCAAGGACTTTGTCAGGAACTTTCTTTTCCAGGTCTTCAGTAGATACAGCCCCTGAGGAGGCTTCAGTGCCCACTGAAGTAGTTGTCATCTCCACAGGGCTTGCTTCTGGGGGTGACATTTGAAAGTGCTGAGCTGGAAGCAGAACCATTGGTTTGGGAGAGGCTGCAACTCCTGGGACTCTTAGATTGACATGTGCATTGGTGGTAGTTAGAGGTTGGTACTGTAGGCTGAGGAAAGTGGACCCCCTAGACTAAGAAGCAGGGCTAACAGTATAGGAGGCACTGCTAGGCTGTCTCAGTTAGAGGTACGGGTGAATGCATGAATTGTGGCCATATCATCACCATTATCCTATGAAATGTACTGGTGGTCCCTTTCTAAAATTTGTTCTTTGCTGTCTTTCTCTCTTTTCCTCCTCTAGGTAATTTTGTTTCTTTAGGAATAGTAAAATTTTTGCATGTAACTTGGTTTGCTTATAAAAATGTGTTTTGAGGGGCAGGGAGGTGGCGCAATGGATAAAGCACCAGCCCTGGATTCAGGAGGACCTGAGTTCAAATCCAGCCTCACACACTTGACACTAGCTGTGTGACCCTAGCAAGTCACTTAACCCTCATTGCCCCGCCCCCCAAAAAGTGTTATGTGTATTAAACTTAAAAGTATAGTTTTTCGAATATTTCTTAGAAAGTTTATAGTAGAATTTACTTTAAACAGTTTTCTTTATAACATTTGTTTTTTCATCACCTTAATTTTGGACTATATCCATTCCGCCTTTCCTCCTTATCACACCATTTTTTATAGCAAAGGGGGGAAAAAGGACTAGGAGGGAGGCAGTTCAGCAAAATTAACAACATATCAACTAAATGTGATATTATATGCAATCTGAAATTAACTTTTAAGTAATTTAAATATTTGTTACAAATGGAGCTTCTTGACTTTACTGATAATACTCAGTGATTCCTCAAATTAATTCTTTTGGAAGATCTAACAGCCCCCCCCCCCCTTTTTTTTTTTTTTTTGCTGCCATGACCACAAGGAAGAAAGGGGTTGCACACTGAAGAATATTTTGTACTTTGCTTATTTCATGGTTTGAAAAACATAGTGGCCAGCCTTCATATATTACCTATGAAGGAGAAATCCAAATAAGGTAGGAAGCAAGATCAGAAACTGTCATACAGAATTCCTGCCACAGTATAGTAGGAATCAGGTACTTGCCAGTATTCGGAACTAGATTTCTGTCTGAAGATTCACTTTAATAATTCAATTAAACAAATATTAGGTGTCAACTATGTGCAAAGTAATCTTTGGATTGGAAAGAAGAGAAGAAATCTAGGGAATTGATCCCCAAAACAAATGAGGAGAAAATAAGAGCACTTGGCTTTGCCTTTGAAGAATTCAAGTTTCCTCATGAGATAACATGCATTTCAGGGTATTGCAAGAACTGATAAATGTTATTGCTGAAACTTTGTGGATAAACTTTGAATGATGCTAGAGAAGAGGAGAGGTCTGGAAAGACAGGAGAAAGTTCACCTTTTCCCTTTTTCTTTTCTTTTTTTTTTTCACCTTTTCCCAATTAAAAAAAAAAACCCAAAGCAAAACAAAACTATGCTGGAGGGGAACAAGATGGAGTCAGAAAAATACAGGCCAATAAACTTGACTGGTCCTTGACAAAATTATAGAATGTATTATTGAAAGGATAATTAGTGAACATCTAGAAAAAAGAAGCAGTTATCACAAAGTTTTATTTTGGCTTTGCCAAGAACAAGTCACATTGGATACTTTATCTTCTTTTGGGGATAGATTTATTAGAAAGGAAGTTCAGGGGAATGCTGGTGGATATAATTTGCCTAGATTTAGCAAAGCATTTGATTAAGTCTTTTATGCTCTTCTTGAGGACAAAAGAGATGTGTACTAGATAATAGTGAAATAGATTGAGGACTTACTGGTCAGACCCCCTTCCCCCCAAATAATAGTTAACTATCAACTTTGAGGGTTTCTATTTAAGTACCCCAGGGTTCTGTCCTTGGTCTTGTGCTGTTTTTAATATTTTGTTTTATCAGTGACTTGAATGAAAACATATAGTGTGCTTATCAGATTTGTAGATGTTAACAGAGCTAGGAGGAATACTTAGAACATTACATGATAGAAGTGGAAAAGAACCCGGTAGACTAGAACACTGGCCAAATCTAATTAGACAAATACATTTGAGTAAAAAACAACATACAAAATGACCTGAATCAACAGTGTGATATGACCACCAAGGAAGGAGAAGGTATCTGACTTGGGTGCATGGTGCTCAGTCAGAGAAGTCCCAAAGTAGTGCAGCCAGGTAAGGAGACAAGAGAGCTGTTCTTCTCTCCTTAAATAGAGATTTGGAGTTCAAACTCCACCACTCTCCACCCCCTTCAGTCAGAGAGGCAGAGGGTAATGATGAGGTAGAGTTCTAAGAATGATGAGATTTTTCATGATGATGAGGTTATCCCAGTAATTAGCTTCCTGGGCTATGATGAAAAAGTCAGGTCCCAAAGGAGCCTAGCCAGGTGAGAAATGAGTTATCTGAGCTGAGCTCTCTTTTTAATTGGACAGAACTAAGAGCTTGTGAATTGTGTATTCAAGATATTTTATGCCCTGGTTTTCATGACTACTCTCTTAGTTATGAAAGCCTGATGGTTTCAAAGAATGTTCAGTGTGGGTAAAGGTCGCAAAGAAGCAGATTTAGGCTTTATGTAAGGAAAAACTTCCTAAGAATTACAACTAGCCTGAAATGGGTTGTCTCAGAAAATAGACCTCCTTACTTGAGGTCTTCATACAATGGCTGTGTGAACAATTCATTGGTATGTTGTAGAGAAGATTCTTCTTGAGGTCTGGACTGGACTTGATGATCTATGAGGACCTTTCCAATTCTGTGATTTTGTTCTCTGTTCTCTTAATATGTTTGAAAAGAACTTTCCATTTAAGTTGCTTGTGTATTCTGCTTCAATAGCAGAACTATCATCATTTACATTTTTACCTTTGAATCTTCAAGTCCAAAGACTTTAGAATGAAGATTTATAGTAATAGAAATTGGCTGACAGCTTCTTACATTTTCTTAAAGAAGTCTTTCATTTTTACCTCTATGCTTGTAACTAGGAATTTTTTAGACTAATTTGATAAAAACTGTTTGACCAGTGTACATGGTCAGATAAAGATGCAGTAAGCATGCATTGTTTTACCAAAAAATCTTTTAGAAATAATTTATAATTTTAAAAGTTTTTTCTAATCCTACATTTTAGGACGTTGTTGTTATTGTGGGTGTGTTTAATGACAACAAAAAGTCCCTAGGAAAATAAAGAAGAATGTTTTTCTTCAGAATTTTTCTGCCCTCTCAGACAGCCTTTTAGCATGTTCCTTTATGGCTAGGGTGAATACTGACTTTACCAAATCTTGATTTCATAAAGAAAACAGCCTTTGAGAATTTTTTTTAAAAAGCGGGACAATGGGGGGCAGCTAGATGGCGAAGTGGATAGAGCACCGGCCCTGGAGTCAGGAGTACCTGAGTTCAAATCCGGCCTCAGACACTTAACACTTACTATCTGTGTGACCCTGGGCAAGTCACTTAACCCCAATTGCCTCACCAAAAAAAAAAAAGGGACAATGAGGGTTAAGTGACTTGCCCAAGGTCACACAGCTAGTAAGTGTCAAGTGTCTGAAGCCCAATTTGAACTCGGGGCCATTGCTTTATCCTGAATCCAGGGCCATTGCTTTATCCACTGCCCCACCTAGCTGCCCCCAGCCTTTGAGATTTAAAAGAGGATAGCTTTAGTGCAAATGTGTAAGGAAATCCTACTTCACACTTCAGGTAGTAAGGTTATAAAATTTTTTTATCAGAAGGGGAAATTCAGAATGCAAAACACAGCTGTGTTAAGAGAAAAAAAGTTTAGACAAATTCAGGAATGCTAAATCTATAATGAATTACTTGATGGGGAAAATGAGATGTTTGGGGAAAATACTCCCAAACTTTGAAGCTTGATTGAGGGAGTATAACTATTTTCTACTACACAGGATATTATAGTCATATAGATCTCATTCAGTATTATATTTCTGAGAAGTCCTGACTGCTGTTTTGTTGTTGTTATTTGGTCTTTTAATTTTTTTAGTTTTTTTGGTCATGTTTATTCCAAGGGCAAATAGTCCTGGAGGTGCTCTAGTCTCTTGAGTCTAGGATTGGAAATAGAGAGGCAGAATGATTTTTTTTTTCTTTTTTAGTGAGGCAATTGGGGTTAAGTGACTTGCCCAGGGTCACACAGCTAGTAAGTGTTAAGTGTCTGAGGCTGGATTTGAACTCAGGTACTCCTGACTCCAAGGCCGGTGCTCTATCCACTGTGCCACCTAGCTGCCCCGTGATTTTTCATTAATTGTCTACCTGCTTTTTTTTTTTTTTGTGGGGCAATGGGGGTTAAGTGACTTGCCCAGGGTCACACAGCTAGTAAGTGTCAGGTGTCTGAGGCCGGATTTGAACTCAGGTACTCCTGAATCCAGGGCCTGTGCTTTATCCACTGCGCCACCTAGCTGCCCCCCCCACCTGCTTCTTACATAGCATTTTTACTTTCTGTTTTTGTTTTTTGTTTTGGGGCAGGGCAATGGGGGTTAAGTGACTTGCCCAGGGTCACACAGCTAGTAAGTGTCAAGTGTGTGAGGCTGGATTTGAACTCAGGTCCTCCTGAATCCAGGGCCGGTGCTTTATCCATTTCACCACCTAGCTGCCCCTGCATTTTTACTTTAAAAAAATAACAATACTGGGGCAGTTAGGTGGTCAGGTGGCTAGAGCACTGCTGGAATCAAGAGGACCTGAGTTCAAATTCAGCCCCAGACACTTACTAGCCTGTGTGACCCTGAGCAAATCACTTAACCCCAATTGCATCCATACACATATAAAAATAAAAATAACAATACAAAACAACCTACAGTATGAACCTAATTACTTATATAGAAAACAAGTGTTAAAGAAGCTTTGAAGAGAGAACTTAGGTGGTCAGACAAAACTATATAGAAAACAAGCACCTTACTCAATGCCTGATATAAAGCATTTTACAAATATTTTCTCATTTGATCCTCACCACAATGCTGGGAGGTAAGTGCTTACTATTATCTCCATATAACAGTTGAAGAGACTGTGAAAGATACGTTAAATGACTTGCCCAGGGTCATACAGCTAGAAGTGGTAAAAACTTGGTTGATCCTTTAAGGCAAGTTATAACAAGTAAGAGAGGAGGGGGAAGAGCATTTCATGTTAAGAACAAAAGAGAGAGGGTAGGAATGCTTGGGTTATGTTAAGGAAATGGTGAGTGAAAAGTTTGAACAGGAAATTAGGATGAGTTGAGGTTAGAAGGTGTTAGATTATGAAGATCTTAAGGTATTTGATATTAATGAGAATAGGGAGCCACGAATAAGGGGGTGGGAAAGTGTTTCAAAATCAGTGTTTTAGGAAGGTTAATCTGTTGATTATATGTAGGATGGATTAGAGAGACTGGATACTGAAAGCCTTGTTAAACTATTGCAATATTAGTGTGAGCTAATTCTAAACAAAGGTGGTGGCATTGGGAATGGAAAGGAGGGAGAAAGTGTGTAAGAGGTTACAAAGGAATTAAAATCAACAAATGTAGGGCAGCTAGGTGGCACAGTGGATAGAGCACGGGCCCTGGAGTCAGGAGGACCTGAGTTCAAATCTGGCCTCAGACATTTAACACTCTCCCCCCCCCCCCCAATCAACAAATGTTTAATAAACAAACATCGATGTATTAGGCACTGGGGATTCAGTGATTAATAAAGTGATCCCTGTTCTCAAGTAGCTTAAAATCTACTGGGGTAGATGGGTGGAAAATGACACATATACAAATAAATATATGATAAAAAGTAGAGCATAATGGGGCAAAGAAGGATTTCAAAGTGTTATAGAAAAATTTGAGGGACAAGATACTTTCAGCTGAAAGGATCAGATAAACCAGCATATTGGAGGTCGTAGCCAATGTGATCCTTGAAGGTGGGAGACTGGTTCAGGCTGAGGAATAGATAGTCTAGTTTGACTGTGAGGTTGAGTATATGAAGGAGTAATGTGAAAGGTAGGCTGAAGCTAGCCTTACATGCCACCTTAAGGAATTAGTGTCTGAGGCAGGATAGAAATCCAAGGCGTCCTGACTTCATTTATCTACCACATTATACTGTTTTTGTCTGAGCCTCAGTTTCTTTACCTGTAAAATGAGTGGACCAACTAATCCCTTGTAGATTTAACATTCTGTGGCCTGGAATTTTGTTCAAGGATAAATAAAAGACAACTTCAGAATGAGACACTTACCTGTTTCCCATGATAGTTTGAGAAAAGATATGATTTTAGATAGATAGTTTCAGCAAAGACATGGGCCTCTGAGGTCCCTTTCAGCCCTGAGATTCTATGATACTGAATTTGTTTTATCCTATAATAGGTAATAAGGAGATTTTTGAACAAGGAAATAACCTACAGGTTGTGTAAAGATTGAACTGGAGAAAGGGGAGTCTGAAGGTAGGTAGATCAAATTAGGAGACTGTTAGTGCTCCAAGTGAGTAGTGATGAGGGCCTGAAGAAATGTGGTGACAATAGGATTGGAAATAATGGGATTGGATCTGTGAGCATATGTGAAGGTAGAATTTAGAGGATTTGACTGGTTTCAGGAATAGAATAGTAAAAGCTGATATTTTTAGTCTGCGTGGCAAGGAAAATGATGTCATTAACAGAAATATGGAAGTTGTAGCAGATGATTCAGTTTTGGACTTGACATGTCAGTATCAACAGGATATTCAGGTGTGGATGTCATGTAGACAGTTGGAACTGAAAGGAGAGATGTGGGCTAGAGAGATAGATTTGGGATAGTTTGCATGTAGGTGATCAATGAAGATATATTTGGAAATGAATAAGGTTCCAAGAGGGGAACAACCCATATTGAAGAGGTGGGAGGAAGATAATGAACTGGTAAAGGAGACCTTAGAAATGGTTTAACATGGAGGAGAACCAAAAGAGAATAAATAGTACCACTGAAACCAAGAGAAGAAAGAGGATCCACATTGATTGAATGTAAGAAGAGAGAAAGAATAAAGGAGGATTCAAAAAATTATTCTGAAGCTTTCAAATCTTGGTGAGTGGAAAAATGGATATCCCTATTTTTGACCATGAAAATGGAATTTTTTCCCAATCTTAATATTTTTTCCCCAGATACATGTAAAGATAGTTTTCAACATTCATCTTTATGATATTTTGAGTTCAAAATTTTTCTTCTTCCCTCCCCAAGACAGCAACAAATCTGATACAGGTTATATATGTATAATCACATTAAATATATTTCAACCTTAGTCATGTTGTGATAGAAGAATCAGAACAGAAGAGGAAAACCTCAAGAAAGGAAAAAAACCCCAAAGTGAAAATAATGTGCTTCTATCTGCATTCATATTCCACAGTTCTTTTTCTGGATGTGTATAACATTTTAATGGAATCTAATTTTGAGAGAAAGTTTAACCCAAGGTCATAATGGGAGCTTCCATGTTGAGTTTTCCCAAAGACTGAAAATACCGTAGGAAGGAAGTTCAAGGATGAAGCTTGTGCTAGAATTGTAGTTTTGGAGGTAATTTGCAGAGAAGTCAGGGGATGAGATCTTTGATGGAAAAAAGGATAGTTTAAAAAGAATAGAGAGCTGAAGACTGAATCTGGAAACATGCCTACATTTAGGAAACAGAAGGAGAAAGAAAAGCCAAAGGAGAAATCTTCAAGTGGATACTATAGTGTCAGGTGTGTCTAAGAATGAAGACTGAGAAAATGCCACTGGATTAGATGTTAAAAGAGATGTAGAGGATTCTCTTCTGGTGCTTAGATTTATTTATTTATTTTTGTGCCAAGGCAATTTCCTGAACTAACCAGTTCCCATCAACCAAAGGCAGGTAGGTGTAGTACAGTGGATAGAGTGCTGGGCCTGGGGTCAGAAGTTCAAATTCAGCCTCAGACACTTCCTTGCTGTGTGACCCTAGGCAAGCCAGTTAGCCTTTGTTTGCCTCCATTTCCTCAAATGTAAAATGGGGGAAATAACAGCACCTACCTCAGCATGGTTGTGAGAATCAAATGAAACAATATTTGTATAGTCCTTAGCACAGAGTAGGCACTATATAAATATTCCTTTCCCTTCCCCAACTAGGAGCCTGGTCTAGGAGATGATTGTTTTTCATCCCAGACTTTTTTTCTTTACTAAATTCTAAACTTTCATCAGTAGTTAACCCCTGGCTCTAGTCTAGATTCCAAGTGTCTTGAATCTTGATGCTTGGGGCTGCTTGGTCCCATCGGTTCAAAGATTTGCTACACCTAGTCTCTAATTTTGTTTTTCCCTTTAACATTCGTTTTTTAAAAAATTTTTAGTTCCAAATTTTCTCCCTCCTGTCCTTTCTTCCTGAGATGGTAAGCAATTTGATATAGGTTATACAAAACATTTCTATATTAGTCATGCTGTGAAAGAAAACAGACCCCCAAAAAGTGAAAAATAGTATGCCTTGATCTGTATTAAGACAACATTAGTCCATCAGTTCGTTCTCTGGAGGTGTATAGCATTTTTCATCATGAGTCCTTTAGAATTGTCCTAGATCATTGTATTTGAAAATAGCTAAATCATTCAGAGTTGATCATAGTACAATATTGCTGTTACTGTATGTAAGATGTTCTCCTTTTTCTGTTCACTTCACTCAGCATCAGTTCATGTTGTCTTTCCAGATTTTTGTAAAATCATACTGTTTGTTTCTTATAGCACAGTAGTGCACCATTACAATCTTATACCACATCCTGTTCATTCCCCAATTGATGGGCCTCCCCTAATTTTCCAATTCTTTGCTGAAGGGTATTTATTTACAAGGGAAAATAGAATTTCAATTGAGAAATAATGTGCCAAGGTAATTAGAAATATGTATTAAAAAAAATTTCTGCCTAGACTAGTCCTTGCTTGCTAGCTGTTCTTCAGGTTAGAAGCCCAAGCCTCAGCATGCTGCTACTCTACTCCCACTCCTACAAGGTCCATGAAAAGAGTTGCAATCCTTACCTCAAAACACCATCTGCCAATTTAGAATTTCCCTCATTTTGGGTGCTCTGCACCAGATTCATTTATTTCCTAATTTTGTGGTCATTCAGCCAATTTGGCAGCTTCTTGATTACTGGTGGACTTTGGATGATTGGGCCACATTCCTGTGCTGTCACAATTTTCTCCAAGAAGAGGAAAGAGGGAAAAAAACCCTTTAAAAATATTACTTTGTTGGGGCAGCTAGATAGCACAGTGGTAAAGCACTGGCCCTGGATTCAGGAGTACCTGAGTTCAAATCCGGCCTCAGACACTTGACACTTACTAGCTGTGTGATCCTGGGCAAGTCACTTAACCCTCATTGCCCTACACAAAACAAAACAAAAATATTACTTTGTTATTCTTAAGGGTGTGGTGGAGGGTGGAATGGAATGGAATGGAATGGAATGGAATGGAGTAGAGTAGAGTAGAGTGGAGCTGCTGCACAGCATTGGTGAATAATTCTACATGACACTTAATTTACCAACTTTAATAAAAGAATATTCCTTTAAACTAGATCATTCCCTCCAAAATTACAAGTGTTCATGATCACTTCTAAAACTTTTTTTGTCTGGCATTTCACATGTGTAGGAAGCCCATGGTATAGAAACTTCTCCTCCTTAGTCCTGCTCCCACTCATGAAGATCAGTCAGTAATTTGGTAACTCATTTGTAACTGAGAGTCATCTGAGAACATTGAGAGGTTAAGTGACTTGACCAGGGCTGATACAACTAGTGTATCAGGCAGGATTTAAACACAAGTCTTCCTGATTCTAAGGCAGATCTTAACTCCTCAGCTATGTTGCTTCTCTCCTAGAACTTGCAGTACATAAAGTCTATCTTTGAGGGCTGTTAGTGTCTCACTTTTTTTCCCCTCCTTTCTCTGCCAAGCGGAACATGTTTAATCCCTTTTCTATGTGGTAGCCCTTCAAAATAGTTGAAGTTATCTACCAAAAACTTCCCCATTTCCTTCGACCGGTCCTCTTAGTGCATGAATTGCAGGCTTTGTTGTCCTAGTGAAGACCTGGCTAGTGAAGGGTTTTCAGTTTATCAACATCATTTCTTTTTTTTTTCTTAGCAACAAACATTTATTTTATTTTCCAGTTACATGTAAAGGTAGTTTTCTACATTCTTTTTCGTAAGATTTAGTTCCAAATTTTTCTTCCTCCCTTTCTTCCCCCCTCCACAAGATCGTAACCAGGTTGTATGTACAATCCACAAGTGTTCTTTTTTATCAGTTCTTTCTATAGGGGTGCATAGTAAGCTTCCTCATTAGTTCCTTGGGATTTTCTTGGATCATTGCACTGCTGAGAGTAGTTAAGTCATTCACAATTGCTCATTGAACAATACTGCTGTCACTATGCACAATGTCCTCCCAGCTCTGCTCACTTTACTATACATCGATGTTCATTAGTGTTTCAAGGTTTTTCGGGGATCATCCTGTTTGTCATTTCCTGTAGCACAAGACCATTCCACTACAATCATATAGCCCAGCCTTTTCCATCATTCCTCAATTGATGGACATTCCCTCGATTCTCAATTCTTAGCCTCCACTAAGAGTTGCTATAAATGTTTTGTACAATTTTTCTCCCTTTTCTCTTTTTCATGATTACTATTGTTAACTGTTTTCCTTCCATCCTATTCCCTTCCCCATGACATTTATTCTATTATCCATCTTCTTTCATCCTATCACTCTTTGAAAAGGATTTGCTTCTGTCTGTCCCCTCCCCCACTCTGCCCTTCCTTCTTTTGCTCCTCTCTCTTTATCCCCTTCCCCTCCTATTTTCCTGCAGGGTTATAGAGATTACTCCACCCAATTGAGTGTGTATAATATTCCCTCCTTGAGCCAATTCTACTGAGATTGAGGTCTTTGAGCCAATTCTGATGAGTGTTAGGCTCATTTACTGCTCAGATTAAACAGATTACTCCAATTGGGTGTGTGTGTGTGTGTGTGTGTGTGTGTGTGTGTGTGTGTGAATCCCTCCTTGAGACAACTCTGATGAATTTAAGGTCTTTGAGCCTTTTCTAATGAGTGTAAAATTAATTTACTGCCCTGCTCCTCTCCCATCTCTTCCCCCACTCCACAAGCCTTTTCCTGTTACTTTCGTGTAGGATTTCACTTCTGCCCTTCCCCCTCCCCCAGTGAATACCCTTCACCCCTCAATTTAACCCTAAAGATGTCATCACCTAGCTAAGTGTCACAGTGGACAAAGCATCCCCCCTGAACCCAGGGGGATCCCAGCCAAAACCCGGCCTCAGACACAAGACAGTCACCCACTGTACGACCCCAGGTATGTCCCCCAGCTCCAATTTTTTTTTTAATGGTTCTCTAGGGTCTTGTATTTGAAAGTCAAATTTGCCATTCAGTTCAGGTCTTTTCATCACAAATATCTGAAAGTCTTCTTTTGCATTAAAGTCCCATTTTTTTCCACTGAAAGATTGTGCTGAGTTTTGCTGGGTAGGTGATTCTTGGTTGTGATCCCATTTCCTTTGCCCTCTGGAATATCATATTCCATGCCCTCTGGTCCTTTAATGTAGAAGCTGCTAGATCTTGTGTTATCCTGACTGGGGCTCCACAGTACTTGAATTCTTTCTTTTTGGCAGCTTGCAATATTTTCTCCTTGACCTGAGAGCTCTGGAATTTGGCTATAATATTCCTAGGAGTTTCCCTTTTGGGGATCTCTTTCTGGAGGTGATCGGTGGATTCTTTCAATTTCTATTTTAGCTGCTTCTTCTAGAATTTCAGGGCAATTTTCCCTGAGAATATCTTGGAAGATGGTGTCTAAGCTCTTTCCTTGATCATGGTTTTCAGGTAGACCAATAATTTTCAGATTATCTCTCCTGGACCTATTTTCCAGGTCAGCAGTTTTTCCCAGATGATATTTCACATTGCCCTCTATTTTTTTATTCATTTGGATTTGCTTTATTGTGTCTTGGTTTCTCATAAAGTCACTGGCTTCCATTTGTTCAATCCTCATTCTTAGGCAATTATTTTCATCAGACAGCTTTTGTACCTCCTTTTCCATTTGACTTTTCAAGCTGTTGACTTTTTTCTCATGTCTTTCCTGCATCACCCTCATTTCTCTTTCCATTTTTTCCTCTACCTCTTTAATTTTATCTTCCAAGTCCTTTTTGAGCACCTCTATGGCCTGAGACCAGTTTGTATTTTTCTTGGAAGCTTTAGATATAGGGGCCCTGATGTTGACATCTTCCTCTGAGGGTGCCCCTTGGTCTTCCTTGTTACTGAAGAAACTTTCTATGGTCCTCACCTTTCTCTGTCGGCTCATCTTGCCTTTCTTTTACTAGACTTTTAGCTCCTTAGAGTGGGGCACTGTTTCCAGGCTGCAGTATCCCAAGCTTAAGAAGTCCCAGGTGGTATGATTTAAGGAGAATCAGGTTCTTCACTCGCCCAGCCTGTTCCCTGGTCCTCAGATGACCCCAGACCAACTTGCTAATCAACCAGCTTTGTGTGTTGTTGTTGTTGTTAGCTCCAATGAGCCTGTGCCCCTCCCCCACCCAGGCCACTGCTACTTGGGCCTACCTCCTGGTTCTCAGCAGGGGTGAAAAATCCAAGTTCTGCCTCAGCATCAGCATAGACCCTTGTAGCCCTGCCCAGGGCTCAGCCCTCTCACCAGACTGTGAGCTTAGTTCCAGACGACACAGGCGCTTCAGCTGATTCAGAGACTCTGGGGTCTGCTTCTCTGGTGAGGACTTCCTGAGACTGGATCTGTGTCAGGGTGACGGGTTGGGCTCAACTCCTGTATCAGCACAGTAGCTCCCTCCTTCTGACCTTCCAAGCTGTTCTTGGTTAGAAGATGATTTTAGCACATTCTTCTGTGAGTTTTGCTGCTCCAGGCATTTTCCTATGGTGTTATTTGGATGTTTTTTGGAGCAATCATGTCATGAGTTCAGGAGCTCACTGCCTTTCCTCCGCCATCTTGGCTCCACCCCGGAAGTCCCATCATTTCTAAAATATGGTGCCACATCAGAAACAACAGCACGGTATTCTAAATGTATGATCATTGTGCAGAGTACAGTGGGATTGTTACCTTTCTAGTCCTAGACACTGTCTTTTAATGTAGCCTAATCCTAAACAATATGTCTTTTAATATAACCTGCATTACCCTTCTTGGACATCATATTACACCTGACCTATTTTTAGCTTGTTGTCTACTAATACTTCCAGATCTTTTTCAAATGAAATCAGTACTGGACATCATTATCAAAAGGACAGTGGTTTGCCTCTTCCCCCATCTCTGCCACAGAATTCACAAGGATCAGAGTTAGAAAGGATATCATAAGTTACCTAGTATAACTTTTAGTTAAATAATAATTCCCTCTATAATATTTAGCCTTAACTTTTCTAATGACCTTTAGTATTGTATCTCTAACTGCCTTTCAGACTTCTTGAACTGGATGTTGTCTACTCAACATCTTAAACTCAACATGTTCAAGACAGAACTTTCCCCCTTCCAAACTTCCCTGTTATTGTTGAGAGCACCACCTTCCTCTGAGTTCCCCTGGCTGGCATCCTAGGAATCATCATTGATTCCTTATTGTCTCTCACCCCCCATATGCAGTATGTTGCAAAGTCTATTGATTTCACCTTAGCAACATCTCTTGGATATGCCCCATCTTTTCTTTTTCTTTTCTTTAACATTGCCACAACTTTGGTGCCAGCCCTCATCACCTCACACCTTGATTATTGCAATAGCCTGCTGGTAGATCTGCCTGCCTTAAGTCTCTCCCCACTGCATTCTACCCTCCATTCAGTAATTTCTTAAAGCACAAGTCCAACCAAATCACCTCATTACTCAGGAAACTCCTGTGGCTCTATCACCTCCCATATCAAATGCAAAGTTCTCTGTTAGGCATTCAGAGTCCTTCATAACATTTCCACCCCCATCCCCACCCTCCCTTCCAGTCTTTTTCCACCTCATACTTTGTCATGTACTCTTCAGTCCAGTGACACTGACATCCTGGCTCTTCTATGAACAAAACACTCCATCTCTGGGCATTTGGCTGTCCTCCATGCCTAGAATGCTTCCCTCCTCATCTTTGCCTCCTGACTTTCCTGGCTTCCTTAAAGTTTCAACTGAAATCTCACCTTTACAGGAAGCCTTTCTTTCCCAATCTTTCTTTTTTTCTTTTTTTTGTGAGGCAGTTGGGGTTAAGTGACTTGCCCAGGGTCACATAGCTACTAAGTGTCAAGTGTCTGAGGCCGTATTTGAACTCAGGTCTTCCTGACTCCAGGGTGGGTGCTCTATTCACTGCGCCACCTAGCTGCCCCCCCTGTCTTTCTTAATTCTAGTGCCTTCACTCAGTTAATTATTTCTGTTTATCCTGTACATAGTAGCTTGTTTGTCTTCTCCATTAGATTCTTCTTCTAGGGCAGGGATTGTTTTTTGCCTTTTTTTTTTTTATTCCCAGCACTTAGCATATAGTAGGCACTTAATATGGACTGACTAATTATCCATTTGGCTACTGTTATTAGTGTTTAAGTCAAACTTCTTTTTCCAAATGTCTGTGCTCCTGCCTTTCATTTTAGAAGGCAGGAGGTTTTTTTAAGCTTCTTTCCCCCTTCTTGATGTTACTTACTTTAGTAAGGTCACGGAAATTAATGAATTGCTGGAAAAGGCCTCAGAGATCATCTAGTTCTACTTTTTTCTCCCTCCTCCACCCCCCCCCCCTTTCATTTTATAGGTAAGAAAACTGAGATTTAAGGAACTTTTGACTTGTCCAAAGTCACATGGCTAATAAGTGTCAGAGGCAGAACTGAACTTGGATCTCCAGATTCCTGGTTATTTCATTGCTCTTTTCCATTAAACCACACTCCCTCCTGACCAGAACAGAGGTTGTTAGAGTAATTCTAGTAGTGTCCCTTTGCATGTTAAGTAAGTTATTTTATTTCATTTTTTTTAAAAGAAAGAATTTCTAGACAGGAATAACTTAATTATATAACTGTAGATACACTGACTTTGTTCTCATGTGGACTCAATAGCCTTCTAATTGTTTTTCCTACCTTGTGTTCCCTCTCCTCCAATCAGTATTTCACATAGGTACTAGTGATTTTCTTAAAGCTCCTATCTAGCCAGGTCTATTCAGCTCCAGTGGCTCCCCATTACTTCTAGGATAAAATATAAACTACTCTCTCTGACATTTAAAGCTCTTTACAACCTGTTCCTAGCTTTCCAGACTTCTTTAACCTTACTTCCCTCATGTACTCTATGGTCCAACTATCCTGACTTAATTGCTATTTTATTATCCAGCACTGTGCCTTTGTGCTGTTGCCTGTGCCTGCTCTAGAATGTTCTCCCTCCTCCCCTCCACCTCTTGGAATTCTTCAGTTTACTTCAGAACTCAACTCAGATACCACATTCTCCAAGAATTCCTTTCTTGTGATGACCTTCTTTCCTAAATTACCTTGTATTGAGGTTGTATATATTCCTTTTTTCATATATCCCCATGTCATCTTCCCCAGTAGAAGGTAAACTCCTTGGGGGCAGGTGCTTAATAAATGCACATTGATTAATCAGTAGAGGCCAGTGTATTCCCAGAGTCCTAGGGGTACAGAAAGTGATCTTCTACTCTTGTATTATGCTGAAGATGTGGCAGCCCCATCTCTCTTTTTGTTCTGTATCTCTAGATTGATTACAAGTCATTTCCTCTTTCTTCATGTACAAAGTCATGAAGGCCTATCAGGGAATTACATGGGCTTCTTGTCTTGGGACCTTTCTTGAGTCCCTTTGGGGGTTTATGTGACATTCTGGCCTCTTTGCTTCTTCCTAAGTACATGGCTGAATCTGGCTCAGCTTCTTCATATTGAACTAACCCTATTCCTAGAAGTGGCCTGTTTGGATCTGGGGCTCTGCTAGGGTTAAAGAAACCCTTTCCCTTAAGTGGGCACTAAGTGTGGGGTACATTATTGTCACTGGGTCACGTCCTTTTGGGGGCTAGTCTTAATGCCATCTCTGGACATAGATGTCATACCCTCACCTGGAAGAAAGCCCCCAATAATAGAACTCTCTTTGTCCCTTCTATTTGGGAGGGACTTAATGGGAAAGGTTCAGACTTCATTTCTTTTTTAGAATGGGCAGGGTTGCCTTCATATTCCTATTCAAATTTGGGGTCATTATCTACTTGTTCCAGGGGTACCCCCTATCTTTTTTCTGTGGTATCAGGATAATGGTAGGATCTTCCCTATTTCAAAATTAGTCTCTTTGACTGAACGATTGAGATTTAGTTGAGAGCTTACTAGAATTTCTTCTTGGCCTTAAAAAGCAGGGTGTGACTGACTCTTGGACCTCCCAGCCCCTCCAAAAATCTCCTTGGACTGCTCTGCAGTGGCATAACACTCAGCTATCAGAGTGAAAATCCTGTAAAAAAAAAAAAACCAAACCAGACTTGTGTCTCTTCTCACCACCATAGCATAAGCTTCTCTATTACTAGCTGAGGTTCTTTTACTCTGGGGACTCAGGCTTTCCTTGCTGCAGTCCAGCTGTCTGGCAGGGGCAGCTTTTCAGCTTGTGCTAGAAAGCAAATCTAAAGAGAAATCAACTCAAGTTCTCCTCTTCCACAACTCAAAGTTTATGTTGTGTTGTGTTTTGTGTTTTTCTTTTTCCTCTGAGTGCCTTTTTTGCACTTACAGCATTCTTCATCTCCTCCTTTGCAACCTGGGCCCCCACCATAGGAGTCCCTGTATTCTAGCTATTGAGCAAGGTTTGCTGTGGCTGTGTGGGGTAAGAGACTTAATGGAAAGAGAGGAGTAAGTTGTAAACCCTCTAGATTGTGCTTTAGTTTGCAAATAGTTGTGGCTTCCATTTTTGTGGCACCCAATCTCGCCCCTTCTGTAGTTGATACTCTGTCCTCAGCCACTCCAATACTGCAGCTTTCAACAGAACATCATCTAATTCACTAGGGATGTTATTTCAGACTGAAGTGCAGGTATAGAATAATGTTGTCCTTAGTGGTCCCTTTGGGAGTCATTTTCCTTGAAAATATCTTTAGTTCGGGGCAGCTAGGTAGCGCAGTGGATAGAGCACTGGCCCTGGAGTCAGGAGTACCTGAGTTCAAATCCGGCCTCAGACACTTACTAGCTGTGTGACCCTGGGCAAGTCACTTAACCCCAATTGCCTCACTAAAAAAAAAAAAAAAAAAGAAAGTATCTTTAGTTCAGGAAACTTGCCCTGATCAAAACCCTTTTTCTGGGATGACTCTAAACAGAGAGAATAATTTTGATCTTAATGGTCCCTAGTCCTAGGTTTTTAGCTCAGCTTCCTCTCTACCTGCAGCTGCCTATGTTGGGTGTGCTCCATCAAGAGACCACCCAAATTCTCTTTCCTATTCTACTTTCCACCTTGGGACTCTTGGCTTCCTTCAAAGGAAATAATACTAGAAAGTCTCTGGGGCAGCTAGGTGGTGCAGTGGATAGAGCACCGGCCCTGGAGTCAGGAGTATCTGAGTTCAAATCCGGCCTCAGACACTTAACACTTACTAGCTGTGTGACCCTGGGCAAGTCACTTAACCCCAATTGCCTCACTTTAAAAAAAAATACTAGAAAGTCTCCTTAAAGCTGTCCTTGAAAAGATTAGCCCTCTGACTTCCCTCTTTGAAGACCCTTCCCATTCTAGATCTTTTCTTCTCACTGTTTTTGGATTTGTTTCTCCATTCCCCCCTCCCCCCCCCTTACTCTTAGATTTGAACTGGACCCAATCTCTTTCTAGTAATTTTCTCATTCTCCTCTTCTCCCCCCCCCTTTCCCCCCCAGGGCATTGGGGGTTAAGTGACTTGCCCAGGGTCACACAGCTACTAAGTGTCAAGTGTCTGAAGCCGGATTTGAACTCAGGTACTCCTGAATTCAGGGCCGGTGCTTTATCCACTGCGCCACCTAACTGCCCCCAATTTTCTCATTCTTGATACAAACATTCTTGAGTAGAGACTGTTTGACCTAATAATCCTCTCTATATTCCCTGAAGTACAGTTATGGAGCTCCTAACTCCAATCAACTATCAGTGTAAGGACTCTGCTGTCCTTTCTCTGCCACAATCTAGATTGTCCAAGAGGAATTAGGCTCATCTGTGCAGTTCCAGGATGAGTCTTCTATTTTCATTGGAGTTGTCCAAATATCATAGGAATGCCAGTTTCAGTAGCTGTATTGTTGAGGGCCTCAACATCTGTTTCTCATCCCATCATTTAAGCTGCCACATATAAAAGTCCAAGAGTTCCTTGACCTAGTTCCTAGGAAGGAGTTGGTATTGGGGGAAGCTGACTAGATCAGCAGCCTAGATAAAGGAAAGAATCTTTTATAAGAGACCACTTGGTAACCTTGGAGAGATATTTCCACTAGAGTGTTGGGACAGGGAGCTGAATTAGAAGGTTTTAAGGAATGAAATGAATGGGAAAACTTAATAGTGTAGGAACTTCTTTGAATAAGTTTGCCATTGAATAGAAAGAGAAGACTGCAGCTTGAGGAGGGGAGGGGGAAGCAGGGTTCAGTTACCAGCGTGCATGTTTTGATTTTCTTGTAGGCAGTGGGGGGATGGAGAGATTGATAGAACAGGATGGCATTGATAGGTATTATGTGGATCCTATTCATAACAAAGTCTTGTCTCTTGCTTAAACAAGAGGTCCAGGAGGACAAGAGAGACAATGGGAATATGACAAGAAGGGAGCCTTATAGGAAATCAGACTGTTAGGGACATGGCAGAAAGTAAACCTAAAAAGTACAATAGAGCCCTGAACTCAGTCAGGAGACCTCAGTTGTAACCCATTTTCCCTTGGTAGATATTTTTAAAATCTTTTAACTTTCCCGATCCTTAGTTCCCTTATTTCAAGTGAAGTGTTAGATTGAATAGTTTCTAAAGTTCCCTTTTTGGCTTGGGAAAGCTATCCTGAGGCTCAAGGAATTTCATGGGATTACTCATTTCTTGATAGTACTTTTTTTCCTTTGAATCCCAATCCAGAAGGTATAGTTTTGAAGCGCAGCAACAAGAAGTGGTTCTAATTCTGTTCAAGCCTGGGATATCCAAGGGTGAAGTAACTAGGTTAAGGGTGCCAACATAGTGTGGTAGCCACCTAATTCCTCTTCTTTCTTTCCACCGTTAAAAAACAAAACAAAAGCCTTATCATACCTAGTCTTTCTATATTAGCCAGGGAAGGGTTCATGAGGTTGTGTTCTGAGAAAAATCTTCAGTACCTAGGGTGTGATATAGGAAAGTTCAAGGGAAGTAACTTTTGCTCTTAGAACATTATCTTGGGGGCAGCTAGGTGGCGCAGTAGAAAGAGCACCGGCCCTGGATTCAAGAGTAGCTGAGTTCAAATCCGGCCTCAGACACTTAACACTTACTAGCTGTGTGACCCTGGGCAAGTCACTTAACCCCAATTGCCTCACCAAAAAACAAACAGACAAAAAAAAAACATCAGTGTGACTTTGTTCTTCTCCCAGGATGCTCACAACTGTATTCCTGAATTGGACAGTGAGACAGCCATGTTTTCAGTCTACGATGGACATGGAGGTAAGTACAGCTTGGCAGATTGTCATATTTAAGGTTCTGGGACATCTTTTCTATGTTAAGAACAGGCCCATGTGACTCTAGGATTCTGAGTCCTCAAACTAACTAGATCTGTGTGCTCTAGAGCCCTAAGCTTTTTGGTAAAAGCTGTTCATCCTCTTGAGCATCTAGTGACCAGACCTATAACTTGCTTAATTTACATTGGCAGTAGGTGATATATAAGGACAGAACTGCCTCTGGTGGAGTGCCTACATTTCGTGGTCTCTTCACCTGTCTTCAGACTTTTTCTCTGTGCACAGCTTAGGCTGTTGCTTGTTGCCTTCTTCCTAACAATGCTTTACTAATTCATTATTCTATAAATTGACTGGGCCTTGCTTTTATTCAAGGGGCCTCCCCCAGTTACTTCCTTCTCTGGGCTGAGGCTTGGGCATACAAAAAGAAATACTGGGGGCAGTTACGTGGTGCAGCGGATAGAGCACCGACCCTGTAGTCAGGAGTACCTGAGTTCAAATCTGGCCTCAGACACTTAACACTTGCTAGCTGTGTGACCCTGGGCAAGTCACTTAACCCCAGTTGCCTCACAACAAACAAACCAAAAAGGAAAAATACTGACAGTTCTTGTTTTATGTAAATTGAAATTATGCACATTAGGCTTTAGAGAATTCTGAAAGAAATCCACATCCCCAGCCCCCACCTTTGTTAACTTGATTGTACGCCCCCCGTTACATAAAAGTCTCTTCACATAGACGGAGGTCTGCAGAGCGGTTCACTTATTATATCAAGTGGAAGCTGCCCGTCTGTGGGTATGCCTATAGGGGACAGGCCGGATCATTCCATTTCCTCTTCTTCTAGGGGAGGAAGTTGCCCTCTACTGTGCCAAATACCTCCCTGAGATCATCAAAGACCAGAAAGCGTACAAAGAAGGGAAACTACAGAAGGTAAGAGCCTCGCGTGCATCTAAGTGGCACAGGAGAGAGTCAGGAAGACCAGACTCTAGATTCTAGGCTTAGGCATTTCCTAGTTATATGACCCTGGGTACTTAACCTTTGCCTCAGTTTCCTCACCTACAAAATGGGAACAATAATAGCACCTACCTCCCAAGGTTCTTGTGAGGATCAAATAAGATATTCGTAAAGTGCCTGGTTCATAACAGACACTACATAAATGCTTACTATTATTATTAATACCATTATTATTGCCTTTGTATCTAGCACCATTCATCTAGGTGGTTAATTGGGGTTTGGACACTGGATGAATCTTAACCTTTGTGTCTACCTCAGTTTATTCGTGGGTAAAATGGGGATAATAATAGTACTTACCTTCCCAGATTGTTTCAAGGATCAGATGAGATAGTTGTAAAGGCACAGTGTCTGGCACATAAGAAGTCCCCTTTCCCTCTCTATTCCCTGCTTGTGGATTAGTTCTTGTAGCTATTTCATTTTCTCCTTTGGACCTTTAGAATCCAGACTTTTTAGTCCTGCTCTATTCAGGATGTTTGCAAAGTTCTGAATTGAATCCTAGCCTGGGGACCTTAATCTAGATATGAGAACATATGTCATACTATTATGTGTACTGCAGTGTTGTAGATAGGCATTTTCTTTAGGCCAGCAGTTTTCAAAGTGTGGTTCCAGTACCCTCAGGGATCCCTTATTCCCTTTCAGGGGGTCTACAAGGTCAAAACGATTTTCATAATAATACTAAGATGCTGTTTGCTTACTGAAATATTTCCTCCCTTTTCCAACTCCATATCTGTGTGAGGCCAGATTTTCTTCATATACTTCAACCAAAACAACATATTGCAACAGATTGAAAACAGAAGTAGATATGAGAATCCAACTGTATTTTACTAAGCCAGACATTAAGGAAATCTGCAGAAATATGTAAAACAATGACATTTTTCTCATCAGTTTTTTATAAGTTTTTATTTGAAATGTTATCTTAGGGGCAGTTAGGTAGCACAGTGGATAGAGCACCAGTCCTGGATTCAGGAGTACCTGAGTTCAAATCCAGCCCCAGACACTTAACACTTACTAGCTGTGTGACCCTGGGCAAGTCACTTAACCCCAATTGCCTCACCAAAAAAAAAAAAAAAGATATTTTAACATGTAACAGTTTTATTATTTTAGACTATCAATTTAAATTTCTAATATGTTAATATTGATAGATATTATAACCCACATAAACAAATGCTTTTTGGCTTCTTCAGTTTTTAGGAGTGTAAAGGCATCCAGAGACCAAAAAGTTTGAGAACCTCTGCTTTAGGCTCTGCATTTTTTTTCATCCCCCTGTGTTCTTCACATTGCTTACATTCAGGCTTTGGAAGATGCCTTCTTGGCTATTGATGCTAAACTGACCACAGAAGAGGTCATTAAAGAGCTGGCACAGATTGCAGGCAGGCCCCCTGAGGATGAGGATGAAAAGGAAAAGGTGGCTGATGAGGATGATGGTGAGTAGAATTTGATGGTGTTACTTATTTTAAAAGGCAACATCAAAAACTATTCATCAGTGCTGATTGAGTGAATAGTAAGTACACTAGTAAGAGAAGGGAAGCTGTTTTCCTGAGGATCTAGGGGGTCTTCCCACTATGGTGTGCCATCCCTAGGTTATGCTTGTGATGGGTTAGGGTAGTACTCCTTTGTGGTCCTTGGACTCTTCTGGGCTCATGGTAGGCAGTTCTTATATTCTAGATCTCTTTACCTTTTTCAAGACTGTAACAGTTTCAAATCAAAGCAGCCTAGCATGTTAAAAGAATGTTTCCTGGGGGCAGCTAGGTGGTGCAGTGGATAGAGCACCGGCCCTGGATTCAGGAGGACCTGAGTTCAAGTCTGGCCTCAGACACTTAATACTTACTAGCTGTGTGACCCTAGGCAAGTCACTTAACCCCAATCGCCTCACCAAAAAGAAAAAAAAAGAATGTTTCCTAAGCATAGAGCACCGTCTTAGTTTTCTGGGTGATGGGGGTCATTCTCCATGGTTTTTCTGTCAGATTAGGTTTTGTCATAAAATTGAAAGGGAGATTGAGGGTGCCACAGATTGATGGGGAGGGTGTGAAAGGCCAGTCTTTAGTGTCTTTCCCAAGTAGTATATAGGAAAAGGGCATCCCTTTGAGACCAAATACTGAGAGGAGCCTTAGGCCCACTGCTGAGACAGGAAAGTTAGATTTAAGCTACAGGACTATTGTAGGTGGGGGGGGGCATCAGGAAAGTGGCATAAAGGGGCTCTGATTTAGCCTCTTCCCTGCAGTGGACAATGAGGAGGCAGCCCTGCTTCATGAAGAGGCCACCATGACCATTGAGGAACTTCTAACACGCTACGGGCAGAACTGTCACAAGGGCCCTCCCCACATCAAGGCTGGGGCTGGGTTGGGTGAGGAACCAGGGTCCCAGGGCCTCAATGGGGAGGCAGGGCCTGAGGAACCATCAGGGGAATCCCCTGTGGAGGAGAATGGCCCTATAGCTGAGGCCCACACAGACCTTTCCTCCAACTTGGAACGTGGGACTGAGGCAGTCCAGGGCGATGAGCCTGTCACCCCCACTGGAGAGGCTGGCCCCTCCTGCTCTTCCACCCCCGCCAAGCCACCTCGTGCTGCTAAGTCCAAGTTCTTTGAGGACAGTGAGGATGAGTCAGATGAGGCAGAGGAGGAAGAGGAAGACAGTGAGGTAAGGGCCTGTGAGGGCCAACAGGTGCTATAGTTGCACAGAGGGACTGTCTTGTCCCCACCCCACTTTTTCAAACTTTCCCTCCCATCCTCCCCACTCCCCTAAAGGTTTAGCCTCCTTGAGCCTAATATCGCCACCATCACAGTTAACATCAACTCTCTTCCTGGGTGGAGGCAATAAGAGGTAGACCCAGTCTTGGCCCTCAGAAGCCCAACCATCTCCCAAAGAGGAAACAAGAAGGTAGACGATAATTGGGGTATTAGGGCATTTCCTTCTCTTTGGGGAGGTTGTTTTTTTACTGTGTTTTGGGGAGGTGACTGTAGGACCTTTGCCTGACATCTTTGGCCTTCCCTGGGGTTTCCCCACTCATGACAGCTAAACCCAGTTCAGGTACTGATGCCCTTCCCACTCTGAAATTTTCCCACCCCAATCCCATAAGCAGCTTTTAGGGGTTGGAGAAAGTGTAACTAGGTAGGACTTTGATGGTGGTAGATGATGGGTGGGCTTCAGGGTAGGGAAGATTCAGACTCATGTCACCAGCATGGCATCCTTCCTGTGGTAGGAGTGCAGTGAAGATGAGGATGGCTACAGCAGTGAGGAAGCTAACGAGGAGGATGAAGATGACACAGAGGAGGCAGAAGAAGAGGATGAGGAAGAAGAGGAGGAGGAGGAGATGATGCTGCCTGGAATGGAGGGCAAAGAGGAGGTGTGTGTGGTAGAGGCAGGGAGTGGGCCTGGAGTAGCCAATTTTTGTGCAGAGGCATGTGGTAAGCAGGGGATCATATCTGTGTCTTAGCATGGAAGCCCTGGCCAAAGGGTCTCTATGTTAGCACAAATGGTCTATAGAATCTTTACCTTTAGAGACGGAAGGTGTAGGTTGTTCCTTGGGAAGATTCTTTCATCTAGCCCACATTTGTTAAAGCTGTGGATACACTTCCTATTCTAGGAGCTTCCAGTATCCACCTTGGCTGGGGATAAGAGGATAAAGCCTTTTTGAATGAACATCAGCGAGCAGGACCATGACAGTGGTGACCCTCATGACTCTTTCCTTTTTTCTCCTCCCATAAGCCTGGTTCAGACAGTGGTACAACAGCAGTGGTGGCTCTGATTCGGGGGAAGCAGCTGATTGTGGCAAATGCGGGGGACTCTCGATGTGTGGTGTCTGAAGCTGGCAAAGCCCTAGATATGTCCTATGACCATAAGCCTGAAGATGAACTGGAGCTCGCACGCATCAAAAATGCTGGTGGCAAGGTTACCATGGATGGTCGAGTCAATGGTGGCCTCAACCTCTCTAGAGCCATTGGTAAGAGGCTTGGAGGTGGAGAGGGGGTGGGAATACTGGAGTTTCTGCCCTTCCAAGATAGCCTATGACCACATCTGTATGATGCTTTTAATATTTGAGAACATTTTGTCTATAAAAATAGATAATTTTCTCTTTATACTTGAAAAGATAAGTTATCATCCTCATTTTATAGATGACTAAATGGAATGAAAGGTCAAATTACAGTTCAATGGCAGCACAAACTAGGCCTTGGTCTCCTGGTTCCTTACTCAAAGCTCTTTCCACTGTACCACATGAATTCCTAAAGCCTGACAGTAGTAGCAAGTACCTCTAATGAGATTCCATGTCCAGATGGTAACACTTCTAGTAATCCATTCTCCTATTAGGTGACCATTTCTATAAGAGAAATAAGAACCTGCCACCAGAGGAGCAGATGATCTCAGCGCTGCCTGATATCAAGGTGCTAACCCTCAACGAGGACCACGACTTCATGGTCATTGCTTGTGATGGCATCTGGTGAGCAAGGGGGTGGGAGGCCCTAAAGAAAGGTCTTGCCACAGACCTCCCTCTGACTTCCTGCTCTAGGCCCGATGCTTCTGTAGTGTTGTCATGTAATGCCTGCATTAAGCAGTTTTCCATTCCCTGAGTTGTTTTAGGAGTGAAAGCCAGACCTTCATGAGTCAAAACCTCAAAGTATGAGGCTGAGCTGGGAGTTTTTCTTATTTACACTGGCTTGGGGTAACATGACTGGACCTCCTCCATACTCCCCCCTTTACTCTGTTTGGAGGGGCCTGGGCAGTGCTCTGACCGGTGTGTTTGGCCACAGGAACGTGATGAGCAGCCAGGAAGTGGTGGACTTCATCCAGGCCAAGATCAGCCAGAGGGATGAAAATGGGGAGCTTCGGCTGCTCTCCTCCATTGTAGAAGAGGTGAGCTGAGCACCCAGGAGAAAAGTGGGAGGGTCCTCTAAATGTCATGGAAATTGAGCCTAAATCATGGAGTAATGCAAAGCTAAACCATGCCCATGGAAGTTTGCCTTTCCTGCCTGTAGTTCTTGGTGAACTATCAGGTTTGGCCTCTTGTCCCCACCCGTGACTGAAGTAACCTGTTCCTCCTGCAGCTTCTGGATCAGTGCCTGGCACCTGACACTTCTGGGGATGGCACTGGGTGTGACAACATGACCTGCATAATCATCTGCTTCAAACCCCGAAGCACAGCAACACCCCTGCCTGAGAGTGGCAAGAGAAGACTAGAGGAAGTTGTGACCCCTGAAGCCACTGGGGAGAATGGCAGCAGTGACAACAGCAAGAAAGCCAAACAGGAATAGCAACTATCTCCTCCCCTGCCCACCCAGACTGTTTTCTGAGCCCACCGGACTTAAGACTGAGTTTTGTCTTTTTCCTTTAGCCTTAGCAGTGGAAATGAGGTGTGCAGGGGGATCCGGGGTGGCTTTGCTTAGCCCATTCCAAAGAGGGCTCTCCCTCCACACAGCACACTGCGGGAGCCCCTTCTTTCTCCCCCAACTGGCCCTCTCACCGGGCAATGGGAGAGGTGGAGCACGGCACCAGCTGGAGGCCTTGACCCTGTGCAAGTCACCATTAATGTGCCTGTGCTGTTGTGTTGGAGGGAAGGACTGGTGGTTCTGGTTTTTACTCTGTGAACACTTTATTTAAGAACTTTCTTTTTTATTGGCGGCTCCCTGGTCCCTTAGCCGCCCCCACCCACTCTGTTGTACACTTTCAATCAACACTTTTTCAGACTAAAGGCCAAAACCCAACTGTGCCCTGTGGTGTCCTTTTTTACTGCAATCCCCATCCAAGTCCGCTCCTCTCCGGCCTACTCTCTTATGCAAGGTGCTGGCGAGGGGTGGGGGGGGAGAGCCCCCAGCCCCCGGGGCCCTGCCTGGTGAGGAGCTGGAGAGAGGGGTCACCTGAGGGTAGCAGGAATGAAGAGGGGCCGGGGCTACCGGGGCCGGACCTGGAAGAGGATTTTAGGACTGGGGTGGGGTGGGGGTGTGCAGGCAAGGATTAAGGGTGTCCAGATGCGTGCGGGCACAAAGGAAAAGGACACTTGTCGAGGAAATTTTAGTGAAAAGTACGAAGGACAGTAAAGTTATAAAGGGTCAAAACCCCAAACAAAAAGCCTGTCTGCCGCTAGTCGGGCTGGGCCGGCGGGATCCCGGGCGCGCGTCCCCCGTGCGTGGGTGAGGGCGAGCGGAGGACTGGAGGGCTCTAACTTACTCGGCCGGGGAAGTCCGCTGGGGTGGGGGTGGGGGGCGGGAGCGGGGGTAGTGAGCAGGAAGGAAGCCCGCGGGGAGCTCGAAACGAGGAGGGGAGAGCGCAGCGCTAGACCCTCAAGACTCGAGATACGCGAAAAGCGGGTTCCGTTTGGGCCGGGCGGAGATCAGGGCACGAGAGTACCAGGCTCTGCAGCGGACCGGACGGGAAGGTGGGAGTCTCGGGGAAGAAGGGAGAGAAAAGCCACGCCCACGCTCTGGAGGCTCGGGACTGCGGGAGCGGGGGGAGGGCAGTACCGGAGTTTCGCTACCCACCTTACCAGGACAGTTAAGCTCGCGGTAAGGGCGCCAGACACTTAAAGAAAGTGGGGGGGGGGGCGGAGAAGCACCGGAAGCCCGACTCCTGATTGGGTTTCGTGCCACCTCGTCACAATTACTTCCTGGTCGAGCAACTGAGCCACGGAAGTGGCTGCTTTTTCTGTTTCCTATGGACTACGAGTTCCGTGGGACTTTGCGGCAGCGGAAGCGGAAGCGAATACGGAGGTACCAGCTGGTCTCCGAAAGGAGGGGGGTTGGGGGGCTCCATGAATGGAAGCGGCGGCGGCGGCGGCGGGAGCGGCCTGAGCTGGGCGCCGGGGCCAGGGCCGGGGGCTGCCCGGGGCCCGCGCCGCTGCATGGGGGCGGCCCGCGGGCCCTGAGTGGGAGTGAGGGCGGGCCAAGGCGGGCAGGCAGGGGCGGGGCGGCCTCGGGGCCGGAGGCGCGTCGGGCTGGAGCCGGTCACGATGCCCCGAAGGAAGCAAAGCCACCCACAGCCCGTGAAATGTGAGGGGGTCAGGGGTCAGGGGGGAAGGAGCGCAGGGGCGGGGGGAGGGGAGTTGGGGCGGGGCGGGGGAGGGGTCAGTCGTGGGGTGGGGGAGGGGGGGACCTGGGGGGGACCCAGAGACTGGGGGGGAGGAGCGCAAGGCGAACCCCCGGATCCCGGTGTGTAGTGGGCAGTTCCAGGGTCCGGCAGAGCTCAGGCCTCCGCCCTCCCCAAGGAGCGGTCAGGGCACAGTGGCAGGCAGGGGCAGGTGCCCTTGCCTTGGGGGAAGGTGGGCATGCTCCCCTCTCTGCGCCCCCTTTCTCCCCCTCCCCCCGAAGGCAGAGCCGGCAAGCTTTGTGTCTCTCCGTAGTGGACACGGAAGACCCCTTGGAGGAGGGGCCGGGGGCCCTGGTGTTGGAGAGTGACTTGCTGCTAGGCCAGGATCTGGAGTTTGAGGAGGAGGAAGAGGAAGAGGAAGAGGAAGAGGAGGAGGAGGAGGAGGAGGAGGAAGGTGACGGCAGCAGTGATCAGCTCATGGGCTTCGAGAGGGACTCGGAAGGTGGGTTTAAGGGTTGCTCGGCTGTCTGCTCAGGGCATAGGGTTTAAGGGTCAGACCTCGGCTGACCCGAAATGGACACGTTTAGACAGGTTTAATCTCAGGGAAGTAGAAAAGGAAATCTTGTCCTGGTCGGCAACTGAATTAGGCCAGAATTTTTTTTTCCCAGTTGATCCACTACTTTGCAAGACCCTGACCATACTGTTAAGTCTGTCCATCTGTCTCTCCATCTATATAGTCTTGTAGCTTGCACCCCTGGTATCCAGCTCCGTGCTTGGGATGCTGGTGGCCTGAAAGCCTTATCCTAGTGATTGGCACTTTAAGTACCACTTTTCATCTGGTCACTTCTGACCACCAGACCTTTCTCATTTCAGATCTTCCATCTAGTTACTACACCTTCCTACCCTCTAACCATTATTTAATTTCTGCTTTTCTATTTTATAACTTTGCTTTTTATAGCTCTGCTTATTTCTCAGAGGTATTATGAAAATGAATGAGGGACTCTTCTAGTTCTGTGCACTTGGAAGGTGATATATTTCTCTTTTTCATTGCTGTTGTTATCGTCCTGAAACTTGCTTTAAGTTGTATACTAAGACTTGAAGGGCGGTAGAACTCAGATACAAACTCTGAACCTCGCTCATTATATTAATGATTCATCCTTCAGGTTGTGGTCCTTTATGACTCCTCCTAGATGCTTATCTTGAGCATATATATGTAGGCATCTAATCACATTGTGGATTTGTTTTCTCTATACATTTCCTCTTTTCTCTCTGGCATGGTTTAACTCACATTTGTGTCATAGTGTGGGAAGGATCAAACAGTGCTGTCATTTTAATCAACCCAGCTGTTGCTCAGAGCTCACAAGGCTGGTTTCTGCACCAAAAAGGGGGCTTCTCATTTACCCGCCAAATATTCACTGACACTGAACTTAATTTTCTAGAGAAAATTCAAAAGGTTACCATAGGATAGGAAGTAAAGGGATATCTTCCCTGTCCCCAGTAAGAACTAGATGAAATGAGTTATGTCAAGGGAAGAAAATGAAGGTGAGTTCTCCTGGATGATGAAATGGGAAAGTGAAAACTAGGAGGGGACAGGCCTGCCACGACCCACTTTTGACATCCCCTCCTGTGTCTGTCTTGCCAGGAGACTCTCTAGGGGCCCGGCCAGGGCTGCCCTATGGACTGAGTGACGACGAATCTGGGGGCGGCCGGGCGCTGAGCGCAGAGAGTGAGGTTGAGGAACCAGCCAGGGGCCAAGGGGAGGCTGGGGGTGAGAGGCCAGGCCCAGCTTGCCAGCTGTGTGGGGGGCCTGCTTGTGAAGGACCATGCTGTGGGGCAGGAGGACCAGGTGGGGGACCGCCACTCCCCCCACGGCTGCTGTACTCGTGCCGGCTTTGCGCCTTCGTGTCCCACTACTCTAGCCACTTGAAGCGGCACATGCAGACCCACAGTGGGGAAAAGCCATTCCGCTGTGGGCGATGCCCCTATGCCTCTGCCCAGCTTGTCAATCTGACACGCCACACCCGCACCCACACTGGTGAGAAGCCGTACCGCTGTCCCCATTGCCCCTTTGCCTGCAGCAGCCTGGGCAACCTGAGGCGCCATCAGCGCACCCACACAGGCCCCCCTGGCCCTCCCTGCCCGACCTGCGGCTTCCGGTGTTGTGCCCCAAGACCCCCCAGGCCTCCCAGCCCCACGGAGCAGGAGGGGGCGGTGCCCCATCGACCAGAAGGTAATGGGCCAGTAGGGAGGGTGGCTCAGGGACCAAGAAAGCTGGGACAGAAGGGTGAGCAGTCCTTCGATACCTGGAGTCACAGCCCACGTTCTGACCTTCTCCCCACAGATGCTGTGCTCCTTCCAGATTTGAGCCTCCATGTGCCGCCAGGTGGTGCCAGTTTCCTGCCAGACTGCGGGCAGCTGCGGGGAGAGGGGGAGGGGCTGAGAGGTACTGGACCAGAGCCACTGCCTGAGCTGCTGTTCCCTTGGGCCTGTCGAGGCTGTGGGCAAGAGTTGGAGGAAGGGGAAGGTGAGGGAGGCCGCCTGGGTGCCACCATGTGTGGGCGCTGCATGCGGGGAGAAGCTGGAGGGGGAGGCAGCGGGGGCCCCCGTGGTCCTGGAGATAAGGGCTTTGCCTGCAGTCTCTGCCCCTTCGCTACTCACTACCCCAACCACCTAGCCCGACACATGAAGACACACAGTGGTGAGAAGCCGTTCCGCTGTGCCCGCTGCCCCTATGCCTCGGCCCACCTGGACAACCTGAAGCGGCACCAGCGAGTGCACACGGGGGAGAAGCCCTACAAGTGCCCCCTCTGCCCTTATGCCTGTGGCAATCTGGCCAACCTCAAACGCCACGGTCGAATCCACTCGGGTGACAAGCCCTTCCGCTGCAGTCTCTGCAACTACAGCTGTAATCAGAGCATGAACCTGAAGCGCCACATGCTCAGGCACACAGGAGAGAAACCCTTCCGATGTGGGACCTGCGCTTATACCACGGGCCACTGGGACAACTACAAGCGCCATCAGAAGGTGCATGGCCATGGAGGTGCTGGAGGGCCTGCCTCAGAAGGGTGGGCACCACCGCACAGCACATCCTCTGCCCTCAGTCCCCATGGGCCTACGTCTCTGGGCACTCCCAGTGGGAGGGGACTCCACACGGATTCACCCTGAAACAGGGCCCCTTCCTGACACCGGACTCCAAATGGACCAGCTCCATACAGACTGAGGCTGAGGCCTGCCCCCTCCCCTCCCCCGCTGGCCAGGGGCTCCATAGACTGATCCAGACCCTTACATGGACCAGCCCAGAATCCCATGGAGGGGGCACCCTCAATGGACCAGGAGGCCTTGTCTTCAACACTCCTTGAGTGCAGTGGAGAGGGCCCTCTCCTCATCTCCTCTGTCAGCCTAGGGGCTGTTGAGGGAATGGCTGGGGGCCTGCTCAGCTCCCACCTCTTTATTTAACTTATTTCAGTGCTTTATAATAAAGGAAACACTAACGGAGCCATGTCTGCTGTGGTAGCAGAGCTGGGCACAGAGAGCTCCTCTGGGGGAGAAAGCAGGGCCAAGTGAGAGGGGAACGCCAGAGGCAGGCAGCGATCAGGCCGAGTTTAATGATGGGGCAGCAGGGCCAAACTATACACAGAGGCTCTTCCCAACCCCTGCCTCCCCCCCTCCCCTCCCAACAGGGATTAAAAGCAGCTCAGGGGCATGAGAGTCTCCATCCTCCAGACAGGTGTCCATTGTGCAAAAATACTAAATGCTAATTTGGCATTAGGAGCAGGGGCAGGGGTGGTTAGGAGGCCACTGGCCTGGGTAAGAAAGCCAGGGAGCTAGAGAAGAGGGTAGATGGGCCCCCAACCTGGGGGGCCCAGGCACAGGCACAGGGCAAGTTCCTGTACACTCCTCCACAGGAGCTGGAGGAGTCATCCAAGCAGCAGGGAGGTTACAGGTCCTCGTCCCCAATGCCTTCAAAGGCGTAATTGCCGTGGACGTCACTAGTGCTGGTGTCAGGGCTAGGGCTGCTGATCCCTCGAAGGCTCACGGCACTCAGCTTGCTCTGTAATAAGGATGAGGGGGAGATCAGAGGGCTGAAGATCCTCCAAAAAGAACAACTTCACCCACCCTGGAACTGGGGACTCACTGAGAGCTTGACCATTGACTCCCGGGTGGCATCAGGAGAATCCTGGGGGAAAAGGGAATAGAAATATTACTAAACAAGGGCAGCATTGGTTTAAGGCCCATAGCCAATGGGTTGGCAATACTCACCAGCAGTGGTGGGGACTTGACTGCTTGCTGACTGTCTGAGCGCCTCAGGGTCCCACCTGCTCGTCTGCGTAGCATCTGTGCACGAATAATAAATGTTTCAATTACTGAGACAGATGCATTGAGTGGATAGCAGGATGAAACCATACCAAACCCTTCCCATGAATCCCATGAAACACCTCACAAGGTAAGGAGGCATGAGAAGTCACAAATGTTCACCTCTCACCTTCCTGATGCTCCCCCCTGATTTTTTCACCATCAGTTCATCCACCATGGATTGCAAGCAGATGCTCATCATGATGGCCTAGGGACATGAACAGAACTTTAACTATGACAAAGGGATCACAAAATACCCAGGCCACCCTAAAAAAACCTGTGAAAGGTGAAACATGTTTAGGGATATAGACTTCCCAGACCCAGATGCACAAAAAAGATAATAAAAGGCCATGACATGAGAGAGCTGTGGCTAAGTAGGGGGAGGGGTGTGTGTGTACACCAAGACTGAAGACCAAGTCCACACCTGTGGGCTAGTGATGGTGACCCACTGCAGCCGATCCTTGCTCATGAGATATTCAAATGCTAGTTCCAGCCGAACCTCTCCCCGTCCTCGGCCTGGGCTGCTTGTGCTCCCACTTGGCAATGGCACCTGGTGGTGTGGAGGACAGAGCTAAGCTCACCTGGACCGTTTCCCTTCCCTCTCTTTTTTACCCATCTTATTTATTTTTCTATCAGACTCTCCAGTGAGATTATATATACATGAGTTAACCTTTAAGAAGTCCCTCATGTGTTTCAACCCCAACTCACAGAGGAAGTAACCCGCCAGCATCGCATTCGGGTGACCCGGAAGGAGCCCTCGCGAAGCTGCTGACCCGGCAGCCGGAGCTGAAGGCTGAGCTCACTGTTGCCTGCGCTCACTACCACAGGGCAACCCTTCTCTGGGAAGTCGGCCACACAAGGCTCAAACCGAAGATAGCCATAGTGCCTCAGGGTCTGGGCTAACCTGAGAAACTGAAAGGGAGCATGAGTACAATATACAGGGTCAGGCAAGGACTTCAAAGTAACTAAACTAGAGGGAGACACAGTGAAGAGAGGGGAGCATGCAGAGATAAGGGTGAGGGGCATCCGTACCTCCTTCTTGGAGACCTTCTCCTGCAGAGACTTGAGTTGTCGGTGCTGTTCCTTAGTGACCAGGATCCAGCCATGCTCAATGTCAGAAACTGTCTATAGATGGGACAAGAGTACAGATCGAGGAGAGAAGTATTATATGAGCCAGAGCCTTGGACCTAAACTGCCCTCTTCACAGGGGTCTCAGCTTATACCTCATTTCAAAGGGATCAGCATGGGAAAAACACAAAAGTGGAGCGTGAAGGCAATCTTCTTGGGCAATTTCAGTTTACCTGAGCATAAAGTAGATTCAGTCCAACCCGGTTCTCCATAACATCATCATCATAGGCAGAATCCCAATAACTGTGAAGCCAAGGGGGGAAAATGACAATGGGGCTAAAATGGCTATGATATAGCAAAAGAAATTCCAATAAGCTGCTGGAATGGGTTAGGTGACATAGGTAAAGGAAAAAGCTTGCCTATCACCCAGCTCTAAACCCCTTTCCTAGGTTGTTCTGTCCCTTACATGCCCTAACAACCCACACCTGAGGCCTCCCCAATGTACTAGGCCATCCCTGACCTCTTCCTAAGCACAATCTTATACTCTTGACTCCGTAGGCTGGTAACGGACACATAAGGCAGCTCAAACTCCTGCAACTTCCGCACAACTGTGGGAGAGATAAAAGGAAAACATGAGACTCATGAAGGGAGATCAGAAGAGAGGGAAAAGCTGAAACTATGCGACATTGTGGTCCTGTGAATCAGAGGGAAGTATTCAGGACTGGTCAGCATAAGGGATTGGCAGTGACTAGTGACTCACAGGAGAAGGCCCCATCCTCTTGCTCTCGAACGAGAAAGAGGCTGAAATAACCAATCAAGTCATCTGGAAGGTCCAACTTTGCAGCTACTGCCTGGGGAGAGAGACAAGTATAACAGCTGGTCACACACTCTCTAGTTCCCCATTATCCTCAAGGCAAGGCCAATGGTGAAGGAGCAGGCAGGTGTCTCACCTCTAGGACATCTTCAGTCTGGTCAGAAGTCAGAATAGTGACTAGCACCTTCTGCCCATTGCTCAGTAGCACCTCTAGGGATACCTCCTCTGTAGGGACCTGCTGCGTTTCCTAGACATAAATACATGACTACACAGCTTGGCAATGCTCAGACCCCCTGGGGGGGGGGTTGAGCCTTCACAAACTGTCACTGTACCTAGCTCCTCTAATTCCTTTCATTCTTTAGCCCCACAGAAAGATACAGGCTGCTTTAATCTCATCTGCATAGCACAGACCATTACCCAGAAACATGGGATCAGAATCCGTATTTAGTCTTGACTGCCCTCTGCTACCCTCCTAAAAACTTGTCTTCTAGCTCACACTCTTTCCCACGTATCTCAGTCCCAATCAATTCCTCACCTGTTGTGCCCGCCGAAGGAAACTGTTAAAAGTCTCACTGCTTCCAAGCAATGGATCTTGTCGCACTGTAACGGGGGTAGAGAAAGTTATAACTACGTATCAGTTGTTTAGATTCCCACAACCCTTGGCTACCCCAGTTCAGTTCCTGATTGGCCCCACCCCTGGTTCCATATCCTGGACTGATGTTAATTAACCTAACTTCTCCAGCTGGCCTCACCTCACTCACTCACTCCTTGCATAAATTCTTCACCTGCCCCACCCTTGGCTGGTCCTGCCATCTAGTTAGGTCCAATCTACAGAGCTAAGGAAATAATAGTAGAGTTAATCTAAAGCAGGTAAGAAACAAATTCAAGCTCTCCCCTCCCTGGCTCCCAGTTTATATCAATCACCACTTAATGTTATTTAAGTATTTCTTTAAAATGTTAATGAGAAAATGATTTCTGTCTACATAGCACTTTTGTACAGCTAAGGCATTAGTCACTTCAGCTCAAGAATTTTTCTCTTTGGTTCTGCATACCACAGCAAACAAGTGACTTTAGGGACTTAGAAATGAATTAGAAACCTTCCAAACAACCAGCCCCATGCGGCCATCCTGCTCTAGCTGTTTCTCATCTTTCTCCAACCAGTCAGTCTAACATTTCTTCTCACAACTCACCAGCCTGCATGTATTTCTCTAGCTGCTCCCTTCGCTGTTCCACCTCAGCTGGGGTCAGAGTAAAAAGCTTCTTTGGGGGAAATGTGGGGAGAACATTAGCCCCATACTCCTTCCGAAGCTGTTGGGAGAAAAAAGGGCAAGTCCACAAAGAAGTGAAGGGATGCAATTAAAGAGAGTCTCCGCTGGGCTTGTTAATCAATCAGATTCAATTCTCCATGCTTCAATTCTCTAGTCCCTTGTTCCCCACATAAAAAAAAAAAAGCCTGACTACTTGGAGAAGAAACCTTTCTCTCTGCAGAAGAGCACATCTCAAGAGCATCAGGTCTGCCTCATAATAGACAAGTCAGCCCTTCAAAATGAAACTGGATGGGGCCACCAGGGGGCGCAGTGGATAGAGCACCGGCCCTGGAGTCAAGAGGACCTGACTTCAAATCGGGCCTCAGACACTTGACACTTACTAGCTGTGTGACCCTGGGCAAGTCACTTAACCCGAACTGCCCAGCCCCCACCCCCAAGTGCCCAATTTTGAGCCCAAGGAATTTGGTTTCAATCCTTGCAGTGGATAGCTGTGCATCACTGGGCAAGTCTCTTAACCGCTGTTTGCCTCAGTTTCCTCATCTGTAAAATAGGAATAATAATAGCACCTACCTCCCAGAGCTGTTGTGAAGATCAAATGAGAGAATAACTGTAAAGCTTAGCACAGTGCCTGGCACATAGTAGGCGTTTCAGAAATGTTAGCTATCCTTATTTTTATTGTTATTACTATCTATGTGCCGTAAGTCACATATGTAAGTCACAACCTCCCTGGGTTATAGTCTTTTCTATAAAAGGAAGTTGTTAGAGTGAATGACCAGTATGGTAGCTTTATCTCTAAACTCTATAATCCAGTTATTTTCAGTTTTGAGGCACAGTTGATCAGACAGCACACTAAATCATCTCATGAATGGTAATGAATATTTTTTTGAAGTTGGAAAAAGTGTGGATGATTAATGGAAGTGAGCTTTAAGCTGCAATTTGTAACCTGGGAAGAATGAAGCCTGGTTGTCAGGAGGTGAACATTTTTTCTACACATGGGCTGAGGCAGGAGAATGAAGATCGAGTATGACGGGGGAAGAGGAACCAGGAAAGCTCAACTAGGAAAGAAAGGAAGGTGTGGGCTGGAGGTTAGAATCGAACGGCCTGGCCAGTGCCCGCAGCCGCGAAGCATGCCCATTAAAAAGCAGAGGGGTGGGTAACGTAGAGATACTGCCACAGCAGCGGGCCAGGGAAGTACAAGTGTGAAGTCCCACCTGCTCGTGCAGACCCAGGAGCTGGCTGTAGCGCACCCGGCAGTGCAGGACTCCATTCACGTGGATGTTGTAGGCCTGCAGAGACAGAGGCAGGTGCCCGCCCTGAGAGACCAACGCCGACCCGGCTTCCCCGGCACCACGCCCTGGCAGACCCTTCCCCCTGGGGGGCCGGGTCACCCGCGGGCGAAAAGCCGAAATGCACTCCGACCCCCAGCCCCACAGGTCCCGAGACAGGACGGGAGACTGCGTGCGCCGTGGGAGTAAAGATCGCGCAGGAGGAGGCGGCGACCCCACCGGGAGGAAGAAGGCCGTGTCAGCTGATGGACTGCCTGACCACAGTCCACTCGGGCGAGGCTGCCTGAACCCGCGGGGCGCCCGACGGAAGCCGCGATGGGACGCGCCAACCCCCTCCCCCCACCCCCCCGGCTAAGGACGGCGGCCGAGAGGACAGGGGGCCTCCCGCCCCGCGGAGGAAGGGGGGCTCTGGGTACCACAGTGACCGAAGGGCTGGGCCCGTTACTCCTCGCCAACCCTGCCCCGCCCCTCCTCTCCTCACCACGTAGTTGGAGCCGCCGCTGTCCCCGCTGCGGGACTCGGTCTCGGGGATGGAGAAGTGCATCTTCCCGGCTGTGAAGCCCAGCCGGGCTCCAGACTCCTACTACCGTTGCTTCTCCGCTCGTCTCCGGCGCTCAGCGCGCCCCCGCCGCCACACTCGCCATTTTGGGGGCTGAGGGGGACGCGGGGAGGGGGAATGGAGTAAGGCGGCGCCAGATGCATGCCGGGAATCGTAGTCTGCGAATGCTCGTGATGCACGATGGGACCGAGGCTCAGAAGGCAAGTATTTCGATGCCTGACGGGAATTGTAGTCAGTGATTGGTCGCGGTGCCTGCTGGACTCGGATATCCGTCGGTAAGGGCTTCAGTGTGTGTTGGGAGTTGTAGTTGCCCTGAGCCGTGTGCTGTTCCTAACTCTGGCTGGGCGGGCGCTGTGACCTCAGGGCCGAGTGGGGTCTAGGGAATTAGGGTCGGTAAGCTCCTGGCCGCCTGGGGCCGGGGCGGAATCCGGACTGCGGATGGCCGCGGTGGCGGTTCTGGAGGGTGAGCTTGACGGGGAAGTGTGTGTGTGGTGGGGGAAGGGGAGCGTTCACTGTCTGGCCCGGCCGGGTGGCCTGGGCTGGGGGCATCGGAGCCCAGCCCTGGCCTTTGATCCGCCTGCGCATCCCTTCGCGTCGCGTCCCCACGCCGGCGAACCGCGTTCGTCCCTCCCTCTCTGCCTGCATCCAACCTGCTCACCGCCCCCCCCCCCCACACACACACACACTCTCCCACCGCAGACCGGCTCCAGGTCCCGGGTAACCCCATGCGGCCCCTGCCGCCTGCAGCCCCCGACCCTGGGCAGCGTCCCTCGCTGGCCCGGCTTGGCCCCCTACCCTCACTGTGCGCTCTTTTTTCGGATTCAGGAGCAGTGTCCACGATGACAGCCCAGCCGCCCGGCAAGCCCGGGGTAAGTCCACTGGGAGGTTCGGGGCGCGTCCTGGGCCCGGGAGTCAGAAGACTTGGATTCGAATTCCTCCTCTGGGTGACTCGGCCCAGGTCACCTAAGCTCTTCTGATCTCTAGGTTCACGAATGCTGGGCTTTTGGGGGGTCGTGGCAGACTGGTGGACACTTCCTCAGAACGGTTTTAAGTAATTGAAAGAAATTCTAAGTTTCAGTTAGAGGTTAATGTAAATAAATCCATTTTCCCATCCAAGTTTGCTGGATCCCCGGAAATCTATCGATTGGTCCTAGGTTAAGAATCCCTGGACTAGATGGTATCACGGGTCTTTTTCAGCTCTCAGCCTGTGGTCTTATGATGTCTCTTCTTTCTGAACCTGTTTCCCCATCTGTCAAATGAGTTTAGACTAAATCTGTAAGGTTCCTTCCAGCTTTAAAATGCTGGGATCCTTTCTTGACCCTAGTAGAGAGGTCACCGTGGGACTCTGATTTATGGTGGGTAAGGGGATGGGAATCAGAGGGTTGGATTATTACAATCCAACCATATCTACCTCCTGGGAACCTCATGGGTAGGTAGGAATGATTATCAAAGGGATGGGAAAGGCTGGGTGTAAAGGGAGAGGGAGCATTTAATTCTGTGTCTCAGGCTGGCGGTAGGGAAATGTCCCAAGAAGAGAAACTGCAGCTTCGGAAGGAGAAAAAGCAGCAGAAGAAGAAGCGGAAGGAAGAAAAAGGATCAGAACCAGACTCTGGTCTCACTGTATCCCCTGGCCAATGTCAAGGTAGGCACAGTCTGAGACTAGTGGGAAAGTACATTTCGAGCTAGAAAGAGGAATGAGAATGGGGAGGAGGCCTAGGGAGAAAGTTGCACCAAGACACCAAGCGAGAAGAGAATCTGGAATGAAGGAAGACTGGGGAGGGATTATTTCAGTTGCCCTGTTCTTGAGTGTTTTCTCTTTTCTGGTTCCAGCGGGCCCACCAAAAGAGGTTTCAGGCCCTGGTGGTCAGTTAGGATCCTCAGGGGAGAAAATTCCAGGTGGCCGGAGTAAAGCAGAGCTTCGAGCTGAGCGTAGAGCAAAGCAAGAAGCTGAGCGGGCCCTGAAGCAGGGACGAAAGGGGGAGCCCCCAGGATCATCTGCTCAGTCCCGCCCTAATACAACTGGAGAAACCCCCTTAGGTATTTTTCATTATCTTGAGTGTTTCTGCTTCTCCCTTTCCTCTTGCTGCCCACCGACATCCTAGACTTCCTAGGAATAGAATAGCCCTTTACCATTTTTCCCCATAGCACCCTTTGTGTTGGTGTGTTCCTTTTCTTGATAATTTTTGTGTACTAGGCGCAAGCCCCCTAATGCTAAACACTTGTGTATCCTAAAAACAAACAAAAACCTTGCTTCTCCTGCAGGAGCAAAACATCTTCCAGAACATGTTCAGGTGGATGAGAGCATGGCTTTGAGGAGACTTGTTAAGAAACCAGAGCGGCAGCAGGTAAGGATTATAATTTGAGAAGCCAGGGATGTTGTCCTAGATAGCAGGGGCTGGGTCAGAGGATGATCAGGTGCAGGGAGATCTTCATTTCACACCTTTTCCCCAACAGGATTTCCTCCATTGCTCTGAATGATTTGTGAATCTCCTTTTGGGGCATTATTATTTTTTCCAGGTACCTTCTCGAAAGGATTATGGCTCCAAAGTCAGCCTCTTTTCCCACCTGCACCAGTACAGCCGCCGTATTCCTCTAACCCAGCATATGAGGTAGGTGTTCTGAGAAACCATCAGAACTCTAAACAAAAGGAGTCAGAGCAGCTTAATTTTAAGTGGCTAAAAATTCTGGGTGGAAGTGAAAGGATCTGGGGTTTGGGGGAGGGAGACTTATGGGGAGAAGCACAGAGAAAAAGAAGTCAGTCCTATAAGGCAGAAATTGGAGGGTTTTCTAAGACTCCCCTGCAAAGTGTATGACACCCCCATCCTCTCAGCATCCCATCCTCTGTGATCCACCCAGCTGTGGTGCGACTTGGCCTGCAGTACTCCCAGGGCTTAATCAGTGGCTCCAATGCCAGATGCATCGCCCTACTTCGTGCCTTCCAGCAGGTATGCCCCATTTGTCTTCATCCTTAGACATCTCCCCTTCTCACAATGGCTCATATTCATCTCTTACCATCTCAGGGTGGGAGGGGGAATGACCCCACCATAGCTACCATAACACTTACTCAGAGAGACTCAAGTATCTCTCTAGGGCTCCCCATTTCTCAAGTCCCTTCACTTCCTCTATGGCCTTATGTTCTCTCCAGGTGATTCAGGACTACACTACACCTCCTAATGAAGAACTCTCCAGAGATCTGGTTAATAAGCTCAAACCCTATATCAGGTGAAGACCCACAGCATCAGTTCACTGCTATTCCTGCCCTACTTCCTGCCATTTTTTACTCTACTTTCCTTTTCCCTCTTTATCTTTCTTCTTGGCTCCAACTTGTTCCTCCTCCTCTGGGTTCTAGTCCCTTTCTCAGCCAGAATGTCCATGGTCTTTCTCCCTGCTCTCACCACCCCCTAGCCCAGCACTCATTTCAGCCATCTTTTGTCTACTTGCCTTTTTGATGGCTCTCATTCTTTTTGCCTTTCTCTCTCTATCCTTCTGCCTCCCTGATCTGGGCCTTCCCCTCCCACTGATCTGTGACCTCTGTGTTCCTCTAGCTTCTTGACTCAGTGTCGTCCACTCTCAGCCAGCATGTATAACGCCATCAAGTTCCTTACAAAAGAGATCACAGCTGTGAGCAGCAGCCAGCGAGAGGAGGAGGTGACAACTAGGTTATGGGGTTTAGGGGGTGGGGGTGGGGGCTGATGAGGGCTGGCATCTTACAACTAAGGATTTCCAGAGAGAATCATCAGAGGTCACTTTGTTCCTAACCAAGGGATTAGGCTTATGTTCCTGAAACCCTCTGTGCTTCCTTTGAGTCCATTCTTACCTCCAAGAACAACGTAACATTCCAAAGATGACAGTGTGTGCGTTCTTACCTCCTCAACCTTTTGCCCTCTGATTAGGCAAAGTCAGAACTCCGAGCAGCCATGGACCGGTATGTACAAGAGAAGATTGTGTTGGCAGCTCGGGCAATCTCCCGATCAGCCTATGAGAAGATCAGTAATGGCGATGTGATTATGGTGTATGGATGGTAAGGGCCAAATCAGGTGATAAGGAGGGGGAACCATGTAGCCGGATAATTTGTAAGGTGCTGATATGCACTGGGGAAAGGCTGATCTTTTGCCCATTGTGGTTGTTCATTAAAAAAAAAATGTTAACTCTAACTGGGATTTTATAAGAGCTGACCCTAGCATAATAACATTTGTAGATGAATTCTTTCCCCCTACTCCAGTTCATCCCTAGTCTCCTTTATTCTTCGGGAAGCTTGGGCTAGCGGCCGCCAGTTTCGGGTGGTAGTGGTGGACAGCCGACCACGGCTTGAGGGACGGCGTACTCTGCATTGTCTGGTCCGTGCTGGGGTCCCTGCCTCCTACTTGATGATTCCTGCAGCTTCCTATGTGCTCCCCGAGGTGAGGGCAGGGCTGGGTGGTAGAATAGATTCTTGGTCACTACCTACCAATCCATGTAACCTCCCCAGGTGACCATTCAAGATGGTGGATAGGAGCTATACAGGAAATGACTTTAGTAGGGCTTCTGTGGTCCTAGTAAGGCAATTGGTAACAAAAATGAATAAGTACATGCCACAATGTAGTCAGCTATTGGAATAGCATCACATGAAAGCAGTAGCAACTAAGAAGGAGCATCCCCCAATGAAAATAGCAGAATTTATTATTGCTTTCTGGTGTTAGTGGGTCAAGGATGGCACAATTTTCACATTGGAAGACTTATCATTGAGACTTGTTTATTATTGCCTTAGCATTGCTGTCCTGGGGAATAGTTGGGAACCTCATTCTTCACTGACGATTTTTCCTACTTCAGGTGTCTAAGGTGCTGTTAGGGGCTCATGCACTCTTGGCCAATGGATCTGTGATGTCACGGGTTGGAACAGCACAGCTAGCCCTGGTGGCTCGTGCTTATAATGTACCTGTTTTGGTCTGCTGTGAGACCTACAAGTTCTGCGAGCGTGTACAAACTGATGCCTTTGTCTCAAATGAGCTTGGTAAGAGGGAAGAGCCCAAAAGATTCCATGGGGGGGGGGGGGGGCACAGACTGGTTGATAAAGCGGAAAAAGCATGAAGGGAGGATTAAGATTGACAACTTGTTTTCCAGAGGGGTCCAGTTGGAAATGTTCTGTAAGGTCTGATAACACTCCCTCTCACACAGATGATCCTGATGATCTGCTTTGTGAACGAGGAGACTCTGTGGCATTGGATAACTGGCAGAAACACCGGTCTCTGCGTCTGCTGAATCTGGTGTATGATGTAACGCCTCCGGAATTGGTGGACCTAGTGATCACTGAGCTGGGAATGATTCCTTGCAGTTCTGTGCCTGTCGTCTTACGAGTCAAGAGTGGTGACCAGTGAGGTGTGGAATGGCCAGGGCTAATAAATGAGATCCTTTTCCCCACTAGCAACTCTGCCTCCTCTCTATTTCCTCTGTGACCTTCACAGCCATTTGTATTGGGCTTTTTTTTGGACCATTTTAAGTGCCTCTTAGGTACCAGTCACAAGTCTGTCCTTGAAGGTGAAGGGGAAAGTCTGTTTTTGTATCAGAAACCATTAAAATCAAGCTGGGTCATGGTCACAGCTTGTCAGATCAGCTTTTTGGGCAATGATGTAGGAGGTGAATCTTGAGCTCCTCCTTCCTGCTTAACCTTCAGTCTATGTTTGCTTAACCCACATTCTGACCCCTCAGCTACTCCAGCTTTGGTCAGCCTTAAAGTTACTTCCAATGGACACATTAAGTAATCACAGCCTTGAGAGCATTGCATGGGGTGTATTGGGAGATGTGCTTGTCTGAGAGTCAAGGGAACTGGTTTTCACTCCTGCCTCTGTCCCTTACTCTCTGGGTGGACCCTAGGTGAATCACAGCCTCCCTGATTCCTTTTCCCTAAAAGTAAAATTGAGGCCAATAATATTGGTCATACTTAATTCATAGGCTTATTAAGACCATATAACATAGAATGTATCTGGAGAGCTCTGTAACCATCTGGAAAATAACTTGCTCTTCTTATTATTATCCCCACCCCTTATGGGGATAACGTGCTTTTAGTTTTATGTTGGGCTTCTCTGCTCAGTGGCTTAATATTTTTATTACGTGGAAATACTTAGGGGTCACATGGACCTCAGGCACACTCTTCCAGTTAAGGGCAGTGCATATCAGTAACTGGGCTAAAAGCCAACAAAAACATGGGATGCTAGTAGTCCCAATATCACTGGAGTTATCCTAGAAACAATTCAGAAAAGTCTTGAATTTCAAGTACCACAGGCTGTTTTCCTAAAGGGAATTGAAAATAGTAGGGAACCACCTCCCCTAAATCCAGCTCTAACACCAATTTTCTTTCAGGGAAAAAAAGTATTTGTAAGGAGTTATTAAAAGGGATGATCGGGGTGGCTAGGTGGCGTAGTGGATAAAGCACCGGCCCTGGAGTCAAGAGTACCTGAGTTCAAATCCGGCCTCAGACACTTAACACTAGCTGTGTGGCCCTGGGCAAGTCACTTAACCCCAATTGCCTCACTAAAAAAAAAAAAAAGTCTAAAAAGGGATGATCCTTTGTCAACCAACATGCATTTATTTAATACCCACTTTATACCTGGTACTGTGTTGTGTTGGGGATACAGGGACAAAAAAGAAACAGTCTCTGCCCTGATAGAGCTCATATTCTTTGGGGAGAGAACATATGCATATAAAAACATACAAAATAAATACAAGGTTATTTTTCAGATGCTGGCCCTAGTAGCTGCTGGGGATTGGGAATAGCTTCATGTCAGAGATGAGCTTTGACAGAAATTAGGGATTCAGAGGCAGAGGTGAAGAGAGGGGCTATGTTTGATGTAAGGGACAGCCTGTATAATGGGATTGAGGAGGGAGGGGGAGTGGCATGAGGGAAAGCAGTAAATCTCATTTTACCAAGTTTGTGTTGCCTCTGTGAGGCTGGGTCGTGTGTAAGGCTGAAAGGAGCCATGGTTCGGAAGGTCTCAAATGCCAGGTGGAGGAATTGGGATTTTGTCCTATAGGAAGCAGAGTCAATGAAGGCTTCTGAACAGGGAAACTCGACTGAGGTTAGGGGCCTGTTATGATTGTCTATGTACAGGGAGAAAGGGCTTGAATGATAATGACCAGGATTCGGCAAATGACTGGGTTGAGAGGAATTGGCTAAGAGTCAGGAATCTGGGGGACTGGATGGATGGGTTGCTCTCAGCAGAGAGCACCAAGGAAGTTTGGAGGCAGGGCAGGTTTAGGGGGAAGAGGAGTTTGGGAGAATTTGAGTTGGGAGGTCGTGACTTAGGAGAGGCTGTTGGAGTTCAGAAGGGAAAGAGGAGGGCTGCTTATCTGGGTTCTAGAGAAACATGCATAGAAATGAAGACTCAGCTCATGAGATAGAAGCACAGAGGGAACTTTCTATTTATTTATGACCTGCCTCGGGCATATTTATAGCACCACTTTTTTTTTTTTTTTTAGTGAGGCAATTGGGGTTAAGTGACTTGCCCAGGGTCACACAGCTAGTAAGTGTTAAGTGTCTGAGGCCAGATTTGAACTCAGGTACTCCTGACTCCAGGGCCAGTGCTCTCCACTGCACCACCTAGCTGCCCCAATATAGCACCACTTTTGAAATGGTATTGAAGAATTGGAAATAAAGTAGACATCAACTGGGGAATGGGTAGACACATTGTGGTACATGAATGTAATGGAATGTTACTGTGCTATGAGGAACAACAAATAGGATGAATACAGAGAATAGTGGAAAGACATGAGCTGCTATTGAGTGAGAGCCAAAGAAACAACATAACCAATGACTGCAACAATGTAAATGAAAGAACCACTAGAGAATAATCAAAAGTGAATGTTGCAAGAGCGCCAAGAACAAGCATGGTCCCAAAGAAGAGTTTTGTTAGATGACTCCTAGACCTTAATCCTTAGCAGAGGTGGGAGGTTCATGGGTGTGAATCATTGCAAATATTTTCAGACCTTTTTTTTGACGGATTGATCAATTTTGGTGATTGTTTTTCCTCTTTTTCTTTAAAAAATGTTCTTTCTGGAGCAGTTAGGTGGTGCAGTGGATAATCCGGCCCTGGATTCAGGAGGACCTGAATTCAAATGTGACCTCAGACACATGACATTTACTAGCTGTGTGACCTGGGCAAGTCATTTAACCCTCATTGCCCTGCAAAAAAAAAATGTTCTTTCCTATATGGGATGGCTCTCAGTGAGAGGAGATGGGGAGGAATACAGGGTAAAATGTATACTATGTAAAAGAAAAGTTATAAATAAAAATTTATTTTAAAGAAATCACCCAGGGTGAGAATGTAGAGATGGCTCAGGACAGTTGGAGAACCAAGAACCTTGTCACCTCTGTTTAGAGACAGAATCCAAGCCAGTAAAGGGCATTTAGAGTAGTCTGATGGCTAAAGACAGACACCTAACAGGGCTGTGTCACCAATGCCACAGTCGCCAGGGAGGAGATTGCATTTTGGAGGAAGGTGTGGTCGGTATTAAAAGCTGCAGAAAATCCAGCCAAGGCAGATGCCCCTATTCATTTCACAAGCCCTTGCTTATTGACACCCTATTCAAATTTTGTCTTTACTTTTAGTTGCACTTCTGAGTTTTCTTGTGCCTTCTTAGAATCTCTCAGTAGATCTCAACAGATCAGAGACTGAAAGCCCTTGAATTAGCAAAAAGTATCTGTGCTCATTTGGCTCAGGCATCAGTCCTTATTGCCATGGCAAAAGCTTGGAAAAGAGAAGCTGGAGGAATGGGCACAACTCAAAGAAAGCCAGAAAGGTGTTGGTTTTCCTATGTGCCTTATCTCATGTCAGAGGTATAGTCATAGCAAAGCAGCTTCCTAGTAGTAAGACTTGAGATAAGTCTGAGTGAAGGCCTCAGTCAAAAGAAAACTGGGTAAATCCAGAAGTGAAACGAGATAACTACAAAAGTCAGATTACAGGAGAGTGAAAAGGTCAGGAGTCTAGTTATAGGCAGAAGAGATTCTGTCATAGATATCAGAAGCAATGGTTTCATAAATTTACCTTTAGCTCTGCTGCAATTTCTTTCTGTAGAGCCAAGGTCCCTCCCTTTTTCTCTCTAACTAAATGCTACAGGTAGGATCATTCTGAGCTGCCTCTGACATCATTGACTCTAGTGGTCAACAGCTGGAGCAGACAGGCTTTGAGATACATAAAGAGGTAATTACAATGCCGTGGTAGCTTGTTCCTTTCATTCTTTCCCTTTCTGGTGGCAAATTCTCTCTAACTTCTAATATCTTATTTCATTAATTCTCAAACTATTTGGTCTCAGGACCTCTTTGCACTCAAAAATTATTAAGGCCAGTTGGAGAATGGATAAATAAATTATAGTACATGAATGTAATGGAACACCACTGTGGCATAAGAAATTGTATATATGATGAATACAGAGAAGCCTGGAAAGATTTACATGAACTGATGCAGAGTGAAGCAGGGCCAAGAAAACAATATACACAGTAACTACATTGTAAATGGAAAGAACAACCATACTCCAAAAAATCAAAAGTGAATGTAAAGGCCAGCTAGGTGGCACAGTGGATAAAACGCTGGCCCTGGATTTAGGAGGACCTGAGTTCAAATCTGACCCCAGACACTTGACACTTACTAGCTGTGTGACCCTGGGCAAGTCACTTAACCCTCATTGCCCTGCCAAAAAAATAAAAAAGTGAATGTAACAATAATAAAGATCAAGCAGGACTTAGATATAAAAACACCCCAAACCCACTCCTTCATGGAGGTGGGAGGTCCACAGGTATTACATATTGTATATGATTTTGAGCTTTTTCAATCTATTAGTCAATTATGCTAATTTTTTCTCTCTAAAAATTCTATTTGTTAAATGGGATGGCTCTCTGGGAAGGGGAGGGAGAGGGATACTGGGGGAAACCATGTTGACTAAAGAAAGAGAAAATATCAATAACTTATTTTTTAAAATAGGAGACCAAAGAGCTTTTGTTTATGAGTTATAGCTACTGATATTCATTAGAAATTAAATTAATAATTTTTAAATATGTGGGTAATATTGGTTCATGCTATTAGAAATTAAAGCTGATAAGATTTTGAAATATTAAAATGTCAATAGATCCATTACATAACATTTTAAAGAATAATACCTACAATTTCTGAAACAATTCACTGAGAAAAGTGACAGTTTTACATATTTTTGCAAATTTATTGTCTAACTTGATAGAAGACAGTTCAATTTCATATCTGCTTCTGCTTTCATTTTGTTGAGCTATATTGTTTTGGTTTGAAATATAGGAAGAAAATCTAGACTTGGAAACATGTAGTTGGAAAAGGGGAGAGTATTTTAATAGGCAATGTCTTAGTATTATTATGAAAATAGTTTTGACCCCATCCTATAAGGGTTTGGGGGACCCCTGGGTGTCCACAGACCACACTTTGAGAACCACTGACTTATTTTTCTGTGGGTTGAGAGAATAATAAAGGAAGCTAGAATTACATGGAACTGAAACCAGGTGGACACCAGAGGACCACATGCTGGAGTCCCTGGGCTACTAATACAATCCCATTCCAAGAATTTTGTAAACTTTTTCTTAATCCAGATCAGCCTCAATTGTAAAAGTGAGAGACTTTCCTAAAATTACCTTTCTCTTTTCAGATCTGTATTCCCTTGGCTAACCTTCCTATCTTATTCTCCACCTTAAAATATCTCTTAATTTCTACCTTCCTATATTATTCTCTGACAGTTCAGCATTTGTCCTACTTACACTATACTTCCAGAGAGGTACTGGATCCTCTCTTCTTTCCAGTTTTTCCTTAGCCTTTTCTACTTTCCTCTCTTCCCTTTCTTCTTCCTCCCCTTCTACCCTTCCCTCCTTTCATTCCTCTCATTCCCTCCCAAACCTACTTCCCCCTCCATTCTTCCCCTGTTATCTCCCCTCCCCCATTCTTCTGGTTCCCTGTTTTCCTTTTCCTCTACCCTCCCATCTTCCTACTCCTTCAGAGACTGTGCACCTAGCAACAGTGCCTAGCACATAGCAAGCATTCAGTTAAAGCTGGATCAATCAAATTCTTCCTTCATTTACTCCCCACCCTCATAGAGTATGATGAAAAGGGCCCTGGATTTGTTTTCATAGGGCCTAGGTTCAAATCTCAAATCTGCCACTTATTACCTGTATGACTTTGGGCAAGTCACTAAACTCCTTAGAGCCTCTATTTCATCATCTATAAATGAAGAAGGTTGGACTAGGTGGTGTCCAAGATCCTTCTCAGCTCTAGCAATATTTAATCTTTTTTTCTCCATAAAAGTATTTTATTATTTTCCAGTTACATGTAGAAATAGTTTTAACATTTGTTTTTATAAGATTTCAAGTTTCATATTTTTCTCCCTCTCTCCCCTCCCTCCCCCCCCCAAGACAGCAATCTGATATAGATTATATATGTACAATAACATTAAACATATTTCTTCATTAGTCATGCTGTGAAAGAAGAATCAGAGGGGCAGCTAGGTGGTGCAGTGGATAGAGCACCCTCCCTGGATTTAGGAAGACCTGAGTTCAAATCCGGCCTCAGACACTTGAAACTTACTAGCTGTGTGACCCTGGGCAAGTCACTTAACCCTAATTGCCTCACCAAAAAGAGAGAGAGAGAGAGAGAGAGCAAAAAGGAAAAACCTAAAAAAAAAAAAAAAAAAGAAATAGTATGGTTCAATCTGCATCTAGATTCCATAGTTCTTTTTTTCTGGATTTGGAAAGCATTTTCCATCATGAGTCCTTTGGAACTATCTTGGACCATTGTATTGTTGAGAAGAGTCAAATCTATCACAGTTGATCAACACACAATGTTGTAGATACTGTGTACAATGTTCCCCAGGCTCTGCTCATCAGTTCATGTAAGTCCTTCCAGGTTTCTCTGAAATCTGCCTGCTCATCATTTCTTAAAGCACAATAGTATTCCATTATATTCATATACCACAACTTGTTCAGCCATTCCCCAATTGATGGGCATCCTCTTAGTTTCCAATATCTTGCTACCACAAAAAGAGCAGCTATAAATATTTTTGTACATGTGGGTCCTTTTCCCTTTTTTATGATCTCTTTGGGGAAAAGACCTAATAGTGGTATTACTGGGTCAAAGAGTATGCACAGCTTTATAGCTCTTTGGGCATACTTCCAACTTGCTCTCTAGAATGGTTGGATCATTCACAGCTCCACCCACAATGCATTAGTGTTCCAATTTTCCCACAGCTTCTCCAACATTTATTATTTTCCTTTTTTGTCATATTAGCCAATCTGATAGGTGTGAGGTGGTACTTCAGAGTTGTTTTAATTTGCATTTCTCTAATCAATAGTGATTTAGAGCATTTTTTCATATGGCAATAGATAACTTTGATTTCTTCATCTAAAAACTGCCTGTTCATATCCTCTGACCATTTCTCAATTGGGGAATGACTTGGATTCTTATAAATTTGATTTAGCTCCTGTAGCAATCTTTAATCTTATGATCCCCTCTCCTCTTCTTCTTCCTCACCCCTAATCAATCAACATTTCTTAAGAACCTATCATAATGCCAACCACTGGGAATACAAATGCAAAAGTGAGCCAGTCTCTTCCCTCAAGGAGCTGGGGGGGGGGCAGTATGTATTTACAGACAGGATAAATACAGACACATGTACATACATATATGAAGTACCTGTGACCATGAAGAGTGAGGTTAGCCACTGGTAGAAACTGCTGCTTCTTGTTCTTTTGCTTCAGTCATGCCTTTGTGACCCTGTTTGGGGTTTTCTTGGCAGAGATAGATACTAGAGTGGTTTACCATTTTCTTCTCCACTCATTTTACAGAAGAAGAAACTGAGGCAAACATGGTTAAGCAGCTTGTGCAGGGTCACACAGCTAATAAGTGTTTGAGTTTGGATTTGAACTCAGGAAGATGAGTCTTCCTTACACCGGGTCTGGCCTGTGACTCTTCACCTCAATGTATAAATAGGTCAACTGTAGGTGCTCAATGGAGTCCTCTAGCTCTGCTACCATATTTATCCTGTTTCCCAGTCTCACCACCCCCAGGGCAGGGCTTGAGTTTTAAATAATCAATCAATAAACAAGTAATCATCTACCAAGTGCCAGGCAGGGGGGATACAAGTATAAGGAATAAAACAATTCCTACCCAAAAGCACACTGGGAAGCCAGCTTTCCCCCCCCCCCCTCCACTCACCAAAGCTTCTAGAATGAGGGTCTCCTTGAGGATAGTAAGGTATGTTTCTAGCCTTCTTCATACCTTCCAATGCTAGCATTTCCTTGAGTAAGCTTGCTTTTAAATTATTTACTTTGGTCTGGTTCCTAGTTGGTTATTACTGTGCATACCTGGTGACATGAGCGGTCACTACTAAGAGAACACTTTTGTTTTTGCTATTTCCTTCCAGAGAGAGCAGGTCTATGCAAATACATTCCAAATATTTTTGAGTGCTTATAGTCTCCAAACAAAGAGCAGGAATTAATAGCATTTTGTACACAGTGGGCATGTCTCACACTTCTTGGGGGCATTAGCTACCATCCTGTGACAATCAAATTGGTTCCTTGAATTTCTTTTTTTGTCTACTGTCCAAAGTCATCAAGTAGTGTTTTCATGGTCAAAGGGCAATATGCCCTGTATAGCACCGACTACTTCCTGCTATCATGCTTGGGATCAATTATAGTTCAGTATGGCATTCTGTTTCACAGCTCCAATTTATGCTATTGTCTCAGGAGTAAAATGTCATTTTCTGCAAGGAATTTGAGTCTTTTAGCATCACTTCCTTGCTGCTTGGCTTGTCAAAATTATCAAAGTCCTTTATCAGCCATCTGCTCTCACCACCAGCCATCCACTGACAACTGAGGATGCAAAAAAAAGTTGGTTCAATAAAACAATGTTCAAGAAGAGTTCCAAGAAGAGTTCAAGAAGTTCAAGAAGAGGATCTCCAAATCCAAGGAAAAAAAAAAAGAAAAGAACTGTGAAGTATAGATGCTGAATGAACCATACTATTTCTTTTGTTTTTGGTGCTGTTGTTTTTTTTTCTATTCTGAGGTTTTTCATCATTGCTCTGATTTTTTCTCTTATAATGGGACTAGTACAGAGGTAGGATTAATGTTATTGTGTGTATATGTATATGTGTATAGATATATATATCTGTATGTATATGTATATAGATATATAGATATAACCTATGTCAGATTACCTGCTGTCTAAGGGAGGGGAGAGGGAGGGGAGGGAGGGAGAAAAATCTGAAATTGTAAAGCTTGTATCAACAAAAGTTGAGAACTTTCTTTACATGTAACGGAAAAAATAAAAAATACCTTATATGTAAAATTAAAAAAAAACAATGTTCATATAGGTTACTAGCATGTCTCTCAGTAAACTAAAAGCTCTCAGATCCCTTTCGCTTGATACAGGAATATCACTAGAAGGAGGCTTAATTAGGGTCTAGAAGCCTGGGTGTCGAATATTAGTTTTCATTCCTTTCAGAATGTCTACAACACAGTTATTGCATGGCCTCTAGAAGACACTACATATTTCCACACTCGTCTTTCACAGCTGGTGGTTTATGCTGAATTCATAGTTGGCTAATACCAATGCATATCACTGGCAAACAGCATCCAAACTTGGAGCTAGTCAAAATATGTCAATGTATTGTTCATCCACATTTGTAATTTTTTTTTTTAACCATTGAACTCTTTAGTGACAGCATACTGAAAAAAGCCTTTTCAAAGCCAAGAGCTCAGTTTGTGTGGGGAATATGGAGTCTCACTGTGCCTAAGTTCTTTGGTGTTTGTTTTTTTTTTTTTGGCGGAGCAATGAGGTTTAAGTGACTCACCCAGGGTCACACAGCTAGTAAGTGTCAAGTGTCTGAGGCAGTATCTGAACTCAGGTCCTCCTGAATTCAGGGCTGGTGCTTTATCCACTGCACCACCCAGCTGCCCCCTTGTGCCCAAGTTTTTTTTCTTTCTCTTTTTAACCTAAGTTCTTTTTTTTTTTTTGGTGTGGTAATTGGGGTTAAGTGACTTGCACAGGGTCACACAGTTAGTAAGTGTCAAGTGTCTGAGGCCAGATTTGAACTCAGGTCCTCCTGAATCCAGGGCTGGTGCTCTATCCACTGTGCCACCTAGCTGCCCCAACCTAAGTTCTTTAAAGCAAATGCAATTGGTTTCTGGTGAACACTACTCTCTTGGTACAGAACCTCTCCCAAATCCTCCAGGCTGGCATCTGTGTGCAAACCAGCTGACTTGCTGGGACCTGTATAATTCAATTGAGGCATCAGGCATCAGGGAGATGACCATTTCTTTGAATGCTTGCTCTCATTTGTCCATTAATCTCCAACTGGTTTTGTAGGTTTTAGAGCAGTTCTATTGTCCTTGCTTTCCTGCTTCTGTGGCTCTTTCACTTATATGCTATGCACAAATGAGGTCATGGAATGATTTAACAATGACAGTGGAGTTCTTTAAAAAATATTTTTATTCTGACCTTAATACCAAATAAGGTAAATTTTTCCACATACAAAGTAGAACAGAAAAATTATTATACACGAAGCCATGAATCTGTTAGGTATAGCTTGCTTTTCTTTTTAAGTATATAATAAAGTCAACATTATTTTCAAAGAGTATTTTGCTTGTCTGTATCCCATTGACTTTCCTTCTGTTCTCTTTTGTACATTTAAAAATGCTTTGGGGGCAGCTAGGTGGTGCAGTGGATAAAGCACCTGCCCTAGATTCAGGAGGACCTGAGTTAAAATCCAGCCTCAGACACTTAACACTTACTAGCTGTGTGACCCTGGACAAGTCACTTAACCCCAATTGCTTCACAAAAAAAAAAAAAAAAAAAAACCATTCATCAAATTTTCATTGACAGTTACTGCATAGTCCCAGGAATGGTTACAAGAGCTGCGTCAAGCATGTGCTGTTACTGTGAGCCGGGCTGAGTCCAACCTCCGTCAGCGTCTCTGTGTGCAGCACCAGTCATCAGACAAGGAGAGCCGACCAAAGACCTCACTTCCGTTCTCTCCTTGCCTTTTAAGCTCGCATCCCGGAAGTGGAATGCCTAGCAGGTGGAGGTGGAGTGCATGGCCGTTCATCACGGTCTCCTCCCTGAAAGGGTGGTACTTCAAAAACTGGCATCTTTCTATTGCTAACCGACTGTTAAAAACTTTTTTACCACAATAGTGAGACCACCTGGCTTCTTGTTTAATCTTATGGCCATGAGAACTTTCCTCCTAGCATTTTGTTATTCTGTCTTCCTCACTCCCTGTCCTTGATTCTCTGAACACTTTAACAGATCCTTGACATGCCTAAAAGTTTGGACTATTGCTGGGAACATTTTTAGCCATTCCTCCTCAAGCCTGAAGGTTTGGGCATAACACTGGGGAGGAGAACTTCAGAAAAGGCCTCTGGCCCTCTGAGTTCTCTACATCTCTCCCTTTTGTTTCTTCAAGGAACACAGAGTGTTTCCTTGATGAAACAGTAAAAAATAACAGAATATAATTCCCTATGCTAACAAACAATATGTTAATAACAATATAGGAAAGGGAGAAAGGGGAAATTTTGTCCAGACAGGTGGTCTCTCATGAACCCATGCTATGACAATGTCTACAGAGGGAGGGCCTCTGCAGAGAACACATACTATAGATGGTGTATATAATAACAGAAGGGAAAAACAAAACTGTTCATTTAAAGTCTTTGAAATCTTGTCTTCTTTGAGTGTTGAGATGTCATCAGGAAAACTGGACTCTGGTTGTCTCTGGAATCTCTTACTTCTTTAGCTGTTGAACTGCTGGATTTTCACTAATCCTTAGTATAGCACTGTCAATGATCAAATTAAACAGTGAGAGTTCTTCAAAATATAACTCATATTTAAACTTGATATACACCTCATATTACATTCCCCCCTTTTGGAGAATACTTATACCCATATACAATACAGAGTTGAGGCAGTTATGCAATCTATAACACTGCTTACCACCATGTGTCTGGATCAAGGCCAGATTTAGTAATGTGTCCATGATGACACCTGAAAATGTTATGGAAAGGTTACCATACCACATCTCATGGTTCTGAGACATCCAATAATTGTGCTAGGCCTCAGGTGAATGGATTCTGACCATGCCATCAGACTGAGTGAAAGAAAAAGAAAACAAGTTAAGTTAAACCAGGCGCATGTGTTGGAGCTTCCATGACACCAGGCCATTTTTGGAGGGAGAGAAGAAGAAACTGGACTATGTCCAGCAATTGTGGTCTACATAGTCACCATCATAAGCAAACTATGGACTTCCTGAATGTATTTGGCTGTTCTCTCAGCCTCCATCAGAGCATCTTATGTGTATCTGTCTCTACTCCTGTTGTACATATATTCTCTCCAGGGCCTGCATTATGGAGTTGAACCATTTCCATCAAGCTCATTGTAAGAGCAATTAGTCTCTGAAATGATAAGTTCCCATAATTCATAAAATCTCATATTAATTTCACCAAAGACAATATGATGAGGGGCAGCTAGGTGGCACAGTGGATAAAGCACTGGCCCTGGATTCAGGAGGACCTGAGTTTAAAGCCGACCTCAGACACTTAACACTTACTAGCTGTGTGACCCTGGGCAAGTCACTTAACCCCCATTGCCTCTCCAAAAAAAAAAAAAGACAATATGATGGTAAAAATGTGTGTTATGCTGCATAACTCAGGACATGTTTGTAATATATACAATAATTCCAAACCATACCCAGAGTATACATAGTCACAAAGACATATAAATGATAAATGAATGTGTCTGATAATATTAAACATTATTACATAATCTTCTTTGAGTAAGTAAACCACATCACCTTGTACATGAATTCTCTATCTAGTATGACAATAACAGATACTTGAAGTGATAATCAATTTATCAACAAGAAATAAAACCCCAATCAGCAAGACTCAGTATTTTCATTGGTTGCTTTACAGACTAAGTAGTAGGGTTCCATAACCCTTAAACCAAGCAATAGGGTTAAATAACCTTTTTAAAAAAACAAACAAACATAATCCTATAAACAAACTCATTAAACCCATGGTTCTTTCAAAAAAAATTGTGATAGCTTCAGCTTCTAAGGCCCCATGGCCCCACCTCAGGTCCTCCTGAATCCATGGCCCCACCTATATCCTTAGCCCAGTCAAAGTAATAGATTTTTGCAGTCATCAGAGCTGAATGGTATATACTAGAAATATCTTTGAAATTCATTCAGTTTACAAAATTGAGTTAAAAAGAAAGCAAAAGAAACAAAAGTCAAAAACAAAACAAAAACGAAAAGAAAAAAAAAGCAAAAGGTTTGCTAAGTACTCTTAAGTATGTGGTGAATTCCAGGCCTTTTCAATGCCTTTCAAAAACAAACAAACAAACAAAAAATGGCTTTAAGGAACAAGGGTTAAGTAAGGGAAAAGGGGAGGTAGGCCAGAAAGCAGAGCCATGTGCTCTTAGTGATATGAGTGAGTGCTCCTTCATTTTTATCCAATAGGGTCTTAAAATCTACGGAAGATTTTTAAATGGTCATTAAAGGGTCAAGGGATATATACATTGAAAGTAAAAGCAAAGGTTTGGGTACCCAAGAAAAGGTAACATCACCCACATGGTCAGGGGAAAAGTCAAAATCATCACCCTGCCAGTGGAGAAAAGAAACCTTGTTTACACATACTGCAAACAGGTAGTCAAAATCATCACCCTGCCAGTGGAGAAAAGAAACCTTGTTTACACATACTGCAAACAGCACATTCTGTTCAACAGAATCAAGATCAGTTTGATTATTAGACACAATACAAATATGTTGGGCAACTCCTTCATATAACATAGAAAAATTAGCTTGGGGAAAAAGAGTAAGAGAACACAAGTTAGAGGAATGGCTCAACAAGCAGGATTCCATCTGCCAAGTCACCATCCCACATACTAGACCTTGATAGCATTTAGTACAGTCATTAAGAACATGAATTACATTATTCTGATCAATATACTCCCCTTCAATCTGGGGTAAAGCAAAATAGTTGTGTAATACAAATGAGATTACATGAAAATTACGCATGATAGTAGTAGAGGTAATCTTAGCACTGTATACTTTTTTTTTTGGGGGGGGGGGAAGCAATTGGGGTTAAGTGACTTGCCCGGGGTCACACAGCTAGTAAGTGTTAAGTGTCTGAGGCCAGATTTGAACTTAGATCCTCCTGACTCTAGGGCCATGCTCTATCCACTTTGCCACCTAGGTGCCCTTGTGCCACCTCGCTGCCCCAGAGGTGATCTTAAAGTGAGTTAAAGTTCCAATACAATATTGACTATTGCAATAGGCATTAAATACAGCTTTTGATATCTAATGATCATTAGGTAAATAGAATTTAAACATTACATTCTACATTGTTGAGTCACCTAACATTAACAATCTTTGAGCATTTTCCTTTTGATAATTCAAAGTATGTTGGTGAGGTAGGATCATTGTGGGCAGCCATTGTGCATTAAGAGTCAAAGCTTGGGGTGGCTAGGTGTCGCAGTGGATAGAGCACCAGCCCTGGAGTCAGGAGTACCTGAGTTCAAATCCGGCCTCAGACACTTAACACTTACTAGCTGTGTGACCTTGGGCAAGTCACTTAACCCCAATTGCCTCACTTTAAAAAAAAAAAAAAGAGTCAAAGCTTGAGACATATCCCATCTAACACTGCACAGTCTGCTGGAAAGGGACTCAAGATCTACTGAATTAATTAAGCCCAAATCAGTTCCTGCTCCACCAAGATAAGTATCATACCACACTCTTATTCTTTGATTACAAGTTTTCATTACTGGAAAACTAATGTTGTAATATAATACAAACTCAGAACTTGCTGAGTTACATTAACACAACTGGAGGGTATTTTTACTATGGAAGGTTTATACATATTTCTTCCTGTCTTAGTCAGGAGTAAAATTCTAAGATAGTCCATAAATGGCCCTCTCCCCACAATAGGTGTGCTATTAGTACATAAGATAGTTTTAATGTCCTTATCAAGAGGTATTGTAATATTGGTCCTTCTATAATCCGAAGTCTTGGCACACTGTTCATTTGTGAGGCAGTCTACTGTTTAGGTGGGAGTAGGAGGGACTGATTATATAAACAACAAGTCATGTTTACAAAAGTATTAAATATTATTTATGTCATGTTTCCCTTTAAAAAATGTCATCCAGGGAGTAGCTAGGTGGCACAGTGGATAAAGCACTGGCCTTGGATTCAGAAGTACCTGAGTTCAAATCCGGCCTCAAACACTTGACACTTACTAGCTGTGTGACCCTGGGCAAGTCACTTAACCCCCATTGCCCCGCAAAAACCCAACTAAACAAACAAAAAATGTCATCCATATCGGGGACTCCCCTTCCAGATGGTTGCTTGTCCACCCCAGGAGAAATTACCCCAAAGGCAAATTTGATATGCAAGACAAGTATAATTATCTTGGGTGCAGTTTTGAGTGGAGTCTCTCCATCCAAAGTGAATTTCTCCCTTTAGCAACAGGATACCAGGGGGTCCAGGAGTAAGCAATCTGTAACAGCAACTAGGAAACTATAAAAAGAAACTTTTGGGGAAGCTAGGTGGTGCAGTGGATAGACCACCAGCCTTGGAGTCAGGAGGACCTGAGTTCAGATCCGGCCTCAGACACTTAACACTTACTAGCTGTGTGACCCTGGGCAAGTCACCTAACCCCAATTGCCTCACCAAAAAAAAAAAAAAAAGAAACTGTCATTCCCGAAGGAAGGTTTATGTGAATGGTACAGTATATAATTTGTAATCTCTAGTATAACTAACCATAATTTTTCCTTTATAATCACTATCAGTTATACCCCCCACCATTTGAACTTGCTTAATATCAGTGCTTGCTCTTATTTGTAAGTTAGGAGTCATCTTTGCCAATGATAAAAGTTCCTCAGTGTCATCAGGGGAAACCTTGGATTCAATTTGGGTTACTCCTATTTTGGCCAGTCCATCCACATGGGTGTTATACTCACATTTTCCTGAATTCACATCCATATAGGCATCTACATTGGAAAAATGTCCCACTGGTTTCTCTTTGGATTTCCCAATCACCATTTGGTTTGGTGCTCTTGCTTGCTCTTTGGTGGAGAAGTTGCATAAGAGAGCTGGGGTGTATTGCTTCCTGTCCCCCTGCCATCTTTAATGGTCCTACAGTAGCATAATTTTTAATAAATTTTCAATGATAACTGCAAAATTCTGAAAAAAGTACTTATATCTCAAAGGTTCTATGGATGTGGCCAATTCAGGCATGTTTCTTTCTTCTAAGGTTCAGCATTCACATTGTATTGAGACATGCAATTCACATAGATCCATAATTTGAGGTGTTGAAATTGACAGCTTCAGACCAACTTCCTCTACTCAATATAATACTTTAAGAGGTCTTTCCTCACATTCTTCCAGTGTTTTTTTCTGAAGAAACTGAGGTAATCTAGATATACTAGCACTTTCAGAAAATTCATGTCTCCAACTACTTTTATTAGCTGTTGGAAAGAGGCTGGAGCCAAGATGTCTTAGGACATGTGCTCAAACTGGTAAAATATATTTGGGCAAATCATCTTCTCTTTGTCTCCCTTTGTCATAGGAATCAGAGATTGTCTATTGTATAATCTATTATACCTATCTACCAAGGCTGTTGTGAGGATAAAATGACATAGTATTTATGAAGTGCTTTGCAAAGGAACTTGGATTACAATCAAGAATGTACTCCCCAGGAGGCAGCTAGTTGGTGCAGTGGATAAAGCACCGGCCCTGGATTCAGGAGTACCTGAGTTCAAATCCGGCCTCAGACACTTGACACTTACTAGCTGTGTGACTGTGGGCAAATCATTTAACCCCCATTGCCCTGCAAAAAAAAAAATACTACCCAGCAAAATTAATCATAATCTTTCAGGGGAAAAGGTGGGCATTTGATGAAATAGGGGACTTTAAAACTTTCCTGATGAAAAGTCCACAACTGAACAGAAAATTCAATCTTCAAATACAAGACTCAAGAGAAGCATAAAAAGGTAAAATAGTGGTAAAAAACTCAAAACTTGTTATTAAGTAAGGTTAAAATGTTAACATCCCTACACTGGAAGAAGACACATATCTCTTGAGAACTATATCTTTATTAAGGCAGATAGGAGGAGTACACATAGACAGAGGGTGTGGGTATAAGTTGATTTTGATGTGATAATATAAAAATAAAAACCTCAAGGGGTGACAAATAGGATTATACTAGGAGAAGAGAATAGGGGAGGAAGAATGGGAAAAATCACATCAAATGAAGAGGCACAAAAGACCTATTACAATAGAGAGAAGTGAGGGGTGAACATTGTTTCAACCTTACTCTCATCTGATTTGGCTCAAAGAGGGAATAATATACATACTTAGGTATAGAAATTTATCTTATAAAGAAGTAAGAGGGGAAAGGGGAAAGAAAATGGTAGGATGTTGAGAGAAGGGAGGTCAAAACTAGGAGGTAAAAGGGGAAAGGAAAGGGAGGTGGGGCTGATAGAAGGGAGGGCAGATTGAGGGAGGTGGTGGTCAGAAACAAAACACTGGTGAGAAGGGCTGGGGGAAAGAAGAGAGAAAAGTATAAACAAGGAAGAAAATAGGATGGAAAGAAATACACAAGTTAGTAACCATAACTATGAATGTGAAATAAAATAGTAGTGGATAGCAGAATGGATTAAAAACCAGACTTCTACAATATGTTGTTTACAAGAAACACATTATTTATTATTTTTCTTTTTTGAGGAGCAATGACAGCTAAGCGACTTGCCCTGGGTCACACAGCTAGTAAGTGTCAAGTGTCTGAGGTCGGACTTGTAAGGAATTAATTGTGCTTTGGGGTTTCTATGACCCCATCTTTGCTTCATTTTGGTCAGACGGAAAAGATGTAATCTTGAAAAGCCTAAGAGAAGATGGGTGTGTACTTGAAGAGATTATAGAACAAATGAAAGGAACTCTGATCAGATTTGTCCTGTATATTAGGTGGTACTGAATAACACAAAGAACATTTTTTGAGTCAAAGTATCCAACAGAGTGCCTGGGCCCCACTTGGGAGTTCCCCCACACCCACATGGGCCTGGCCAAATTATAATGGGGACAGCCCAGGGGTATGTTGAACCAATTGGAGACTCAGCCTGGCTAAGAACCTCTCTGCCTGTGGGAGAGGCAGGAAGGGGAAGAGAGAACTCTGAGAGGGACAGGGAAGAAAGGTAGAGAGAGAGGGGAGCTGGTGGTGGTTGACCTTCAGACCTAACCTGGAGATACTGCACAGCTGATTCTCCTTGGAACTACAGATTCCAGGTGGTGGTGAGTTTGTGTTATTGAAGCGAGGCTAGCTCTTTAGGAAGAGCTTATTTGAGACACCTGGGGACTTTTTTTTTACCCTAGAGATTTAGATTCTAATCATCTGGGAAGTGGGTCATATTTTTCCCTTCCTTTATTCCCCTTTTCATTGCCCCTGGCAGTATTAACTTCACTTATGTTGTAAATTTGTTCCCATTAATAAAACCTGATTTATTTGTGGAAAAGAGTCTGTTAATCTCCTTTCTTATCAGTCTTAGTGAAATAACTAAAAAAAGGCAGTTAACTCTGGACCTAGAGGTCTCTCATTATTTTCTGAACCCCAATATTATGGTGAGCCACCCAATTGACTCTCCCCATACTAAATTTGGCCCATACAGATTTGAACTCAGGTCCTCCTGAATCCAGAGCCAGTGCTCTATCCGCTGCACCACCTAGCTGCCCCCATACAAGAAACACATTTGAAAAGAAAGAAACACATTTAAAGCAGAGTACATACCCACAGAGTAAACACACTCAGAGTAAAGGTAAACGACTGGAGAAAAATGTATTATGTTTCAGCCTAAGTAAAAAAAGCAGAGGTAGCAATCCTTATCTCAGACAAAGCAAAAGCAGAAATAGACCTAATTAAAAGATATAAGGAAGGAAACCACATCTTGCTAAAAGGTACCATAGATAATGAAGTAATATTAATACTAAACCTATATGCACCAAATGACATAGCATCCAAATTCTTAGAGAAGTTAACTGAGTTACAGGAATAGAAAGCAGAACTACATGAGTGGGGGACCTCAACTTCCCATTCTCAGAACTAGATAAATCTAACCACAAAATAAATAAGAAAAAAGTTAAGGAGATGAATAGAATTTTAGAAAAATTAAACATGATAGACCTCTGGAGAAAACAGAATGGGGACAGAATGGAATATACCTTTTTCTTTTTAAATTTTTTTTGGCAGGGCAATGAGAGTTAAGTTACTTCCCCAGGGTCACACAGCTAGTAAGTGTTAAGTGAACTCAGGTCCTCCTGAGTCCAGGGCTGGTGCTTTATCCACTGTGCCACCTAGCTGCCCCAAGGAATATACCTTTTTCTCAGCTACATGGCACATACACAAAAATTGACCATGTATTAGGACATAAAAACCTCACAGTCAAATTCAGAAAGGCAGAAATAGTAAATGTATCCTTTTCAGATCACTATGCAATAAAAATTATGTGTAATAATGGGCCATGGAAAGACAGATGAAAAATTAATTGGAAACTAAATAATCTTGATGTGGGATGGAATTAGGGGTCAAATTGATCATGAGTCATCCCAAAAAAATTACAAGACTCAGTGACTCAGTTTCCCAAGTTTTATTGCAATACTGAGGGTGATCACAGGGAGAGAACTAGAATAGTGGAAAGGTATCCTTCAAACATGGAAAGAAAATACAGTTATATTTATAGTATGGATAAATTGATTATCAGTTTCATTATAATAATCTCCACCTTTGGGAGGTACAGGGGAGGGCTTATCCTAATTTGGAGTTCTTGGGGTCCTAAGCCAACCCCCAAGGTGGGTACCTTTTTCAGTGGAGGTGTGTTTTGGGGGTTTACATGTCATAAGGTGAATCTGGGGACAAATTTGGCCTTTTCTGCACGTTTCTTTCTGGTTCCCATTCTTAGTTTCAAAACATCTTAATTTTTCATTTATTTCTAGTCTAAGTTTCTATAGCCTGTCAATGTATCATTATTATAGTCTTAGGCCTTCACGGCCTAGCTCCCTCTGTTCCCATTATGGGTACTGATTACTGTGGGTAAGAGAACTCAGCATCCTGACTTGTAAGTTATCCATTAACTGGGGTCTGAATCCCTCTTAGAGTTCATATCTGAATTAGAGCTTGAGTCTTAGGTTTTTCTGTTAACCTCTTTTTGCCTCCTACATCAATCTCATCCTAAAGAATGAGCAGATCAAACAACAAATCTTAGAAACAATCAATAATTTCATCACAGGGAATGATAATGAGACAATATACCAAAACTTATGGGATGCAGCCAAAGCAGTTTTTTATATCTTTAAATGCCTACGTGAATAAAATAGAGAAAGAGGAGATCAATGAATTGGGCATGCAATTAAAAAAAGCTAGAAAAAGAACAAATTTTAAATTCCCAATTAAATACCAAATTAGAAATTCTGAAAATCAAAGGAAAGACTAATAACATTGAAAGAAAACTATAGAATTAATCAATAAAACTAAGAGCTGGTTTTATGAAAAAAAAACAATAAAATAGATGAACCTTTGGTTAATTTGATTTTTCAAAAAAGAAAGAAGAAAACCAAATCAGCAGCATAAAAAATGAAAAGAGTGAATCCATCACCAATGAAGAGGAAATTAAAGCAATAATTGCAAGCTATTTAATCCAACTATAAAGCAACAAATCTGATAATCTAAATGCAATGGATGAATATTTTGATAACCACAATTTACTGAGAACTTACTGGTTGTCACCTATTCTCCATTCCCATGCCAATGAATCACCTTGGGCTGACCAATTTTTGTCAATTCCAGACTCTATTGTTTTATGGATCTCCCAAACAAACTATTCCCCTCCAAAGATTCAAAGATTTACTTCCTGGACTTTAGATTATTATGCAAAAATGCTCATTTACATTAAGTAGTTTCTATTTAGAATTAAGTAGTTTCAATTTGTGAGAAACTTACCTAACCCAAGGGCAGTCTCATAGCTCCCTTTGTTTTGTTATCCCATATAAACCCTGCCCTCAGTCCCCATCTTTGGGTATTCCTAGCAATCTTGCTTTGTGATACTCTGAGTTATAGTTCCTTTACCCCAATGAAAGATCTTATTTCTCCTGTATTGATTGTTTCATTAATTTTCAAGCTGGGGCAGCTAGGTGGTAGGGGCAGCTAGGTGGCACAGTGGATAGAACACCAGCCCTGGATTCAGAAGGACCTGAGTTCAAATCTGGCCTCAGACCCTTGACACTTACTAGCTGTGTGACTCTGGGCAAGTCACTTAACCCCAATTGCCTCACCAAAAAAAAAAATTTTTTTTCAAGCTGACAATTTACAAAAATATAAATTGCCCATATTAACAGAAGAGGAAAGAAAATCCTTAAAGAAGCCCATTTTAGAAAAAGAAATTGAACAAGCTCATCAATGAACTCCCTAAGAAAAAATTTCCAGGGCCAGATGGGTTTACAAGTGAATTCTAGCAAACATTTAAAGAATAATTAATTCCAACACCATACAAACTATTTGAAAATATAGGTGAAGAAGGAATCCTACCAAATTCCTTTTATGAGACAAATATGGTGCTTATACCTAAACCAGAAAGATCAAAAACAGAGAAAGAAAACTATAGACCAATCTCTCTAATGAATATTGATGCAAAAATTCTAAATAGAATATTAGTAAAGAGAATACAGCAATTTATCACTAGCATGATACTGTGAGGGCCAAAATTTGATAAATGGAGCATTATTTGGGTGATTCGCCTTAATATTGGGGTCCTGGAAATATGAGGGACCTTTTAGGTTTAACCCTCCCCTCTGAACTGTCCTTTTAAGATATTTCTCCCAGGCCAATAAGAAAGGAGCCTTTAAGCTTTAGTTCACAAAAGGATCAGATTTTATTACTTGGGAATTAATTAAACAGCAAAGGTGAAACTAATAAAAATTAAAGATAAGGAAATAGGAAAATAGTGTATGCAATCCTCAAACTGTTTTCTATTAAGCTAGTTCAAAGGAATTTAGAGTTTTCCATAAGTAACTCACCCAACACCTGAACAGGCCGCCAGTCTAAGGTTGCTTGCACCACCAGGACAGCAGTCCCCAGACAGAGAGCATGAACACGTGCTGCCAACACAAGGCCCCAGAAGGAAAGGCCAAGTTCTGGAAGACACCTAGTGTTCCAGAAGCAGCCTGCCTCCCTTCAGGGAGCGTTCAATCTCTCCTCCCCCCAAAAGGGAAGGTCTTTCAAAAGCTGCCTTTCTGAGCTCAGTAGCATACATAACCTCAGGGTTGGCCAGGTGGCCCCTCCCAAATGATTCAGATAAAACTGCGATATTAATCTTTATCACAAATAATTTTTACCACAATACACTATGACCAAGTGGAATGCAGGGCTGGTTCAATATTAGGAACACTATCAACATAATCAACCACAACTGAAATCATATGATTATCTCAATAGATGCAGAGAAAGCTTTGGACAAAATACAGCACCCATTCCTATTTAAAACTCTAGAGAGCACAGGAATAAATGGAGCTTTCCTTAAGATGATAAACTGTATCTATCTAAAACCATCAGCAAGCATTATGTGTAATGGGAATAAGTTAGAAGCATTTCCAATAAGATCAGAGGTGAAACAAGGATGTCCATTATCACCACTATTCTTCAATATTGTACTAGAAATGTTAGTTTTAGCAATAAAAGAAAAAGAAATTGAAGGAATTAGAATAGGCAAGGAAAAAACAAAAGTACCACTCTTTGCAAATGATATGAGAATCCTAAAGAATTGACTAAAATACTACTTGAAATAATTAATAACTTTAGCAAAATTGTAGGATAGAAAATAAACCCACATAAATCATAGGCATTTCTTTATATAACCAACAAAGTTCAGTAGCAACCGATAGAAAAAGAAATTCCATTTAAAATAACTGCAGACAATATAAAATATTTGGGAGTCTACCTACCAAGGTAAACCCAGGAAATATATGAACACAATTGCAAAACACTTTTCACACAAATAAAATCAGATCTAAACAAATGGAAAAATATCAATTGCTCATGGGTAGACCATGCTAATATAATAAAAATGACAATTTTACCTAAATTGATTTACTTATTCAGTGCCATACCACACTACCAAAAAACTATTTCATGGAGATGGAAAAAAAAAAGATAATAACAAAATTCATCTAGAAGAACAAAAGGTCAAGAATATCAAGGAAATTAATGGAAAAATGCAAACGAGAGTAGCCTAGCTGTACCAAGTCTAAAGCTATATTATAAAGTGGCAACCATCAAAACTATTTGGTAGTGGCTTAGAAATAGTGGTGGATCAGTGAGATAGGTTTAGGCACACAAAACACAGCAGTAAATAAATATAGCAATCTACTGTTTTATAAACCCAAAGACTCCGGCCTCTGGGACAAGAACTCACTATAGGATAAAAACTGCTGGGAAAACTGCAAAATAGCATGGCAGAAATTAGGTACAGAGCAACATCTTACACCATATACCAAAGTAAAGTCAAGATGGGTAATACACAAAAAGTGATACAGATAAATGAGAAAAGGAAGGAATAATTTACTTTTTTGATCTATGGAGAGGGGAAGAATTTATGACCAAAGATGAGATAGAGAACATTATAAAATGCAAAATGGATCATTTTGATTACATTAAATTAAAAATTATTGCAAAAACAAAAAACAACACAATCAAAATTAGAGGAAAGCAGAAAGCTGGGAAACCATTTTTACAGCCAGTGTTTCTGATAAAGGCTTAAAGAACTGAATCAAAATTTTAAGAATACAGATCATTCTCCAATTGAGAAATGATCAAAGAATATGAATAGGCAGTTTTCAGATGAAGAAATTAAAACTACCTATAGCCATATGGAAAAAAAATGTTCTTAATCACTACTGATTAGATAATTGCAAATTAAAACTATTCTAAGGTACTACCTCATGCCTACCCAATTGGCTAATATAACAACAACAACAAAAAGAAAATGATAAATGTTGGAGAAGATATGGGAAAATTGGAACAATACTGCATTGTTGGTAGAGTTGTGAACCAATCCAACTATTTTGGAGAACAATTTGGAACCATGCCGAAAAGGCTATAAAACTGTGCATACCCTTTGACCCAGCAATACCATTACTAGGTCTTTATCCCAAAGAGATCATAAAAAAGGGGAAAGGAGGGGCAGCTAGATGGCACAGTGGATAGAGCACTGGCCCTGGATTCAGGAGGACCTGAGCTCAAATCTGGCCTCAGACACTTGACACTTACTAGCTGTGTGACCCTGGGCAAGTCACTTAACCCCAATTGCCCCACAAAAAAGGGGGGAAAGGACCCACATGTAGAAAAATATTTATAGCTGCTCTTTTTTTAGTGACAAAGAATTGGAAATTGAAGGGTTGCCCACCAATTGGGAAATGGCTAAACAAGTTGTGGTATATGAATGTACTATTGTGCTGTAAGAAATGAGGAGCAGGCAGACTTTAGAAAAACCTGGAAAGACTTACATGAACTGATGCTGAGTGAAATGAGCAGAACCAATAGAACATTGTACATAGTGACAACAGCATTGTGTGATGATCAACTGTGATACTTAACTCTCCTCAGCAATACCAATATCCAAGACAATGCAAAAATATTCATGATGGAAAATGCTTTCCATATCCAGAAAAAGAACTATGGAGTTTGAATGCAGATTGAAGCACACTATTTTCACTTTTTTGGTCATTTTTTTTGTTTGTTTATTCTTTCTTTTGTTTTTTTTTCCTTTTGTTCTGATTCTTCTCTCACAACATGACTAATGTGGAAATATCTTTAAAATGATTGTAATGTATAACATATATCAGATTGCTTGCTGGTTTCAGGAGGGGGTATAGAGAAAATTTTGGAATTAAAAATCTTACAAAAATGAATGTTGAAAACTATCTTTACATGTAATTGGGAAAAATTAAAATAAAATACTCTTTTAAAAATTTCAAACTCACTTTAATATATACCATATATGGGTAGCTTTTGTCACTCAGTTCTCAAAATCTAAGCCCTTTCAAAGACTGTAACAGTAATTTTCTCAAATGTTTTTTATAGAATGACACATTGTTGACACAGCAGTGCATCTTAGATCCTCAATCTTCAATATCACTTCTTTTGGGGGCTGGGGGCAGGGTGGCCTGAGTCCAGGTGGAATAGACTCATAGAGTAAATGACAAGATCTTGCTAACTACTTTTGGGTGTGAGTGAGATTTTCCCCACCCCTTAGATATAAGTGATTTAACTATGGCAATAATCAGTTTATAGACTACAAACAGTAACATAACATGTTTAGGAATTCTTTAATAGCTTAAGCAAATAATAATGAAGGAAGTAAGTCAGATGCTAGTAGAGCAAATTCAATTGCTATATTGCCATCAGGTCTGGAAACCATCTGACTGATATTCATCTATTTGGCTTGCAATCATCTGGTTCCAATCTAGTGGTTTCCACCTTAGTGGCCAACAACCAAGGAGGCACCATCTTAGGTGGAAAAATGAAACCCAATAGGCTGGACACTCAACCCCAACCGCCTCACAAAACAAAACAAAACAAAACAAAACAAAAAGTAGGTACCACACGTTTTGCCATTAGGATCAATCATCATAACTATTTCCCTCCATCCCACTCCCTTCCCATGACATTTACTCTATCTTCTTTTTACCTATTCCTCCTCAGAGGTGTTTTACTTTTGACTATCCTCTCCCTTGTTCTGCACTCCCTTCCCCCCCCCTTCCTTCCTTATCCTCTTCCCCTCCTATTTTCCTACAGGGTTAAATAGATTGCTCCTCCCAATTGGTATTAAAGCTATTCCCTCCATGAGCCTACTCCAATGAGGTCAGGGTCCCTGAGCTAATTCTGTGTTCGAAATTTTTCTTCCTCCCTCCCTCCTCAACCCTCCTTATGAGATCAAGCAATTCAATATGTCATACTGGTGCAGTAATGCAGAACATCTTCATCCTCCTTGAAAGTGTTTTGCTTTTTACTGCTCTCTCCCCCAATCTGCCCTTTCCTCCTTCCATTCTCCACCCCCCCTCTTTTCTTCCTCCCCCCGCCCCAGGGAAAAAATATATTACTATATCTACTTGTGTGTATGTTAGTCCTTCTTTGAGCCAATTCTGATGATATTAAGGTTCACTCATTCCTCAACTCCTTCTCCCTCTTCTACTCTCCTCCATAAGCTTTCTTCTTGTTTCCTTCATGTGAACTACCTCTCCCCAGACCATCTCTCCCCTTCTCCCTCCCCCAGTTTATTCCTCCTACACCTCAACCCTATTTTAATGATGTCATCATGGATTAGTTAGGTGGCACAGTGGACAAGGCACCAGCCCTGGACCCAGGAGGCCCCAAGCCCAAATCCAGCCCCAGACATAAGATACCCCACCCTGTCTGCCCTACAAGGAACAAAATATAAATGCTTTACAGATATCATCCCTTCATATTCAGTTCAGCCCTGTCTTCTGTGAATTTCTTACTGAGATAGTTCTTATGATTTCAAAGTATTGATCTTCCCATGTAGGAATGTAAAGAGTTTGATCTTTTAATATCCCTCATGAAGTCTTTTTTCCTGTTTAACTTTTTATGCTTCTCCAGGATCTTGTATTTGAAAGTCAAATTTTCTATTCAGTTCAGGTCTTTTCATCACAAATGCTTGAAAGACCTCTTTCTCATTGAAATCCCATTTTTGCCTCTGAAAAATTATACTCAGTTTTGCTGGGTACATAATTTTTGGCTGAAGTCCCAGTTCCTTTGCCCTCTGGAATATAATATTCCATGCCCTCTGGTCCTTTAATGTAGAAGCTGCTAGATCTTGCTTTATCCTTATTGGAGCGCCACAGTATTTGAATTCCTTTTTTCTAGCTGCTTGCAGTATTTTCTCCTTGACCTGAGAGTTCTGGAATTTGGCTATAATATTCCTGGAGGTTTTCCTTTTGGGATCTCTTTCAGGAGGTGGATTCTTTCAATTTCTATTTTAGCTTCTGCTTCTAGAATATCAGGGCAATTTTCCCTCACAATCTCTTGGAGGATGGTGTCTAAGCTTGTGTTTTGGTAATGGTTTTCAGGTAGTCCAATAATTTTCAAATTATCTCTTCTAGATTTATTTTCTAGGTCAGCTGTTTTTCCAAGGAGATATTTCACATTGCCCTCTATTTTTTCATTCAATTGGATTTGCTTTACTGTGTCTTGGTTTCTCATAAGGTCACTAGCTTCCATTTGTTCAATCCTAATTCTTAGGCAGTTATTTTCATCAGATAGTTTTTTAATCTCCTTTTCCATTTGGCTTTTCCAACTGTTGACTTTTTTCTCATGACTCTCCTGCATTGCTCTCATTTCCCTTTCCATTCTTCCGTTCTTTCCTCCTTTTCTCTACATCTTCTTTCTATCTCTCCTACTTTCTCTTCAAAGTCCCTTTTGAGAGCTTCCATGGCCTGAGACCAGTTCATATTTTTCTTGGAAGCTTTGGATATTGGAGCTTTGACCCTGTTATTATCTTCTTCTTCTGAGGTTGTATTGTGGTCTACCTTACCCCTAAAGAAGTTTTTGATGGTCTTCTGCTTTCTCTGCCTATTCATCCTGGCTTACTATTTCTTGGCTTTTAACTCCTTCTTAAAGTGTGGCACTGCTTCCAGGACACACTGTTCAAGCTACAGTGAGGCCCGGGGGATGGTTTGTCTTTTTCTCAGCCTGCCTGGCCTCACTTTCATTCGATTTTAAACTCTCCACTGGGGGGTGGGGTGGGGCAGGGTGTTGGGGGGGAGGGGCTGCTTCTCCACTCCTGTCTCAGCTTCAGAGGGTCCCAGGTGTTTTGGGTTGAGAGGGGGCAGGCTTTAATCTCACCTGGCCTGTTCTCAGGTCCGGAGATAACCTTAGGTCTACTTTACTAAGCAACCAACCAGCAAAGCTTTCTGTGGTGTGGTTCTCAGCTTCTGATGATGAGACTGCTTCCCTGCTCCCCTCCCCCACCTGGGTCTCCTGGCACTCAGGATTTCTTCTTGGTTGCCCGCTGGGGTGGGACAGTCAAATCCTTCCCCCCAGTCCACTGGTACCCCTGCACTTACCCCCCAGGCCAGCCGTTCAGCCCGACCACGCTTGGTTCCAGAAGACGTGGGTGCTGCAGCCGATTCAGAGGCACTGGGGCAAATTCCTCTGGGGAGTGTCTGGTGTGTCGGCCCAATTGCATGGTTAGACTTTATTCCTGGCCCAGCATGGCCCCCTGAAATCTATCTATAGCTGGAGAAAACTCTCAGCCCTTATTTTTGTGTGTTTTTCTGCCCCAAGGGTTCTTTTATTGCTATTTTTGGGGTGATTGTATCAGGAGCCTTGTGGGTTTAATGTCTTTCCTCCACCATCTTGGCTCTGCCCCCAAAGCTGCATTCTCTTCATAAGTTCATCCAACCTGGCAATCTTCTATGCAGTTCTGACAAAAAGTAGTTCTGCCTTTCTAGTAGTCTCCTGACTGACAATATATGTATATCAGGCTATCATGGTATCTATCTCTTTGTCCCATTACCTTTACAAGTAGGATGGTTTTCTTTATAGTTCTACTTGTAACAAGATTTTTTTCTCCCCCCTTCCCTGCACCCCCCCCCACCAGTTTTTGAAAGGAAGATTTAGTTAGCAAGTTTCACTTAGCACAATACACCTAATAGGAAATCACAATACAATGAAAGATTTAAATCCAGACCTCAGAATATAATACAAACATCAAGACCAAAATCCTAAAGTATCCATATTGCATCCCCAAATTGTCCCCATTAACTTAAAAAAAAAGGTTTAAACATATGTACCTTACAGAATAGTAAATGAAATAAACTAGAACACACATACGTGCCAAATGTTTCACTCTTGAATCGAAGGCGCAGATCCTATATTTTTTTGTTTGTTTGTTTGTTTGTTTTTTGTGAGGCAATTGGGGTTAAGTGACTTGCCCAGGGTCACACAGCTACTAAGTGTTAAGTGTCTGAGGCCAGATTTGAACTCAGGTACTCCTAACTCCAGGGCCGGTTCTCTATTCACTGTGCCTGTTCATATCCTTTGACCATTTCTCAATTGGGGAATGACTTGGATTCTTATAAATTTGATTTAGTTCCCTATATATTTTATAAATGAGGCCTTTCTGATGAAGAAACCAAAGCTATCTATTCCCATATGAAAAAAATGCTCTAAATCTCTAATGATTAGAGAGATGCAAATTAAAACAACTCTGAGGTACCACCTGACACCTATCAGATTGGCTAAAATGACAAAAAAGGAAGATAATAAATGTTGGAGAAACTGTGGGAAAATTGGAACACTAATGCATTGTTGGTGGAGCTGTGAACTGATCCAACCATTCTGGAGAGCAATTTGGAATTATGCCCAAAGGGCGATAAAGCTGTGCATACCCTTTGACCCAGCAATACCACTTTTAGGTCTTTTTCCCAAAGAAATCATGGAAGGGGGAAAGGGACCCACATGTACAAAAATATTTATAGCTGCTCTTTACGTGGTAGCAAGGAATGGAAGTTGAGGGGGGTGCCCATCAATTGGGGAATGGCTGGACAAGTTGTGGTATATGAATACAATGGAATACTATTGTGCTGTAAGAAATGATGAGCAGGAGGAGTTCAGAGAAACCTGGAGGGTCTTACGTGAGCTGATGATGAGTGAGATGAGCAGAACCAGAAGAACATTGTACACAGTATCATCAACATTGAGTGTTGATCTACTGTGATGGACTATATTCTTCTCACCAATGCAATGGCACAGAAGAGTTCCAGGGAACTCATGATAGAAGAGGATCTCCAAATCCAAGAAAAAAAAAAAAGAACTGTGGAGTATAGATGCTGAATGAACCATACTATTTCTTTTGTTTTGGGTGCCGTTGGTTTTTTTTTCTATTTTGGGGTTTTGCATCACTGCTCTGATTTTTTCTCTTGTAACAGGATTAATGCAGAAATAAGATTAATGTTATTATGTGTATATATATGTGTATATATATATATCTGTCTATATGTATATGTATATGATATATAGATATATAGATATAACCTATATCAGATTACCTGCTGTCTAGGGGAGGGGGGAGCGAGGGGAGGGAGGGAGAAAAATCTGAAATTGTAAAGCTTGTATAAACAAAAGTTGAGAACTATCTTTACATGTAACGGAAAAAATAAAATACCTTATATGTAAAAAAATTTTAAAAATAAATTAAAAAATAAAAAAATAAACTAAAAAAAAGGTTACTGATTATGTGAGGAAGGGCATATTTTGTTGATTTTCTCTAAGGTTTTAGTAATCACTCAATTGTAAGCATTTATCACATGCTTACAAAGAGACAGGTATTTTTTTTTTATTTTAGCAACAAACATTTATTTTATTTTCCAGTTGCATGTGGGGGTAGTTTTCAACATTCATTTTCATAAGAGTTGGAGTTCCGGGTTTTTCTCCCTCCCTTCCTCCCTTTCCTCAGATCACAACCAGATTATATATGTACAATCAACAACAACAACAAAAAAGAAATGAGGCCTTTATCAGAAGTACTGGCCATAAAAATCGTTTCCCAGCTTTCTGCCTCCCTTCTAATTTTGGATGAATTGTTTCTGTTTGTACAAAAATTTTTTAATTTAATGTAATCAAAATCATCCATTTTGCATTTTATAATATACTCTATCTCTTGTTTGGTCATAAACTGTTTTCCTTTCCAAAGATCTGATAGGTAGACTATTCCTTTCTCTCCTAATTTACCTATGGTATCACCTCTTATGTCTAAATCATGTATCCATTTTGACCTTATTTTAGTATAAGGTATAAGATGTTGGTCTATGCCTAATTTCTGCCATACTATCTTCCAGTTTTCCCAGCAGTTATTGTCAAATACTGAGTTCCTATCCCAGAAGCTGGAGTCTTTGGGTTTATCAAACACTACATTACTAGTGTCATTTACTACTGCATTTCCTATGCCTAGCTTATTCCATTGATCCTCCACTCTATTTCTTAGCCAGTACCAGGTAGTTTTGATGACTGCCACTTTATAGTAAAGCTCCAGGTTTGGTACCGCTAACCCACCTTCCTGTGAATTTTTTTTCATTATTTCCCTGGATATTCTTGATTTTTTGTTTTTCCAGATGAATTTTGTTATTATTTTTTCTAGCTCAATAAAATAATTTTTAGGTAGTCTGATTGATATGGCACTGAATAAGTAAATTAATTTAGGTAGTATTTTCATTTTTACTATATTAGCTCTGCCTATCCATGAGCAATTGATATCTTTCCAATTATTAAATCTGATTTGATTTGTGTGAAGAGTATTTGGTAGTTGTGTTCATAGAGTTCCTGCGTTTGTAGACTCCCAAGTATTTTATATTATCTACCGTTACTTTAAATGGAATTTCTCTTTCTATCTCTTGCTGCTGGGCTTTGTTGGTCATGTATAGAAATGTTGATGATTTATGTGGATTTATTTTATATCCTGCTACTTTGCTAAAGTTGTTAATTGTTTCAAGTAATTTTTGAGTTGATTCTCTAGGATTCTTTAAGTATACCATCATATCATCTGCAAAGAGTGATAGTTTTGTTTCTTCCTTGCCTATTCTAATTCCTTTAATTCCTTTTTCTTCTCTGATTGCTAAAGCTAACATTTCTTTTTTTTAAAATTAATAAAGTATTTTATTTTTTTCTGTTACATGTAAAGATAGTTCTCAACCTTTGTTTATACAAGCTTTACAATTTCAGATTTTTCTCCCTCCCACCCCTCCCTCCCCCCTCCCCTAGACAGCAGGTAATCTGATATAGGTTATATATATATACACACACATAATAACATTAATCCTATTTCTGCATTAGTCATGTTATAAGAGAAAAAAATCAGAGCATTGATGGAAAACCTCAAAATAGAAAAAAAACAACAGTATCAAAAACAAAAGAAATAATACGGTTCATTTAGCATCTATACTCCGCAGTTCTTTTTTTTTTTTTTCCTGGATTTGGAAATCCTCTTCCATCACGAGTTCCCTGGAACTCTTCTGTACCATTGCATTGGTGAGAAGAATATAGTCCATCACAGTAGATCAACACTCAATGTTGATGTTACTGTGTACAATGTTCTTCTAGTTCTGCTCATCTCACTCATCATCAGCTCACGTAAGACCCTCCAGGTTTCTCTGAACTCTTTCTGCTCATCATTTCTTACAGCACAATAGTATTCCATTGTATTCCACAACTTGTCCAGCCATTCCCCAATTGATGGGCACCCCCTCAACTTCCAATTCTTTGCCACCACGTAAAGAGCAGCTATAAATATTTTTGTACATGTGGGTCCCTCTCCCTTTTCCATGATCTCTTTGGGAAAAAGACCCAAAAGTGGTATTGCTGGGTCAAAGGGTATGCACAGCTTTATCGCCCTTTGGGCGATAATTCCAAATTGCTCTCCAGAATGGTTGGATCAGTTCACAGCTCTACCAACAATGGATTAGTGTTCCAATTTTCCCACAGCTTCTCCAACATTTATTATTTTCCTTTTTTGTCATTTTAGCCAATCTGATAGGTGTCAGGTGGTACCTCAGAGTTGTTTTTATTTGCATCTCTCTAATCATTAGAGATTTAGAGCATTTTTTCATATGGGAATAGATATAAAGCTAACATTTCTAATACAATATTAAATAATAGGGGTGATAATGGACATCCCTGTTTCACCCCTGATCTTATTGGGAAGGCCTCTAATTTATCTCCATTGCATATAATATTTGCTGATGGCTTTAGGTAGATACTGTTTATTATTTTAAGGAAAGCTCCACCTATTCCTAAACTCTCTAGTGTTTTTATTAGGAATGGGTGTTGTATTTTGTCAAAAGCTTTCTCTGCATTTATTGAGATAATCATATGATTTTGGTTGGTTTTCTTATTGATGTGGTTGATTATGTTAATAGTTTTCCTAATGTTGAACCAGCCCTGCATTCCTGGTATAAATCCCACCTGGTCATAGTGTATTATCCTGGTGATCACTTCTTTCTTATTTATTTTTCAGCTAGATTTATCTAATTCTGAGAGGGGGAGATTCGGATCCCCCACTAGTATAGTATTACTGTCTAATTCCTCTTGTAACTCATTTAACTTCTCTAAGAACTTGGATGCTATACCACTTGGCACATACATATTTAATATTGATATTACTTCATTATCTATAGTACCTTTAAGCAAGATGTAATTTCCTTCCTTATCTCTTTTAATGAGATCTATTTTTGCCTGAGCTTTGTCTGAGATAAGGATTGCTACCCCTGCTTTTTTTACTTTAGCTGAAGCATAATATATTCTGCTCCAGCCTTTTACCTTTACTCTGTGTGTATCTCTCTGCTTCAAATGTGTTTCTTGTAAACAGCATATTGTAGGATTCTGGTTTTTAATCCACTCTGCAATTTGCTTCCATTTTATAGCAGAGTTCATCCCATTCACATTCGCAGTTATTATTACTGTCTAGTCCCCTCCATTCTATTTACCCCCTTTGTACTTTTCCCTCCTTCTTTCACCCTATTCCTCCTCACTGACATTTTACTTCTTACCCCTGCCTCCCCCAATCTGCCCTCCCTTTTTATCACCCCCCTCTCTTTTCTTTACCCTTTTCTCCCTTGCTTTTGTCCTCCCTTCTATCAGTCCCCCCCTTTCCCTTCCCCATTTGCTTCCCTAAAGAATGAGCTAAGTTTCTTTATCCCAATGAACGTATATGTTATTCCCTCTTTGAATCAAATCTAATGAGAGTAGGGTTGAAACAATGTTCACCCCTCCTTTCTTTCCCTCTATTGTAATAGTTTTTTTTTCACCTCTTCATATGATATAATTCATCCCATTCCACCTCCCCTTTCTTCTCCTCCCCATAGACTCCCTTTTTAACCCCTTAATTTTTTTTGTATCATCACATCAAAGACAATTTATATTTATACCTTCTGTGTAAACTCCTTCTCTCTGCCCAAATACATTTACAATTCTTAAGAGTTATGAGTATTATCTTCCTGTGTAGGGATATAAACCGTTTAACCTAATTGGGTAACCTTTTTTTTCCTTCTCTGTTTACCTTTTTAAACTTCTCTTGAGTCTTGTATGTTAAGATTGAATTTTCTGTTCAGTTCTGGTCTTTTCACTAGGAAAGATTGAAAGTCCCCAATGTCATTAAATGTCCATCTTTTCCCCTGAAAGAGAATGCACATTTTTGCTGGGTAATAGATTCATGGCTGCAATCCAAGCTCCTTTGCCTTCTGGAATATCATATTCCAAGCCTTGCAGTCCTTTAATGTTGAAGCTGCCAGGTCCTGAGCAATCCTGACTGTGGCTCCATGATATTTAAATTGCTTCTTTCTAGCTGCTTGGAGTATTTTCTCCTTCACCTGATAATTCTGGAATTTGGCTACAATATTCCTTGGAGTTTTCCTTTTGGGGTCTCTTTCAGGAGGTGATCGGTGGATTCTTTCAATGATGATTTTATCCTCTGATTCTATAATATCAGGGCAGTTCTCCTGAATAATTTCCTGGAATATGGTGTCTAGATTCTTTTTCTGGTCATGGCTTTCAGGCAGTCCAGTGATTCTCAAATTGTCTCTCCTCGATCTGTTTTCCAGATCAGTTGTCTTTCCAATGAGGTATTTCACATTTTCTTCTCCTTTTCCTTCTTTTGATTCTGCTTGACTGATTCCTAGTGTCTCATGGATTCCTTATCTTCCAACTGTCTCATTTTAATTTTTAAGGCATTGTTTTCTTCAGTGAGATTATGTACCTTTTTTTCCATTTGACCAAGTAAATTTTTTAAGGCAGTGTTTTCTTCAATGAGATTATGCACCTTTTTTTCCATTTGGCCAAATGAATTTTTTAAGGCATTGTTTTCTTCAGTGAAATTATGCACTTTTTTTTCCCATTTGGCCAGTCAATCTTTGTGCTTCCTTTTCCAAGCTGCTGATTCTTTTTTCATAGTTTTCTTGTTTTGCTTTAATTTCTCTCCCCATTTTTTTCTTCTACCTCTCTCAATTGATTTTTTTTTTGTTTTTATTTTTTTTGGTGAGGCAGTTGGGGTTAAGTGACTTGCCCAGGGTCACACAGCTAGTAAGTGTTAAGTGTCTGAGGCCGGATTTGAACTCAGGTCCTCCTGACTCCATGGTTGGTGCTCTATCCACTGCGCCACCTAGCTGCCCCTCTCAATTGATTTTTTAAATCCTTTTTGAGCTCTTCCAGGAAGGCTTTTTGTTCTTGAGACCAATTCACCTTCCCTCATGAGGCTTCACACGTAGGCAATTTGAGGCTATTGTCCTCATCTGAGTTTGTGTTGACTTCTTCCCTATTAATACAGAAGCTCTCAATGGAGAGGGCTCTTTTTTGCTTCTTACTCATTATTGCAGCTTATTTATTTATTTTTTAAGTTGAGGTCTGCTCTGGGGGCACCAGGGTCCCTGTTTTAGGCTTCTTGTGCAGGGGTATAGGTGCTGTGTGACCGGCTTTTTACTCTGAGGCCTTTATAGTGTATGTAGTTCACCTCCCTGCACTTCCTGTCTGAGTGCGCTCTGCCAGGCGCCCGATCCCACCTGTCCTGTTCATGGCCCTCCAGCTGGCAGCCTGCCCTCCCGGCCAGTGCAGGTAGGTTTTTCCACTGTCCTTCTTGGCCACCAGATTTTTGAGCCAGGTTCCAGGGGCCTCAGTTGTTTGGCTGTGGCCCGCAGTTCCTGCTGACTTGCCCCGACCCCCTCGGCGCTGGGCTGCTGCCCTGCGCTGGGCCTCCTTTTTGCCCGAGTCAGACTGACCTTTTCCTGAAGTCTTCTAAATTATCTCTGGTTGGAAGACTGTGTCTCTCTGTCTCTTTGCAGGTTCTGTATTTTCAGAATCCATCCAGAGGCTTGATTTAATGTTCTTTTTGAGGGAACAGAAGGAGAGCTCAGGCAGCTTGCTGCTTCCTCTCCACTGTCTTGGCTCCGCCCGCCATTAGCTTTTGAGAAGGATCAGAATTATTACAAATTTTTGCTGAGCTGCTCTTGAAGATTTCAATGTACTTATACCCTATTCTTTCCTTGTGTTTATTTAAAGCCTTTCCAGCTATTTCCTGTGAAGCCAACTGCCTCCCCAGTACTCTTCCCCTATAAGTCCACTGGCAATGTTATCCTATTTGACACAATTTACAACCCTGAAAAAAAAAGTGAACAATTTCTTCCTTGCTATAGCTGAATGGGAGTCATTTAAGGCACACAAAGCCATCACTGACAGTATTAGGACTATTTGGACCAATATGCTTCAATACCCAATCCATTACAATGTTCTTTGACTTGAATACTTCAATGTATCTGTGTCCCATAGTTTCTCTGCTTTTTCTCAGTGCCAATTTGATTTTATCTTCTCATTCCAATTCAACAAATGCTTCTCCACTCAGGCATAGGTGAAACAAATGGTTGATACCCCATTATGAATTTTGTATTCCAAGAAGTATTGGACTTTGTTGGCTGAGCAGGATGAAAATATGGAACGCTTCATGAATTTGTGTGTCATCCTTGCACAGGGGCTATGCTAATCTTTGTATTGTTCCAGTTTTAGTTCATGTGCTGCCAAAGCAAGCACTGTCACTAGATTTCTTAGGAGCACTTGCTGTCGAATTTGCAGTATAGAACCCTTGCTTTGCTTCTGTGACCCATTTACAAAAAGGTGGTCCTGGGCAAGGCTGAGTCTTCCCAAGGCAAACACTATTAGCTTTAGACTTAGGCTCCATTTTGCAGACTGTTTCCATCAACTGGTTGAAATCTGATGAAAACTGTAGGAGGTAAACATCTACCAGACTGTATTTTATCTCTTGGTGGCATATCAGACTTCTGTGGATGTGTCTCATTTGTTTCCTCAGGCTAGACTGCTCCTTTCTGTATCAGTCTCTGACTGAATATTCACATCAATTACAAACTCCGAGACAATTTCCCTCTTGGATCAATCATGCATTTGATGAACATGGCAAACACTTGCAATGGTATCTTATCACCAACATATCTCTACTTTTTGCAAACAGGTTTACTACTATGTGATTCCAGGCTTGTTAGTCATCAGGCCTTATAGAATCTAAAAGTCAGTCCTGTTGCTCTTTTCTAATTCATATCCTTCCCAATCCTGTAATGATTCTAACATACAAATGATCCTAAGCTTCCCATGTTCATTCCCCAAGAAGAAATAGTTCCTCTCCAAAAAAGATTACTAACTTAGGCCACCAGCATCCTCTGCTACAAGACATCTAACTTCAGCCCTACCATTAGTTTAGGGTTCTCTTAGAGATTCTACCTTCTGCCCTCCCCATGGGTCAGGTTTCTCTATCACTCTTCTCATTTCCCCTTCTGTGACACCCTATTTGTTCAATGTGGCCTCTATTCTTCTGACCAACTCCTCTTACTCCTCAAAAGGAATTTTGGAGATTAGTTGCTGTCTCTTACTGTTAGAACATTAAGGTCATTTAAAATAATCCAATAGATCAGATAATTCAGAGTACTGAGTAATCTCCCAATCCTAACCTTGCAAACCACTTCCTCCAACTCTTTCAAACTTCTTTTCAATGATTTTATAATGTCTATGTTTTTATGTTCTGGACCAACTCATAAAATCTAGATACCCTTTGCATCTCCACTTCTGTAATATGACAATGTGTTTTTTTCCATAAAAGTATTTTATTATTTTCCATTTACATGTAGAGATGGATTTCAACATTTATTTTTATAAGATTTCTACTTTCAAATTTTTCTATCTCCCTCCCCTCCCACCCCCCTCCTCAAGACAGCAAGTAATCTGATATAAGTTATATATGTACAATCACATTAAACATATTTCTGCGCTAGTCATGCTGTGAAAGAAGAATCAGAGCAAAAAGGAAAAACCTCAAAAAAAGAAAAACAACAACAAAAACAATAGAAATAGTATGGTTCAATCTGCATATAGATTCCACAGTGGTTTTTTTTTTCTTTCTGGATTTGGAGATCATTTTCCATCATGGAAACTATCTATGACAATGTATTTTAATCAAATAAGAACCTATCGGTTTGACAGACTGATCAAAAATGGTAGTACTCAACAAACCCATAATGCTTAAGTATTAAACATGAAATATCATATGCTACAATAAGGCAGTGCTGCGAGTGATACTTAGCAAAAAAAACCCTAGTAAAGCAAGTATGCAAATTGGTAATAATATGATAGCAAGAGCAACTTAATTCATAAACCAACAATTGGTAACTAGATACACATCTAATAAATCAAAAGCTACTGTGTATACATATTTTCATCAGAGCAATGCAACAATTAGTAGCACTGAAAATAGATACTTTGCATTTATAAGCAATTTATAAATGCATTTGATTGCTTGTTAGAAGACCACCAAATGAGGTACTTAAAAGGAAAAATGGAATATAAAGTAGCAAAACCAAAATTAAAGACAGAAACTGTCTCGAAAATTTCTGAGTCCAAGGAAGAAAATAAACAGCGAAGTTTTGAAGCCGTGGAAAATAGGTTTATTGAGAGAGGGTAACCTGTCTCACAATAAAGTTGGTCAGTCCGGAGTAGGACCTGAAAGACCCCGAGTTCTACAGGTCTCTAGAGGACTTTTATATCCCTATGTGGCTTAAATGCATATATACCTTACTATTTTAAGACATTAACACCTCCCATTTTATCTCTGTCACAAGGTCAAATGGTACAGTTCATTACATTCAGTTGAGATTCTGAAATTCTTACAGATGTTCCTTTAACTGTTAATGGACAGGGAGATCTTTGGTTTTTTTGGACATAAAGGTTAGTTATGTCTTTTCAGCTGATTGGTTGAACATCTAGGACATCAGCTTGAGGAGTCAATGTTCATATACATGACAATGTGTCCTGGTCAGGCATGATCTCAAATGACCTGATTGGTCTGCTTCAGCTTGAGGAATACTATCTTTAGAAATTGTGGTTAGGGACAGCTAGGTGGCGCAGTGGATAAAGCACCGGCCCTGCATTCAGGAGTACCTGAGTTCAAATCCGGCCTCAGACAGTTGACACTTACTAGCTGTGTGACCCTGGGCAAGTCACTTAACCCCCATTGCCCCACAAAAAAAAATTCTAAATTAGAAGTAATAGGTAAGGACAACCAAGTTTGTACAGGTAACCATCGAAGGTATCAGGAAAAAAAGATAAGCGGTTTTCCGTTAAGAGGTAGGAGGGTATATGCTTTCCCAACAGAGAGGTTGGAGAAGCAGCTAGATGTCATTAACCCAGGGAAATTTCTCTCACTGGCCCACTCACTGTCGACCTTGGGTGTTCCCCTTCTCGCTGAACCCCTCCCCTACGAGCAGTACAGGATGAACCGACCCGTCCCCAGTATGGGGACTCTGGGGATCTCATCCTCCTTTTCCCGGCCCGCTCCGCGCTCTGCGGACCAGACCCTTCAGAAGACAGGTCCAGCAGCTGCTCCTGCCTTTGAAGGCTTTCTGCGGCTTCCCACCAAATCCGAACCTGGAGAGCCCTTCTGTGCAACTTCCTTCCTCCTCCTGCCCCAGCTGTGGCCCCACCAACCGCCACTCCCTGTACCACAGTGGCTGGACAGAAGAAACATTCGGAGAGAGACCAGCTCTATTTAACTAATAAGGGGGAGAAGAAGAAGCACTCAGTACAGATCACTGAAAGGTCGAGAAGGGCAATGCGCATGTGCAATGTTCCTCACCCACCCAGCCCCACAAAAAACTACAGTTCGCGGACGACTTTTCCAAAGGAGGCACTCAATGGACGGATCCATAAAGACTTAGCCACATTTCTTTCTTTCTTTTTTTTTTTGGTGGGGCAATGAGGGTTAAGTGACTTGCCCAGGGTCACACAGCCAGTAAGTGTCAAGTATCTGAGGCTGGATTTGAACTCAGGTCCTCCTGAATTCGGGGCCAATGCTTTGTCCACTGCGCCACCTAGCTGCCCCTTAGCCACATTTCCTAATGGAATCAGTAGGAGTCCAGGATACAAGTCACGCCTTTCTAAGATTGACTCCACCCCATTCCCCTAACAACCAATCCGAGATCGGAGGCCGGGAGTTTACGGTAGACCCTTAAGTGTTCCGAGGTATGTGTATTAACAAGACGTGGCTGCATCCCACACGTCATCTGTCCGCGACCGGGGTGGTCTAGGCCGCGCCATCTTCGAACTTGGACTTCCGGTCGGGCTTCGGTGGTTGGTGAGTGTACGGCATCAGCCTCCGCGCGGCCCGAGGACAGCGCCTTTTGCTCCCCGCCTCCCCCTGGTAGCGGCGGAATGACGGCTCCCCTCCCTTGCTCCGCTTGCCAGGAATAACACCAGCCTTCCCCTCACCCTTCTCCCCACCTCCGCGGGCGCCGCCGCTCCCGCCCCCTGGTCCTTCAGTAATAACGCCGCCGCGGCGCGCGCATCCCCACCCTTCGCCCCGGGCGGCGCGTGCCCGGCCCTAGGGAGCCGCACCGTGCGGCCCTTGACCCCTGACCCATGACGTGTCTCCTCTCCCGTGGCCCGCGGGGGTCCGGTCAGGTCAGAGCGGTGCCTAGCGGGCCTGGCTCCTCCCTTGGTGCTTACCAGAACTAACGGGGCCCTGGGATCCATCACTTCCAACCCGCCCTTTTGACAAATGGGGTGACCGAAATCAGAGAAGGGACAAGACGTCACCCGATCTTAGATTGAGGCCTTCGAGGGCCCCAGGAAGTCATCTAGTCCAACTTCTTCGTTTTATAGAGGAGGAAAATAAGGCTCAGAAAGGGGAAGTGACTTTTTCCGGGACCCATAGCAAGTTTGCTGCTGGCCTGGCCTCTAACTTAACTTTCCTCAGTTTTAAGATGGGGTACTTTATAGTCCCAGTGTTCCCCATCAAATTCAACAAATCTGTCGGGCGTTTATGGAATGCCTGTGATGTAATAATAATAGCTGGCATGCATGTAGCGCGGAGAGCAATTTATAGATATTATTCTCACAATAACCTTGGGGAGTAGGTCCCCCCTTTTTACAGATGAATAAACTGGTTAGGTAACTTGGGGAGTCCGGTGAGGCTGATTCCAGGGCCCACGTTATATCCAATATACCACCAGCTGCATGGTGCTTGATACAAAGACAAAATAATTATGATAGCTAGCACTAACATAGTGCTTTACAAACATCACATTTGATCCTCACATCATCCCTGGGAGGTAGGTGCTCTTACTATCTCCATTTTACTGTTGAGAAAACTGGGACAAGCAGGTTAAGTGACTTGCCCAACGTCACACAGCTACTAAACTTCTAAAACCAGATTTGAAAATGTATTCCTGAGTTCAAACCCAACATTCTATCCACCATTGCCCCCGGGTACCTTGATGAAACAGTTCTTCCTCTCAAGAAGTTTACAATCATCTTGGGGAAGAGGGTATACAGGATGTATACATAAATGTAAAATAGGTCCCCAAAAAAAGACAAACTAAGTAGGAAAGTAATCAGGAAAGATTTTTTGAAGGAAGTCACACCTGAATTTTGGAGGAAGCTAGGGTTTCCAAAAGGCAAAATGAGGAAGGAGAGTATTCCAAGTATGCTAGACAACCTGTGCAGAGGCTTGAAGGTGGTACATGAATTGGCACATTCTGGCAACAGCAGGTAGCCTAGTTTGGCTAAAATGTACAGTTTACAAGGAGAAGTAATATAGAATCAGGCTGAAAGATAACCTGGAGCCAAATTGTGATGGTCTTTCATTTTGCAGGGCAATGAGGGTTAAGTGACTTGCCCAAGGTCACACAGTAGGTGTCAAGTGTCTGAGGCTGGACTTGAACTCAGGTTCTCCTGAATCCAGGGAAGGTGCTTTATCCACTGTGCCACCTAGCTGCTCCCTGTGATGGTCTTTTCAATGCCAAACATAGAATTCATTTTTATCCCTGAAGCAATGTTGTTGTTTGTCCTTCATTCTAAAAGAGGACTGTGACATCAGGGTGATGTCATCACTTGCAGTGAACTTGATTTAAGTAAGAGAGGGGCTGTGCAAGGTTACCAACCTCACTTTCTTCTCCAGGGCAATCTGGGTCCAGTTAGCAAGAGATACATTAGACGACTGGAGATGCAGTTGGGGTTAAGTGACTTGCCTAGGGTCACACAGGTTAGTGTCTGAGGTGAGATTTAAACTCAGATCCTCCTGATTCAGGGCCAGTGCTATATCCACTGCGCCACCTAGCTGCCCTGACGCAGTAGGGAAACCATAGAAGCTACTTAAACTAGGGAAGGTAATATTACACAATCGAATTTGTGCTTTATGGAATATCAGTTTGTGACTGTGGAGTATGGATTCAAGTGGGGGGGAAAGCCGGGGCACAGGGAAACCCAGTTAGGTTTTCCCATTGTCCCAGGTGAGGTGATGAGGGCCAGAACTAGGGTGGTTGTGACATGAGTGGAGAGCTGGCTGTGAGGGAGATGTCTATTTTGTATATATTTTTGGTTTACTTATCAATGTTATAGTTTCTCACAAGAATGTGTATTTCTTGAGCACAGGGACTGTCTCACTTTTGTCTTTGAATCCCCAGATCTTAGCACAATGCCTGGTGCATAGTAGGTGCTGTATTTCCTGGCTTGGGCCCCTTCCATGCCTGGCGGACAAGTACATGCTGAGTATAGGCACAAAAAGGTGCATGGGGTCCTCTGACACAAGTCAGTTAGTATTATAGGAATGAGCAGCCCAAATCCTTCCTCTTCACTATGAACTGGTAGCACTTTCATTCATAACCCTTAAATGCCCACATTATAGGTGGTAGTGTATTGACAAATCATAATAAAGCTAACATAAATGCTTTCCAAATCCAAGGCCTTCGTTGGCAATAGACACAGGGAGCAATGCCACACTATACCCTGCAGAATATATTCTGGAGTGAAATGTTATCTCACAAGGGTTTTCATAGCTAGATTCTAACTACTCTGTTAGTTCTTCCCTGAAAAACAGAACCTGTCCATTTCAGTCTACTGACTACGTGTGGTAAGCAAAGAAACTTGACTTGGGGTGGTGAGGAGGTGTGTAGAGGTAGAAGTTAGGGTATCAAAGCTAATAGCAGAGGCAATCAAGAAGTTGGCTCCTGTGGTTGACTTATACACATTTATATGGTATAGGTATAGCCTTGAGAGTAATGCTGATGGGATGCCCTAGGGGTCGGCTGTGTTACACTGGGAGAGGGCCAACCCCATGGCGAAACTACTGCGAGCAGAGTCTCCTAGAAAAGAAGTACCAGACCAACTTGTCCCTGAGGCCCCAACATTTGGGGGCTAAGACAACATGTGAGGATAATTCCATAATGATGCCTCCGGTCTTCTCTTGAACTTGAGTGATCCCTCCAGTAAACAAAGCACCAGATTTTCATCCAGAGCAGGAAATATCTCCAAACCAGAAGGACAAGGTATGGAGCCAGTCTCTCATTTCCTCACCTCAGGGTGAAGAACACAACTGAATTTAAGACCTTTTAAGACTTGGAAGATGGGTTGTGGTGGTTTTTTTCCTTCCTTTTTGTATCTTAGGGAATGTCTACCAAGATCAAGGCCTGAGCATGGATAGAGAGACTCTGAGACCTGGCTCCTTGCCCACAGCCTCTCCTCTTTTTCTGTAGATGTTCCTTCAGGAGTTCCAGGGATCTCTAAGATGAAGGCTCCAAGACTGGCAGGAAGAAAGGCGTTCGGACTCGAAGAGGCCCGAAGAAGGGTGGAGTGGGGGCTAAGGGCGACCACCCATCCACCTTACAGCCTGCCAACCCTCCGTCAGGGACCCTAGGACCTGCTCCTCTGGATCAATCTGCTCCTCCACCTACTACTATCCCTAAGAAGCGAGGCCGAAAGTCAAAAGCTGAGCTGCTGTTGATGAAATTGTCAAAGGGACTAGAGCAGCCTGAAAACCCACCTTCACAAAGTCCCTCTGATAACCCTGAGGCTGCACAGGGGCACGACCCCCGGCCGTCGGGCCTGCCAGAGTGTGAGAATTGTGGGGCTCCGTTGTGGGGGGGAATGATGGGGTATAGTAGGAGTAATTTGCCTGATGTAGGAACAAATAATAATAGCTAACACTTATGTAGCATTTACTATGGGCTAGAAACTATGCAAAGCACTTTACAATTATGATCTCATTTGAAATAGGCTATTTTTGGGTAACACTAGAAGACCAAAAGGAATTTGGGTACACTTCTGAGTTGGAGATGAGATCTTGGTTCTGTGTTAAGACTAAGAGTGGGAGTTTAAGGGTTGAGATTCCCTTTGTTCAGCAAGTACATGGGCTTACCTCCCTTCTTAGCTTCTTGTTCTTTATCTGTGGAGTAGGCAGTTCCTTTCTATAACTTCCATTCTAACTGCATTCCACTAATACTCTCCCATATCTTGATCTGCATGGGAACACAGTATAGACAGAACAGATTTCCCCTTAGCTCTGTTCCCATCTCTACCTTTTTCCCTTCCTCTTTTAACTTGTTTACCCTGTTGTGATCTCTGATTCTCTTCAATGGCCGCTGACCTAATTCTATTCCACAGGGCCCTTCTGTATCTTCAGGAATTAGCTGAAGAGCTCTCATCAGCATTACCTGCCCCAGTATCTTGTCCTGAGAACACTGAGATGGGTAACCCACCTAAACGGGGCCAGAGCCGTCGGCGAGCAGCCTGGCATGGAGAAGAGGAAGAAGATGCAGACTTTGTACTTCAGGCTGAGATAGAAGAAGGGGAGGAAGAAAGCGAAGGCCCGAGTGAGAGCTCATCTGACTTGGAGCTTACAGCACTTCGGGGGAGTGGCCTTCGTGGGGCTGGCCTCAGGGGTAACCTGAAAGGGCAACAGGAGGACTAAAGGGGATCAGAGTTGTTGTTGTCAGGATGCCCCAGGGGCCAGCAGGGTACCAGAAGGACGCTTTTACAAAAAATAATGAGGTTAAGTTAAAAAGCAAGGAGGTAGGACAAATAAATGACTGGGTGGTTGGCAGACAGGAAACTGGGTGGGCCCAATGGGAAAAAGATTTTACTAGGAAAGTTAAGGCATATGAAATATCTCCTTTTATCTTTCAGAAACAGAAACAACAATGCCGGGGACTGGCTCCCAATGGCTTCCCAATTCTATCATGGCCTCCTGTTTGGAAAAGCCCTCAACCTCACCAAGACCCTGTGAGACCTTGGGGATGGCAAGGGGGGCAGCACGTAGTTAAGGGGGTATTTTAGAATGGGAAGTTGAGAGATTTAAAATAGCCATGGTCCACGAAGAAGTGAAGAAAAGCTAACACTTCGTGAGGTTATAATGACAACAGTGACTGAAAGGCGAAGGCTCTGGACCTTGGTTCTTACCCTTTCTTCTCTTGGTAACTCTTTCTCTGTCCTCTTAGTCGAGAATCGAGCCCATTCACACTGGGAGTTTCCTGAATGGATCCCTTCAGCCTCGAAGTGGCACTTACTATCTGAAAGGTAAGCCTAAGTAGTGTCCTTTAAGCTAAGGAAGTCACAGGAATAAAAGGAAATGCTAGAAAACTCCAGAGGTAAAATGGGAGCTCTCAAAGATATGGGGAGATAATGAAGGCTCATTGTTCCTTTTATCTCCCTCTAGTGAAGCAGCTTCATATTTGCCTCAGGAGCTGAGGTCTCCTCTTTTCTCTGTGCAGCGGGAAGGTCTTCCTGAGGACAGCACTCTCTATAGGATAAATAGGTGAGAAGGGTTAGCTTTAGTCAGCTTCCATTTCTGCCCGTGGGGTGAGGACCGAAAAATAGCAAATAGATGACAATTTGTTCTCCTTTTCCACACCAGGGAAGGACTAGTCATTCTATTCCTAGGGGGCGTGTGGGTCCTGTGACCACAGAGGTCATATGTGGTTCCAAGGTTATAGGAGAGTGTGGTGGCTCAACACAAGTTAGGGTTTGTTCTTCTCTGTGCCTGGAACAACCAAACACTGAGTGCCTTGTAGTTCAGAGCTCTAGGAGCCAGGCCAGATCATCTAGGGCCATGGTAAGCTCAAGATTCATTATTGATGATGGGTTAGAACATGATTAGAATTGGGAAGTAGGAGAAATAAGGTGTTGGATGAATATGTGCATGTGCTTTAATTTTTTATTCTGTTAGACTTTCCTCATTTCCTAACTAATAACCCCAGTTTTATTGTTTGAATCAGAACTAACTTAGATCTCTCTCTTCCCTAACCCTTGCAATCCAGTTATGTCTTACCTAAGAACTCAAACTTATCTTCTTCTATAGGTTTAGTTCACTAGCGCCACATCCAGAGCGATGGGATGTGTCCTTCTTCACAGGGGGACCACTCTGGGCACTAGAATGGTGCCCAGTACCTGAAGGTGCTGTTGCTTCCCAGTATGTGCACTGTTCTGCAGCCCCAGCATGAATGAAACCCCATTCACTGAGCCGGCCTTATGAAGGCCCGGGCTTCTACAGCTTTGGAACCTTGGGACACTGCAGCAAGAAAGCTGGTGAGGTGGGGCTGGGAACCCTGCAAGAGGAGAGCAGGACTGGAATGGGGATAGACTGGATAGGGGGGACTGGGAAAGCTCCAGAAAACTCTGTTAGAAAGACTGGGGGAAGAAACCCTCCCATAAAAGACAAGTTTTGCTTCATTGAACGTGGTATATTGGCAAGAATACTTACTATTCATCTCCCTATTTCATCTTCTCCTTCCAGTCCAAACAATAAGGCCTTCCTTGCCTATGGGATTGCTTGTGATCATGGGTGCATCTGGGACCTCAAGTTCTGCCCTAGTGGAGCGCTGGGAGTTGCCCCAGCACTTCAAGAAAGGTACATTCTGAATTGGGGGGAGAAATGAGGATAGAATTTAGACTCCAAGTTTAGATCCAGAGGAGTCTAATTTAGATGTCTCCTGGAGGAGCCCTGAGAGGTCCCAGGGTTGGGTGGTAGTAGGCAGTAGAAGTGAAAGGGCAGCTTGTTTGAGAGAGTCTGGGTATCTGGATTCTTGGGGAGGGCCAACCAAGAAATAGATACTTTCTAAGAGGGCAATAAAGGCAGAAATGGTTATGGTAGGAGTCTGAAGATTTGGCTTTGCTCTGGCCTTATCCAATAGGCTCCTTTCCTGCCCCGACGGGTCTCCTGGCTCTGGCCTGTTCAGATGGGGAAGGTGCTACTGCTTAGTCTGCCCCACCCTGAGGAACTTCTGGCCCTTCAGCCTCAAGGTAAGGGCAATACTAAGTTTTTCAGGGCCCTCAGGGAGGTACCAGTCAAAGCACAGGGAACCATGGTTCTTGGTAAGGACTCACATACCCCCATTCTTCTTTATAACACTGTTCATCCAGCCTACACATACTGATGGATAGATAGATCTCTTGCTGTATATATGTTAACTGTCTTGGTAATCTGGCTGCACATGCTGTGTAAAATTGTAATCCTCTGTCCTACTTTCACATAGTCTTTCCTTCTCTCACTTCATGGCTAATCAGTTATATAAAGCGTCTTACTGAGAAAAGACAGCCTCAGAGTGACTTTCCTCTGTCATATACTGGCTTGTGTGACCCTGGACAAGTGTCACTTCTCAATGTCTCACTTAGCCCAGACTAAAATGGCAAAACAGTTGTCTGCATTGGTGGAAAGAGCCCTTACTAGTAATTCCCTAAGCTGAGGGGAATCATGGGTCTGGACCTAAAACAAACAAACAAAAAAGATTCTGTCAGGGTTGCTGCTGCTGATGGGATGCACTAGGCTCCTGTCCCACATTTTCTCTAGTTGTCCTGTTCCCCCTCAAACCTTGTGTACCCTTCTTCCTGTTCCTCTTTTGACATTTTACCCTCCTGTGAAAGGAGGTATAGGAAGGTAGAGGGAAGAAAGGGTGCCTAGGTCTCAGCTGAAGCAGCTACAAGAGAATAAGGGGGTAAAAAAATAGAAGCCATAGGTTATGGAAGGACTCCAAGGAGGCCCGTGTCTCTCATTCATTACTGTGTCCATCTCTTTCCTCACAGATGCCCTCAAGCCTCCTATCTATAAGGTGAGTAGGGAAAAAATCTGTTTCTTTCTAGCTGATACTCCATCTGACCTTTAACCTTCTTCAAATTGGTCTTCTTGCCAGCTGCTGCCTATTTTTTATATAACCTTCTTGCCCTCTTGACTAAAGCCTGCCCTGAGCCTCTTCTGAAATAGATGTTACTAAGTCCCACTCTTCTTTAACCTTACAGGTACAGTGTGTGGCCTCTCTTCAGGTGGGCTCAGTACAAGCAGGGGAACCCTCTGGAAATGTGGTCAGTGTTTTACCCCTTGCCTGGAGTGCCAACTCAGCCCCATCAGCATCTGGCAGCTGGGTTCTATGATGGTAAGTGGGCACAGAAGCAACTTTAAAAAAAAAATTAAATTCTATTTTATTTTCATATCTGCATTTTCCAACTCGAATTCCACCTTTTCCACCCCACCTCCCTGGCCAAAAAAAATTGTCCAAAAAACTATGTTTCAGTCTGTACTATGAGTCCATCCCCTCTCTTTTGGAAGGTGGGTAATATGTTTCATCTTGAGGCCTCTGGAATTGTGATTGGTCATTGGATTTGTCAACATTCCTAAGTCTTTCGAAGTTGTTTGTCTTTATAGTAATGGTGTTATTGTATAAATTATTCTCCTGGTTCTGCTCCCTTTATTCTGCATCAGTTCATCTGAGTCTTTCCGTATTTCTCTGAAACCATCCCCTTCATAATTTCTTATAACACAATAGTATTTTATCACATAAATATGGCATAACTTGTTCAGCCATTCCCAACTTGACAAGTACTCCATTAGTTTAAAATTCTCTGCCATCACAAAAAAAGAACTGCCATAACTCTTTTCGTACATATGGATCCTTTTCTGCTTTCTTTGATCTCTTTGGGGACAGTACTGCTAGGTAGTACTGCTAGCTACCAGTAGAGTGTATATACAGTTTAATAGCTTTTGGATCATAACTCCAAAAATTTTTTCCCGAATGGCTGGACTTTCACAGCTCCATCAACAATGCATGAATATACCTGTTTTCCCACAGCACTTCTAGCATTTGTCATTTTCCTTCTTTGCCAGCTTTGCCAGTTTGCTGGGTGTGTGGTAGAAGTTCAGAGTGGAACTGTGTTTTTGAGGATACAGGGCAGGTTGAATAGATGGTAGCTTTGGTGGGAAAGTTAAAAGTGGCTACTCAAGCTGTGTCACTTGTTCCTTTCTGACAGTGTTTGAAGCTAAGGGAAAGTGCCCAAGGGCCCTGGGATAGGAGACATTAGTGAAGGATGAGGTCATGGCCTGTTGTGTTCATAACTAGTATTTGTCTTTACCTTAGGCACAATAGCAATCTGGAACCTGCCTACTACATCACTGTTGCAGCGTGTTCGACTCCCAGATGGCTCCTTGAAACTCTATCCATTTCACTGCCTTCCAGCCCATGATCAGGCCGTGCGTTGCCTTCAGTGGTGCAAAGCAAATAGGTACAGAACAGGGGGAGCAAAGGAGATAAATGACAATCAATGGGATAGGTCAATACTTATGGGGCCTGTTGAGTAATGTCCTGTTTTTCAATCTTTTCATAGTAACTTTCTAGTCTCTGCTGGAAGTGACCGGAAGATAAAATTCTGGGACTTACGAAGACCCTATGAGCCTATCAACTGTATCAAACGTTTCTTAAGCACAGAGTTGGCATGGCTGCTCCCTTACAGTGGAGTTACTGTGGCCCAGGACAACTGCTATGCCTCGTATGTAGGGCAGGGAAAAAAGGAGTTGGGATTAGAGGGGCTGGGTCCAGTGGGTGGGGATGCCAGGGGTGCTGGGTGTTTTGGCCAGATGTGAGTGAGAGTCTGAGGACTGAATCTGATCTCAGGCTACATAAGGACTGACACCCGTCTCTCTCTCTCTCTCTCTCTCTCTCTCTCTCTCTCTCTCTCTCTCTCTCTCTCTCTCTCTAAGTTATGGGCTTTGTGGGATTCACTACATTGATGCTGGTTTCCTTGGTTTCAAGGCCTATTTCACAGCCCCTCGAAAAGGCACTGTCTGGGTGAGTTTTTCCTTATCCCTTTATTACTCTAAGTGGGGGTTCTTAACCTGGGGTCCATGACCTTGCTTTTAAAAATATTTTTGTAACTGTATTTAATTGATTTCCTTTATAAATACTGTGTATTTTTATTTTATGCATTTAAAAATATTATTCTGGATAGTTTTTCACTAAAACCTAAAAAGGGGCCCATGGCACAAAAAAAGTTTTAAGAATTCTTGCTCTTGAAAACAAGCAGCAGTCTGTGAGATGAAAGACGAGTATGTTGTATATGTAATACTCATTTAACCACTTAGGAAGACAAGGCTCTGATACCTATGTATTGTTGTAGAGTCTGTCGGGCTCAGACTGGCTTGGGGCAGTAGCTGCAGGGGATATGTCAGGGGAGCTCATTGCTGCTGTGCTGCCTGACATGGCCCTCAACCCGATGAATGTCAAACGTCCAGCTGAGCGCAGATTTGTGAGTATCTCAGTATCTGATAGAAATGCCATCCACTGGTTCCCCCAGACCATCCACCTTTCCAGCTTGTCTGAATAAATAATGTAAGCTTTCTTCCAGCTGGGGTTGGTTCAGTGGGAAAAGCACTGCATTTGGAGTTTAAAGCACTGGTTTAGTATTTGTGTGGCCCTGGGCAAGTCATTTATCTTTGGCATGATGTAGTAGGAATGTGCTGGATTGGGAGGCAGAAGACCTGGATTTGAATCCCAGCTTATTGTTGGGGCAAATCACTTAAGCTTTCTGGGCTTCATTTTCCTCAAGTGAGGGTCCAGCTCAAACCTATGACCTAAATGTATTTTTTTTCTCCATCTGCATTTTCTTGATCACTACACCTTTCCTACTCCAACCTAGAGTCTTACTAGAACTAGTATTTGGTTTTTTTCCTTTTTCCCCTCATCCTGTCTTGATAGCCCATATACAAGGCAGATCTGCTGCCCTACTGGGAGGGTTCTGAAAACCAAGATCACCATGCTGCCTCACCTTTGGTCCCTGGACCTCCCAAGGCCAGAACTTATGCTGAAACAGTTGAACATCACTACCTGGTCTTCAGAGACACAGACCTGGTATGTTGGGACCAGTGGGTAACCAAAGAATCAGGGAGAAGAAGGGATTTCTGTGTTGTAGGGAATAACTATGAGGCCCAAGAAGGCCCTTGGTATAAAGGCAGTAGCCTAAGACTTAAGTTGACACTGCTTCACTACAGCGTGGATTCCAAGATTTGCTTCAAAGGGAACCAGTGCTTCGAATGCAAGAAGGAGAGGGACGCTCTCAGCTGTGTCTGGATAGGCTACAGTTGGAGGCTGTTCACAAGGTATGTTCATAGGATCATCATTTTATAGATGAAGGAATTAGGAGATCATTTAATCCAAACTCCTCATTTTACAGATGAGAAAACAAACCAGGCTCAAAGGGGATTTCTCCTTTCCTCTCTCCCACCTCCTGCCACTCTTTTCTCTTTCTCACTCAACTTCACATGTACATTCTTCTGTCCAGTCCTCTGATTTCTTCTTATCTTATTCTTAGGGCCTATAGTCAGGATCAAGGACAAGTTAAGTGTTTTATATTAAATCTCCTGAATACTTTGGCCCATGGTGGTCTGTTCTATACTAATTTAGAAGCCTGTGTACATCATCTTTGTCTCTCACAGGTACGTTTCAGCCCAAACTTGGACTCTTATGGTTGGTTGGTTTCTGGAGGCCAGTTCAGGACTGGTGAGGGTACATTGTGTTCGTGGCCTTACCTCCCCTTGGGCCACCGGATGCAGCTTGAGAGCAGAGCCCCACTTCAACGCAATGTTCCAGCCACCCTCCCCACCTCAGGGGCCCAGCTTTCCCCCAACCAACTACCACCTGCTGCCCAACCCATAGGTTTGTTGAACATGGAGCCATGGGGATTCAGGATTCCTTGGTCCTGATGCTACTTAGTAGCTATATGACATTTAACAGCTCTGAGGCCAACAAAATGGAAACTTCCCCAAATTGCGAATCTACCCAAGTCTCACATCTTCAGAATGGTACAGTAGAATTTATAGTCAGAGGACCTCGGTTGGAATCCTGGTTCATCCAGTTATGGGCCTCAGTTTGCTCATCTATAAAATGAAGGAGTCGGATCAGACCATGTGTTCCTTCCAGCCCTAAATCTACAATCCTGTTAGGCTGTGAGGTACTGAATCCTCAGGACTCTACAGACTGATCCTGTTTCTCCATAATCATTGCCCCCCCCTGCTGGCAGGGGGTGTCCAGATGTAACTCTAGTCTCCTCAGCAAACGCCATAGAAGCAGCCCTATGCCAGGACATTGGGGTTGGGGGTCAAACTGCTCATATTGAGCCTGTTGTACTTGGAGGCAGAACTGAGTAAAGGTGCTGAGTGTTTTGGACACCATTTTGTGTGCTTGTGTTTTGGGAAGAAAGGAGTGGAGCAGCTACAGTAAGACTGCCAGGGGTCCTCCCCACAGCTGAACCTGCACCCAGAGCTGTGAGGAATGCAGTTCAAATATTTTATTGCACTGGAGCTTCTTTAGTGTCAAACCAATAGGACAAGCACATGGTTGGAAGACTCAGAAAGACCAAAACATTGCCACACATACTTTAGCTACATTGTATGGACTGTGGAATCCCCAGGGCTCAATTACAGAGGGTTACATAGAGATGAGGATACCCTATCCACCTTCAGAAATGCCAACATCCATGACCACAATTATACTCATAGCACAGAAACAGACAAATGACCCAAGGGGGCACCAAAAATATTAGAATTTCCTCAGGGGAGAAGGAGTAATAGAGATTCATCTGATCTGTTCTTTTCAACTATATGTTGGTTTCTTGGCTGGTTTTTCTTCTGCCTCCCTGCCACCATTTTGGTTGTGCCCAAAGAATTAAGAAAATGCAGGAGAAGAAAGTTTAAAGGTTCTTATGCCAAAGAATGGGAAGAAAATGTCACTACTTAATCTGGAGGCTAATATCTTGTGGAGACATCCATGGGGGCTTTTCTTTGCATGGCTTTTCTAACCAATCCTCTCTGAATACCCAAATTCCCAGCAAGCTAACCTATACCTTAATGTTCTTTCCAAAGGGAATTAGAACCCAGAGTCCCTCGAAATGGTCCCTTTTCTCTCCCTTTGCTGAAGGAAAGATAAAATTTTCATTATCAATAATCTACTGGCTTCGAAAGGCTTAAGAATTCTGATCAAATTATTGACCAATCATGACTTCAGAAAAATGATTTCATGTTTCCCGCCTCTTGGCAGATTCATGATAGATTAGAGCTGCATAGTGAAAAATACATTTTGGGGGCAGCTAGGTGGCACAGTGGATAAAGCACCAGCCCTGATTCAGGAGGACCTGAGTTCAAATCTGGCCTCAGACACTTGACACTTACTAGCTGTGTGACCTTGGGCAAGTCACTTAACCCTCATTGCCCCACCAAAAAAAGAAAAATACATTTTTACATATGGGCGACGTGTGAAATTTTCACCTGATGATTCTTATTTGTTACAAGGAAAGGCTTCCGTGGGATGGGAAGTTGTTAGTGATGTGGTGGAAAAAAAAAAGAAAGAAAACAGTAAGAAAAATATCTGCTGGCCCCCAGGTCATGCTTCTTTCTCAAGGAGTTTAATATCTGGCTCACCATTTTCCTCTACTCTCCATCTCCTATGCTAATACTAGGGGACCTAAACATACATGTTGGTACTCTATCCAACACCCTAACCAACCAAATCCTATTAACTCCTTCCCCTCAGCCACATGCAGGGATGGATGGTCACACCTTAGACCTCACCATGACCTACAAGTGTTTCATTTTGAGTGAAAATGAACATCCCTCCATAACCTTTCATTCCTTCTCTCCCTGTACACTTTACTTCTAACCCTAGTCAGTCTCATGACCTCCAATCCAATCTCCCTCCCTTACTACCTTCTCAGTCTATTATCCTTGTTTTGACTTCACTTCTCTCTCCTTTTTCAAATCTTAATCCTATAGTTAACTAGTTGAATTCCACATCGTCCTCTAGTTTTTAGTCCCTTGCTCCTTTTTTCCCAGCCCTGCTCATGTTTTGTTAAAACCCAATCCTGGATTACTTCTACCATTCACTGCTTCAGCTCATCTGCTGCTGAATAGAGCTAGAGAAATCGCACAATTGAGCTGCCTAGATCTACTACAAATTTACATAAACTCAACTGGGCCTTCATTGCAGTCGTGCTTTTGTGACTCTTTAATTGATTATCCCACTCCCTAGAACTTGTTTCCTTTTCTTCTCTCCTCAAACTTCCCATATTTTTCTCCTTATCTGCAACTCTGCTGAAGGCTTTAACTTATATTTTACTGAAAAAAAAGGGCAGTTTGCTGCAAGTTCTTCCCTTCATCTCAAAATTCCTTGTCATCCCTCATTCCCCACTCTCTTTTCCTTTAGTCTGATAATAAGCGGCTTTTCTCAATAATGCCAGCCCCTCTACATATACATGATTTCAGAATTCCTTCATTTTGTTCAGCAGACTGCCCCCTCAATCATTGTATAATCTTTTTTTTAAATGTATAAGGTATTTTATTTTTTCATTGTATAATCTTTAATCTCTCCTTCTCTACTGGTTTCTTCCTCTTGCCAAGGAATATATATGCCCATGTCTCACTTATCCTTAAAAAACCTTTACTAAACCCCTACTTTTGCCTCAAATTATCATATCATATATCTCTCTACCCTTTTCAGCCATATTCTATAACCACTGCTTCCACCTCCTCTCAAACCCTCGTGCAATCTGACTTTCAACTTATCACGACTACAACTGCTCTTTTCAAAGATACTAAAGCTGTCTAAAATGCCAGTTCTATGGCCTTTTTCAGTCCTCATCCCACACATATCTCCAGTATCTGACACTGTTACACTTCTCTTCCTAGATACCACCCTCTTTGGGTTTTTGACACTAGTTTGTCCTGGTTCTGCCTGACCACTTCTCAAACTCCTTCACTAATTCATCATACCCCGCCTCCCCACCAAGTCGTGGGTGTTTAATGGGAGCCTACCCATGGGAGAGAAGAAAACGATTTTTTGTTTTCTCCACTTCCTCATCTGAGCAGCTCTTAATTCTCGAGAGGCTGGGATGGAACTAGTCCTAGGAAACCTACTGGCTTGGCTGCAGTAAAGCAGCTGGGAAACTTGTTGCAGAAACCAGTCTACAGGTTACAGTTATCTCCCACACAAACCACTCCTCTCCAGTCTTCCTCCTGGCTTCCCAGATAGCTTTTCCCTTGAAGGGAGCTTTTTGTTCAGCTATGTCTGACTTTGTGGCCCCATTTGTGGTTTTCTTGGCAAAGATAACTGGAGTGGTTTGTGATTTCCTTCTCCAGCTCATTTTACAGATGAAGAATTGAGGCAACCAGGGTTAAGTGACACAGCTAGAAAGCATCTGAGGCCAGATATGAACTCAGGAAGATGTCTTCCTGGATTCAGGCCTGGTACTCGACTGCATCACCTAGCTGCCCTAGGAGAGCTTTACCTGAAGTAAGAAAAGGGGAATTAGGGGGAAGCTAGGTGGTGCAGTGGATAAAGCACCAGTCTTGGATTCAGGAGGACCCAAATTCAAATCCAGCCTCAGACACTTGACACTAGCTGTGTGACCCTGGGCAAATCACTTCTTAACCCTCATTGCACACCCCCCCTCCAAAAAAAAAAGAGGGATTGAATAGCTTCGTAGGACAAGAGGGTTCTTTCTTCCTTCCACCATCGTAGTTCATCTTCCCTTTGGAAAGTTGCTACCTCGAAGAAATCCAAGAGACTGCACTTGCCTCCCTGAGCGGGAGGAATAAGAGCTTAGTTTTTAGGTGGTCGGCACAGTCCTTCAAGGTCCATGAAAAGTAATTTGGACAGGTCTGCCGGATTCAAACTTGACTAGCTGGTGTGACCTATGGCAGGTCTGTTGCCCCTCTCTGGACCTAGGTTTCTTCTGCAAAATGAGGCTAAGGTTAACACCCCTAGTGATTTAGGACACGTTCATTCCCCACCGTGGCCTCATTTAGGTCTGAATTCGACCAGATGGCCTCTGACCTGATCCATTTCTGGGAGAGCCAAAACTGTCCTCCCCAGGCGATGCCCATCACGAAGGATACTTACGGGGCAGGTGCCCTCGACCCATCCCACTCCTCTAGAGGAGCAAAACACCGGGGGCTCCAGGGCGGAGCTTTCCCCCAAACGGATGGGGCGGGCCTTGCATCGGAAGTTGTGCGGGTGAGCAGGAAGCAGACTCCCGGAGAGCGGCTTTAACCGAGGTGAGTCTTTTGGTGCTGCGTTCCTCCGTTTCTCGGTGACGCGCCACGCGTACCCATGCGCATGACGTCCATCCCCATTGACCGCGAGGACGGTGAGTGTCAGTTTCCCTCCAGCCTCGATTCCTTTTCCCCTTATTTCCTCTGGAGGCTTTCTGTCCCGATAAAAGCTCTCGAGGCAGGCAGCCCAGCAGCGGGCTGCTCGGGGACCGAATCCCGCCTCTGCCTCGCTGTGTGACTTTAGGCAAATCGTTCAACCTCACTGGATCTCAGTTTCCCCATCTGTAAAGTGGAAGGGTTCGATTCCGTGAAATTTGTGGTTCCATCAGCCCCAAAGTCCAGTCCCATTTTAAGGGCCCTCCTAGCTCTAAGAGTTAAGGGGCTTATTCCCTCCCGCAGGAATCTGGAGAGAAGGTGTCAGTTTCAAGTCTGGTCCCATCACTAAATGGGCAGGCAGGCCCCTCACTTTCTCGTCTTCCAAAGCCTAGAAGGCACACATTATGCATGTTTACTGATTGACCCCTTCCCGAGTGATCACATCCCCCAGGCCCCAGCAGACCCTGGGAGGCACAGCTGTTTTCCCTGCCCTCAGGCTCCCAGGAGGACCCTCCTCTAGCGCATGTGAGGATTCCAGAAGAGGAGGATTTCGTGGTGGGGGCTCAGGAGCCTGTGGTCACAAAGGAGGAGGGTGTGGAGGTGATGACACAGAAAGCATCTTGCTTCCATAAAAAGAATACTGGATTTGGAGTCAGGACCCAAGCTCAAATTCCAGCTCTCCAGCTTGCTGGCTGGGCAAGTCACTCTCTGGGCCTTTACTTTCTCATCCATAAAATGAAAGGGAGGGGCAGCTAGGTGTAGAAGTGGATAGAACACTGGCCCTGAAGTCAGGAGGACCTGAGTTCAAATCCGACCTCAGACACTTAACACTTACTAGCTATGTGACCCTGAGCAAGTCACTTAACCTCAATTGCCTCACAAAAAAAGAAAATGAAAGGGAGACCCATTTCAATGCTAAAGCTATGTTCCCATAACCCACTGTCCCCACAGGAGGCATGATTCTCTGGCGGGCATACCAGAAAGTACTGGCCACTCACCCATGGAAGGTACAGATTATCACAGCTGGTGAGTATTTCCCTGCTACTGGAAGGGACTACAGTAGGCTGTGTCCTTGGGGAGGAAACTGTACCTCCCTCAGATCCTATTTACCAACCAGCATAGGAGCAAGCATCAACAGGATAGGTTCTCCTTACTCCTACCCACCAGGAGGAGGTGCTTCTACAAGTAGAATAAAACCAAGATGCTTGAGTTCCCTTTATGCTTCATTCTCACCATAACCCCATCTTGGTGCCAAGGCTGTCCTTAATGGATTGAAGGGCAGTAGTACCTGTTAGTCCCCAGTCCCTGCTCCTTCCTTCCTCTGGGAATAGATTCTCTTTCCCTTTATACTTTTCTTATCAAGATTCAGGCTGGGGTGTCCTCAAGGGAGGTGAGGGTACAAAGAAAAGCCATTCATGAGATGTGATTTGAAGAGGACTGAAACATCAGCCCACTCAAGAAAACCTCCCACTCAGACCTGCTGTGGGGGCCTGAGATTTCCTGTAGAGTCAGACATTTGTGTGAAGAGACAAATATATGACCTGGAAAAGGGCAATATAGTAAGTAACCCATTAGAGTCTAATACCTTCCTTTAATGGATGAGCAATCCTTGGAGATAGGGCATAGAGTTCTGAAAGGACCACGTACAAGTAAGTTTTGTTGGTTGAAGGGACCTTGACCAGAGTTCCAGACCACAGGAGGGTGCCTTGGGGTAGGGTTCTGGGCAATCCAAGACAGCATAAAGACAATGAGCCTAGATAGGGTCAGAGTATTGTTGAAAGAGGGGAGTAGGAGTCAGTGCTCAAGACTTTTTTCCTATTTACTACCACACCAACCCCCGAGTCTAAAATAAGTGGCTCTGAGTAGCTCAGTTCCTTCCATCTTCCCCGCCCCCCCACCCCCACCAGACTCCCCTGGGTCCTTACCTAGCCCACTGTGTCTGACCACCCCACGTCCTGTCCTCAGTGTGCCCGCCAAGGCAGTGACTCACCTGGGCTGCGTGTGTGGTGACTCATGCTGCACTGTGTGGCCATGATGGGAACTGACACGCTGGGCTCTGTGCCCAGCCAGCTTCTACATTTGTCCAGAGTTGGCAGCTGCCCGGAGGAAGGTCCCAGGGTGGACTTGGGGAGAAAAGAGGGATGACCCCTTTGCCTTTTCTTCTCACTCCCTGGGCGTGAGCCTAGAAAGTCTCTTCCGACCGTGGATGAGAAGCTTGAGATTTGTTTTGGGAAGAAAGTTTGAGAATCCCACCATGATGAAAGTGTAGTAGAGTGAGTAGACCGTCCTTGGGGGCTCCCAGTTCCTGGATATCTGACCAGGGTAGGATTGAGGACCAAAGCTCTCTCCAAGTCATGTTCTTGGCAGAAGCCAGTTGAGTTCCAGGACCTGTCTTGAGGGTTTTGTTCTGGGTCAGGGTACAAACCAGACCAAAGTTATACCTAGACTCACTAGATCCCTTCAGAAAGTCCTTCTGGCTTCCATAGGCTAACCCCACATTTTGGGAATAGTGTTCAAAGTGGACCAAACTACAGACACAAGAGAAGAGGGCTCAGCCTTCTGTGCCTTTTTCTGGACATTAATGACCTAGAACCCATTTATGTTATTATTATTAATAATAATAAAAGGTGACATTTGCATGATGCTTGTGTGGTTTGCAGAACATTTTACGCATATTCTCTCATTTGATCCTCTCAAGAAAACTGTGAGGTAGTTATTCTTGGCATTATTAGCCTTATTTTGTAAATGAGAAAACCACAGCTGAGAGATTTAGTGACTTGATCCAAGTTAAACGGTTATGAAATGTCAGAAGTAGGATTTGAATTCAGGTTTCTTCTAACTCCATCCCTATTGTTCTCATCATACCACATTCTTCCTGACCCACTGTGCTGTCACATAGAACTCCACCCCTGGCTAGTGTCTGGTCCAGTTCCACAAGCTCTTTTTATAGCACTGGGCTTGACTTTTGCCATGGCTGAGGATAGTTTTGTTCTGATCAGGCCCCAGGGGGGTTTGAGTCTGGACCAGGAGAGCCTGGGGGGGGTGGGGGGAAGTGTCTGCTTCTAGATCAGCTGTTATTATATCATCCCTAACCTTGTAGATCCTGTAGAAACTGAGTCAGCCTTGTCCTTTCCTTTTGCAGAGGCTGTGTCAGACACTGGTCCCAGGCATTCTGGGACTGCTATAGATAAGTGTTAAATTCCCCTGGGGACACTGGAACTAACTCACTTTCTCCAGGGAGGGAAGCAAATGTTGTGGGAAGAGACTCCAAAGAACCTTGTTCTAATCTCAGGTCTTTCATTTACTGGCTAGGTAAAAGCCTCCACTTCTCTGAATGCCCCTTTCTTCATGTGTAAAACGAGAGGCCCAGCTGTTCTAACATTCCTTCCACTTTTACATTCTGTGATTCTTTGGTCTAGGCTGTGTGATAGTAGGAAGAGTATAGAATTCAGACTCAGAGAGCACCTGGACTCCTAGCATGTCCAATCTCAGAGTTGGAAGGGGCCCCAGAGTTTACTTACTCCAATACCTGAACACTCATCTCCTCCACAGTATGGCTAACAAGTCAGCCCCCAGTTCAGATCCCAGGCATTGCTACTTATTGCCTGTGTGCCCTTGGGCAAGGCGCTTCTGTAAACGAAGGGGGCTGTAAAACTTTAAGGGCTGGGGCAGCTAGATGGCGCAGTGGATAGAGCACCGGCCCTGGAGTCAGGAGTACCTGAGTTCAAATCCGGCCTCAGACACTTAACACTTACTAGCTGTGTGACCCTGGGCAAGTCACTTAACCCCAATTGCCTCACTAAAACAAACAAACAAACAAACAAACAAACAAACAAAAAAAAACTTTAAGGGCCCTTTCATGTCTGTGCTAGGATTCTAGGAACCCTTCCAACTCCCCCCTCCCACCCCCCCACCCCCGCCCTCCCCCAGGACTGATCCAGACCCAAATCCCAGGATTCAGCTTCTGCTGGTCTAGACTTAGACACCATAAACTGCAAAGCTCTATGTTTTCCACTGCCTCAGAACGCCTTCTTTTCTGTTCAGAAGGGCAACAGGTGGCTGGGGCAGGAGGCTGTAGCCCCCAGGGCTCTAAGGGGGGACTTCTTCCTGGAGGCCGGAAGCTAAGCCCCATCTTGTTCCTTTCTTCCCCTCCCCAGTCACTGCTGTCTTATGGTTCCAGCTCATCCTGGGCTTCTTGCCAGACCAAGCCCCCACCTTGACACTGTTTAATCTTCTGAGAGGCCCCTGGGGAGGAGAGGGGGGAGCTGGGTGAGTTGGCAGCACCGGAGGCTCTGTCCCACTGAGGGCTCCTGCTTTTCAAGGACACATTTCCTATTATCAGTCCTTTGAGGAGCTGTCTCCAGCTTCCTTTCTTTTTCTCATTTACCTCTCTTTATGCTCCCCTCCCAACCCAGTATTAACATTTCACTTTTCTGCCTCCAGACTCCCTTTTGACTCCTGGTTTGTGGTCGATGTTGGGGGGGGCAAGGAGGGCCCTCACCCTTTCCAGGATCTCTTGGCTCACTTCGGGGGTGAGGGGGTGGGGGCGACAGACTTGGGACTGCTTGCTGCAGGGGGTCTTGGATGCACCAGTGCCCTAGGACTGGTTCTCCTTTTTCCTCTCTCTCTTCTTCCCCACTCCCATACTGGCTCTGCTGTGGAGTGACAGCATCCAAACCTGGCCCCAGCCCAGAAAGATGACGTCATTGCCTGCACCAGCTATCTGCCCAGTGGGCTTGGTGCCCAGCGGTGCTTAGGGGCTTCACAGCCTAGCTGCCCTGTTGCTTTATGAAGAGTCATCAAGTTGGATGCTCAGATGGATGGTGCCACCCTCCTCCTCTCCACTCCCTAGACCTCTAGAAAGAGCATCAGGCTGGGTTAGGCTGGCTAGAATGGTCCCAGCACTGCACCCAAACACATACATCCTGAAGGACCTCCAGGAGGAGGGGGCAGTTTAGGAGTTTGGGTCTGTTCAGTTCAAGTCAGCTTACATTTGTAAAATAGTTCTGCCTTCAAGGAGCTTGCTGGGGTCAGAGAACATGTGCCCAGGTCAGTGCATACATATTAGAATAGGGACCAGAACCTGTGTTGTCATTGCAGCATGGAACAGCATTGGAGAAGATCAGCACTTTCTCCTATAACCTATGGGTTCAGGGAATTGCTGAGAACAGAAAGGTTGAGTGATTTGTCACCCAGGCAGTCTCTGTGACAAATGGAACTCAATCACAGGTTCAAGGCCAGTTCTCTGTTCACTACAACATGCTGCCTCTAATTACACATGCAAAGTATATGCAAAAGAAATACGAAGTCATTTCTAGGAGAGTACTAACAACTGAGGGGGATTAGAATAGGCCCCCTCTAGGAAGTGGCACGTGATCTGTGCCTTGAAGGAACCTGGGGTGGAGGACAAGAAGGCATGGGGACAACCTGTATAAAGACGTGGGGGTCAGGGAGGGATATTGTAAACAGGGAAGAATCTATTGGCCATTTGGGCTTGAAACAGTGGGAAATGGAGAATGATATGAGATAGCTTTGGAAAGACATGTTGGAGCCAGGTTACAGAGTACTTTAAATGTCACACTGAGTTTGTATTTTATTTTGAAGGTGATAGGGAGCCACTACAGGGAATGGTGGGGTTAGATCTGTATTTCAGGAATATCAATTTGACAGTTATATAGAGTTTTGGGAGGGGAGCTGATGGGGGACTGGGCCAAACCTTGGAGCCATGGCATATGGGTTCCTGAGTTTCCCCTTCCTCCCAGCCCAAAGCGATGCTCAGGCCCCTACACCAGGTCCCTAAGGACAGCTGGGCTGAGATAAAGTCCTTGCTTACCTCATCCTCTGTACATTCCTGCCCTTCAGTTGCCACCAAACCAATTCAAATTGGGAACCAGTGGTTCAGAAGCCTATTCCACACTTCCACATGAAAAGGAAGCCCTGGGCCCACTTCAGTCTGGAGCAGAACAAATTTATCAGGCCAGAGAAGATGATTTATCTAGACTTTATATCTCCCCATCACCAGTGCCTCACAGGTTCTCTATAGTTGATATTCAGTAAATATTTGTTAAGTTGTCTTTGGTAAAAACTGTCCTGGGTGGGCAGGCTTCCTGGACAAAACACCATCTCCCACCTTGGCATCTTGTAGGCCCATTATTTACCAAGAAAATGAGGCTGAAGGGCAGGGTAGGGGCCTGAATTCTGAATTAATGTTTCTCTCCAAACCTGATGCCCTTTCCACATGACCTGGCGGTGTGCACAGGCTTCCTGGTGCTGTATACATACTAAGCACAGTGAGTGACAAGTGCTGAAGACCAGAAACCAAGAGACTTGAGTTCTGGCCCCAACTCTCCCCTTAACGTGCTGTGTGACCTTTTGGGTAAATCACTCTGTTGCCTCAGTTTCCTTACCTGCCCCCCCCAAAGAGATCTGTCTATATCTCATAGGGTCAAGTGAGATGGAGGTAAAATTTTTAATTTTATTTTTGTTTTTTAGTGAGGCAATTGGGGTTAAGTGACTTGCCCAGGGTCACACAGCTAGTAAGTGTTAAGTGTCTGAGGCCGGATTTGAACTCAGGTACTCCTGACTCCAGGGCCGGTGCTTTATCCACTGTGCCACCTAGCTGCCCCAAGGTAAAAATTTTTGAAAAGGACGAGTCCTATATCGCAAGGTGGTATTATTCTAGGTCAAAGTCTCTGGTGTTTAGGTGGGCCTGCAGGAGCTCAGCAGAATCACTCAGACACCACTGCAGGTGACAGACGATGGGGGTGATGTTGCTGCCTGCCAGCCCTCCTAGGTTCTGGGAAATTGAGCTCTGCCAGAGCCTCTTGGAGCCTTTTACTTGCCCTCAATGGTCTCTCATTTGAAGGCAGCACATGGCCCTGCCTCCTCGTCTTCCCTCCCCAGTCACTTGCCTCTTAATAGGTTCTACTTTCTCTCTTGTTCCTTTTTTTATTTTATTTTATTTTAATTTTTTTGTTCCTTTTTTAAAAGATTACTTTTTCAATGAACAGGTTTTTCCTTTGATCCCATTTCCCCTCCTCATTAAAAGAAAAAAAAAACAAAACACCAACACTCGTAACAAATATGTATAGCTAAAACCAAATTCCTGCATTGGCTACATCCCCCCCCCCCAAAAAAAAAAAGTCTTCTTTTGCATCCTGAGCCCATCACCTCTCTGTCAGCTGGGTGATGAGTACTCTTCTTTCTTTCCTGTATATTCATAGCTATGGTCACTCCCTCTGAGTGGATTCGGGAAGAAAAAGGCACATGATAGAATGGAAGGTTGAGGACCAGTGCAGCAGAGATCAACAAGCTTCTAGGGCCCATGCTCTGCCTGTACCGTCAACCACTGGACTAATTAGACTCTTCTGCTTCCATTCTTGGGTCTGATAGAGACCCAGTTTGTGTGTATGCGTGGGGGCATTGTTGGGGGGCAGGGAATAGAGCTCCTCTAAGGAAAACTGGTCATTTAATTCACTTTCCTCTTGCTATGGGGAGAATAACTCCACCCTCTTGGAACTTATATGAATGAGGCAGTGGCCAGGCTGCCTGCGATGGGCTCCCCTGGAAGAGGGCCTGGGGCTGCTTCATGGGTAAGAGTGCCAACAGGGCTGACTAACCTCTTCTAGCTCCTAGCCTCACCCAATTGGCTGTTGGCTACCGCCTGTTCATTTCTCAGGGCACGACGTGGGAGTTGGGAAAAGAGCTGAGCACACGGGGTGTGTGAGCCAGAAGGGTGATCGTGCAGCCAGCATGGACGTCAGAGCCAGCCAGGATACACATTGGGGTGGACGGATGTGTTTGCCCAGTTCTAATTGAGGGCACAGGGACACTGTTGAGGGGATCCAGGCGGGTGCTTTCATTACTCAGCAAGACACAAAAGAAACCTGGAGATTATGCTGGTCATTTTACACAGAGGCCTCTGTATATGTTTGTGTACTCAAATGCGTGCGCGTGCACACACACTAGAGCCCATCACGGCCCACACACTCATTGGGCATTCAGTCAATATTAATGATGTCTGTCTCCGGACCTGTGTGAGGGTATCTATGACTGCATGGGGCTGTGCATCAGGGGGCTCCACAGGGACCCTTTTAGCTCTGGCTTTTGTTGCTACTTCTGGATTCTCCCTTCAAGGCCTCTGAGGAAACATGTTTCTTTCCAAACCCAGCTGCGGCTGTGAAGTGAGGAGACAGACATTGGTTGTTTGTGGCTGTCTGCAAGCCAGAGGGAGACAAGGTCTGTTCTTTCTAGCTCTCTCACCAACTCAGCTGCCCTTTTTGTAGCACCAGAGTGTTTCTGGAAATGACCGGTTCATTCTGTTCCCCACAGATCCTAGGTCACAGATCTAGCACTGATTGGATCTTAAAGTCCTTCGTATTTAACCTCCTCGTTTTTAAAGCTAAGAAAATTGTGGTATGGAGGAATTGAGTGACTTTCCAGAGGTCATTCAGGTAGCAAATGTCAGAGGTGAGATTTGAAGCAGGTCCATTTATTCCAGAGCCAGCGTTCTTTGCATTGTGCCATGGTAACTGGAAAGGAAGGATTTTGCTTAGAGCCGGGAATCAGACTCAGAATCCCTGGTCCTAGTCATGCCCTATCTATAGCCTCATGTCCTAGCTGCATTTGAGCTTCTCTCTCATATCTGCAGCTGATTGGTCCCTTGCTTACTCTCAGGATCACCTCAGAGTTCTTGAAACAGAAAGGATTTCCTGCTCTGTTTGGAGGATCTTGATGGGAGCTGCTTACAGTCTCCTCATCTTAAGGATTAATTGGCAAAGACATAGCTAACTTTGTGACAATCCTTGGAGGTAGGGAAAGCTGCCAGGAACTGAGACAGACCCTCAGTCTGGAGAAGTTTTTTAAAAATAGGATACCTCCCTGCCCAGACCTGTGGATGAAGGAGGTGAAGGCAGTGATTGACAGAACCTTATGTTTTTGTTTTGGCTTTTTTTGTGAGGCAATTGGGGTCAAGTGACTTTCCCAGGGTTACACAGCTAGTAAGTGTCAATCGTCTGAGGCCAGATCTGAACTCAGGCACTCCCGACTCCAGGGCCAGTGCTCCATCCACTGCGCCATCTAGCTGCCCCGAGGCTTATGCTTAATAGGTTTTACCCCATCTTTTAGAAAACTTTGCCATCCCTTAGATTCCTGATGAGGCAACCTGACAATATTTTCTACCCTCAGGGTCCCTGATGGGCATAGGTGACATCATCTCTCAGCAGCTGATAGAGAAACGGGGTTTAGAGAAGCACCACGTCCGCAGGACCCTGACCATGGCTTTTTTAGGCTGTGGCTTTGTGGTGAGTCACACTTGTAGCTGGCTGGATGGTGATTTGGATGGTGGGCCCAGCTCTCCATCTTCCCTTGGACTCTTCAGGCTCTTGATCCCCATCTCTTTATACCTATAATCCCCAGTCTCCCTCTCCTTGTTCTCAGCTGTTTCCCCTTTGATGTGATTTTGTACCTTTTGAAGAACACAATATTACTAATGACTAGCTAAAGTTTCCTCTTTTTTGCTTCTCCTTCTGGCCTGAGTTTGCCTTCAGGGCCCTGTGATAGGTGGTTGGTACAGAGTTTTGGACCGACTCATCCCTGGCAACACCAAGATGGATGCACTGAAGAAAATGGCAGTGGATCAGGTGAGCAGAGGGGAAGTAAGGATGGGAAGAACAACAGTGGATCGGGGGCAGCTAGGTGGCACAGTGGATAAAGCACCAGCCCTGGCTGAGTTCAAATCCCGCCTCAGACACTTGACACTAGCTGAGTGACCCTGGGCAAGTCACTTAACCCTCATTGCCCCGCAAAACAAAACAAAACAGTGGATCCGAAGGGGTTGTGATTATATGAAGAAAGAATATATTTCTTGACAGATAAGCATTAGGACCCTAACATATCTTCTTCCTACTCTCTTTTTTCTCTTAGGGGGCCTTTGCCCCATGTTTTTTGGGGTGTTTGCTTCCATTGATTGGTACACTTGATGGACTGTCAGTCAAGGACAACTGGGCCAGATTGCAACGGGTGAGCATGGAGGCCAAACTGGATTGAGTCTGAGGATTATGCTGGGCCTATGGATGGATCTATGGGCTCCCCAGTGGAATATAGTATAATTCAAGCAAATAGGAATGTTGCAAGTTCAGAGCCTTAACAGGTAGTTTTAAGCCAGTGATAGGGAAAAAGGCAGTTGTTGCATAAGACAGAGGGCGTGCTCCTTGAAAAGCAGTCAATTATTAAGTGCCTTCAGTGTGTAGAGAACTATGGTTGGTCCTGGGGGAGAGTCACAGGTAATTAAGACTGGTCCCTGCTCTCATGAAGTTCATGGAAGAGAGTGGAAAAGGGTATGGTACAAGAGGAGGGAGTGTAGTACTTAACCTTTTCCTTACTTGTTTCTTCAGGATTACCCTGATGCCCTCATCACCAACTACTATGTAAGAGACAAACCAGTCATTCTCCTTAAAGCTGTGGAAAATCTGTGTGCTTTGGGCCTTCCCTGGATTGGATCTTGGTTGGGGATGACTTGGGACCTGAGCAGGTTACCTCTTGGATTAGATTCACATGTCCAGGGGTTAGGATGGATCTGGTGAAGGCTCCTTGAATGGGGGCCGGAAAATACTGTTCCCAGATAAGACCATGGTATAACTTCTTCCTTATGGTTTTGTTTGTTTGTTTGTTTTTGCAGATCTGGCCTCCTGTGCAGTTGGCCAACTTCTACCTTATTCCCCTTGCCTACAGGTAGGGAAAAAAACGATCTCTACTCTCTCAGGATGTTTTAGGTGCAAAAATACAAGTCTGAAAGCTACTTGATGTTCATTCCATCCTTAAACCCTTCAACCCTCCAAACCAAAATCTTTTTTTTTTTTTTTTTGGTGGGGCAATGGGGGTTAAGTGACTTGCCCAGGGTCACACAGCTAGTAAGTGTCAAGTGTCTGAGGCTGGATTTGAACTCAGGTACTCCTGAATCCAGGGCCAGCGCTTTATCCACTGCGCCATCTAGCTGCCCCCAAAATCTTCTGCCCACCAACCAGGACTCTTCATATTCCTCTGTGCTTTAGTCAGAACCTTTCACCCCTCACAGAATCCTCTTTAGTCTGTCATCTGAACCTCATACAGAATTCCAAAAAGGATTCCACTTCAACAGCCCCTTTTCCCATCTCATCTGAATCCTTTCCTTCTGATGCTGTTGCTGGAGGGGTAGAGTCCAAGTTGCTGCAGCCCAAGTTAGGAAGACAGGTAGGTCAGGAGGCCAGGTAGGATACGTCAGTTCAGTCAAAGAGAAGACATTTTACTATCCTTCAGGAAAACTGATGGATATTATACTGTTTGGTTGTGAAGCTTCAGGAAGGTTATAAAGCAACCAGAGAAAGGCAAATAAAATAATTTGGGGACCAGGGGGCTAGGGAGGTGATTTTATAATTGGGTCTTGGATCTGGAAAGGGATAAACTAAGAGGAGACAAACTAAATGCATAAAAACTATATGCATTGGTGAAGATGGACTTTCCCAAATCCTGAAATGTTGGGGTGAGGGGAAACCCTTTGAAATGCCAGTATGGCAAACATATAACTAATAACAGGAAATACCACATCATGAAGCAGGTAATAAACTTAAGGAACTTACTACTCCAAGAGTTGTTACAGGCAGGAAATAGAAACATCCAGAAAGCATTTGGATACGTGTCTGAATGACAGCCACAAATGCTTCCTGAGAGAAGCTGAGCTATTCTCTACCTTTAAACATAATTGTGGGGAGGATAACCATTATCCCCCTCCTCCATCCAGCCCTTGGGGCCTCTGCTGGCTCCAGATATTGACTTGGGTAAATCATGCTTCTGACCCAGTACAGTGATTTCTATTTTAAGGGGGCAAGGAGTAGAGGAGGACTTGGGTGGTAAGATGAGATTCTAAATCCTGCCAGTTTCCTGTGGAATAAAATTTACCTCTTCTGCTTTTTTCTCTTCCTCTTCTACAGCTTTCTTTCCCCCTATTGATCTTTACCTTTGTCTTCCTCATCTCTGTACCCACCACCTTCCTCCTGTTTTCAATCACGATTTTCCTCTTCCTCAGGTTGGCTTTTGTCCAGTGTGTTGCTGTTACCTGGAACACCTACCTATCCTGGAAGTCACATCGGTCCTGAGTACTCTTCTCCTCATGCCCCCGAACCTAGGAGCTATACCTCTTGACCCTGGGATGGGTTCAGATGTCTTCAGAGCAGTCCCATACAGTTTTCAGGATGCCAAGCCATTGGACAGAAAGCCCTTCTGGGATGGAACACTGAGACGAATCAGTCTTCCCTATAAAATGTAAATAAGGACAACCTTGCAGGTAGTTTTAGAAAATGAAAACTGGTGTATCTTGCTTTTTTTGCTGCCACTATGTACAGTCTTTTTCAAATTCCCTGCTCAACTCTTCCTAACCCATCCCCCTTGGAATTTGGCTAGACCCTTAATTCACCCTAGACCTTCACAGACACCTTTACCTCAAATAAATGGTAGTGATAATTAATGTGGTTTGTGGCTCTAGACACACGATGCCGTTCCAACAGAAACTTAAAGACCTGTGATGCTGTTCGGTATTCCACTTCAATCTTTCCTCCTCCCTGACCCAGGGAAGAATTCAGTCAGGCTGAAGCCAGAGCTCTGCACCTATCTCTATCTTTCCCCCTTCTTTCCTGGCTTAAGAATAAAAGAATCAGATAGACCACTGGGTAATTAACTCTTTGCATAACTATCAATTGCCCAGGGTAAGGGAGTGAACAGAATGTGCCCTTTTCAGTCTGGGAATTTCCTGGGGACCAGAGACTGTTTGCTTTTAAATCCTCAATCAAAAGACCCTGGACTTTTAAATTTCAGGATCTAGAGAGATGTACAAATGGTAGGGAACCTTTAGGAAAAGAGAATTAGTTCTTTAGATTAATTTGGTCCCTATTGCCCATGAGAACAGCCTTTGGACCCAGTCTCTGGCTGCAGACCTGGGAGCGAGGCTATCAGGGTTGTGTGCCAACTGTAGAGTTCCCCTTCCCTCCTCTCAATCTAGAATTCGGATTCCTCTTCTGCTGAAACGGATTGGAAGAGAGCTAGCTATAGTCAGAACCACGGACAGCTCCACAATTTTGCTGTTGGTCTTGCTTAGGCTTTCCCTTCTCAGCAAGGAAAAATTTCCCCTAGAAGTTGAGGTTTCCCCCAGGGAAGGAAAGGGAAAATGCTGTAGAGTGAATTGAAAACGGTGCGAGGTCCTCCTGGGTCCTTCGGTTCAAGCCTGGATTGCCTACGTCCAGGTCCATCTGGAACTGATGTTATCCATAACGACTCTAAGTACCATCCTCGGCGCTTGCCCCTAGGGGTAGCAGGCGGTATTCCATTCTGGGGGTCTTGTCCCTGGGGGGAGTCCAGCTCCTCACCCTGCCGGTCTTAGAGCTGCGGTCCTGTCAGTTCATCTACAATCAGTGCATGTCCTTCGCTGACGTCAATCGGAGCTGCCCCGTCCCTATATAAATCTGGCAGCAGCCCCGGGACACTCCCCGCGTTCCCCAGGCACTGGCAACCGGCCCCGTGCTCCCAGATTCCGGTTCGGTTGGGACAGTGACCGAAGCTCTGCTACCCCCCCCGCGGCAACACCCTCGGAGAAACCCGTGAGTGGCTCGTTCTGAGCGCACCCGCGCCCCTAGCTCAGCGCCCTCCCAGACCAGTCCTTTCTTTCTTGCTCCCCCAGCTGTTTTGCTGGGTAGCCTAGTTCTCCTTCCACTGAGTCCCACCAGCACAGGCCCGGGCGGGCTGGGAGGTGGGATGGCTCCACCGCGGGAGAGTCCCAGACCACCTATAGCCAACCGAAGAAAAAACGGTGGCTGGGGTGTGCGCCTGGCTTCAGCTGCTGTCGGGGCACGTGGTGGACTTGGTCGGGCAGGGCACGTGGTGTCCGAGGTTGGAGTGGGAGGGAATGTATTGGGGTAGAAGTGGCCGAAGGCCTGGGGCAGCCTTGGAACCGCTGCCTCGTCCTCCCCCCGACCCCCCCCCCAGTCCATCTTCCACGCATCCTACCCCTTGTATGTGTGCCTCCCAGGGACCCGCAGCGGCGACACCAACACCATGAGGCGGCCAGGACGTACGGCTCTGTTGGCGGCACTGCTGCTTCTCTTAGTCCAGCTGCGCCCGGGAAGTGGCGGCCCGGGGACTCTGGAGGCGGTGTCCCCCAGCGACAAGGGTCTAGACCGGAGTTTGCGGTGGAGTCCCAGGAACCAGGCCGGGGGAGCCCGTGCCCTCCTCCTACTCCTGACCGAACGTTTCCCACGTTTGGCCGCTGGGACGGGCACCCTGTCTGCGCCCCTGGGCTATCGGCCCAAGCCCAAACGGGACGAACCTTCTCTCTCGATCGACCTGACCTTCCACCTGCTGCGGACCCTGCTGGAGCTGGCACGGACGCAGAGCCAGAGGGAGCGCGCTGAGCAGAACCGGCTCATCTTCGACTCGGTGGGCAAGTGAGCCCGGGCTAGCCAGCTCCGTTCCGCCGTCTGGGACTCAAGAGGCGGCTTCGGGGGCCAGTACTGGAAGCCCCCGGAACTGTACGGGGCGCGGCCAGGTTCGGCTTCCTACTGCGGACCGTGTTTCTGTTTTCTAATAAAAGCGATGAAGAGTCGGTGTCTCCCGCTTTAGTGCGGGGGCGGGGGGCAGGGGCAGGGGCGGAGGGGGAGACCGCGTTGAGACCCTAGGCCGGGATACTCTGCAGAGCCAGACCCAATCCCTTTCTGTGGAACCCCACCCGACTAGCCTAGAGTGAGGGGAAGAGGATCCTTCTCCGGACTCTCAGAAGACAGTTACAAATCTACTTTCCCCTCCCCAGATCTCCCTGAAAGCTGAACACTCAGGGATTTCGGGGCTGCCGTTCGATCTACAAACCCCTCTGCTTCCCTCCTAGTGCTCCCCAAGCCAAATCTGAGTAGCTATTGACCCGCCGCCCCCTACCCTTGTCTCCGGCTAGGGTTTGACCTCGGTAAGAGCTTTCTTCTTCCCTGGGTGAAGGACCCCAATTTAATCAGGGACAGTGAGGGGGCGGGACTGCAGTTAACCGCTGGGAATGGGGAGAGCAAAAGAGAGAGACAGAGACAGAGAGACGGAGACAGGGAGAGAGAGCGAGACAGAGATACAGAAAGAGACAGAGACAGAGAGGCACAGAGAGAGAGAGAGACAGACAGACAGACACACACACAGATTGATTGATTGATTGATTGATTGATTGATTGATTGGGGGCCTGGACATGGGGCCACGGGGCTATGAGGCTACGGGGACAGAAGGAGAAAATTCAGAACACAGAAGGCAATCACATCCTTTATTGAGCCTCAGGGCAGCGGAGACTCGTTCTCTCCCAGTGTCTTCTGAGTTATTCTTATATGCCTGCAGGGATCTTGGGGATTTTCTTAAGGCAGAGTCAGTGCAGACCTGTTCCAAGGAAAAGACTCAGTGGGTGGACACATTACAGAGGTGCTGAGAGGACCCCAGAGGGTGCATGCAGCCCCACTTAGACCAGAAGCTATTGAGCCTCCCTCTGGTTCAGTCCTTGAACAGCACTTCCTACAACCAACCTTTTGGAAAAGGCAGGAAGAGGGAAAGGATAGGGCAGACATTACTCTTCAGAAACTCTGGGCTCTGGAGGGAATATAGGAGCCCAAGAGAGGCACTTGAGTACCTGGGTAATACCTTAGCTGCTCTGGGTCCCTTAACTCTGTGGCTGCTGGGAATCAGGTGAGAGGAGCCAATCCACCTTCTGCTCTAGCCCTAACCCCCTACTTATTTTCACTGGATCAGTCTTTTGAAAGGCGTCTCTACAGCTTGCTAGGGCTCACTTACCCTCTGAAGCTTCCAGTCTCTCTTCCTCAGCTCCAGCACTCCCATCCTCTCCTTCCAGCACCAATTCCTCTTCTTCTTCTTCCCCAGAACCCCCTGGGTCAAATATAAAAATCTGATTACATAGGTTTGGACCCCATTGTCCTGAACCCTGAGCTCCTTCATGTCCCTTCATTAGCCAACTGCGCAATATGATGCAGGAGGTGCAGGACCATCTCTGGCTATAGTCAGAGAACCTGGGTTCAAATACTATTTCTGAAGCTTACTTCTTGGGCAACCTTGGGCAATTCACTTCACCTTGCTGGGACTCAGTTTCCTTTCCTGTAAAATGAGGGAGAGCTTTGGACTAGATGACCTTTAAGGTCACTTCTAGTTCTAGAGTTATCATCCTATGATTCTGGTTCTGCTATCTGTGTGACTTTGGATGAGTCACATCTCTGGGCTTCAATTTCCTGAACTGAAACTAAGGGATTGGGAATAGATGACCTGGAAGATCCCTTCCCTCTCTAAATCTATGATCATATTGCAGAAAATTCTCTCTAATTCACCCTCCCTTTCCCTGTCCTTTGGTCCAAGCATGTCAGTCTGCCAGCCTCTCCCCAGATCTCTCACCAGTCTGGAAGTCAATTGTCCGGAGCATCTCAGCCACATGTTCCACGCTCACTGAGAACTGTTCCATGCTTTCATAGCCTGGTTCTGGCCGCCCAGCCAACTCCACCTTTGCCATGTCCCCAACCCTACAACAGTGGGCTCAACTCAACCCTGAAATGCCTCTAAGGAGCCTTCCTTTATCTAGACCCCCAAACCTTCCTTGATTTTTCAGCCCAGGCCTAAAGATGGTCCCCCACCCCTTCCTGCTTAAGGAGTACAGTTCTTTTAGACATGGATCATCACATACATATATACCCTCTTCCCCTTTGATCATTTTCCCCAGCCCAGCTAAAGGTGAAGTCCAACACATCAGACTTACTTTTTAATCAGCTCCTTGGCCTGCTACAGGGGGGGAGAAAGGGAGAATACAAGTGAGGCTACCACAGCCAGCTCCACCCCAGCCTAACCCATACATATCTCTGAGGAGTGTCCCCACCCTACTCCCTCTCCAGCAGTCATTAAAGCCTTCTGGTTCTGTGGTTGCCCCACCTGGAGGTAGAGAGCCATCTGTGGCTCTTCCATGGACTGAATGGCAGACTCCACAAGCTTGGATGAGGCTTCCAAGTGGTCTCCATATTGACGGATGAGCCCTCGAACCCGCTGAAGCTTCTGCTCCTGCTCCCGAGCAAGGGCCTGAAGCAGTTCTGCTTTCCTCTCTTCCAGCACAGCACACAATGTCTCAAACCTCTGTCCCAGTAGTTGCTTCTGCCTGCGGCTGTTGTCCTGAGGTTGGGATGGAGATGTTGGGAGGAAGGTCCTTCAGAGGGCCAAGAGTCTCAGGCACCCAGGAAAAGCCCAGAGTCACTCCTAGAACCTGTGCTGGTAGGGTCCCTTCATGAGTCAGCTACTACAGATGGGCACAGAGCTGAGAGGTGTCACATACCCACAAGCACACCCCACACAGGACTTGTTTGGTCCCATCTAACAGTCTCACCTCCAAAGGAGGGAGGAAGGAAGGAAAGGTTGGGAGACCAGAAGATGTTCTGATCTGATGGGAAAGGCACAACTATACAATTCTTCAATAACCACAGGGATTCCTGATCCTAAACCCTGTGTCTTGTATGGAAGTCCCTCTCTGCACAGGGTTTTAGGCACCCTGTTTTCCTTGGGCCCTGACTGCTATAGCAGCAGTTCCCCACCCCTCCTAGACCCACTTCTATAGGAGGCCCCTGTCCATCACTTCCCCTGGAGATGCCCCACACTTACTTCAATAGTCTGGCACACTTCTTCCATCTGAGTAATGACTGCCTGGACCCGGTCATTTCCAGCCACCAGCATGGCAATACCATCGCTCAGCTCACTCTGCCACATGTGTCAAACACAAAGTGATTCTATGTTTAGGTATCTTTTCACTTCTATGCACTCCCTCTCCTTTCAAACACATAACCAGGATGGAGTGCAACTGAAGAGGTTATGGATTTCTTGCCTAGGGAGGGTATCCTTAAGAAACTATTTCAGAAAATCTAACCCTAGGGAAGCTGAGTCTTCATAGGCTAGAAAGGGTGGATCTCAGGGATTCTGAATCAAATGTGTGTGGGTTGTGGGGAGTGGGGTAGATGATGAGTTCCAAAGGACCTCACAGTTTGGATAAGATATAGATTTCAAGACCCAAGTCTTTCTTCCCACGATTGAGGTCGTTACCTTCTGACGTTTGTAGATATTGGGCAGTGGTGCCACCTCACAGTCCTTGTGAGCACCAAACACCTTGCAGAGGGAGCAGGTGGGCACCTCACAGCTTAGGCAATAGATGTTAATCTTTTCCTCCTCATGCTCCTCACACATTAGGTGCTGCTCTGCCTTAGAATGCAGGGGCCTATATTTTCAGATGAAGAAATCAAAGCTATCTATTGCCATATGAAAAAATGTTCTAAATCACTGTTGATTCAAGAAATGCAAATTAAGACAACTCTGAGGTACCACCTCACACCTATCAGATTGGCTAATATGACAAAAAGGGAAAATAATAAATGTTGAAGAAACTGTGGAAAAATTGGAACAATAATGGAAAAGGACACACATGTACAAAAATATTTATAGCTGCTCTTTTAGTGGTGGCAAAGAATTGGAAATTGAGGGGGATGCCCATCAATTGGGGAATGGCTAAACAAGTTGTGGTATATGAATGTAATGGAGTACTATTGTGCTGTAACAAAATGATAAGCAGGCAGATTTCAGAAAAACCTGGAAAGGGGGCAGCTAGGTGGCACAGTGGATAAAGCACTGACACTGGATTCAGGAAGGCCTGAGTTCAAATCTGGCCTCAGACACTTGACACTTACTAGCTGTGTGACCTTAGGCAAGTCACTTAACCTTCATTGCCCTGCAAACAAAAACAAAAACAAAAAACCTGGAAAGACTTACATGAATTGATGCTGAATGAAATGAGTAGAACCAGGAGAACATTGTACACAGTATCAACAACATTGTGTGATGATCAACTGTGATAGACTTGGCTCTTTTCAGCAGTGCAATGATCCAAGACAATTTCAAAGAACTCATGATGGAAAATGCTCTCCACATCCAGAAAAAAGAACTGTGGAATTTGGATGTAGATTGAACCATACTGTTTCTACTTTTTTTGTTTGTTTTTTTCTTCTTTGAGGTTTTCCCCTTTTGTTCTGATTCTTCTTTCACAATATGACTAATGCAAAAATATGTTTAATATGATTGTATATATATAACCTATATTAGATTGTTTGCTGTCTTGGGGGAGGGGGGAGGTAAGGGAGGGAGGGAGGAAAATTTGGAACTAAAAATCTTAAAGAAACAAATGTTGAAAACTATCTCTATGTGTAACTGGAAAAGAATAAAATACTTTTATAATTAAAAAAAAATAATGCAGAGGCCTGGATGGTAGTAGCACAGGGATCATTAGGAGGCAAGCAAGGTTAGGAAAGACATGTCTGAGCAGACTTTTTTTTTTTTAGTGAGGCAATTGGGGTTAAGTGACTTGCCTAGGGTCACACAGCTAGTAAGTGTTAAGTGTCTGAAGCTGGATTTGAACTCAGGTACTCCTGACTCCAGGGCTGGTGCTCTATCCACTGCGCCACATAGCTGCCCCATGAGCAGACTTCTTTAGAGAAAAGTGGAGGCTGCATTTAGCAGCCAAAAAATTCCTGCCAAAACTATCCAGGACAGAAGGTGGGAGCTGGGCTGCATATCTTAGGCCCTTGTCTAATCTCAAACACTTTCCTTCAGGGGAAAAGACAATTACAGGACAATGGCCATCCCAAGGTCTACAAGGAGTCGAGTAAATTGGTAGGAGGGATAGGGACTAGATCTGTGATTTCATGGATTTAGGGAACTCTGGCATGAGGAAACTCCCTCTATCTGGTGTTCCAATTTTCCCATATCTTTAGAGGTTATTCTTTTTGTTTCTTTGCAGGACAATGAGGGTTAAGTGACTTGCCCAAGGTCACACAGCTAGTAAGTGTCAAGTGTCTGAGGCTGGATTGGAACTGAGGTCCTCCTGAATCCAGGCTGGTGCTTTATCCACTGTGCCACCTAGCTGCCCCCTGAAATCCCACATTCTGAAGGAAGCCTTCCCCAACCCTCATAATTCCAATGCCTTCCTTCTATTAATTATTTCCTATTAATACTTTATATAGCTTGCTTTGTATATATTTGTTTGCATATTGTCTCCTCCATCATATTGTAATCTCCTTGAATGCAGGGACTGTCTTTTGCCTCTTTTTGTCTCTTCAGAACTTAGTACAATGCCTGGCACATTGTAGATGCTTAATAAATGTTTATGGAATGAATGGATGAATGAATGTTTGTGGTTAACCTCCCATTAGAGCAGATTTTATGAAATCTGTACCAGGTCTTAGTTACATGTTCTATTTTTCCTAAGATCCAACACAAATGTCAGCATACAGTAAGTTCTTTATAAATGCTAAATATGAATCTATAGAATAGCAAGAGGGACAATCAGGACTCACCGTGAAGACTCCTGCTTGTAAATGTCAATGATATTCTCCACCAGTAGGTTGCGCTGCAGTCCATAGACACCATGTCTATCCAGAACAACCTCATGCCTACAGGATGGGCAGCGGAACCGTCCCCCAGAGGACACTGTGGTAGAACCCCGGGATTGCCACAGAGGATTTGAGGCCTACAAGGGGAGGAAAGGAATTATGAGCAGTGAGGATCAATGGAGGTTGAGGCAGTATAGATACATAATTAGACCAAAGTTAAACATGGTAGGGTTTGGGGAGTAGAGATGGTCCTAGCATCCCAGAAAATCAGGGCTAGAAGAGACAAGAAAGTGAGGAAGAGATTTTCACAAACCATTCATTTATTCCTTCAGTCATCATGTTTTAAGTGCCCACTGTCTTCCAAGCACTGTGCTAGATGGTAGAAGAGATATAGAGACATTGAAGCCATGGTCTCTGTCCCCTTGGAATTTATAATCAACCCATGAGTGATTGAACAGTTGTGAAAGATAGGAATTCTAAACATAAGCTCTGTTAGATAGTAATGTGTGAGAAAGAATTCATTTGCACCCTTACCCTATTCTGCTCAGTATCAATCAATTGAATACTTTACATAAATCATATGGGGATAATTAGATAATATAGGTTCTTATAGTAGGCCTTTATAATGGGCCTCAAAGTTTAATGTAGTGTTCACTACTTGTTTACCAATTATGTGGATCACTTGCACAACCACAAGAATGCTGATAAAGGTATCTCCATGTTGTTTTGCTCAAATTCCATGTCCAAACCCAGCATGGATGAGATGCCTTGATGCTTTGGAAAGTCCCTCAACTTATTTTTGTACCTCTGGATCATTCTCTCTTGTCCTACATGAGCAGGCAACTACCTTATGACCACTTAGTCAGTAGAGACACCCCATGCTTTACCTAACCTGTGACCCTGCCCCCCCACCATATCATTTTTGGTCCTCTAAAGCAAGGTCTGTCTACCAATGAGATTCTACATTTTATCATACCTCTAGCATATTTACATATTAAACCCTATAAAAACAAGATCCTGGGGACCAGGGACATCTCAGACCACGAAGAAGGTCTGGAGTCCATTTCATTAGAGGGGACCATAGATCAGTGGTTTTTCTTGAAGATTGGGAAATTATAACCCACACAATGAAATCATGAATGTATATTCCACACATAAAGATTAGGATTATATCCTCTGTTTAATGTGATTGTATATATAATATGTCAGATTGCTTTCTGTCTTGGGAAGGGGGGAGGGAAGGAGGGAGGGAGAAAAATTTGGAACTCAAAATCTTATAAAGACAAATGTTGAAAACTATCTTACATGTAACTAGAAAATAATAAAATAATTTTATGATTAAAAAAAAAGATTCTGAGATGGAGAGGACCTTCCTCATCATCCAGTGATGAACAGACTGAGACTGGCCACACCCAAGGCCAGGACTCACACTTGGTCCCTGGGACTTCATGTCCTTCTCATTCTTTCCACTGCCTCATGCTATCTTCTATCACTTATAATTTCTTTTTTTTTCTTTTCCTTTTTTAAATTCTGCAATTAATAAAAACCAAATAAAATGTGGAAAAAAAAGAATATATATCCTCTAATGACCAATCTCCTAAAAAAACCCAGGACAGGTAGATCACAAAGCATGTTCCTACACTTTCCCCCATCAGTCAGCCAGAACCAGGTACCATTTTGTCTCTATGGTGAGGGCATGTTCTTCTTTAGCTCTAATGAAGGGGGCAAGAAGAGGTAATTTCTCTTTTGCTGTCCCCAGCTAGCCAATCTAGGCCTATTCCCAGGGGGAATAAGGAGTCATTGAATTGATAATAGGCTGAGTTAGAGAGCTGGGTATGGCATGTCTCCCTGAGCTACATAGCCTGAAGTGGTTAGATAAGTCCCTTCTCACACTGGATGGAGGTTATAACAACAACAACTATTGCATTTTTAGCACTTTAAGGTTTGCAACCCGCTTTACATGAGAAAGGAAAGTTGAAGAAGGGAGGCAGGAGGCCTGAATGGAGAGTACAATTGTTCCTGAACTCAAACTTTTTGTATAGAAGGAGGATTTTGAATTTTCCAGGTAGTATTTCCTGATTACCCATCTCCCCACCTAGCTAGTTTCTTCCTTCTGAGATGACATAGATAGATAGACAGACAGACAGACAGACAGATAGATAGATAGATAAGATGGATGGATGGATGGATAGGTAGGTAGGTAGATCTATATCTACCCAAAATCTCTCTTCTCTAAAGGCAATTTACAAACAATTATGTTGTATAGATTATATATAGTTATGTCTTCTATATAATCACATATGGTATAATATGTATTAATATATTCTTTTTTTTTTTTTTTTTTTTTTTTTAGTGAGGCAATTGGGGTTAAGCGACTTGCCCAGGGTCACACAGCTAGTAAGTGTTAAGTGTCTGAGGCCGGATTTGAACTCAGGTACTCCTGACTCCAGGGCTGGTGCTCTATCCACTACATCACCTAGCTTCCCCTAATATATTCTTATTCAGTGTATTTACAGTCTGGGAGGGAATATGTTTCAGTATCGGTTCATGGATGCCCCTGAGTCCTATGTATCTTATTTATTTGGGGGGCAGGTTGTTGTTGTTGGGTATACATATATATGTATATTGTATACAAGGTTTGTACATTGTCTCCCCAATTAAATTGTGAGCTCCTTGAGGACAGGGACCAGGTTTTGCCTTTCTTTGTATCCTGAGAGTTTAGCATAGTGCCTGGCACATAGTAAGCACTTAATAAAGCTTGTTGACTGATGGCCATCATCCTGTAATCTTGCCTTCTATCTAGAGAAGGGCTAGATTTTCTGGGCAACACCAGCTTTGGAGTTGTGTCACAGATAACCCCACTTCTGAGAGTTCCTGAGTTCTTGTGTTTGAGCACCAGTGTCCTGGAGAGAGATCTCTTTCACAATGTACTTTTTGAACAAAGAAGAGGATCACCTTGCATCTGGAGGTCTGGTGTCATGTTGAGGGCAGGGGAAAACGACAGCTGGAGCTTGCCAACTCTTCCTGCTATGATCTGTAATGAGATGCTCAGTGAGGGCAGGCCCAGGTGAAGAAGTTCTTGTTCAATGTATTTACCTTCTGGGACAGAGGATATTTTAGTATGTGTTCATAGATACCTGTGGGTCCTTTGCTTCTTATTTATTGGGGCAGGAGGGGGTGAGTGGGTGGTGGTGGGCAATAAAGGTTGTCACATACATATCCAATGCCCACACTATACACTGAATATTTGGTTTGTGTGTGTGTGTGTGTGTGTGTGTTTGGTGAGGCAATTGGGGTTAAGTGACTTGCCCAGGGTCACACAGCTAGTAAGTGTCAAGTGTCTGAGGCCAGATTTGAACTCAGGTCCTCCTGACTCCAGGGCCAGTGCTCTATCCACTGCGCCACCTAGCTGCCCCTACATTGAATATTTGTGCAGGAGCTGGGGACCCTGTTAGTCACATTTGGAGAAACTAAGAAGTGAGCTATATTTTGAATATTTCTCTGGAGTGTAACTTTGGGGTGGGAGTAGCATCCAGAGTTGGACCTGGCCTGTGTGAGCCCTGAGTTTTGGGGAGCCCTGGGTCACCGCATAAATATACATTTAGTCTGAGACCCTCAACAATCTTGAAAAAATTAAATAATACAGTTCATTATTATCACTATTTTACTCATATGGAAATGGAGATTCAAGAGAAGTTAAGTAATTTTCTCAAGGTCACACAGAGAGTACATAGCAGAGGCAAGGTCCAAATGCAGACCTTCCTGGCTCCATATCCAACATTCTAGTCTCTCTTTCATGATGCCAATAATATTAATAAGAGCCAGACCAATGGAAAGGACTTGTACCAGTCAACTGAGTAGTTCTGAGAAATAAATTCAGGAAACAGAAAAGGCAGGGGAAATTCTAAGAATTGGCCTGATGGGGAAATAGGGAGAAGAATGACTGCAGAAACCTGTGGAGGAAGATGGGACAGATATTTGCTTATATCTGCTAAAGGGTGTATTGGCCATGTTCATGCTACACAAATATCATGTTGGACCTGTTACAAAGTAAACCTGTTGATTTTTAAAAGTTCCTCTCACTCCTGGCTTTATCTCGAGGGATATATTTGATGCTAGGTTAGGCAGAGTAGTAGTGCTCTGGTAGGAAAAGGGTCACTCATGTGGGATATTTGCTTTAAATTCAATACCTCAAAAGAAGAGAGAAAATTGATTCCAGAGACTGGCTCCAGAGGGAGGCTTTTAGAGAAGATGTTTACTTTGGAAAGGGAGAACCACACACTGTTGTTCAGTCATTTCAGACTATTCATGATCCCACTTGGGGTTTTCTTGGCCAAGATACTAGGAGTGGTTTGCCATTTTCTTCTCCAGATCATTTTACAGATGGGGAACTGAGGCAAACAGGGTTAAGTGACTTGCCCAGGGTCACACAGGAAGTGTCTGAGGCCAGATTTGAACTCAGGAAGATGAATCCATTCTATCCACTTCATCACACAGTAGGTGATATTTACTTCAGACCATTTAAATTTCTCTGAACCACAGAATCTCAGAGTTATAACTTAGGTACCTTGTAGCCCAGCCTAGGCCATTTATCTTTCCGTATCATGATGACTGGGTAGTCATCCAGTGAAGACCTTTAACAAAGGGAACCCACTACCTCTAGAGGCAAACCATTCCACTTTTGGAAAGCTTTAATTGTTAGGAAGTTTTCTGTTACATCCACCCTAAAATTGCCTCTCAGGAACCTCCATGCCATGGTCCTAGATCTGTCCTCTGGGGCCAAACAAGCAGCACAAGCCTCTGCAAGAGACTACAAGCTAACTGTGAGTCATCAGGGTGATATAGTAGCCAGGAAACTGATGCAATCTTAGGCTGCATTAAGAGACATGTAGCTTCCAGAACTAGGGAGGCAGCAGTCCCTCTCTATTCTGCTCTACACCAGGCCAATCTGGAGGCTTGAGTCCGGTATAGGCACTATATTTTAGAAAGCACATTGATCAGTCAGAGTATTCATTTAGAGGAAGGCAATCAGAATGGTAAAAGGCCTCAAGTTCAAGTCATATGGGAATTGGTTGAAGAAACTAAGAATGTTTAGACTGAAGAAGAGGAGACTCATGGGAGTCATTATAGCTATCTACAAGTACTAGAAGGATTGTCATATGGAGTAAGGTTTAGCCAGAAAACAGTAGGTAGAAGTCTTGCCTTCTAGCCAGAGTTATTTCCTAGGAAGGAAGAGCATGATTACTCTTGACTATACTCTTTTTTTTTTTTTTTGAGGCAATTGGGGTTAAGTGACTTGCCCAGGGCCACACAGCTAGTAAGTGTCAAGTGTCGGAGGCCGGATTTGAACTCAGGTACTCCTGACTCCAGGGCTGGTGCTCTATCCACTACATCACCTAGCTGCCCCTTGAGGCAAGTCCTAAGGTAGATGGATTCCAAGCAATCTCCCTTACCTTCTGGGTTGACACTGTTTAAGGAAACTCCACTACCTAGGAGCAGGGATTCAGAAACATTGTCCATGAACTCTCCTCTGAAGCCACATGGGCAATATATGTCTACCTTTGCCACGTGCTTCTTCAACAAATTTTCATACTGTCCCAGCTTCTACAATTTCTGGGGACTAGGGAGGTCTATTCCAGGGTAACTGCCCTCTGCTCAGCAAGCTGTGAATAACTATGTGTAACTCCTGTGAGCTTTTGTCCAAGGCAACCTCTCCAGTTCTTGGAGGGAGGAGATTGCCCATGCACACTACACCATTCCCTCCAGGACACAGTCCTGCTGCTCTTTGGTCTATACTGAGGGAATTAAGAGGCTCAGGAGAGCAATTGGTTAATTGTGAAAGATAGGTGAAACACAATGACTTCATCTTGTGACTTAATTCTGAAACTTAGTTCCCTTTCTATTTGATTATGGGGCTAATCCAAATTCTGTCTTGTGAGAAAACTTTATTCAGTTGTAGGAACTGGGAGAAAACCTTACTGCATCATTTGAACCTAGCCCTATATACCTAGGAAAATGGGCCACCTCTCCCACCATCCCTTAACTAAGGACCTAGCTTATGTTGACTAGAAACACAATCAGATCCAAAGACTGATGCAAGGAGTTTCTCACAGTTGAACATCTTCAGCAGCCTATATGTCTTCTCTGAAAATTGGTCCCATACTGATTATTGTTTCCATGTTGTTTTGATTGTTTACGGACTCGGGAAGAGTGGGATAGATACCTTTTTTTCTGAATTCAGGGAGTTTTACCTGTTAACTCTCTGCCTCCAACTTGGAAAGTCCCTAATATTTCCTCTAATTAGAAATCAGATTACCTAATGTTGTATTCTTTCACTTTAATTAATTGACCTTATTTTTATTGTTTTTAATTCATAAAGGTCTGTATTCAGAGTTCAGGCCTAAGCTGAGATCTGTTCTTGATTTATTAGGCAATTGGCTAATTATCAGGCAACTGATTAAATTAGGCATTGCTTCATAAATTAATGTGATTGGAAGACTGAACCTTTGTTTTCTCAGTCATTTCATCTTTCACCCACCACAATACTCGAACAGAGAAAATAGGCAGGGGGAGGGGGGAGGGTACAGAAGGGAGGAAATGAGATTGGTCTGTTGTCTCTTTTTTATAGGCTGGCACAAAGGAGTCATTCCTTCAACCAGAGTTGGCTTTCTGAAGTGCCATCCACCCAATCATCTACAATAAATGTCAAACTCACTGCCTCCACCTGCAAGCGCACCTCAAAACTCTCCAGTAAGAACTAGATTAAGATGTAATTTGGAAAAATTGAACAAAAGAAAAATACAATGTTGTTGTTATTCAGTCATGTCCAATTCTTTGTTATCTCATGGACATGCCCATTGGGTTTTCTTGGCAAAGATACAGGAGTGGTCTGCCATCTCCTCCAGTACATCCTCATTTTACAGTTGAACAACTGAGGCAAATAGGGTTAAGTGACTTGCCCAAGGTCACACAGCTAGTAAGTGTCTGAGGCCAGATTTGAACTCAGATCTTCTTAATTACAAGATGAGTGCTTTATCCACTGTGCCACCTAGTTGCCTCATAAAAAATATAATACAACAAAGATAATGTTGATTTATGGCTTTCTCAGTCACCATGCAACATCTCTATTTGAGTTTGACATCACTGATCTATAAGGTAGTCCCAGACACTGGAACCCAAGGAGCTATCCCTGTCCTCTCAACAAAGTGCCAAAAAGACAAGCTCACATTCTTTAGGGGGAGGTGATTGGAGGAACTCTCAAATTGATCAAAAAACTTTCCTGATAAACCTCCCCCTTACTTAGATAAATAACTTAACTTACCCCTATAGAAAGGAAAGCTCTAATAATTGAGATGTATGCATATAGGAATAAGGAGGCCGGGACTAATAGCTAGCAATTAATCTACCCTTCAGAGGGACCTTGAGAACTGTCAGCATGGAGCTTAGGGGACACCTCTTACCAGCCCAATTTAAACTACATCTTAGAGATTGAATCGGCATGTCTCCTCCTCCACTTACCTTGTGGTAATGGTGAACACATGTATGGTCAGGGTATTTGGGTGTGGAGTAGTAGTGATCTGGCTCCTCATCTCTCCTACCTCCTCATAATGAACCTGCCTTTCCAATGCTTCTAGTGTGGTAGGCATTACTGATACAGCTGAAGCCCTTGACATAGATTCCCACCCATAGCCTCACTTTACCCCAGTTCTTAGCAATTTCTGGATGGAGCAATAAGATATATAAAGAACAAGTGTCACTGACTACATATACACACATACAAGATATAGTTTTATCATCTATCTATATGTCTGTCTATATGTCTATGTGTGTATACATATATATGCACTTGAGTACCATTGTTCATGTATTCTGAAGAACAAATTGGGCAAAAGCTGAATCCTAAAGGTAGGAGAGGTGTTGGGAAAACATGGAAGAAAATAATTTCTTATACTTTAATTGTGAAAGGACCAGGTAGCATCAAGAATAATAAAGACATTCCATATTTTATTAAGATAAGCAAACAGAAACAAAGTTTCTCTGTCAGGAATTCATACACTAGTGTCTCAGGGAAGATTATTTATGAAAAATGAGTCAATGATGGAAAGAGACCAGCTGCCTCGTTAACCGATACTTGGAATGACTAACATATTTTCCTTGCCATTCAACATATTTATATTAAATACTCTATATCTTGAGGCTGCCTTTGATATAATGTTACTTGGTGCTAATTCTACACCTCACTCATTGCTCTAACTCTATTCCTTTGGGATTATCCTACAATCATAGATTTAGCTCGGGAAGCAACTTCAAAGATCACTTAGTCCAACAGTCTCATTTTACGTATTAGGAAACTAGGGGCCAAGAGAAGGGAGGTGTCTTGCCCAAGGTCATATGGGCAGTAAGTGACAGACCCAGAATTGGAACTTGGCTTCTGTGATTCCAAGTTCACTGTTCTGTCCATTAGTCTAGGTGTTCTTAGTTACTAGGGTGGAGACTATCCTCATTAAATTTCAAATAATAGTGGAGTTCTATTTGCCTAACCAAGGAATTTTCCGAAGTTTAGGATCCAATCAAAAGAAGGGAGTGGAGCATGGGAGAGAAACATTTAATTTATAACACCTTAACATAAAGAGTGCATCCAGAGGGACAGCTAGGTGGCACAGTGGATAAAGCACCGGTCTTGGATTCAGGAAGACCTGAGTTCAAATCCGGTCTCAGACACTTGACACTAGCTGTGTGACCTTGGGCAAGTCACTTAACCCTCATTGCCCCACCAAAAAAAAAAAAAAAAGAGTACATCCAAAATCTTTTCTCTGGAAAGTAAGACTAGCTGGGGTAACACAAAAGCCTTGGAAGAGAGACTGAAAAGGAAAGCAGGGGCACTGTGGTGGCTTACTTTACTACATTGCCCTGGCTTGACCAATGTCCATAGAAAGAGAAGCCCATTGAGACAGAGTTATCAGGTAAGGAATCCATCTTTTCCAAGTAGCATGGACATGGTCCAGCAAAAGGGGCATAGGATTTGTAGTGAAAAGATGAGAGTAAAAATCTCAGCTCTATCACTGCCTTACCCTGTGTGATCTTGGGCAATATTTAACCTCTTTGGGACTTAGTTTTCTCATCTATAAATGGGGTGGGTTTGGACTAAATGATTTCTACAATTCCCTTCCAGCTCTAAGTTTATGATCTCATCTCAATTTTTCCATCCCTACCAAGAGCTCTCTTCCTTCACCCTCCATCTTAGGGCAGAACTCAGTAATCTCACATCTAATTACTCTGTTACCAACTTCTCCCCAGCAAATAGTCTGTCCAGCCTTTAATAAATAACATCTATCCCCTCCACTGGCACTCAATTTTTTCTTCATTTTGTTCTCCTTTCAGGTGTCATTGTTTGTCCTTTGTTCTCCAAGAGGACCATGACATTGGGGTGATGTCATGACTTGCACTAAATTGGCTTTAAGTGAGGGAGGGTCATGCAAGGTCAACAACCTCACTCTCTCCTCCAGAGTCATCTGGGTCCAGTGGCAAGATATATATCAGGATGACTGGAGATGGCCCTGGATGTTTAAGGCAATTGGAGTTAAATGATTTGCCCAGGGTCACACAGCTAGTGAGTGTCTGAGGTGAGATTTCAACTTAGGTCCTCCCAACTTCAGGGACAGTGCTCTATCCATTGTGCCACCTAGCTGCTTCCCCCTTTCAGGTGAATAGATTGGTGTACCCTTGATCCTTAGACCAAGGTAAAGTGTAGTACGGTAAGATGGATAGAATGCCACAATTGGGATTGGATCTGGGTTCAAAATTCAGACTCTTATTAGCTATGTGATAGTCAAATCATTTATCTTGCTTTTCCTCCAATGGGCATAATAACTGTAGCATTTACCTTATAAGGAATAAAGAGATAATGAAGCATTTTGCAAATCTTAAAGCATTAAGTACATGTTAGCTAGTAGTTGTAGTAGCAGTTTGGGTTCTCTTTTTGGCATTCTTTCTCCTTAGCCCTCTTTCCATTTTCCTCAGTTGTACTGCTTCCTGACACCCAATGGCTTCTCAGAGTAATGAACCAGCCCTTCCCCAATCCAAATGGCCATGATAAACTAGTCTATGAAGTCTGAGATGGAGAAATTTGGGAGAAGTAGAGGAAAAGTGAAAGGGGATCCACTTAAACTGAAGGATGGAAAATTAGTGAGGGAAAGCACCCAAGGAGAACGCAGCTAGTAATGCTGGATTGGTGTTGTTGTTGTTGTTCAGTCATTTCAGTCATGTCTGACTCTTCATGACCCCATTTTGGGGGTTTCTTGGCAAAGACACTGGAATGGTTTGCCATTTCCATCTCTAACTCATTTTCACAGATTAGGAACTGAGGCAAATGGTTAAATGTCTTTCCCAGTGTCTGCCTAGGGACTAGAGAGTGTCTGAGACCAGATTTAAACTCATGAAGATGAGTCTTCCTGATTCCAAGCCCAATGCTCTAACCACTGCTATGCCTAGCTGCCCTAAAGTTACAGCAGTAAGAACAGTAAATAAAAGAAATTAGCTAAACCCAGTAAGAATTTATCGAGTTATGGGAAAATAATCTGGATGTAGCCATCAAATTATTAAAAGGGAAATAAGAGGAACAAAAGGGAGCAAAACAGTGATAAAGGGGTACAAAATACCAGTAAGAATGGAGAATAGGGTGAATTTTGCAGTGATTTACATTGTGTGTGATATTTGTATTTCAGCCAAGACCAAGAAGCTGTTACTTAATGTTTAAAATGGAACTTAACTTCCCTTCTAGAAAAGATCAAAAGCATGGTGAAATTCTACATTCTAAAGAGTCAGAGGAAAATCTAGATGTTTCTTAGGAAGTTGAAGGGTGGAATATCACAAAAGAGAAAGGAAAGAAGGATTATTGAATAATTTATAGGTAAGGAACAAATTTGAAGCTCTCTCTGTCTCTGTCTCTGTCTTTCTCTTTGTCTCTGTCTGTCTGTCTATCTGTCTGTCTCTCTGAGGAGGAGGCAGGGTTGTTAGATGCTCTGAGAAAGAATCAATCAACTGGCAAGCATTTATGTACCAGGTATTCGGACTATAGAGACCAAAATGGAAACAGTTCTAGGTGGGGAGCTTACAATCTAACCAGGAGAGACAACCAGTATATATCTATATCTAATCTATATCCATATCCTTATTCATATATCCATATGCATCTCTCTCTCTCTCTCTCTCTCTCTCTCTCTCTCTCTCTCTCTCTCTCTCTCTCTCTCTCTCTCTCTCTAGCTATCTATCCTGGTTGTCTCTATATTTATAGGTGTATACAAAATGCATAGAGCTGGCAGAGGCATAGAAAGCTATCTCACCCAATACCCTCATTTTATAATGGGGACTCAGGGAGTTTCAATAACTCATTCAAGGTCACACAGGTAGTAATTATCAGAGGCAGAATTTTCAAACCCAGATTCTCTAAGTCCAGAGATGTACTCTTTTCTCTGTATGTCACAGGTACAAGCTATCTGAAGAGGGAAAGTATTAGCAGCTGGCGTAGATCAGGAAAGGTCACGTTTGAGCTGAGGCTTGGCAGAAATGGAGCATTCTAAGGGGCAGAGATGAGGAGCAAGTGCAATCTAGGCGTGGGTGACAGCCTGTGAAAGGCACAGAGAAGTAGGTATAATAGAGTGTTAAAACAGAAAGGTCAATTTGGCTGGATAATATTGTGGGTGCACATGCATGCATGCAGGTTTGTATGAATGGAAGTCTGAAAAGGTAGGTTGGGGAAGCAGGTTGCTTGTTGAGGTGAGTTCACAGGTATTTGATCATAGTTTCAGAGCCAGAAATGAACATAGAGGTCACTCAGTAAGGGTCAAAGGAAAAGAAGAATGATGCTGTTTAGTGACTCCCTACTGAGGGAAACTGAGGCAGCCGATTCATTGGCCCAATAACATGATACACAGTTCAAAGGATTGACAGTCTGACACACTGGAGCATAATCCTGTTTGGCTTGCTGCCATGCACTTTGTTGAAGGATACATAGAGATGGAAGGAAGTTCGTCTCTAGATGGCCTTGAGCAGTCTTAGCTACTTTGTTCCTACTGGCCCCAGGGATGTCCTGATCCCCAGGGAAGTGGTGGCTAATATCTAAAGTTTGGTATATTAAAAAGACTGAAACTTCTGTTAGAATTGACTGCCATCCTCTCATATGGGGAGGGATGTGGGACTTAAATAGATTCTTTAGGCAAAAGATCATGTGCAGAAGAAATTTGACTCAAGCTAGGCCCAGCCAAGGTGATGATTATATCCACAGAATGTGTTATCCACCCTGGAGATCGGGGACTGGGCATATTCTCAGGACCAGAGTTATGTTTGGGGAAACAATGAAGGCTTCCAGATTGGTCCTGCTTCCACAACATATGTGATTTTCCTGTCTTATATTTAAGATGTAATGGAGAAGCTCAAGACTTATCAAAATGAAAAACAACTATACACTTTTGGTAATTTATGTTGGCAAAAATGATGCTGCTAGAAGGAACTTAGAAAATAGTACCTCATTTTACAAAGTCTTTGGAAAGAAACTGAAGACTGCCCCTCTGCAAAGAATGCAGAGGAGAAAAGATGATTTGGGAGGTGAAAAGTTGGTTAAGAAAATGGTGTTTGAGAATGGGTTTTGGATTTATGGACTCTGACCTCAAATTTATGAATGACACATCCTAGCCAGAAGGGCAGCATGTCCCAATTTTTGAAAAAAGAAAGAAAATGAAATAGCCATTGATTAAAGAAATGCAAATTGAAACAACTCTGAGGTACTACTTCACACTTATCAGATTGGATATTATGACAGAAAAGGAAAATGACAAATGTTGGGGAAGATGTGGGAAAACTGGGACATGAATACATTATTGGTGGAGTTGTGAATTGATCCAACCATTCTGGAGAGCAATTTAGAACTGTGCCCAAAGGACAATCAAACTGTGCATACCTTTTGATCTAGCAATACCACTACTAGATCTGTAGCCCAAAGAGATCACAAAAAAGGGAAAAGGACCTATATATACAAAAATATTTATAGCCACTCTTTTTGTGGTGGCAAAGAATTGGAAATTGAGGGAATGTCCATCAGTTGGGAAATGGCTGAACAAGTTGTGGTATAGAAATGTAATGGAATACTATTGTGCTATAAAAAATGATGAGCAGGCTCTCAGCTCCTCTCCCAAGCTTGGTGCCAGGATCCACTGCTTCAGTTGCATCCTTGAAACAAGATAGTGAAGGTCGGAGTCAATGGATTTGGCCATATTAGATGCCTGGTGACCAGGTCTGCATTCGATTCCAGGCAGAGTAGATATTATGGCCATCAATGACCCTTTCATTGACCTCAACTACATGGTTTATATGTCCTGATCCCACCCATGGCAAGTTCAAGGGCACTGTCAAAGCTGAAAATGGAAAGCTGGTGATCAATAGAAAAGCCATTACCATCTTCTAGGATCAGGACTCCACCAATATGAAATGGGGAGATGCTAGAGCTGAGTAGGTTGTAGAGTCCACTGGTTTCTTTACCACCATGGAAAAGGCTGGGGCTCACTTGAAGGGTGGAGTGAAGTGTGTCATTTTTCTTCCCCTTCTGCTGATGCCCCAGTGTTCATGATGGGAGTGAACCATGAGAAATATGATAATTCCCTTAAGATTGTCAGTAACACCTCCTGCACTACCAACTCCTTGGCCCCCCTTGGCCAAGGTCATTATGACAACTTTGGCATCATGGAAGGACTCATGACTACATGCATTACTGCTACCAGAAACAGTAAATGGCCCCTCTGGAAAGTTGTGGTTTATGATGGGCGTGGTGCTGCTCAGAATATCATCCTGCTTCCACTGGTGCTGCTAAGGCTGTAGGCAAGGTCATACTTGAATTGAATGGGAAAGCTCACAGGCATGGCTTTCCATGTTCCTACTCCCAGTGTGTCTGTTGAGATCCTGACCTGCTGCCTGGAGAAAACCTGCCCAATATGATGATATCAAGAAAGTGGTGAAGCAAGCATCAGAGAGCCCCTTGAAGGGCATCTTGGGCTACACAGAGGACCAGGTTGTATCCCTGTGACTTTAACAGCAACACCCACTCTTCTACCTTTGATGCTGGTACACCTGGATTGCCCTTGATGACCATTTTGTCAAGTCCATTTCATGGTATGACAATGATATGACATACAGCAACCATGTAGTAGACCACATCGGTCTATATGGCCTCAAGGAGTAAAGTGGAAAGCCATGGATCTTCATTCCAGGTAAAAAAGGAGTTCCACCACTGGGGAGCCCACATCCCTAACGGGATATTCCTGTACTGGGGATCCCATGTCCCATTCACATTGTTATCCTAAAACACCCCAGTAGTAGTGGGGAGAAGCCTAGAGTCTATATTGTGTACCATCAATAAAACTCACCCTACTCAGTGCAAAAATAATGATGAGCAGGTAGATTCAGAAAAAAACTGGAAGGACTTACATTAACTGATGCTGAGTGAGTGAAGTGAGCAGAAACTTGAGAAATGTGTTTAAGATTATTGTACATGTATAACCTATATCAGATTGCTTGCCATCTTGGGGAGGGGAAAGGGAAGGGAAAGAGAAAAATTTGGAACTCAAAACCTTATAAAAATGTTAAAAAAAAAAAAAGAAAGTAGAAGCTGCAAACTCTAGGCTAGTGAACTTGACTTCAAATCTTAGGAAAATTCTAGAATGCATTAGTAAAGAGATTGTTACTGAACATCTAGACAAGAAAGCAAGGATCACAAAGAACCATAATGATTTAATCAAGAACAGAGCAAAAACTTCTTTGTCATAAGAGATGCTTCTCTCCAAGGAAGGAAAAAGGAGGAAGAGTACAGTGGAAAATTTAGGCTATATAAAAACTAAAGATATCAATGAAAAATAATTTAAATGAAGAATGAGTCATGACACACTAACCTTAATTCCTTATTTTACAGAATTACTAAACTAGTTAGTCTGGGAAATGCTATAACTATAATATATGCATGCATGCGTATGCATGCATATATCTCAGAGTGCTTAATGAAGTATCTCTTGCTATTTTTTTAAATATGGAGAAATGTAGGTGTGAGGATAGTATAATTAGTTGGGTTTGGACTTCATTGAATCATCCCATTCTAGTGGTCATTAATGGTTCCAAATCAACTTGAAAAGAAATCTCCAAGGGAGAGTCCTAGGGATGTGTACTTGTGCCAGTGTTATTCAACATTTTTATCAGCTATTCATAAAAAGTCATAAATAATAACCTTACCAGATTTACAAATGCAAGAAGCAACAACTATTAAGTTGCAAGGAACAAAAATAATAATACAAAGCAAGGAGGAATAGGTAATATATTGAATGTCAAGATTCAAAAAGATACTAAAAACATTTAAAAAATTGAGCTAAATCTTATGATTAAATTTAATAATCAGAAATGTATATACTTTCATGTGGACTTGGGAAATTGATTTTGTAAGTATAATATAGGAGAAATATGTTTAGAGAGCAGTTTGAAGATGAATTGGGCTGTGTTGGGGATGGTGATAATGAATTTACTCAACGTGGAAAGTTTTCAAACAAAGATATTGTTTTTGGGATTCTTTCTCAGGTATATATGTTGAAGAAGGTCACTACTTAGGTCCCTTCCAACTCTGATAGTTTGTGATTCTATAATGCATTAATATGCTTTCCATCATAGGCAACATCCTCATACTTTAGTAGGGGACTTTAATGTCTAAACCCAAAAGAGTGATTCTAATGGTAAGATTTTTAGGTCACATGTTGGAGGGATTGTGGAAAGATAGGCACACTAACACATTGTTGGTGGAGCTATGAATTAGAACAACCATTCTAGAAAGCAATTTGGTATTATGCAAATAAAGTGACTAAAATGTTTACCCAGAGACTCTATTATATACCCTCAAGGGAGTCATCTTGTGAAAGAAAATTGCTATATACAAGAAATATTTATGGAAGCACATTTTTGTGGTAGAAAAAACCTGGAAACAAAGTAGATGCCTATTGATTAGAGAATAGTTAAACAAATTGTAGCATGTGAACATAATGGAATATTATTGTGCTCTAAGAAATTACAAATACGATGACTATAGAGAAGCATGGAAAGATTTATATGAACTGATGTCAAAGTAAAGTAAACAGAGCCAAGAAAATAATATGCAAAATGACTGCAATAATGTAGATGGTAAGGAAAAAAATCCTATAAAACAATCAAAAGTGAACATTGCAAAATTACAAAGAACAAGAAGAGATATGAGAAGATACACTACTATCACCAAAACCACAGAGATTCTTCAGTGTGGAACATTGCATACATTTTTAAATTTTCTTAATATTTTGATAGATTTTACTAATTTTTTCTCTCTTTCTTTCTTTTAAAAATATGCTTTGTTATATGGGAGGACTCTCTGGGAGGGAGATATAGTGGGAGATTTGGGTGATTGTAAAAACAAAAAAAATGCAAATAAAAATTATTTTAAAAATGGAAGTGTGTGTTATGAAATTACAAAGAACAAGCATTACCCCTAAAGAAGAGACATGAGAAGACAGCTCTCCACACTCTCTTGTTGGAGGTAGGATTCATGAGTGTAGAACACTATATATCATTGTCAGTGTATTTTGGTATATAGATAGGTTTTGCTGATTTTTTTTCCTCTTTTTCCTCTTTAATTTTTTTTTTTGTTATATAGGATGGCTCTTTGAGGGGGAGGGGGAAAGATATTGGGGAAAACTTAGGTGATATTAAAACAAAAAATCAGTAACTATTTTAAAATAATATTTTATTTTCCCCCAATTACATGTAAAAACAAATTTTAACATTAAAAAAAATTTTAGTTCCAAATTCTTTCCCCCTTCTTCCCCTCCCCCCTACCTGAGATAGTAAGCAATTAGATATAGGTTATACATGTGCAATCATGTAAAATATATTTCTATATTAGTCATTTGTAGAAGAAAATTCTAGCAGAAGAAAAGTAGGAAGGAGAGAAAATGAAAAATAGTATGCTTCAGACTTTATCAGTTCTTTCTCTGGAGATGAATAGCATTTTTCATCATGAATCCTTTGGGATTGTCTTGGATAATTGTTTTGCTGAGAATGCTAAGTCATTCATAGTTGTTCATTGTACTGTATTGTTCTCCTGGTTCTGTTCTTTTCACTATGCATCAGTTCATGTAAGTCTTTCCAAGTTTTTCTGAAATCATCTTGTTCATCATTCCTTATAGCACAATAGAGTAACTATTTTTTAAAAGAAAACTTGAGGCCCCATCATGACAAGCCAGCAAAGAAAATATTTTGAAACTGGTAGGAGAATCATTTTTAGACAAAAGGGATCTTTCAAGACTCCCTTCATTAAGCCTTTTGTATAACTGCCTACTCTACCAGTGTTTAAAACTGGCCCTGTATCTAATCAACCCACTGTCATTTTTGTGCCTTCTTCCAGGCACTGTTCCTTCTCCCATTCTGTATTCCTGCTTTGCCTTTCTACAAATCCTTTATGAAATATTCACAGGGTAATTGAAATAAGAAACCAATTATCTCCAATTCTGCCCTGCCTAAAAATGCAACTCCCATTCCTCTCCCTCATTTAACGCCCCCACCCCATCTGCCATAAGGCCTTTATTTTCTCTATGATGTTAAGATTATTTCATTTATTTCTCTATAATGTTAACATTATTTATCTCTTTTGTATTGCATTAACTTTTAAAGTTGGCTCTATGTTATGATTATGACCTTTCTCAAATACACCTCCATAATTAGCTATATTAAGGCTAACCACCTGCAGTATATAGTGAAGTATCTTGGAGACCATAATCTATTTGTTCCCATTAACACAGCCTAAAAGAAGAATTCAATGATAATGTTTTTCCTGAGTCCCTTATTTCCTTAACCTTGTTACTTCTAGATGGGGAATTTCTTAGGTAGCATGATCCCAGAAACTAGCTTTCTAGTAAAGGAGGAAGATTTCTTGGACAGTACCAGTCTTGGAAATTGTCTAGAGGATGACCCAAGCTTGAAGATTTGGAACATGTGACCTGAAGAGAGAAGCTTCTGATCAGTTGGCCTCTTGGAGATAGAAGATGCTTACCTGTGTTGACTCCTGCAGTAGGAGAAGCATTAAGGCATTTAAAGTCATCATATGAGCAGTAGAAGACCTGTACTTTGCTCCCTACTGCTAATAACATGATTTTTTTTGAAAAGTGCAGATTTGATAGGAAGGGGTTTGAATGCTCAGCAGCCCCAAAGTGTGACTGTCTGCTTTTGGAGGAAGTCAACCATTGGGTGGCATTATGAATATTGGGAGTATTACAAGGCCCTGTAAGAGAAAAGATTTCACTGAAATATAAATGTGTTGCCCTACCAACAACCTCAAGTTTAGTTTCTTTCAAAGGGAAGCTTATAGGTGGCTATGAATGTTTTATGTGCTTTATAAATGTTTATGAGCTCCTATGAGTTCTCTGCATCTTTAGCATTTTCTATTGGGTATAATAAAGGCTGTCCTCTACCTGATATGAATTTTTTACCTTCAGTACTTGTACAGGATTTGGGGACCCTGTATATCCACAATTGTGAGAATCTATACCAAGAACTATATTCATAGATTGTCACAGAGTAAACCGTGGATAGAGGAAGCTAGCCAAAGAGAAAACGAACTTTTGGAGGCAACCTCTGAGATTAGATCCAGTCTATGGGCACCCTATGGGAGAGGAGAAGGACTAGTGCTGTTATAGGTTACAATCATTATTGTAGTACTCCACACAGAATAAACACAGTTGCTCTATTGAACCATTTCTTAAATGGTTAATTACGTTTATTGTTTTCTGATTATCAAACTAGCCTTATACTTCTGGTATTCATCCAACCTGGTCATAGTTTAAAATCTTTGTGATGTGTTGATATAGTTTTCTTGCAAACTTTATCTAAAATGTTTGCATCGATATTTATTAGAAATATTCTATAGTCTATCTATTCCCATATGAAAAAATGCTCTAAATCTCTAATGATTAGAGAGATGCAAATTAAAACAACTCTGAGGTACCACCTGACACCTATCAGATTGGCTAAAATGACAAAAAAAGAAGATAATAAATGTTGGAGAGGCTGTGGGAAAATTGGAACACTAATGCATTGTTGGTGGAGCTGTGAGCTGATCCAACCATTCTGGAGAGCAATTTGGAATTATGCCCAAAGGGCAATAAAGCTGTGCATACCCTTTGACCCAGCAATTCCACTTTTAGGTCTTTTGCCCAAAGAGATCATGGAAGGGGGAAAGGGACCCACATGTACAAAAATATTTATAGCTTGCTCTTTACGTGGTAGCAAGGAATTGGAAGTTGAGGGGTGCCCATCAATTGGGGAATGGCTGGACAAGTTGTGGTATATGAATACAATGGAATACTATTGTGCTGTAAGAAATGATGAGCAGGAAGAGTTCAGAGAAACCTGGAGGGTCCTACGTGAGCTGATGATGAGTGAGATGAGCAGAACCAGAAGAACATTGTACACAGTATCATCAACAATTGAGTGTTGAACCTACTGTGATGGACTATATTCTTCTCACCAATGCAATGGTACAGAAGAGTTTCCAGGGAACTCATGATAGAAGAGGATCTCCAAATCAAGAAAAAAAAAAGAAAGAAAGAACTGTGGAGTATAGATGCTGATTTGAACAATATTATTTCTTTTGTTTTGGGTGCTGTTGTTTTTTTTTTTCTATTTTGAAGTTTTTGCATCACTGCTCTGATTTTTTCTCTTGTAACAGGATTAATGCAGAAATAGGATTAATGTTATTATGTGTATATATATGTGTGTGTATATATCTATATCTATATGTATAGAGATATATAGACATAACCTATATCAGATTACCTGCTGTCTAGGGGAGGGGGGAGGGAGGGGAGGGAGGGAGAAAAATCTGAAATTGTAAAGCTTGTATAAACAAAAGTTGAGAACTATCTTTACATGTAATGGAAAAAATAAAATACCTTATACATTAAAAAAAATAAATAAATCAGATGAAAATAGTCAAGGAAAAAAAAAAAGAAATATTCTATAGTTTTCTTTCTCTGTTTTGATTCTCCCTGATTTAGGTATCAGAATCATATTGGTATCATAGAAGGAATTTTGTAGGGTCCCTTCTTTTCCTATTTTTAAAAACAGCTTTTACAGTTTTGGAATTAATTTCTCTTTTGATGTTTGATAGAATTCACTTGTAAATACATCTGTTCCTATTTGCAGAGTTGAGGGGTGGGGGAGGGAAGCTTATTTATGGCTTGGAATGAACCATTTCTTATCCAGAATATTTTCTGCCCTCCCTAAAGATCCTAGGTAAGTTCTACCAAAATGGAGCACAGAATTAATTAGTATTTATTAGACACCTACTGTAAACCAGGTACCATACTAAGTGATGGAGATACAAATACAAAAAGTATTCTCTTTCCTGCCTTCAGTGAGCTTACAAAACGACACTTTAAGTTAGGTTCTGGGGAAATCAAAGTTCACCTCTCAAAACCTGACTTGGCTCAGAAAATAGAGTGATATTCAAGCAGTGAGGCAGCTAGGTGGCACAGTAGATAGAGTGACGCACCTGGAGTCCAGAAAACACATCTCCCTCAGTTCAAATCTGGCCTCAGATCCTTACTAGCTATGTGACCCTCGGCAAGTCACTTAACCTCGTTTACCTCAGTTTCCTCATCTGTAAAATGAGTTGGACAAGGAAATAACAAACTACTCCAGTATCTTTTCCAAGAAAAACCCAAATTGGGTCACGTCAGATGTGACTGAAGTGACTGAATAACAACAAAAAATTCAGTAAGTTTAGAGCTCCCAACTACTCCAATAGAACACATAGAGATTAATTTTTGAGGAAGTCTGAAGAAGACCTTGGAGACTCTCTCTCTTTGAATAATGGTTGATTGAGGAACTAGGTACAACTATGGAATCATACAAATATGGTGGAACAGACTTGACGATGCTATTGACTCATACTGAGTTCACAATCCATCAAAACCCAGTTTGTTGGGGGGGGTGGGACAGGAGAGGGGAAATGTCTTTTTCCTAATTAAAATACAATTAATAAAATAGCTCTAGACAATCACATAATAAATAATTTCAATATTTGATCACATTATTAATTGCATATTTAAAAACAAAGCTCCCCCCCCACAAGGATGGAGAACCTAAGTAAGGAGGTCAATGTTACTCTCCCCAAACTTCCCTTTTTGTAACAAAAATAGAATCATGCCTTCCCCTCCTCCCTCCCCCTCCCCTGCAATGAAATTTCCACCTCTGCATACCCTTTGCCAAAGAGGCAGGCACATCATCTTCTCCCCAAAATAGCATATACCCTTCCTAGAAACACAGCCTCTTAGGTTCTGTTCTTACCCAGATTACTGGTCTGTTGAATTATAGCAGCTTTCAGAGGCTAAATAACCAAGTGGCTCCCGTGAACAAGATCATGTGCATAAAAAGACTGAAATTCTGTTCCTTAGCACCCTAAATCTAAAAGAGACCATTTACAAATACAGAAACATAGACAGTTGTTGGAGTCAAATATACACATGCACCAACAGCTTTCCTCTCCAAGCTCAAAATTCTTGGCAGTTAAGTAGGTGGAAGTGTGGGGAAAGCGAGGGAGAGAGAGAAGGAGGGCAAGCTTGGGGAGGGTTGGATAAAAGCTGTTGGATTTCGGGTCCTATTCTGTTTTGATTCAGACAGAAGGATATTTCCTGTTCTCTATGGTTAATTTGATCCCTTAGGATTGCAACTTGAGAAAGGTCTGCTGATGGAATGTCAGCCTTGGAAGGGGCCTCCAGAACCATGCAGTCCTACTCCTCGTTCTTCAAGAATATTGTCTAGAATATTGTCAAGCATAATCCTTCATTGTCATGAAGACCCCTAGTAAGGGGAAACTCAGTCCCTCTTACGGCAGTCCATTCTGGTTTTAGAAGGTTCTAATTGCTGGAATAACTTTCATCTTGAAATCTTGAAATGTTGAAATAACTTCTTACATCTAGTCTAATTGTACCTCTCAGCAATTTCCACCTATTGTTCTCCAGGTTATAATTCTGCCTCTCCAGTCTTCTATACCATGACTCAGTCGACTTCCCATCCTAGAAGATCTCTTTATCATGCCAGCCCCCTTCAGTTGTACTTCTGACTCTCTGGACTTCTGTCATTCTGCCCTCAAGCAAGTTCCATCTCTTCCCAGCCCTTCTAACTCCCTTTTACATGTTGTCTTCCCTTATTAGAATGTAAGTTCTGGGGCAGCTAGGTGGCACAATGGATAAAGCATAGGCCCTGGATTCAGGAGGACCTGAGTTCAAATCCAGCCTCAGACACTTGACACTTACTAGCTGTGTGACCCTGGACAAGTCACTTAACCCTCATTGCCCCGCCAAAAAAAGAAAAGACTGTAAATTCCTCAGGAAGTTTTCAGAGGAAGAAATCCAAGCTACCAATATGCATATTTTAAAAGCTTTAAATCACTAATAATTAGAAGAATGACAATTAAAACAGCTCTTAGATACAACCTCACACACATCAGATTGACTAATTTGACAAAAAAGGGAAAATGACAAATACTGGAGAGCTGTGACAAAACAGGTATATTATTATACTGTTGGTGGAGCTATGAACTGGTCTCACCATTCTGGAAAGCAATTTGGAACCATTCCCCAAAAGCTATATAGTAGTGATACCACTACTAGGTCTGAACTCCAAAGAGATCAAAGAAAGAGGAAATGGACCCATATGGACCTGCACTAGGATTGGCATTCCAGAGTCAGGAGTGGTTGCAGTCATGAAGCTATGTACTGAGCAACAAGCATGTTCAGCTGATCCAACCATTCTGGAGAGTAATTTGGAACTATGCCCAAAGGGCTATGGGACTGTGCATACTAGGTCGGTATCCCAAAGATATCATAGAAAAGGGAAAAGGACCCACATGTACAAAAATATTTATAGCAGCTCTCTTTGTGATGGCAAAGATTTGGAAATTGAGGGGATTCCCATCAATTGGGGAATGACTGAATAAGTTGTAGTATATGAATGTAATGGAATACTATTGTGCTGTAAGAAATGATGAACAGACAGATTTCAGAGAAACCTGAAGGGACTTACATGAACTGATGCTGAGTGAAGTGAACAGAACCAGGAGAACATTGTACACAGTAACAGCAACATTGTGTGATGATCAACTGTGATAGACTTGGGGGCAGCTAGGTGGCACAGTGGATAAAGCACCAGCCCTGGATTCAGGAGTACCTGAGTTCAAATCCGGCCTCAGACACTTGACACTTACTACCTGTGTGACCCTGGGCAAGTCACTTAACCCCAATTGCCCTGCCCCCCTCCAAAAAAAAAACTATGATAGACTTGGCTCTTCCCAGCAGTGCAATGATGCAAGACAATTCCAAAGAAATCATGATGGAAATGTTCTCCACATCCAGAAAAAAAGAACTGTGGATTCTGAATGCACATTGAACCACACTGTTTCTACTTTTTTGTGGTTGTTTTTTCTTTTTTGCGGTTTTTTCTTTTGTTCTGATTCTTCTTTCACAACATGACTAATGCAGAAATATGTTTAATGTGATTGTACATAAATAACCTATATCAGATTCCTTTCCGTCTTGGGGAGGGGGGAGGTAAGGGAGGGAGGGAGAAAAATTTGGAACTAAAAATCTTATGAAAACAAATGTTGAAAACTATTTTTACATGTAACTGGGAAATAATAAAATACTTTTATGATTTAAAAACAACAACAAAACAAAGACAGGAAGAAAGAAGGAAAGAAAGAAAGAAGGAAAGAAAGAAAGAAAGAAGAAAGAAAGAAAGAAAGAAAGAAAGAAAGAAAGAAAGAAAGAAAGAAAGAAAGAAAGAAAGAAAGAAAGAAAGAAAGAAAGAAAGAAGCATGTTCAGAAGCAAGAAGCAGCTGTATGGCTCTGACCCTAAGTCTCCAGCTTAGTCTGAAACTTGAAGAGGAATCACCAGGGAAGGAATTGCATAGGAGCTTGTAGTTCTGCCCCTCTGTACCAGAAGAGTTTTTCATTTGCCCTAATAGGAGAATCTAACAGCTGTCTCCTGAAATCAAAACTAGGGCAAGACCACAAATGAGCTGCTCAGACCCAAATCCAGATCAGGAACTTGCAGACCATAGACTAAGAAGGCAGAGAACAGATTTACCCTAGATCAGATGATTTTGGGACCACTGAAAGCTTACACGTTTCTAACTTGTGCTGACCTTGAGATCATGCAATAATATAACACTCAATATCCCCAATAAAGCAATAGCAACAATCTAGATGACACAAGGTCAGCTCAAGCATTTCTTCCAGAAGAGTGCAGAATAACTAACAAAGTCTAAAGTCTGGAAGTAGGCTGGAAGAATGAACAGACTAAAAAAAAAAAAAAGAATCTCATCATAAAAAGTTATTATGGTGACAAGGACACTCAATACAAAAGTCCAGAGGAAGAGAATAATTTCAAAACATCTACAAGCAAAGACTCAATGTAAAGCACAATGTGGGCACAAATTCAACTAGAATTCCTGGAAGAAATAAAGCAAGAGGGTTTTTTTAAGAGTTTCAAATGTTTTTAAAATGAAATGAGAATGCTAAAGGAAAAAAATGGAAGATAAATGAGAGCTATGCAAGAAAGAATTGGAAAAGGAATGAACAGGTTGGAACAAGAGTTACAAAACCCTGTTCAAGCAGCAAAATTCTTGAAAATTAGACTGGATCATATAAAAGAAAATGACTCTATAAGATGAGAAATATTAAAATAAAGTCAGGGGGCAGCTAGATGGCACAGTGGATAGAGCACCGGCCCTGGAGTCAGGAGTACCTGAGTTCAAATCCAGCCTCAGACACTTAACACTTACTAGCTGTGTGACCCTGGGCAAGTCACTTAACCCCAATTGCCTCACTAAGAAAAATAAATAAATAAAGTCAGAAGATTTAAAAAAAGAAGGAGGCATAAGATATCTCATAGTAAAAACAACTCACCTGGAAAACATGTCAAGGAGAGAGAATTTATGAATCATTATACTACCTAAAAGTCATGACCAACAAAAGATCCAAGACATTATATTCCTAGAGATCACAAAAGAAAACTGCCCACATCTCTTAGAAGCAGAGGATAAAATGGATATAACAAGAATATACTGGAAAAAAAAAGAATATACTGGTCAATTCCTGAAAGAAACCCCCAAATGAAAATTCCCAGGAATATTATAGCCAAAATCCAGAGCTTTCAAATCAAAGAAAAAATACTGAAACCAACCGGAAAGAAACAATTCAGGTACCAAGGAGCCAGAGTCATGATCACAAAAGACTTAGCAGCCATCATTGTAAAGGAGCAGAGAGCTTATAAATACTCAGAAATATTTAGAAATTCCAGAAGACAAATAATATAATCCACTTGCAATGTGGACTTACCAAGAATAACAATAACTTATTCAATGAAACTTAGTATAATCCTGCAAGGGTGGGGAGGGGTGGGTATTTAATGCAAAAGGCCTTTAAAGCGTTCCTGATGGAAAGACAAGAGCTGCATAGAAATTTGAAATACAAATATATGAATCAAGAGAAGTGCCAAAAGGTAAACATGAGTAAGCAATCATAAGGGACTATAAAAAGATAACCTATTTACATAATAATATGAGATGATACAAATGCACCCTCAGTACCCTATCATTATCAGTGACCCAAGATGGCATCTAATTAGACAGAGAGACTGGGAGTGGTTCTGTTATGTTTTGATGATCTTAAAAGAAGAACAAGGGGGAAGCCAGGTAGTGCAGTGGATAAAGCACTGGCCTTGGATTCAGGAGGACCTGAGTTCAAATCCAGCCTCAGACACTTGACACTTACTAGCTGTTTGACCCTGGGCAAGTCACTTAACCCTCATTGCCCTGCAAAAAAAAAAAAAGAAGAACAAAAAGGGGGAGGAGGTAAAAGAAAGGGAAGGTAGAGAAAAGATGGGGAAAATCTCACATCAGAGTGTACAAGTAGACATCTATACAAACAAGATGGAAGGGGTGGGAAGAGCAGGTGACACTTGATCCTCACTTTTTTCTGAACTGGTCAAAGGAGGGGAAAATACAGATACACAGTTGGGTACAGAAATGCTTTTCACTCATCAGGGAAACAAGAAGGAAAGGGGAAAATGGAGAGGGAGGAATAAAAGAGAGGATAAATTAATGAAGGGAGTAGTCTTAAGCAGAACAAACTAACTAAAGATGTACAGAAATATAGCTCTTTTTGCAATGAGAGTGTCCATCAACTGAGGAATAACTAAACAAATTGTGGTATATTAACATGATGGAATTTGTGCTATAAGAAATGATAAAGAAGATGGTTTCAGAGTGTGGTAAAATAATGGAATTTGGCAGATGCCCAGGGGTCCAACTTGATTGACTTACTAGTGTTTGAATTGGGTGTGAATGAGAAACTACTAAGTACCCACTTAAGATGATTAGATTTTGAGACACACCTGGCCTACCCTGTTAAACCTAGTCTAACTTGGCCAACCCTGAGAAGGTGTGTCCTCAGAGGCTGTGGACTGCATCATCAACAGGGAACCAGTCTCAGCCACACAACTTGAAGGACCTCCCCTTTGGGGGAGGGAGAAAAAAGTAGAAAAAGGGACCCCCCCCCAACAGGAAGTAGCTCTCTCTCTGGCCTTGGAGGAGCTTTCGGAGTGGATTGGAGACCGAATGCATAGAAATTATGGACCCCTGTTGATGAGTTAATAAAATCCAGCTCTTTGAATTAGCTGAGTTGGAAGTAAGTTTGGGGATTGTAGAGGCCTTTGCTAGAGTTAGGGGGATTATCCATTTTTTTTTCTCTATTCCCTTGTCCTTGACTTTATTAATTTCACCTTTGCTGTGGATTTTATTCCCATTAATAAAACTTAATTTGTTGGTGGAAAAGAGGCTGTTAAGCTCCTTTCTTATTGGCCTGGGAGAAATAACTAAAAAAGGCAGTTCGGAGGGGAGGAAACTTTGGACCTAGAGGTCCCTCATTATTTTCTGAACCCCAATATTACAGTGTGCTACCCAATTAACTCTCCTCATATTAAATTAGGCCCCAACAAGAGAAACCTAGAAAGAACTGTATGAACTGTATGTAGATGTAGGGTGAAGTGCCTTTTTAACATCTCAACTGGATATCTCATTGGCAACTCAAACTCAACATGTCAAATACAGAACTCATGATTTTCTCCTTCTAAAACCTCTCTTCTTTCCAATTTTTCTAATACTGTCAAGGGAACCATCATGTTTTGTTACTCAAACGGGTAACCTTGGTGTCATCCTTGACTCCTCACTCTCAGTCACTCTACCTAACCAATCTGTTTCCAAGCATTGTCTATTCTTCCCTCACCATATTCTTTTATCTCTACTCAGAGCCACATTCCTGGCAACAGCCCTCATTGTTCTATGCTTGGACTATTGCAATTGTCTTCTAGGTGGTATCCCTACCTCTAGTCTTTCCCTAGTCCAATTCATTCTTCACTCTACCAAAATGATTTTTTTTAAGGTGTGTGTTTGATCACATCATTCTTTTTCTTTTTTCTTTTTTCCGGGGCAATGAGGGTTAAGTGACTTGCCCAGGGTCACACAGCTAGTAAGTGTCAAGTGTCTGAGGCCAGATTTGAATGCAGGTCCTCCTGAATCCAGGGCTGGTGCTTTATTCACTGTGCCACCTAGGTGCCCCACATAATTCTTTTACTTGACAAATTCCAGGATCACATATGAAATCCCCTGTTTGGCTTTAAAGTCTTTTACAACCTGGCCCCTTCCTATCTTTCCAAAATCTTGTTTTATTCTCCTCCATATAAATTCTTTCCCAGTCTCCTCCACTGCTAATACCTTCCCTCTGAAATATCTTCCATTTATATTATACATGTTTTGTGCATTAGTTATTAGTACATTTTATTTGAATATTGTCATCACCTCCCCCATTACAATGTAAGCCCCATGAGGCCAAGGATTGTGTTTTTGCCTGTCTTGTACCCCCCAGCACTTAACACAATGCCTGACACATGGTAAACCCTTAATAAATGCTTGTTGACTGAGCAAAGCATGACTATTAAATCGCCTTTATTCCTGGAAGCTGTGTCTCCCAGGTTAGCCCTGTTGGCTATTATATCAATGTTGACTTGAGCTTATAATACACTAAGATCCCAAGAACTTTTTTTTCAAATTGCTGTCTGCTTCCTCTATCTTATACTTGTGAAGTTATTTTTTAAAACCCAAGTGTAAAGTCACCTTACTAGATTCAACTCAACAGTATAGCCTGTGCATATCTTTCTTGATCTTGACTCTCATCCAATGTGTTGGCCATGCAACCAGCAAATTTGATTCGGAAGCCACTTGGGTTTTTATCCAACTCATTGATATGTATGTTAAACATCACAAATTCAAGAACAGATCCCTGTAGTACTCTACTAAAGTTATTCTTTTATGTTAATGGCACACCATTAATGACCGTTTGTGGGGACCAGCCTTTCAAGCCTCCAGCCACCTAGCCTACATTTTCCCATCTTGTTTGCAAGGACTACATGACAGATTTTGTCAAATGATTTCCTAAAAGCACACCTTTAATCTACCAGTCCAGTAATCCTGCCAAAATAGTGACACTGAGTTATATAGACTGGGGGCTAGAGGAGGGGCTTTGTGGGGAAAAGGAGGCAAATCTGAGCCAGAAGATGAGTTAGGAATACCTCAATCTTTCGCACTCTGATTCTGGAGGAGCTCCCATTGGTTCTTGCTCAGTCATGCTCTGGCTTGGGCCTTATTCTAGACACAGAGACTGTCAATCTACAGATAATCCCAGCAAAAACATCTAGCCATGGCTTAGCAGCTGGAAAGGTCCAAGAGCTGGATGAAATTTCTCTGGCATGACCTGTTCTCAATGTTGCTTCCTTTTCTATGTGCGTACTATCTATCTGTCCATTTGTTAAAACCTCCAGGATTTTTTTAAGGCATTGATCAAACTAGAGCTTACAGCATCCACTCTCTTCTCTTTTGTGAAGATCGGGACCTTGCCTGTCCGGGCCTTTATCTGGAATCTCTCCACTCTCTATGATGTTCCAAGTTTCAAAGATTATTAACAGTAGTTCAATAATACATGCCCTCTAAACTTAAATATTCATAGCAGCATTTTTATGGCAGCAATAACAGGGGAACAAAGTGGATCCCCATCCATTAAATATTGACTAAAGAAATTATGACATGTGAATATTATGAAATAATGCTTCAGTATGAATAGCAATGCATATGAGTATTTTAGAGAAACATGAGAAAATGTGAACATCCAGTGAAATAAGCAGAACTAAGGAAGCAACATACACAGCAAGAACAATGCAATGGAAAGAACAATAAAAGTGAATGTGATGTTCTTATAATGAACCCGCCCTGAAATGAAGATGAGAATAAGAAAATGTACTTCCTTTCTTTGGAAAGGTGAGAGACCATAGGGAAAAAATGCCCTCTGGTTACCTTTGATTTACCTATCAAGGTAATTATTGTTTTGTTTTTATTGGTTTTGCTAAGCTGTTAAAAATGTTTTAGATACAAAAGAAGGCTCCCTGGGTCAGGGAGGGAGATATGTCTGGAAATAAATATGATACAAAAACAAAAACCATCAATAAAACTCTTCCACACACACAAAATAAACTTCCTTTCCCTTCTATCTCCCATCTCCCCACAAAAAAATTACTCCATTCAGGGCCAAGGGTAGATCCCTGGTACTCTCCAATAGAAACAGACTTCACTTCCTCAGTCCATTCAACCAATTTGCAGTCCACTTAACCATATTATCATCCAACCCACAAATCTTTGTGCGCTATTTCCATTCTCAAGCACTTCACCTCTTTCCTAAAGCTTCTGTCCATCTAAAACAGTGTGCCACAGTTAAGTGGCACTTGTGGCTCCAATTTTCAGCCCCAACTCTGATCATCAATAAAGGGTCCCCTCTTCTTTTCCCCACCACCAGCACCAGACTTTGAGCCTACCTGGAAGACATCATTGGCACACTTGCGGCATAGGTTGTGCTGGCAAGGTAGGATCACCACTGGCTTGGAGAACATCTCCAGGCAGATGGGGCAGATGAGTTGCTTCTCCAGGTTATCCATGCTGTGTGCATCCCCCAGCAGCGGCTTGAAACCCACTGCGAAGTTCATCCCCTCGGTGGTTGTGCCCACCCCTTTTTGGCCTTTTTTCCAACTTTGGCTTACTCTCTCAGCTGTGAGTCTGTCTTCAGCTGTTGGCCCTCTCCTTTTTACTAGAGTCTGCCTAGATTTTCCTTAAAATTGTTTCTGTCTCCCCCGCTCTGTCCCTTAATCAAGCCACTTTGTGACCCCTAAGTGGCCAATTGATTTTCTTTCTTTCTCTGGATAGCTGTTTTTTACTCTCTTTACTTTTCTATTCTGAGTGCCTGGGCAGATGAAGGAAGTTTTGTCTTGCCCTCACGCCTGGGATGGCTCTTCCCTCACTCCTGGGATAGTCTTATCTCCTGCTCCCCGAATGGCCGACTGTTGCTTACAATTTAGAAGCTGCTGTTTGTTCCTTAATCCTTAGGCAGGATACTAATTTTAACTTGGGGTTGGGGGAGACTAGGGGCATTTCAGTGACGCAATCTCTCACATTCCAATTCCCGATTTAGCTTGTGTAAGGCGAGCCACAGCTGTCACCAAACAAGTGACCCTGAGTCACATAGACTGGGGGCTGGAGGAGGGGCAAGAGCCTTTGTGGGAATAGGGGGCAAACCTGAGCCAGAAAAAGAAATAGGGATACTTCAATTTCTCACACTGATTCTAGAAGGGCTCCCATTGGTTCTTGCTCAGTCGTGCTCTAGCTTGGGCCTCATTCTAGACATGGAGACTGTGAATCTACAAATAATACCACAAAGGCATCTAGCCATGGCTCAGCAGCTGGGAGGGCCCAAGAGCTGGAGAGTCCTGACAAAGGGAATTTAGATATATCTTGGACCCACCACAATAACCCTGGACCTCCTTTCTACATCCACGTCAGATTCATCATAGCAGAAGATAATCCTTGGTCCTTGCCCTTCCCCGCCCCCCCCCCAGGACTCTGCCTAAGTCAGTCTGGAATGTGGCACCCAATGTGGCTGGATTCAAGGATCAGTTATTTCATAAATATGGAACTCATTCTACAAGTGCAGATCACAACTCCTCTGATGTAACAAAAGTTCAAGAATTGCCATGACTAAAAAACTGAGTCGCCTTGTTGTAAACAGCTCATGACGAGTCTCTCAGGCTTTAGCTAGGTCGGTCCTCAGACATACATAGAGTATGTGTGACCAGCTTATCCTCAAAAGCCCTTCTAGCATTGATTGTTGTTGTTTGTCCTTAGTTCTCCAAGAGGACCATGACATTAGGCTGATGTCATGACTTGCCCTAAACTGAATTTAAGTGAGGGAGGGCTGTGCAAAGTCACCAACTTCACTCTCTCTTCCAGAGCCATCTGAGTCCAGTGGCAAGATACACATCGGGATGACTGGAGATGGCCCCAGATGTTTAAGGCAATTGGAGTTAAGTAACTTGCCCAGGGTCACATAGCTAGTTTGAAGTGAGATTTGAACTCAGATCCTCTTAACTTCAGGGCCAGTGCTCTATCCACTGCGTCACCTAGCTGCCTTCTAGTTTTGATAGGACCTGGCAGAGCTTGGGTTCTGGTGGCATAGACATAAAGAACCCAACTTTGTCTCCATTTGACCACTGAGGCATCAATCAGACTTTAGTGAAAGATAGGTGCCTAGAGTGCCAGCACTTAAAAAGTGCTAATCAAGGCTTGAAATTGATTTGTCAGAGTGTATTTTTGAGACTGGATAGACCCACGGACCAAGCTCCTCTTCCCTTCTGAGTGATCTTCGAAAGGCTTTCTCTCATTGTGGAAAGAAAAATTTGCCCTCTTCCATCCATGTGCTGGGCTCTGCAGTGGCACTATGGAGGAGTATATAGACAAGGAGAGTAAATGGAGGTAGGCAGTAGAGAAAACAATTCCATGAACAAATTGTCAGCTATTACAGTTTATGGATGGGAGGGGGCAAGGAAATAAGAGCTGAGGTGAGTATAAACCCATTCTGGACATAGGGATCAAAGGTCTCCAGGAAAATAACTTTGGCTCACTAAGAAAAGGCATAATCACAAGGCTCTATGAAACACCTGCCAATTAACACTAAATTAGCAACTAAACTCGACAGCCCTGGTACCAAAAGCTTGGTACTCACCTCCTTCTTCACAGACTATTTCTAGGCTATTTTCTTTGTCTCCAACCCACACAATGGAGACTGGACAAAGTTTCTTTGTTTACTCATGTGTACTCAACCCCTCAGGCCTTCCTGCTCCCATGCAGTACTTGATTCCTACACTGAGTTACGGGGAGGTTATATAGGCTGGCCATTGGTAGAATGTTTGAAGAAAGCAGCTAACATAGGTGGAATATTTTGGCACAGAAGGCAATAAGTGAAATATTTTGTGAGAAGCACTTTTCCCTCCAGGATGTAACTAATACCTGTTTGAGGAATAAGAGCCTTGGAGATGAAGACAGACTACTTTGTCCCAAGAACAACCTGTGGATAAGGCTGGTGGGTACTTGTGCTGGTAGAAAGAACCTCTAGAATATTTGGAAAAGTATGGTAACCTCTTTCCCTTCCTTCCTCCTCACTTGTAAGAGTTGAGTCACAGTGAAATAATGTGGTTCAAATACTGTGAGTAGTAGAAGGTAGGGTAGATGGGGTCCACTCCAAGAAGGGAAGTTTAGGGCTCAGCCTAGGCATGGGATTACTGATCCAAAGGAATGGAGGGAAGGGTCGGTTGATTCATCAAGTCTAAGTACAGGATCTACCCTGCATGGTGGCCCCTGCTCTGAAGGGAGTGGAACGGGGAAGAAGAAACTATCTATCTATATGTATGTATGTATAAATATGTATATACATGTATATACACACATACATATATACATACACACACATATATAGTGTCTACTATGTGCTAGGCACTGTGCTAAGTGTATGTATGTGTGTATATATGTGTGTGTACACACATATACATATCATTCATATATATATTATATATAAAAAATTTGATCCTCACAACAACCCTGCAAAGTGGGGGCTATTATTATCATCCCCATTTTACAGCTGAGGAACTAAGGTAAATAGAGTTTGTGGTATCTGCCCAGAGTTACAGAGCCAGTAAATGTATGAGGCCAGATTTGAATTCTTCATGAGAGCTACAAGGTCTTCATGAGTTTAATCCAGTGTTCTTTCAGAGGTACCACCAGCTGCCTCTGAGGAAGACATTATCCCAGACAGCTTAGAGACACAGCCGCCACTAACTCCCATTAAGGTACATGGGAACAAGAGACAATTTTTGTGGGGAGAGGACAGCACTGTCAGTCTAAGATTGCACAAGGCTAGGATGGCATGAAATAGTGCTGCTCCCATCTACATTCAGGTTTGGGTTCAGGGTTGTAAAAATACATAGGGTTGGGGCTAAAAGAGATTGGGGTTTAGAATATTCTAGCCAGATTTGGTGATACCATGAAGGTCAGAGAAAGAATTCTCATAGGGAGAGGGCTGGAATTCAGCGGTGCTTGTGGCATTTGTGGCGCTTATAGGATTGGGGTTAAGATCAAGACTGGGGTTAGAGGTCCCCTTCAATGTTTACAGTAGACTGGGCAGCAGAAGACACATTCACAGGGTCAGCACCTGGAGACAGAAGAACTATGTACCATATTAAGATGAAAACCCCAAAAGAAAGTATACAGAAAAAACCCTTTATTACTTGTAATCAATATACAATAAAGTCATATAATTTTTCACTAATTATTTGCCTCAGCCTCTTCTCTTTTCCTTGAATACTGTTGCTTTTCAGTTTCTGCATTCTGTGCCTCTTCTTTGTTGTCTTCATCATCGTCATCTTCTTTTTCTTCTTCTTCTCCTCCTCCTTCATTCAGATTGGAGAATTCTTCAGTTCCATCCATGAAATTTGGAAAACAAACATTTCTTGAAATGAGCTACAATTCTCATTTTAATCTAATGCACTTAATCTAATTCTTAATATCATTACACTGAAGTTACTCCTGATCACCACTAGATGGTGATGAGGCAGAAATGTAAGACCATTTTTAGATTTAAATTGATCAATCAAATCAGTCAACAAACATTTAATTTGAAAAATAAAACTTGGTTCTATTTTTGAGCAAATATCATAAAGTATATCTCCTAACCACCTTCATCTATAACTTTAGACTCACTTCCCAACTCAACAAGACTCCAAATGGAATGTGTCCCACTCAAATGATCAATAAAGGCTATATCTAGGCAGCTCCAGCATAGACTGTGCCTCATCCCATTCAGCTGCTCATCCAGGACATCTCACCATTTGAGTTGCTGACACTCCTCCCTCTTGACACTTTTTTCCATGTCTAGGACTTAGTAATTACATTGACAATACCACCTTGCTTTTGAAAAGGGTATGTCAACTGAGCGTCCTATAGATCAATTCAACATCTCCTTGACTCCTCATACCAAAGTTCCCTTCCCAGGTCACCATCTCCTTCTATGTGTTGTCTTTCTATTGGGATAGAAGCACCATAAAGGCAGAGACTATCTCACTATTCATATTGTATCTCCAGTGCTTAGCATGGTGCTTGGTATACAGTAAGCACTTAATAAATGCCTTTTCATTCCTTCAAATGATATACACCTTGAGAACACAGCAGATTCTATACCCTGGTAATATTACCCTTTAATCCTATCCAATCCTAGACCTCATTCTCCTAGCTCTAGAGAACCCCACATTCAAAGATCCCTTTCATTCCAGACCTTCCTACCTTCACTCCTGGCCCAGATCTGACCTTGGCCACTTTCCTTTGGCCTCACCTGTCTCTGGAGGGTGTGTCTGTAGATCACCGTTACACTTAAAATAATGATATTCTGGTGGTAAGTTCATCCCACAGCAAAAACAGCAGCAGCAGCAGCAGCAGCAACAAGAAAGAAGTGTACACAAGAGGACCAGGCACTGGGAGATTGGGGAGAATGGCTTAAATCCAACAACTTGTTCTAGGGTTGTCTTTTCTCCCCCACCCCCAACTTTCCTAGCACTGACAGCGACAGGGCAATGTGCCCAGTGTATGGGCATCACTGCTGCCCAAATACTGGAGGGACTTCGAAGGAATGCATACCTTGAACCACCACTTGGTTACAATGAAATAGACTTTGAGAGTTTCTGGGCCATATCGGTTAGCCATGTATAAACCCTTGTCGCCATACAGATTGTAGATGTGGCGCTGATCAGGATCTGCAAGTACCGAATGGGCTGCATTGATCTCTTTGAACCGCTCTGCTGCATTAGGGTCTTCTGGATTCTTGTCTGGGTGGTACTTCCGTGCCAATTTCCTACCAGCCATTGCCCATGAGGGAGGGCACAGAGAGGAGCAACAGAATAAGCCCAGATTGGAGAGGGGAAAGGAAGATGGATGGAGGGATTACATGGGGTAGAGGCAGAATGGGAAAAATCTAGACATTTTGAGATACAGTAACAAGGATATATATATGAAGCAGGAAAACTCTTCCCGCTTCCATACTGACAAGGGAATGCGGCTTTCCCCTAGTTTTGATGGGAGGGTCAGGTAATTTGAAAGCAAGTGGGGTGGTAGCGAGTGGGCTTTGGGGAGACAAGGGCTTGATGGGGGAGCTTAAGGTCGGACCTGTAGGCTTTACTGATCTCCTCAGGTGTTGCTCCCTGAGGCAGCTCTAGCACTTCATAGAGGGTTTCTCCAGTTTTGTACAGCTGATAGACTTCCTGACGTCTTTGTGTCATTCTCTGGGTCCAGAAAGCAAGGAAGAAGAGGTGAGAATTTTACACAGGAGTGGAAGTCATGGGGAAAACAAAACTTGCCTGCATTTCTGGCAGACAGAAAGTAGTATGCCCGCCAGCATGAACAGTAGACTGTACCTTTCAAAAGGAGCAGATGCTGCACAGATAGATCTCTTGACATTAGGGAACCCAAGGAAGTGTAGGTAGGAGTAAAGTTAAAATGCTATGAAGTGGGTGTGACCTGGACCAAGAGGCAGGAACTGCATTGTTTTGTGATAAAATAGGACTTATCCAAACATTTTGTTCCTAGTAAAGCTGGATAAAGCCTCTAGAATTTCATCACTCACACTAATGGTCTCGGTCAGTAGAACCAGCTATATTCAGCTTAATAAGATGGGTTAGGAATGGGGAAGATCTCTGATTACCCTGGAAATATAATTCAGAGCCAAACCCTAAGCTATCCAAGAGAGTCCATAAGGATAAATCATGTTTCCTAGTGTCTGAGATCAAAGGGCATTGCTCATCCCGATTCACCCTCAGTGGTTCATCCTGGGCATCTCCCTCTGTTCCAGGGGAGCTTCCACCTAGGATACTATGGTGGCTCAGTTATAGGAGACACAGCAGGCAGTGGAGGACAAATGTGAAGTTACTGAAGTTAGGGTAAAAGCAAGATTTGTCAATGATGGAAAGAGCAGAGTTCTAGGGGCAGGAGAGAGAGAACCATAAGCATTGGAGAGAACAAGCTGGGAAGTAGAAAGGAGGCAGGATACTTTTGAGTCTGGGTTGGAGAGAGGAGCTAAAATGGAGGCTGTGGGATTGCCTTGGATTGGAATAGAAGGAGCACAAATTGGAGCTAGGAGGCAGGGGATACATTGAATCGGTATTGGAAGAAAATCTGGAGACAGGGGCTGGGGTTAGGAGAGCTAATACAGTACAGTACTCAAACTAGAGTACTAGTATAGTACAGTACTCAGTACTAGAGATAGTACAGTACTCAGAGGAAGGAGGAATGGGGGCTAGGGAAAGCCTTTCTGGTTAAAGGAGGGGCAGAGGGCAGGCAGAGGAGGAAGGAGGGAGACACCTTGGGTCTGTGTTCAAAAAAAAAATCTGAGATTGGAGTAAAGGGAATTGAGGATATGGCGGGGGGGGGGGGGGGAGGGGGGGTTGACTTGTAGAAAAGAATAAGGATGGCCCACTGCTTGAGCCAAGCACCGGGAGAGTGAAGTGGGGAGGGTTCACTTTGGGTTTGCATTGGAAAGAGTGGAGATAAGGTCTGAGTGCTACATTGGGATCCTGGAGAATGTAGATGGCCTTGGATAGGTAGAGAGGAAAGAGTAGGAATAGGAACTGGGAGGCAAGGCAACTTGGGTCACAGAAGGAACAGAGATCAGGGCAAGGGACACAAGGAGACCAGGGCCTGACTTTAGGGTTGGGCTACTCAGGCCAGGGAAGGGACCAAGGGTCAGGATGCCAGGTGCAGGGCTATCTGGGTAGGGGATGGAGGGGAAAAGGAGGCTCAGGGTTGCCCAAGCCAAGCAGGAGGTGAGTGAATGAGGGCAACCTGGGCTAGGCGGGGGGTGGGGGGGTGGGGGGAGAGAAGGGACAATGTTTCCCAGGGCCAGGAAGGTAGGTGGGGTGCAGGACAGTTCAGTGCAGGTAAGGGGGTGAAGTGCTGTCTGGGCCTGACAGGGGACCTTAGGGTGGTAGGAATGCCCAGGCCGGGGGAGGCTTGGAGTGGGAGAAGGGTCAGTGCTGTCCCAGACAGACGGGGTCTAGAGAGGCTGGCTGCCTGGGTTGGATGAAGGAGGCATCTGGGGCTAGGGGAAGATTCAGAACCCACTCTGGGGCAGGCAGGGGCTCTGGGGGTGGTCACAGAGACAAGGGACTGGGGTAGGTAGGGATCCTGGGGATGGACCCTGAGGTAGGCAAAGCTTCTGAGAGTAGGCTCTGAACCTGGCAAGGGTCCTAGAGGTAGGCACTGAGAGGTCTTGGAGCAAGCAAAGTCTCTGGGATAGCCAGGAGCACTGGGGGCAGGCCCTTGTGCAGGCAGAGCCTTTAGGGCAGACAGGGTCTCTTGGGGATGGTTACTAGAACCAGACTCTTAGGTAGGAATGGGCCCTTGGGCAGGAATTGATTCTGGAGCAAGTAGGAGCTCTGGGACTGGGCACTGGGATCAGACTCAGTGTGGGCAGTGGCTCTGGGGCTAGGTTTTGAGGATGTGTTCTGTGACAGGCAAGGTCTCTGGGGCAGGTAGGGTGACTACAGGTAGGCTCTAGAGTGGGCAGATGAATTGAAAAAGACAGGAGCTATGGGAGATGGTCACTAGGACAAAGCTTTAGGATGGGCAGGGGTTGGGCACTGGGGCAGGCAAGTTCTCTGGGACAGTCAGGGGCACTGGTAGAGGACCTAGGGATGATAGGGGCATTAGCTATGACTTTGGGGAAGGCAAGGACACTGGAGATGAGAACTGGAGACTGTAGGAACTCTGGTGTGGGCAAGAGCCCTGGCAGTAGGCACTATGACCAGGCTCTGGGTTGGGCAGGGCTGTGGAGGTAGGCACGGGGGTGGGCCATGGGGGAGCCAGGGGCTCTGAGTGGGCACTCATGGATACAAGGCATCTAGGGGTAGGCACTGGGGGTGAGTCCTGAGGCCTTTTGGGCAGACAGGGGGATGGGGCATGGGCTCTGAGGCTGGGCACTGGAAGATAGCCCTTGAGCAGGCAGAGTCACTGGAGAGCAGGTAGGGACTCTGGGGGAGGCAGGAGCACTGAGGAAGTCAAGGCCCTGTGAGTGGGCCCTGAGACCTATCTCCGAGGTAGGCAGAGGTTCTAGGGAGGGCACTAGAGGTGAACTCTGAAGAAAGCAATGGAAAAGTGGTCTGGAGGTGGACATTGGGACCAGACTTTGAAGTGGACAGGGATTCTAGGGGTGGGTACTGGGGCAGGCAAGAGCTCACGGAGGCAGGATCACTGCAGGCAGGTTCTGGGATAGAGGCAAGAGGACTGGAAAAGGCAGAGGCTCTTGGGGAGTGGGTGATTACTGAGACTAGGCTTTGGGGTAGGCAGTGATTCTAGGGGTAGTCAGAGTAGTCAGAAGATGGACTATGGTTGACTCTAGGGTGAAGGTGGGAACTGGGGGTGGGTACTACAGGTGGCCTCCGCAGCAGACAAGGGCATTGTGGGTGGATCGTGGAGCAAGCTTGGGGACTAGGTACCAACTCTGATGCAGTTAAGCATTTGGAGAGTGGCCCACTATGATTAGGCTCTGGGGATGGGCACCAGGGGCAAGCCCTGGGACAGACAAAGGGTAAGGAGAGGACATGGACTTTGGGATTGGGCTTGGGATGATTCTTGGGAAGGTAGAAGGACAGGGGTCTCTGGTACAAGCAAGGACAATGGGATTGGACACTGGAGATAGACTTTGAGGGTGGTGGGTTTGGGGGCAGGAAAGACTCCTGGGGCCATCATGGAAACTGGAGAAGGGAGGGACTCTGGAAACAGGATTTAAGGTGGGCAGAAACTCTAGGGGTGAACACTTGGGGTGGGCTCCCAGGCAGGCAAGGCCTCTCTGGCAGTCAGGGTTACTGGGGATGGGTCCTAGGGAGTGCAAGGGTTCTGGAGTGAGCAAAGGCCCTGGTTGTGGGTACTGAGACCAAGCTCTTGGGGATGGTCACTAAGGCATGCAGGATATGAGGTGAGCACCGAGGAGGGCAGGGATACTGCAGTGGACAAGGGTACTAGAAGCAAGTTCTAGGAGCAGACTGGGCTGGGAAGTCTCTGAGGGTAGGCACTGGGGTTGCACCCTGGGACATGTACGGGCACTTAGATCATGCTCTAGAGCAATCAGGGGTTCCAGAAGTGTACACTAGGGTCAGTCTCTGGCATAGGTAGGGTTTCTTGGGGCAGGTTCTGAGATGGAACTGGGTAGAAAATGGGGGTGAGCTCTGTGATAGGCAGGAGATCTGATGGTAGTGATCAGACCAAGTTTGGGATAAAGAAGAAACCTAGGGATGGGTATTGTGGATGGGTTCTGCAGTAGGGCTATTGTACTGGGTCCTAAGGCAAGCTGTGGCACTGGGTCACAGTGTTAGGGCTGGCGAACATTTGGGGGTGATCAATGGGATCAGGTTTTGGGACAGAGAGGGAGTCCAGCAGTGGGAACTTAGGACTGGAAGGGTCTTTAGGGCAGGCTGTAGCACTGAGGCCTGGCTTTGGGGCAGACAAGAGGCACAGGGGATGGGTACGGGGGAATGCAGGGGCTCTAAAGCAAGCAAGGGACCTGGTGGTAAACAATGAGACCAGATTTTGTAGATGGGCTCTGGGGGTGGTCATTAGGATAGGCAGGGGCAAAAAATGTTTTTTATTTAATTTTTTTAAAAAAATTAAAAATAAATTTTTAAAAAGGATAGCCAGGGGGCAGCTAGGTGGCACAGTGGATGGAACACCAGCCCTGGAGTCAGGAGGACCTGAGTTCAAATCCAGCCTCAGACACTTAACCCTTACTAGCTGTGTGACCTTAGGCAAGTCACTTAACCCCAATTGCCTCACTAAAAAAAAAAGATAGGCAGGGGCACAAGGATGGGCACTGGAGAGGGCAAGGACACAGGAGTATAAGGGCACTAGGGACAAAGGCACTAGGTTCTGCAGCAGGCAAGGGCACTAGGTTCTGGCTCTGGGAAGGCAAAGATTTCAGGAGTAGTCAGTGGGATCAGGCTTTAGAGTAGGCAGGGTAACCAGAATAGGCAAAGGCTTTGAGGAATTGTCACTAGGACTGGGCTTTGTGTTGGGCAGGGACTCTAGGGGTGGGCTCTGGGGCAGGCAGATTCTCTGGAGGTATGCACTGGGGTCAGGCCCTGGGACACTTGGGCAGACTCTGGGGGTGGGTTCTGGAGCAGATGACCTCTTGGACAGGCAGAGGTATTTGGGTGGGCCCTAGGGCAGGCAGAGGTACTGACTCCTGGTTCCCAGGCAGGAGTAATCACTGAGATCAGGCTCTAGGGGCAGGAAGGAGCTCTAAAGTTTGACCCTGAGGAGGGCAAGGGAACTGGAGAAGTCAACGCACTAGATTTGGTCACTAGTACTAAGTTCTAGGGTAGACAAAGGTTCTAGGGGCAGGAACTGTGGGTAGGCTCTTGGACCAGGATCTGGAGCAGACAAGCACACTGGGAGTGGGCACTGAAACCAGGCTCTGCCATGGGAAATACCTCTGAAAGTAGTCACTGGGACCAAGCTGTGGAGCAGGCAGTGGTTCTGAGGTTATTATGAGGCAATCTCTGGGTCAGGCAAGGCCTCTAGAGGCATGTGGGGGTCAAAGGAGGTGGTCACTAGGATAGGTAAGAGTTTGGGGCAAAGTTACTGGAACCAGACTGTGGGTTGAGGAGCCCCAGGGACAGAAACTAGAGGTGAGCTCTGACAGACCCTGTCTTCTGTAGCAGGAAGGTGCTCTGGGTCCCGGCTCTGGGGCAGACAGGCTCTCAGTGGGCAGTCACTGGGATCAGGTTCTGGAGCAGGCAGGTCCACTGGCGATGGGTCCTGAGGTGAGGCTCTGTGGTGGGCAACGATCCTAGGAGTGGGCTTTGGAGGTGGGCCTTTGGACAGGCAGGGACATTGGGAAATGTTGGGATGCTGGAGTGAGCAAGGGCCCTGGTGATATGCTCTCGGACTAGACTTTGGGTTGAGCATGGGGTCTAGGAGTGAGCACTAGGGAAAGGCAGGGGACTAAGTGCGGCCACTGAGAAAGACAGGAGCTCTGGGGTAGGCAGGACATTGAGAATGAGCAATGGGACTGGGCTCTTGGGTAGGTGGTAGATTTGGGTGTGGGCAATGGGAACAGGATTTGGGACAGGCAGAGCATCTGGGGGCAGGTTCTTAAACAGGCAGGATTCTGGGGTGTGTATTGGGGGTGTCCCCTAGGCCAAACAGGGACACTATGGAGGGCAGGGCTTGGGAGCCCCAAGGAGCAACAAGGGTGAATACTGGGACCAGTCTCTGTGGTGGGCAAAGACCCTAGGGTAAGCTCTGGGGCAGGAATGGGCACTGGGACTAGGTTCAGGGGTGGGAAGGGGTTTTAAGGGTAGGTATTGATACTTGACTCTAAGATTAGTTCTGGGGGTGGCATTGGAAGCAAGCACTTGAACAGGCAGGGCTTCTGGGATTAGACACTGGGGGGGTCAGAGACACTGGGAGTGAGCACTGGGGATGGCCTCTGGGGCAAACAATGATTCTGAGGATGGGCACTTGAGGTTGGCCCCGAGGCAGGCAGAGATCCTGGGGGTTGGGGAGAGGCAATCCTTGAGACAGACAGGGGCACTGGGGCCTGTCATGGAGGTAAACAAGGGCTCTGAGATTGGGAACTGAGGAGAGTAGCACCTCTGGGATGGGCAAGGGCACTAGAGGTGAGAACTGGAACCAGGTTCTATCATGGGTTGGGATTCTGGGGATGGTTACTGGGGTGGACCCTGGGGCAGGTGGGGGCTCTGGGATGGGCACTGAGGAGAACAAGGGTTGTAGAATGCACAGGGGCACCAGGGGTAGGAAGTGGGCTAAAGTTTTAGGGGGTAGACACTGGGTAGCGTAGGGTCTTAGAGTAGGCAGGGGTATTGGGACTGGGCACTGCGGGTGGGCCCTGAGGCAAGCAGTGCCTGGACACTTGGAGCTGGCTATGGGAAGGTAGGGTCTCTGGGGCAGACAGGAGTACTTGTGGTTAGCAATGCTACCAGCTCTAGATTGGACAGGGGTTCTGAGGATGGGCCCTCAGTTAAGGGCACTGAAGGGGGTTGGTGTCTAAGGCAAGCAGGGGTTTGGGGCATGAGCAATGGAGACAGGGCAGGGAGTAGGTAGAACCTCTAGGGTAGTCAAGGGCAGTTGGAAGGGCCTGAACTTAGGGGTGAGCATTAAAGGAGAACCCTGGGGTGGGTAGGCCTTTGGTGGGGGTGCTCTGGGATAGGCAGATGCATTAGGGCCCAGCTCTGGGGCCCTAGGACTTCTGGGGACGTACAATAGGTAGGGCAAGTCATTGGAGTGGACAAAGGCAATGGGAATAGTCACTAGAAGTCACCTCTAATGCAGACAATGGCTCTGCGATAGGGCATTTGAGGCAGGCTGTGGGACAGGCAGGGGCACTAGAGAGAACAGGGATTCTGGGGATGGGTACTGGGGGTATCTTTTTGGATCAGGCTCTGGGTTAGGAAGAGACTCTGGGGAATGGTGATTGGAACCAGGCTCTGATGTGGGTAGGGGCTCTAAGGGTGGGCACTGGGGGCTGGTCCTGGGAAAATCAGGGGCATTCAAATCAGGCTCTAGGACAAAGCCTTTGGAGGTATACACTAGGATCAGTCACTGGGGCATGCAGGGGCATTGGGTATGGGTTCTGAGGCACACTTGACCTCTGTGGCAAGCAGAAGAACCATGGGGAGGCCCAACATCAGGCAAAGACATTGGCTCCAGTTGTGGGGCAGGCAAGAATTGCAGGGTGGTCACTGAGGGGCTGATTCTGAGGCAGGCAGGGTCAATAGAGGCAGTCTCTGGGGCAGGCAGGGGCTCTGAGGGTTGGCACTGGGAAGACAGACTTTGAGGTGGTCACTGGGACCAGGCTATAGAGTGGATAAAAGCTGTTGGGGTGAGCACCTGGGGAGGGATCTGGGACAGGAAGGCATGCTGTGGATAAGGTCTGGGGCTGACAGGAAATCTGAAGGCAAGCATCAGGGGTGGGCCCTGGGGTAGGTAAGGCATCTGGGGCAGGAAGGGTCACTGAAAGTAGGCACTGGAGCAGACAAGGGAAATGAGGAAGGCAGGGGATTGGGGAGGGAGATAATCACTGGAACAAGGCTTTGGGGTAGACAAGGGCTCTTGGGGTGAGTACTAGGGGTGAGGTCTGGGATAGGCTAGAATTCTGGGGTGGGTTGAGTGGAATGAACAGAAATTCTGGGAATAGGCTCTGGCAGAGCCATAGGAGTCAGGAACAGGCAGGAGCACTGGGGACAGCAGGTTCTCTGAGGGATGAGCACTGGGAGCAGGTCCTTGGGCATGGAGGAGTACTAGGGACTGGCTTGGAGATAGGCAAAGAATCTGTGTATGGGCACTAAGAGGAATAGAGGTTCTGAAGAGGACAGGGGCAATGGGGGTAGGCACTGGGACCAGAAACTGGGATGGAAGGGGAACTGGAGGTGGGCACTGGGGAGGCCAGGGGTGCTGAGGAAGAGCACTCTACCAGACTCTGGAGTAGGGTGGGGCTCTTAGGATAGACACTTGCAGCAGGCCCTGGAGAAGTCAGGGCCTCTGAGGAAGGCAGGGGCACTGGTGATAGATAACATAAGCAAGGGCACTGAAGCCCAACTCTGGGGCAGGAAGGGGGTGGTTACCGGGAGGAGGCTCTGGGGTAGGTACAGCCTCTGGGGAGGACAGCGTCTCAGGGGACAGGCTCTGGTGCGGGAAAAGGCACTGCAAGTAAGCACTAGAACAAGGCTCTGGGATGGGTGAGGTCTGAAAGGGTGAGCACTGGGAGAGTTTCTGTGGCAGGCATGGCCACTGGGACTTTGAGGCAAGCAGGGGCACTGGGGTGAGTAGGGGTACTGGCAGTGGACATTATGGTAGGCCTTGGGTAAGATAGAGCCTTTGAGACAAGCAGGGGCTCTCAGGTTTCAGCACTGTGGTCAGGTCTTGATACTGGCAGGGTTACTAGGATTTAACTCTGAGGAGGGCAAGGGCTCTGGGGCAGACAGAGGCACTGAAGGTGGGCAATAGTGCTAATCTCTGGGCACTGGAGGCAGACTCTGGGGCAGTCAGAGGCACTAGGGTGGGCACTGGAACAGGAAGTTCTTATGGTAGGCACTGGAAGTAGGTTCAGGGACAGGCAGGAGCTTTAGTGGTAGTTACTGAAACTAGGCTCTGGGGTGGGCAAGGGCACTGGGGTTGGGCCCTGGGACAGGAAGAACTGGGCCCAACTCTGGGGTCAACAGGGACACAGGGGTTAGCACTGGAATCAAGATCTGGAGTGAGCACTGAGGTTGGGTTCTGTAGTAAGCAAGAGTTCTGGGAATGGATAATTGTGAGTGGGATATGGGGCAGGCAGGGGCACTGGAGGAAAGGGCATTCAGAAAAACAAGGGCTCTGGGGTTAGCAGGAACACTGGGAGTGGACACATGGACCAGCCTCTGGGGTAGGCAGGGGCTCTGAGTGCTTGTCATTGGGAGCTGGCAAAGACATTGGGGTTGGGCCCTGGGGCAGGCAGGGCTTCTGGGGGTGAGCAATTGGGGCAGGAAGAGCTTGTGGGGAAAGCAGGGGCACTTGGAGTGCAGAAATTCTAGAAAGTGGGCCCAGGGGCTCTATAGCTGGGCATTGGGAATGAGAGGAACTCTTGGGCAGGCAGAAGCACTATGGTTGGGACCTAGGGCCTCTGGGGGTGGGCACCTGGGGCAGGCCTTCTGGCACAGACCGTGGCACTGTAAAGGGAAAGGGTTCTAGGAGGTAGACATTGAACAGACACTAGGACAGGCAGGGGAACTGGGGCCCAGCTCTGGATGGGGAAAGAGTTTTTGGTACAGGCACCAGAGAAAAAGAAGAAATTCTGAGCCAGGGAGACTAGGGGGTGGGTACTGGGAGCAGATTTTGGAGTGAGCAGAGGCTCTGGAGGATTGTAACTGGAGGCTGGCCCTGGGACAGCCAAGGATGCTGGGGATGGACCTGGGACTGGATCTGGGACAGGGAGGGCCTCTGGGGGTGGATGCTTGGGGCAGGCTTTGTGGCCAGTAGAGGCACTGTTGAAGGGTAAGGAGTTCTAGGGGGTGAACACTTGGTAGGTGTCCAAAAGAAGACAGGGGCACTGAGGCCCAGCTCTGGGTCTAGCAAGGGTTCTGGGGGGTTGTTGCTGGGAGCTAGCTCTGGGGAAGTGGACACTGGGGTTGGTCTATGGAGTAAATGAGCAAACTAGGGTTTGGCCCTGGGACAGGCAGGGGCTCTGGGGCTGGGCACTTGGGGGCAGACCTTGTAGAAAAGAGGGCTTCTCAGACAGGCAGTGGAATGTGGAAGGCACAGGTTCTGGGGGGTGGAACCTGGGCAAGTGTTCTAGGACAGGCAAGAGACCTGGGGCCAGCCTTTAAATCAGTCAATGGCCCTGGGGTTGGACACTGGAAAGAACAAGTGTCTGGGGTAGGCAGGGGCACTGGGTGAGCACTGGGACCATGTTCTAGAGTGCAATGGGAATCTGGGGTGTTGTCACTGGGGGCTGGGGCTGGGGCAGGCAAAGGACACTTAGCTTCAGCCCTAGGACACAATGGGACCTGACTTTGGGTTGGGTAGGGGATCTGGGGCTGGGCACCTGGAAGGCCAGGGACTCTTGGACAGGTACAGCATTGAGATATGACTCTTGGTTGGGCAGGGACTCTGTGGTTGAGCACTGGGGGAGGATGCTGGGACAAGCAAAGGCCCTGGAGCTTGGTACAGGATCTAGGCTCTGGGGTAAACAGGAGCTCCAGGTGTGGACACTGGCAGCAGTCTCTGGGGTAGGCAAGGGCACTGGAGAGGACGAGGGTTCTGGGGAGCGGTCACTGAGGGAGTTCTGGGACAGCCAGACCATCTGGGGTATGCTGAGACACTGGCAGCAGGTCTTGGTTCTGGTAGGGCTTCTGGGGTTGGTCACTAGAAAGTGCAGGGACTCTGGGGCTAGATGCTAGGGAGGGTAGGAGACCTGGGGGGGTTGTCCCTGGCTGCAGTTAGAATCTAGGGCAGGTAGGGGTTCTGGAGTTTGGCTCTGTGTTGGGCAGAGGCTCTTGGGTGGGCATGGACTCTGAAGACTTGTCACTGGGAGCTGGCCTTGGGGCAGGTAACACTGGTTGGGCCCCAGGACGGGCAGGGGACTTAGATGGAGCAAGTCTTGCGGCAGTTAGGGCTTCTGGAGCTGGCAGGGGCAATGTGGTGGGCAAGGGTTCTCTGGAGTGGACCCTAGGCAGGTGTCCTAGGAAAGCTGGGGAACCGGGGCTCTGGGTCTGGACACTGGGGAGGGGAGGGCCACTGAGGTTGGGCACCAGGGAGAGAAGCTCGAGGGGCGGGGTAGAGTGCAGTTCCGGGGACAGGCTCGTGTGAGGGTCTCCTGGGAATGGGCACTAGGAAGCATAGGGGTCTGAGACAGACGTGGGCCCGGCGGGGGGGCGGGCCGCGGACTTCTGGGAACCAGGGCCAGGCTCTGAGGTGGGGGCCTGTGGCAGGCAGGGGCACGGAGCTGGGCTTTATGGCAGTTGGGCGCAGTGAGAAGGGCAGGGGCCCTAGGGAGGAGGCGGGAACTAGGAAGGCAGAGCCTCCGGGAAGCAGGCAAAGAGCCTGAGTTTGGGTTCCGGGCCGAACGGCCTGAGGACAGGGAATCCGGAGCTCGACCGGCTTGGTGGGAGCCAGCGAATCGAGAGGGGAGGCCGCGCTCCGCCGCCGCCTACGTCCCGGGGCAGGGCCTACACGCGGAACACCGCCTCCACGTCCTCCCTCGGCTCCCGGAGTCAAGCCGGGCTGTGCCCGGCCAGGCCCACACCAACGCCAGGCCCAGGTATGGATCCATGAGTCCTACCCCACACCCTCGGCCAATCCGCACTCTAGTCCGGCTCAAGTAGCTCCGCGTCTGCGTCTGCGTCTGCGTCTGCCTCTGCGCAGTCAACTCTCTCACATGACTTGTCACCGTTGGTTTGGCAGCTGCGCAGTAGACAGAAAGGCGAGAGCGCCTCCACGGACTTTTTACCTCACTCCCAGAACGTCCGCGCCAATGCGGAGGAATACGGCCAAGCTCTTTGGCTCTTGGTCTCTTCTAGGAGTTGGGCGGGGTCTGGGGGGCTCTGAGTTGCAGCTTTGTGCTAGATGGAGGAGGGAGGCCAAGGGAGCTGGTCTGTAGAATGGAAATCACTTGAGGACAGGGACTGTTTAGTTTTTTTGTCTCTACCCAGTGACTGACATAGTTAAGTGCTTAATAAAATGATTATTGCTTGACAAGATATATGTGTATGTGTGTGTATATCTATATGTACACATATACATATATAAGGGAGGGAGAGAGAGAAGCGGTGTGAGAGGAAAGAAATGCACTGTGTGATGCTGGGCAAACCCTTGAAGTCTCTCGTCTTCAGTTTCCTTATTTATAAAAATGGAGATAATAGTAGCAACTAACTCACAGTGTTATTTTGAGGATCGACTGAGCTAATGTTGCTAAAGCACTCTGCAAACCTCGTTACTGTATAAATGTCAGCTATTATTAAGAGGGTGCAAAAAAAGAGGGTGCAGCTTTGTTTACCTTGGTATCCTTTGGTCTCATGATATGTCTAAATCATAAGAGCTTTCTGATTATTAGGGAAGATGACAGGAATAAATTTAGACAGAGGGCACATATGGAAATTGTTTATGAAGGGATGATACCGGTATCCTTTGGTCTTACATACTTATGTCTATTTCTCCCTAATTCAGATCAGCCTGTTGTTCAGTCATTCTGTAATATTTATTGCCTGTTCCTACAAGGTGCAAAGATAAGACATTGAGATACCGTAAAAGAGGGATGGATCAGGGTTCAGGGGACCTGCGTTGAAATCCTGGCTCTTTTGATATGACATTGAGCAAGTTACTTAAGGGAAAACTTAACTACTCTCTGTAAAATAAAGGAGTTGACTGGATGACTTCTAAGATTCTTTCCAATTAAAAAAAAATCTACAAAACATAACCAGAATCTTAACTAGGAATCATTACACTTAAGATGAAAAATAGATTGTTGTTAAAACACACACACACACACACACACACACACACACACACACACGAGGGGCAGCTAGGTGGTGAAGTGGATAAAGCACCAGCCCTGGATTCAGGAGGACCTGAGTTCAAATGTGGCCTCGGACACTTGACACTGTGTGACCCTGGGCAAGTCACTTAACCCCCATTGCCCCACAAAACCAAAACCAAACAAACAAACAAAAAAAACCCACATACACAATAGATTGTTGTTGATGTTGTATGTTTGGGCAGAGAAGGAGAGAGAGCTAGTTAGCAGCCATGCTTCAATAAAAGCAGGAGAAGACATTATCTGTACCCTAGAAAGGTCACACCACAGAGGGGGATGAGAAGAGATGGCAGCACCATCTCCTCTTTCCACAGGAAAGATGTGTTTTGGTGATAGAACTCTGAAGATGGCTGACCAGGGTCATACCTTAAGATAAGGGAGCAGGTAGGTGGCGCAGTGGATAGAGCACTGGCCCTGGAGTCGGGAGTACCTGAGTTCAAATCCGGCCTCAGACACTTAACACTTACTAGCTGTGTGACCCTGGGCAAGTCACTTAACCCCAATTGCCTCACTAAAAAAACCAAACAAACAACAACAAAAAAAGATAAGGGAGCAGGGACATACAGTGCTTAAAAGTACTGGGCTGGGCAGCTAGGTGGCGCAGTGGATAGAGCAGTGGCCCTGGATTCAGTAGTACCTGAGTTCAAATCCGGCTTCAGACACTTGACACTTACTAGCTGTGTGACCCTGGGCAAGTCACTTAGCCCCAATTGCCTCGCAAAAAAAAAAAAAAAAAAAAGCACTGGGCTGGTAGAGGACAATGAAAATCAGGGCCCTTCAATATCAGATTACTGTGGAAAAGAAATGTATCTTCCCTTTCCCAGAGTAGTACCCATGCCCTTGTTCTGGGAAAGCCCTAAATGCCTTACCTTAGTTACAGCTCTAATAATATTGTCCATTATAGCATTGCTTCCTGAGAGTTGAGATCTTGCCTTACACTTCTCTGTGCCAGTAAAGTGCCTTGCATCCAGTAGATATTTAATGAATAATTTCTGAATGATTGAATGGCTAACTAGTGAGTGAATCAGGACATATCAAACAACAACAAGCACCACAATAGCTTAACAGTTTAAGGCAGCATGTCAAGTGAGTGGAAAATAAGATTGCCTTAGTAGTTCAGAAGAGAGAGGTATCACTGTAACCTGAGGTGGTAAGAAAGCCTGATAGAGAAGTAGGGACGAGTTTAGCTATAGTGGAGAACTCATTCATGTAGAAGAGTAGAAGGTGATGAGGTTGAAAAGGTAGGAGCTACTTTTCTGGTGGCAAAGAATTGGAAATTGAGGGGATGCCCATCAATTGGGGAATGGCTGAACAAATTATGCTACGTGATTATGAGGAAATAATATTGTGCTGTAAGAAATGATGAACAGGATGCTCTCAGAAAAACCTGGAAAGACATACATGAGCAGCTGATACAAAGTGAAATGTACTATGTACAAAATAACAGCAATAATGTAAGATGATCAGCTGTGAATGACTTAGTTATTCACAGCAATACAATGATCCAAGACAACTCTGAAAGGCTTAAGGATGAAAAATGTTACCCATACCCAGAGAAAAAACTGATGATGTCTGAATACAGAATGAAGCATAATTTTTTTTACTTTATTTTTCTTGAGTTTTTTGTTTCCTTTCACCACATGACTAATATAGAAATGTTTTGCATGACTATACATGTATAACATATTGAATTGGGGAGGAAGAAGGGAAAAATTTGGAACACAAATTTTTACAAATGGATGTCAAAATTGTTTTTTACATTTAATTGGGGAAAATAAAATACTAAATAAATAATTTTTAAAAACAACAAAGAAAGAAAAAGTAGGAGGTAAGGTGCTTCTTTTCTATCCTGTTAAGCCAGGAGCTCCCAACTTTTTCAGGAAGAATGGATACTTATTCCCCCAAAGCCTTATGTATGATCTTTAAGATTAGGAATAGGGAATGCTAACAGTGATGATCAGGAGAGCAACAAATGAGTGGGGCGTTGCCACCAGTTTTCCTTACCTCCATGCCCCTCCCTGCTTTGGAGACAGGGTATGTCCGAGAAGACAAGTAACAATGGTAAAAGTTTGGAATACTTACCACGTAAATATTGTGATTTACTAGGAGCCTCCAGTCTACTGGTATAGGCAGTTGGGAGACACTGAAAGTTTTGTGTAGATAGTGCTATATAGGAAGGACTCAACTTCAGTCAGAATGCAGACTGGATCAGAAGTAATAGTACTACCTCATGGCAGAAAGGTGGAGGACTACTAGTGCCGAAGGTTATTTACATGGTCAGACTCTTGAAAGCATATCAGGTGTTTGGGAGATTTTAAAATGTAACTTGTTTATGGAGTATTTTTATTTAACTTATTTTTTTTTCTTTTCTTTTCTTTTCTTTTCTTTTCTTTTCTTTTCTTTTCTTTTCTTTTCTTTTCTTTATAAGGGAGGATTCAGTGGGGGCAGGAGTCCAGAAATAACTGTGATGGAAAAACATAAAAGTATAAATAAAACTCTAAAAAGAAAAAAGAATGTCTATGAGGCAGAGAGATGAGTAGGGGAAGGAGACTAATTACAAAATGAGTCATTGATTTTTAAATTAGCAGTACATGTAAAACTTTGATAAGAACAACAAATAATTTCAAATGTATTTACTGAGGTCTAAGATAATTTCCACATCTAAGATCCTAGTATTTCCTGCTTTCATTTCATTGGGATGGGTACTGGACCTATCCCAATGACCTATGTGATTTCATTGGTATACCTGCCACAAACCAACATGTATCAGTGGTGGGATTTGAACACAGGTTTTCCTGGATCCAGGTAGCAAAGTGGGTAAGAGTGCTAGGCCTGAAGTCAGGAAGACTAACCTTCTTGATTCTGATCTGACCTCAGACACTTAATAGCTGTGTGACCCTGGGAAAGTCACTTAACCTTGTTTGCCTTAGTTTCCTCATTTGTAAAAGGAGCAAAGCAAGGAAACAGCAAATCACTCCAGTATCTCTGCCAAGAAAATTCAAAATGGGATCATTATGAGTCAGACATGACTGAAAATAATTGAACAACCTTCCTGTATCACCAAACATCTCTATGCCACTCTGCCTCAAAATATGACTTTTTTCATATTATACCCAAATAAATAAGTGGCAAAAGAAATAGAGAGCTCAAAGAGGAGTCGGGAAGCCCTAGGTTCAAGTTTTCCTCTGAAACACTTACTGTGCAACCCTAAACAAGTCAATTTAACTTTCCCAGTGCCCTAGGCAAATCTCTAAGACTATAAATTTCAGAATAGATGCCCATTTGCTTTGGTAAATGGTGTTTACTCACTGAGAATTCCCTATGCCAATGAAATTCACTGCTCAAGATTTGTTAAAGCCCCCCACGAAATGTAAGTGGAAATAAGAAAAAGGGAAAGGGGGAGAGAAAGACAGAGGGAGGATGTTGGTAAGATGACTTTCCTCCCAATTCAATAAAGTTTGTGTGGTAACATCATGGGGTCCTGGATCTCTCAAAAAGGAGATGTAACACTGCAATCATACTATAACTCTTGTTGATAAAAGTTTGAAAAGTATATTACAACCACCTTGTTCAGATAAATAGTTCAAGTAGTATTATTCCATTTTTCCAGATAAGAAAACTAAGGTCCAGGACTTGAATTGGCAGAGTTAGAATGACCCTTTCACAAAAATTGGAAGATTCCTACACAACCTGTGATCAGTTGTCAAGCTAACTTTCCTGGGAACACCTGGCCATTATTGTCTGAGGAAGAGATAAGAGGACCAGAGGAGAAGGGGGAGGGGGGGAAGGAGGATGTGTCTGGTTCAAGGCCAACAGGTTCACATCAAGCCAAGACAGACATTGTTGGCATTAAAGAAAATGCTTTCTAGATTTAGGGGGTGGAACGTCCTACTAAAAGCCGGATGCTTCAATACTTCATGAATCTTGTGATTTCACAAGCTATTGGTACATTTTACCCTCCATCAATACAGATCACAATCTCTCTTCCTTGGTAGCTTTTTTTTTTTTTTTTTTTTTTTTTTGGTGAGGCGGGGTTAAGTTACCTGCCCAGGGTCACACAGCTAGTAAGTGTCAAGTGTCTGAGGCTGGATTTGAACTCAGGAACTCCTGAATCCAGGGCCGGTGCTTTATCCACTGTGCCACCTAGCTGCCCCCGAGGTTATACATTTAGAGCTGGAAGGGGCCTTAGAGTTCAGTTAATCCCAATGCCCTTATTTTACAAATGAAGAAACTGAGGCCAAAGAGATTAAATGATTTGTTCAAGGTCACACAGGAAGTAAGTAAGAGAGGCAGGATTCCAGGGCCGGTGCTCCATCCACTGCGCCATCTAGCTGCCCCTGTCCCATATATTCTATATATGCTTATATATGTGCATGTTTTCTCTCTCCCCATATCCCTCATTAGAATGTAAGTTCTTTGAAGGCAGTGACTATTTTTCGGTTTTTGTCTTTGTGTCCCCAATGCTTTGTATTGTGCCTGGTGTGTATTGGGTGCTTAATTAAGGTTTGATGATTTATTAATAATCCCTACAGAGAGAAAAAGTTGACATTTTGGGGTGTTTTGCAACTTTGCTAAATAACCTCACTCTTTTTACCTATACATAGTAAGAGACAATAGAACTAGTAGGAACCACCTCAGTTTACTTCTGCAAGGAGTGCAAAGAAAAGCAGTCTCCCTCTGCCCATAGTATCCTGGTCATGCCTCCACAAACACCCTCTGTTTACTATTCACGGCTGTTCCTGGGTCAGTTCTCTTGAAAGCTAGAGCTTCATTGGGCAAAAGGCTCTGGTGCCAAGGCTGGGTCCATGGGCGACAATAAGAGGACATCCTAAAAAGAAGAGATCTGGGTGAAACCCAGGAACCAACATTCTATTGCCACACAGCTACTGGCGGGGGTGGGGGGGGAGAAAGAGAAAGGGAAAGGAATGAGGAAAGAAAAAGGACTGAAGTCAATTGGAAATGGGCAAACGAGCTCCAGTTCTTCCTCCGCTTCCCCTTCCCACAGATGCTAGCTTCATTGTCTTTTCCTCTTATCACTGTCCTTTGAAATGCTAATTAGCCAATTAACCTCTGTTTGTGGTTCTTCCAAGGTCTTTATCCCTCCATTCAACAAATACTTATCCAGCTGAGGTAGCAGAAGTCTTAGGAAGTGGGAAGGAGAAAGTTTGGATAAGATATCCCAATAAGGGGGCAGCTAGATGGCGAAGTGGTTAAAGCACCGGCCCTGGAGTCAGGAGTACCTGAGTTCAAATCCGGCCTCTGACACTTAACACTTACTAGCTGTGCGACCCTGGGCAAGTCACTTAACCCCCATTGCCTTGCAAAAAAAAAATATCCCAATGACTATAATGCACAATAATACTCAATAATAATAATAATAATAGATAACACTTACATAGGGCTTACTATGTGCTAAGCACTTTACAATTATTATCTTAATTTATTCTCACAACCAACCTGGGAGGTAGGTGTTATCGTTACCTCCATTTTACAGATGAGGAAACTGAGGCCAACTAAGTTTATGTGACTTGCCCAGGGTCATGCAGCTAACAACTTGTCTTGAGGTCCAATTTGAACTCAGCTCTTTTTTACTCCAAACCTATGGTGTATTGTGATACCTAGTCAGTTAATAAACATTTATTAATCACCTACTACATATGAGGCTAAGTGCTAAGTGTGATGTAAATGGTCAAGGGATGTTAATAAGTAGTTTTCAGAAGAAATCCAAGCTATCAATAGCCATATGAAAAAATTTTCTAAGTCACTAATAGAGAAATGCAAATTAAAATACCCTCACCATTTATCAATTGGGAAATGGCTTTTATTCTTGTAAATTTTACTCAATTCCCTATGTATTTTATTTTATTTTTTTGTGAGGCAATTGGAGTTAAGTGACTTGCCCGGGGTCACACAGCTAGTAAGTGTTAACTGTCTGAGGCTGGATTTGACCTCAGGTCCTCCTGAATCCAGGGCCGGTGCTCTATCACTGCACCACCTAGTTGCCACTCCCTATGTATTTTAGAAATGAGACTTTTATCAGAGAAACTTACTGCAAAGATTTTTTTCTAAGTTTCCTGTTTTTCTTATAATTTTAGTTACATTGGTTTTATTTGTACAAAACCTTTTTTATTTGATATAATCAAAAGTATCCATTTTGCTTCCTGTGAACCTATCTCTTGTATGGTCATGAATTATTCCCCTATCCATAAATCTTACAGGTCATTTCTTCCTGTTCTAATTTGCTTATGATATCACACTTTTTGTCTAAATCATTCACCTGTTTTGAGCATATCTTGATATACGGTGTGAAATATAGATCTAATTTCTGCCAGACAATTTTCCAGTTTTCCCAGAAGTTTTTGCCAGATAGATGGGATTTGGGGGTTTATCAAACACTAGGTTACTCTGGTCATTTGTTTCTGTGTATTATGTACTTAATCTGTTCCAGTGATTAGCCTAACTTCTTATCCATACCAAATTGTTTTGATTACAGCTTTGTAGGATAGAGACCTAATTCTGTTTACACCCCCTTCCTTTCCTTTTTTTTTAAAATGGATTCCTTGATATTCTTGACCTTTTTTCCTCCAAGTGAGTTCTTTTTTTCTAGCTCTATAAAGTAATTTTTTGGTTGTTTGATTGGTATGGCATTAAATTGGAAAATTAATTTAGGTAGAGAATTGCCATTTTTATTATATTGACTCAGCCTATCTGTGAGCAATTAAATAGTTCTCCAATTATTTAGATCTGTCTTTATTTGTGTGGAGTGCTTTGTAATTGTGTTCATACAGTTCCTATGTGTTCACCAAGGCTTTATCCCAGACGCTCGCTCACGTGCTCTCTCTCTCTCTCTCTCTCTCTCTCTCTCTCTCTCTCTCTCTCTCTCTCTCTCTCTCCTCTCCTCTCCTCTCCTCTCCTCTCTTCTCCCTTAAGTGACTTCATCAGTCATTTTTCAGTCATGTCCAACTCTTCATGACCCAGTTTGGGAGTTTTCTTGGCAAAGATACTAGAATGTCTTGTCATTTCCTTCTCCAGATCATTTTTGATAAATGAGGAAACTGAGGGAAACATGGTTAAGTGACTTGCCCAGGGCCACATAACTGGTAATTGTCTGAGAACAGATTTGAAATCAGGTCCTCCTGACTAAAGCCTGGCACTCTATCCATGATGCCACCTAACTGTCCAAAACAACTTAATAACGTCTTCCATATTAAAAATTGTTAATATAGTTCATAAAGATAAATTATATTAATTATATGAGTTATTTGGTTCTTTAAAATTTGCTGGCAGATTGGGAGTCTACCTACCAAGACAAATCCAGGAGCTATATGAACACAACTATAAAGCACCTTTCACATAAGTAAAGTCAGATCTAAACAATTGGAAAAACATTAATTGCTCATGGGTAGGCCAAGCCAATATAATAAAAGTGACAATCCTACCTAAATTGATATATTTCTTTAGTACCACACCCATCAAACTATCAAAAATATTTTATAGGCCTAGAAAAAATAATAACAAAATTCATCTGGGAGAACAAAAGCTCAAAGATATCAAAGGAATCAATGAAAAAAAAAGTGAAAGAAGATGGTCTATCAGTAGTAGATCTCAAACTGTATTATAAAGTAATTATCAAAACAATCTGGTACTGGTTAAGAAATAGAGTGGTGGATCAAGTGGAATAGAATAGATATGACTTACACTATAGTAAATGATTATAGTAATCTAGTATAAGATAAACCCCAAGATCCAAGCTTTTGGAACAAAAACTCAATATTTGACAAAAACTGCTGGGAAAACTGGAAAACGGTATGGCAGAAACTAGGTATAGACTAACATCTCACACTGTATACTAAAATAAGGTCAAAATGGATACAAGATTTACACATAAAGGGTGATACCATAAGTAAATTAAGATAGCATGGACTAAGGGGGCGGCTAGGTGGCGCAGTGGATGAAGCACCGGCCCTGGATTCAGGAGTACCTGAGTTCAAATCGGGCCTCAGACACTTGACACCAGCTGTGTGACCCTGGGCAAGTCACTTAACCCCCATTGCCCCGCAAAAAAACAAGATAGCATGGACTAGTTTATCTGTCAAATTTATGAACTGGGGAACAATTTGGGATCAAGGAAGATATAGAGAGCATTACAAAATGCAAAATAGATAATTTTGATTATATAACATTTAAAAGCTTTTACACAGGGGGCAGCTAGGTGGCGCAGTGGATAGAGCACTGGCCCTGGAGTCAGGAGTACCTGAGTTCAAATTCGGCCTCAGACACTTAACACTTACTAGCTGTGTGACCTTGGGCAAGTCACTTAACCCCAATTGCCTCACTAAAAAAAAAAAAAAAAGCTTTTACACAAACACAACCAAAATTATAAGGAAAGCAGGAAACTGGGAAATAATTTTTGTAACAAGTATCACTGATAAAGGCCTCATTTCTCAAATATACAGAGAACTGAGTCAAATTTATAAAAACACAAGTCATTACCCCATTGATAAATGGTCAAAAGATATGAACAGGCAGTTTTCTGACAAAGGAATCAAAGTTATCTAAAGTCATATGAAAAATGCTCTAAATCATTATTGATCAGAGAAATGCAAATTAAAACAACTCTGAGATTCCACTTATCAGTGGCAAATATAGCAAAAAGGGAAAATGTTTAATGTTGGAGGGGATATGGGAAAACTGGGTCTCTAATCCATTGTTGGTGGAGTTGTGAACTGATCCAACCATTCTGGAGAGCAATTTGGAACTATGCCCAAAGAGCTACAAAACTGTGCATACCCTTTGATCCAGCAACACCACTGCTAGGTTTATATCCCAAAGACGTCCCAAAAAAAGAGAAAAAGACCTATTAGTACAAAAATATTTATAGCAGCTCTTTTTGTGGTGGCTAAGAATTGGAAATCAAAGGAATGCCCATCTATTGGGGAATGGCTAACCAAGCTGTGGTATATGATTGTAATGGCATATTATTGTGCAATCAAAAACCACCTGGAAGGACTTATATGAACTGATGCATAGTGAAGTGAGCAGAACCAGGAGAACACTGTGCACAGTGATAGCAATACTGCATGATGAAGAACTGTGAATGACAACTATTCTCAGCAATACAACGAACCAAGACAATCCCAAAGGACTAATAATAAAAGCATACTATCCACCTCCAAAGAAAGAACTGATATTGATTGAACACAGACTGAAGTATGCTATTTTGCACTTTTATTTTTTTCCTTTTATTCAAGTTTTTTTGTACAAAATGACTAATTCGGTAATGTCTTACATAACTGCACATGTATAACCTATATCTGATTGCTTACCATTCCTTGGGTGGGGAGGGGGGAGGAATAAAAGTTAGAACTCAGAACGTTAAATAAAAATATTTTTAAAAAAAATAGATGGAAATGCAACAGGCGAAGAGGTGAGAGTGGACATTTTGGGCACAGGAAACAGCATGAGCAAAGGCAAAGAGAATGGAAATGGCATGTTCAGGGGATGTGTCCTTGTCTAGTAGAATATACATTTCTCAAAGGTGGGGACTTTTTTTTTTGTTTGTGCTAGTACAATGTCTTGCACATAAGTAAGTAATAAATCCTCTTTCAATTGTATTGGACATAATAGCTTAGTTTGACAAGTACATTCCCAGTACAATAGTTACTTAACAAATACTTATTGTATTAGATTGACTGAAGTGCATTATAAGGTAAGGTTCTGCTTTAAAGGGAACAGCTGAGGATTATCAGAGAATAAATTATTCTTTAGACAGAAATGATCCTAGAAATTTTGGCCCAGGATCTTGATAAAATTAAGCTCCTGACCTGATTCTTCTCGCGCGCACGCACGCACGCACACACACACACATATGGAGGTCCACCACCCACTAACCTTGAAAACTCATCCTGTTTTCCCTCTTTCCTCTCCTCTTTCAGAAGCCTGGTGACTTCTTTCAGAGCACTGGTCTAGGGAATAAGGAGAAATGAATTTTAGTGTCCATTCTACTACTCCCTAGCCTGAATTTCTAACCATTGTTTAGCAAGTTTCCTCACACAAAGCAAGTGCTTAATTAATGCTTTTTGATTGATCCCAAGCAAGTCACTTAAATTGTATGTTTCTTCATCTATAAAAACTGTTAATCTTATCTGCTCTATCAACACAGGGACTGAGCTTTGAACAATATATTATTACTAAGCTAAAACTTGTTTCTCTTCCTGCCTCTTGCCTCCTGCCTCCAAGCCTAAGATTTTTTAAAAAATCTATTTTCTACTTTCAGAGACATTTGGTCTCCCCTGGAGAAGAGAGAAGAGATAATGCTAATTTTACACACAAGGCTTTAGTCAAGTGGGTGGTGGGCTAGACAATCAGCCTAGAGACCCAAGAATCTCAGGCCTGGGCACCTACACACATATGCTAACAGGAGAGAAGAGACACAGATGTGAGCAGACTCTCTACTAGGAGGCTATGGTCTATGGGGTTATTATTTGTTCTTCTCTGTTCCCCTAATTGCCTTCAATTGGAATCTGTCACGATGAAAGCCTTTTAAATCATAGATTTAGAGGGACCTTGAAGGTCTTCTAGCCCAAGTTTCTCATTGTACAGAGGAGTGATGTTACAGATACATACAGATGATACAGATGTTAACATTTATTAAGTGAGAGCCTCTTTTGACTCAAAATTCAGAGTTCCGAATTGAGAGGGGACATCTTTAAAGTGGCTATTTGTCTTGACCAGTAACCTTGAATCTTTTTTCAAAGGTAGCCCCAGGCACCTATAAGGACTATGCCACTCACATAGCAGGCGGCATGATTCTATGCAGATGCCACAATGTATATTCACTCATTCATGCATTCACCAAATGTTTATTAAGTCCTTGGCCATATGTATATAGAGAGCAATGTATACTTTGCCTGGAAAAATCCATTCCTGGAAAACAGACCTGGATAAAGACCAGACAAGTGACTCATGCATTTTCCCTTCCCCAAAGGATGGACTCAGATGACGTCAGGTAACGATTTTCCTCACCAGTTCCCTATCCGCCCACCCAGGTTCTGAGCATGCCTCTGACCAAAAATTCCTCTGTGCACAGCTTCTGTTTGTCATTGTCCAATCCCTTGGAAGCCTTGGATTTTGTGAGAGAAAAATGTATGTGCTTGAGGAAGCAGTTCATGATCTCCCTTTTTTCGACCAGCCAACCTTCAGCCATGTATGACATGACAGTGGACCATAGAGCTTCCCTCTCTCATGAGTTTGGTTTTCTGAAGGGAGGAATGGTTTCTCTTCTGCTATCTGGGAAGAGGGGAGGTTCAGGGCTAATTCTCCAAGAAGTGCTTTCTTACCTTTTTCTCTTCCTTCTTCCATCTTCCTGGTAGCCCCACTCCCCTGCTTCTCAAGTTCTTAGTGCTTCTCGCTATCCTTCTCGGGTTTGCCTAAAATCCCTGTTGTAGCACCTCCCCCAGACCTGTCCTCTTCCCTCACTATCTCATGCATCAAAATGACCTTTTCACCTCTCCTTTCTCCTCTGCCACATCTGAATTCCTATTGCCCCAGTGGGATTTATCTGACCTAATATTAGGAGAGTAAAGGGATAAAACTACACCCATTCCCACTAAGGTATGAATGGCCCCCTTCTCCTTTATACTCATCAGAACTTTTTTGTTTGTTTGTTTGTTTTTTGGTGAGGCAATCGGGGTTAAGTGACTTTCCCAGGGTCACAGAGCTGAGGGCAGATTTGAACTCAGGTCCTCCTGAATCCAGGGCCAGTACTCTATCCACTGTGCCACCTAGCTGCCCCGACACTCATCAAATCTTAATAGTTGGAAGGGAAGTCACATAATCTGACCCACACTCCCCCTTTCCCTTAGAAGTATACTGTTAGTTGAATTTTGTGTGTGTGTATGTGAGGCAATTGGGGTTAAGTGACTTGCCCAGGGTCACACAGCTAGTAAGTGTTAAGTGTCTGAGGCCGGATTTGAACTCAGGTCCTCCTGACTCCAGGGCTGGTGCTCTATCCACTGCACTACCTAGCTACCCCGTGTTAGTTGAGTTTTGAGAAAAGACATTTGTATTCACTGCCCTCCTCTCCTCTTAGTATCGAAGTGGTGGACTACAGGTACAGAATATTACATTTACTGTCAGATGCAATCAATTTCACTGAAATGTTTTTCTTTTTGGAAGGATTCTAGCATGGGGTTATTGGAAAGTGACCGTGCAAAAAATAAACAGCATTTTTTTTTTAAGAAAAAGTCACTTCCCAACCCAAATTAAATTTTAATTAGTAGAATTTCAGTTAATACAAAAAAGTTCAGTGAAAATTTTCAGGCAGGTTGAGGGGAACAGTCAAAGTTCTTGAAATTAGTGCTTGCTCATGTATAATTTATATTGAATTGCTTGAGTTGTTAGGGAGAGGTGGGGAGGGAGGGAGGAAGAGAATTTGGAACACACAGTTTTAAAATAATCAATGTGAAAATTTGTTTTCACATGTAATTTGGGGAAATTCTAAATAAATAATTAATTAAAAATAAATTAGTGCTTGCTTACAGGTCATTTGCAGGGTCTTCTTGAGGTCTTTAGGGGGAAAAGGAGTCTTTGTGGCTTTTCTTCCCCTTCGGCCACACCAATGTGATGATGCCTCCTTTCTTGAATTCTGTCACAACATTCCTAGTTCTCCTCCTCCCTCTCTGAAAACACCTTTTCCATCTCTTTCCCTAATTTTTTTTCTCTTAAAAAAATTTAAAAAGCAGAAACATCTGATACAGTGACTGAATCAGACAATGTATATAACTTTGTGTCTTGGGGGTTCTCAGCTTCACTGGCCTGAGGGAGAATCCGATCTGTTTCATTAACTATTTTCTTGGGGGACTTTCAGTGCTTTCCCAAATACTCAGTATGTTTCCTTTTTAGTGATCTTTTGCATTGTTGTCATTGTTATGCATATTATCCCCTGACCTATGCTTATTTCAGGCTTCGTTATTAATTCATACAAGTCTTCTCACATTTCTCTAAATTTCTCTTCTTCATTCTCACTGAACAATTCCACTGAGCATTCCACAGCATTCATTCCACTACATTCAAATGACGTTGGTTTTTTTTTCATCTGTTTGCCAGTTGAAGGGCACCCACTTTGTTTCCAGTTCTTTGCTTATCATAAAAGAGTGCTGACTATGAGTATTTCAGCATATGATGAACCTTCATTCTTCAGTACTTGGCCCTTTTTCTTTCACCTCCTGAAGGATAAGATTCCCCAAGGTTCAATCTTCAGACGTCATTTCTTCTCTCTTTCAATTTACTCCCCTCAGAGATCTCATCTACTACTATGCCTATCTACTACTACTCGCTATGCTGATATTAAGAAAACAAACACATTTAAATAATTTTGGTTATGAAGGAGAGATGTGGATTTTTTCCTTTTAAAGAAACAAAAAGAAAAATTAAAATGTGTGATCCAAATGAGAAGCATTATGCTATATAGCAGAAAAAGCACTGGGCTGGGAAGTCCCATCAGGGTCTTAGATATACCTCCTGCCACCACAGTGAGCAAATCAATTTACCTCAATTTCCTCTTGTGAACCCAATTCCTGTCTTGACCATCTGTAAAATGAGGGTGTTGGACAAAGTGGATCTTATTCTCTCATTCTTTTTTTTTTTTTTTTGACTAAGTGGACCTTGAAAATCCCTTCCGGCTCAAACATTCGAATAAATATACATGGTCCAACCTTGCCCTCTCTTCCTCAGCTTTTTTTCCAAATTGGCTTTCCTTCCTAAATTCCCAGTTTGTTGATGGTACTGGCACTCCCCCAAACTCAGACTTAAAACAACTTATGATTTAAACCTTTTGCACCTCATATCACAAATGATAATTTATCATTTACACATGGTACTTTATAGATGACAAAATACTCTCCCATAAATTCTTTCTGTCCTCTCCACTATCCTGCACTAATTCCGCTCCACTAATTCTCGGAAGCCAAGTTCTGTTCAGTCTTCATTTTGGTTGTTTTTTGCTTTTGCCTATTTTTCCGTTCTTACTCCAGTCTTTCCTCTGCCTCTTATTCATAGCAAACAGTTCTGCCTGATTAATCTTCTTAAGACACTAATCTCATCAAGTCACTTGTCTGCTCAAACCTCGTTTTACTTCTCTCTATGGATTGTTGTTGTTCAGTGGTGTCCAACTCTTCGTGGGTTTTCTTGGCAAAGATACTAAAGTAGATTGCCATTTCCTTCTCCAGCTCATCTTATAGATGAGGGAACCAGGGAAACAAGATTAAGTGACTTGCCCAGGATCACACAGCTAGCAAGTGTCTGAGGCCGAATTTGAACTCAGTTCTTCCTGCCTCCATACTCGGCACTTCATCCCCAGCGTCACTTAGTTCCCTAAGGGACTACATTATAAAATCCAAACTCATTAGGCCAGGCATTCAAGGCTCTCCAGAGTCTGGTACAAGTTTACCATTGCAGCTATTGTGAGGGAAATCCTTTATAGTCCTTACAACTCTATGTGACTGCAAGTTATTGTTATTGTACGAACCTTTCGCTCTAGTCAAGCTGGTCTGCCTACTCAGATTACGGCATTCAAGGGAAGATTGATTATAATAAAGTTGTTGGACGACAGACAAGTGTCAGCAGGGCCCAAGCCTAAGCATTCTAGAGACAGCTTGTAACAAGCAGGGGAGACTGGGAGCGAAGAAAAGAAACATCAAGTTCATATTCAGCACCACGGGACTCTGAACCCGGATGGGCGGGTGGCGGGGGCGGAGTGGTCCCAAATCCTCGCTGGGGAAAAGAGAGTCGGCCGATTTAGCAAAGGCGAGGAAGCTGCGGCGTGTTACTCTACCCCTCCCCTCACGCTACTTGCCAAGCTTCCTAGTTGTGTTTCAGGTGTGAATTTGCAACTCCTCCGTTCCTGGCAGCCAGCTGAGAACGTGGGAGCGTCTATCCCAGGGCCAGCATCCCCGCCCCCGGCCCAGCACCCACAGAAGTGAGACCGCGGGAGAGTAGGGAGCCAGAGAAGTGGTCCTGGATCTCCCAGGTGTCCAAGGCTACACTCGTTCCCCGGGGCCCTTTGTTGAGTCCCTCGGGTTCAATTTCCATTCATTCATCTCAGCAATAGTTCACTTGCCTGTGGCGCTTAGCAGTTTACAAAGCGCACTCGTCACAACACCCACTGTGAAGCAGCTAGCGCACTTTGTCCTAGCCTGCTTGCCGCTGGTGAGGCTTCTTACTCAGACACTGAAAGGCATCCATTATCACCGGTGTCTTCTGTTCAGAAGGCATCCTGGTCTAATAGCGGAAGTCAGCCGGCCAACATGCATATGTATGCATAGATGTATATGAGTATGTATGTTTATATATATTTATGCATGTGTCTATACCTCTCTCTCTCTCTCTCACACACACACACCGCACAGGCTGGTGGAACTCACTGGATTAAGAGTCACAGGGCATAACGTTGGAATTCTCTGTTACTCCCTGGGTGACCTTGGGCAACATTTCTCCTCTCTGGACCTCAGTTTCTTCATCTGTAAAATAAGGGGGTTGAGGTGAAGTAGATGTTTTCGAAGGGACTTTCCAGCTCTAAGATTCTTTGATCCAACCTAGAAGGTCAGGTTTTTCCTCTGAATGACTTTGTAAAAGTCACTTTCCCAACTAATCAAGAACAGGCATGTATTATTTGGCTTTAAGTGGTTCTAACTCTATTTATCTGACGTGTGTGTATCAAAAGTTAAACCCTAGTTTTCAAAGTTCCTCTTGGTCTTCAAAATTGGAAATGGGAGTTTTCTCTTCTTGCTCACTCTAGATTATATTTTCTATCTCATCTGACCTAACATAGAGGGGAATGCAGAGTAGGCACTTAGATGTCTATTGACTGATTACCTTTAGCATTTCAATAAAACTATTTGACTTAAAAAAAAAGATTCTTTGATCCTATGGATCTGAGACAGAGAATCTTCCTTAGTTTCCACGATTCCATAACCCCTCCAGAACAAGCAGGGGCTTCCCTCTGTTCCTATATCATCACCCAAGACAAAAGGCTTTTCATTCCAAGAGTCCCTATATTGTAGCAGTCTAATGTCACAGGCTCATCTTGAAGCAGTCCTGGGCTTGGGAGCAGAGCTCCATTCTGGCTCTGGTTACAGAACCAATGAGACCATGTGACCTCTCTAAACTCCTCACCCTCTAATTGGTCTCTGCTTTCTCACCTATAAGATAAGGAGGTTGAAGTGAATGGTTTTAGTCTTTTCCAGGTTTAAACCTCAGTTCCATTTTCAATCAGCCTCTGAATTTGCCACTCTAGCAAGTCAAGCCCTGCACATTGATGCTTCAGATCTCTGGATCTGCCTACCTATGATCTAAACTTAACTGTGTCCCTACACTGTGAGACCTCAAGGAAGTTGCTTCCTGAGTCTCTCAGTTTCCTTATCTATAAAATGGTAATAACACCACTACTTCTCCAGTTTATGCAGTTGTGAGAAAAGCTTATCCCGGGTTTATTAACCTTAAACCCAGTTAGTATCAATAGCTAGATATTAACAAATTGACAATACATAGGTATTAAAGAATAAATAAACTGACACATCCCTATACACAGTCTGAGTAGATTGAACCACCACCTCTGAATTTTAACCTTGGACACACATTATAGGGTCCCGGGAACTGGGCTGTTGACACCAAATAGACAAGATTTATCATCATCACGATTATCACTTGCTCTATGCTTACCTTTCATTATTTCCCTTGGAAGAAGGAATGGAACCTTTAGCCCATTATATTGTTAGCATTGGCATTTCCACCTGCCACCCCTGGTTCTCTCAAATTTAGCAAGCTATCAGGAAATACATAGACAAGCAAATAACTAACACCTAGACCAGTGATTGATTAGACAGTGTATAGGGAGTGAAACAAAGACAATCAGAAAGAGCTGGTTTCCATCTTTCCTCTGACACTAGTGGTATGATCCTGAACAAGACATATAACCTCTCTGAGACTCAGGCAACTCTCTAAAATTTACCTATTCATTTATAGAAGGATTGGTAGCTGCCTCGGAGGAGGACACCCCTAAACCTTTGAAATCACAAATGTTTCAAAGGAGGAGAGGAAAAAAGACTTGCTATGTGGTAAGGATTCCCCAGGAGGAGAGGAGTAGGAAAAGATAGTGCTCCAGGGTGGTCAAGAAATAATATTAACAAGAGCTGACATTCATATAACATTTTCTAGGCTACCACATGCTTTACATACATCCTCTTGAAGACTTTCTTGATCCCCCCCGAGCTTCTAATGCTCTTTTGCTCTTTTTTGTATTGTATATAATGTATACACACATATATTTACATGTTTGTATATATACATACACACATTATATACATGCACACACACACATATATATGTTGTGTGTGTGTGTGTGTGTGTATATATATATATATATATATATATATACACACACAACATATTATCTCCTCAGTCCCATGGAATGTAAGTTCTTTGAGGCCAGAGACTTTCATTTTTTGTTTTTTGTCTTTTTATCCCTATTGGCTGAAGCTTAAAAAGTGAATGTTGATTGCTTGACCTTATTTGGTCCTCAAAACAACTCAGGACAGTAGTGGTACTTACCTAAATATTGTCATTGCCCATTTTACAGGTAGGGGAACTGAGGCAAAGTTGACTTTTCTGAGGTCAAGTAGCAGATAAGAAGCCAGTTCCCCTGCTTCCAGTTCCTAGCTTTTTCCACAGCACCAAGCAACCTTTCCTTTCTCATGAAGGAAATTTGACTGGACCTTGAAAGATGGAAAGGAGTAGGAGGAGATAAGGTGGGAGCCGAATAAACAAAGGTGAAGAGAGGGCAATGTGGAAGATCGTGGGAAAGGGAGGATGGGACAAGGGAGGGGCTGGGGAAATGACATGTTCACATCTTGTTCTTACTCCTAGCTTCCAATTTATCATCCATCCACCCATTTTGCCCATTCCCGACCTCCAAGTCTGGGCACATGCCATCCTCTTAGGTTCTATATGTCTTGTCGCCCACCATTCCCTTTCACAGTTTTAGCCCAGTCCTCAAACTCTTCAGCTCATTCTCTATACTTTCCTTTCTTAATTCCAGTCATCTGATTATCTGGGGTCCCCTTTTAGCCCTTACATAGTAAGGTGTATCATGGTCCTCATTCACTTGCTCACCTGTTTTCAAAGGCTTTGTGTGTGTGTGGATTGTGTTGGGGACAGAGACTCTGTTAATTCAGTAGCAAACTAGTTGTATGATCCCACTAACCTAGTCACTTAACCTTTCTGATCCTCAGGTTTCCTCTCTTTCTAGCCTCACAGAATGATTGTGAGAATTAATTAGGAGACTGGATGTGAAAGCACTTTGTAAACAGGAGTTATGCAAAAGGATATTATTTTAGGAATCCAGTCCTACTATATCATTTGGTGAAAGGAGTGGTGTGTGTGTGTGTGTGTGTGTGTGTGTGTGTGTGTGTGTGTGTGTGTGTGTAAGACAGAGACAGAGACAGAGAGAAACAGAGTCCCAGTGTTGAAACTGTCTCCACTACAGACCAACAACCGGTCTGTAACTTAAGAAAGAGAGAGAGGAGGGCTATGTTGGGAAATGTAAGTTATACCCATAAAATTGGTAAAGATAACAAAAATGGGAACTGACAATTGCTGCAGAGGCTAGGAAAACCAGGAATATTGCTTTTCTATTGATGGCGATGTAAATTGCAATCTAGTCATTCTGGAAAGCAATTTGGAACTATGCCCCAAAAGTCAGTAAAATGTGTCTACATTTTGATCCATCAATACCATTATTAGATCCATACCCCAAAGAGGTAAAGGAAAAGTACAAAAATATTTATAGTAACTCTTAATTATATAGCAAAGAAACAGAAACCAAAGAGTGTCCATCAATTGGGGAATGGGAGAATAAATTATGACATATAAATGTAATGGAATAGTATTTCCCCCATAAACAAAAAAAATGAGAAATGGGATGGCTTCAGAGAAACTGGGGAAGATTTGTTTGAACTGAGTCAGAGTGAAGTGACAAGTTAGGAGATAGGAGAACAAGTTAGACAATAACAACATCATAAAGAAAATCTTTTTGTTTCTTTTCCTAGTGGGGAGAGGAAGCCCTAAAAAAAGGAAAGGAAAGAAAAGAGAGTCATTGAAGCACTTTTTAAAAAATGCACAGAAGAGAATAGGTAAAAAAGAATAAAAGACAATTGGGACAGCTTTGAAAGTTACATGTATTTATTTTATATTTTAAAAGAAAAGCATGCTGTACATAAGAGACTCACACATAGCTTTTCTTTTCTGTTCATATATATACACATATATGTTCTTATATATGTATATGTACTCATTTTGTTTATCATGTGTTAAGTTCAGAATAAAAAAATTTTAAATAATTACAATAAAATTTAAAATAATTTACAATGAAATTGTAGACCCCCTACATCACATACGAACACCCTCTCCTCCCCACCAGCTTCCCCATTAAATTGTAAGCTGCTTGAAGTTAGGTAACTATCTTTTGTATTTGTAACCCCAGCGCTTGGCACAGTGCCTAGCACATAAAAGGCGTTTAATAAATGTTTATTGACTACTGTAGGTGATGTAAAAACAACAGATCAATTAAAAAAATTTTTAAGAGTATAAAAGTGTGGCCTGGGGGAACTGAAAGATTAACAGACTTACCCAAGATCATGCAATCAATCAAAAAACATCTATTAAGCCCTAACTATATACCAGCTACCTATGATGATGACGATCACTATTTATCATAAAAAATAAGAGGGCAGCCTTGTCAGAATGACTAGAGAGTCAGCGTAGTAATCAGGAAGATCTGGGAAGAGTTCTGCCTCCGACAACTACTAGCTGTGTGACCCCTGACCAAATCATTTAACTTCTTAGTGTTCTAGTCAACTCTGAGACCTTAAATTGCAAAGAAGGTGCCTATTTGCACTGGTAGAAAGTTTCCTCTTCTGGAATTCCCTACACCGGTGAAATCAGAGGTCCACAATTCCCATAATACCTATTAATATCTAAAGAATCTTCCCACTGTGCTCCAGACCCTGTGGGCCCCACTCCCTAAAATGTTAACTTGGCTGTTTTATTTTTTTCCTCTCGCCTAGCCCAACCTGCTTTCTGTATTCTCCTCTGTTCCCAAGTACTTACTTCTCCCTCGATCTCCCCTACATGGCAGCACCCCCCCCCCCCCCAGCCTTCTTTAGGATACTCGCATAGACGCCTCTAAAGTCTTGGCTCCGGGTAATCCCTCCATTCTACTCGGCCCTCAGGCTCCACTTGGCCACTCCCGACCCCCTCAAAATCTTCCTGTTTGGCTTAACTCTGAGGCTCTCTTTATCGTCTCTCCTCCCTCCCACCCACCACAATCTTCCTACCCAGAGTCATAACAACAAAGGCTCATTATTTCTATAACCCTTTCAGGTTTACAAAGTGCTTTCAACGTCATGTGGGGTAGGTAGTAAGAAGAAACTGAGACTCAGTAACTTACCCCCGGGCTGCGAAGTATCGACAACGGACCCATCCAAAACAGTTTCCGGCGCCCTACGGTGACTGCCTCTAGTGACTCTAGTGTGCCTAGTACCGTGCAAACCTCTGGTTGATTAATCCCTCCCTGCAATGGCCTTCAATCAGGTCTCTAGGTAGCGCTCTTGAATGGATGTGTGAAATCAGTCCTTGCCTCCCGAGAGAACTGATAGACTGACACCTGCTTGATAGGGTTAAAGACTTCGCAAGGTTGGAGGTTCCCGAGCTTACATTTCTGGAGGCTGGGGGACTCACTTAGTACCCAGTCCTATCGAGGCTGCTCTTGTTCTAAGGCCGTGGTCTCCAGGTAGCGAGCTGGGGGCGGAGCCTCGTAGTGGGGGGGAGAGGTGGGACCTGAAGCTGGGGGCGGGGCTCGCACTGAGGGGCGGGGCCCTAGTAGGGAGAGGCAGAGCCCCCAAGATGCGGGGTGGGGCGGGGCTCCGGTGGCTGGGGGCGCTGCAGTCCGGATGCCCGTCGCCACTGTCGCCGCCGCAGTTCTCACAGTCTCTGCTGTCCCCGCTGCCCTGAGGAGCCCCTCTCGGGGTTCAGTATTCTGATCCCAACTGAGAGGCCCCCAGGAACCTGACAGCTCGGTGAAGGGCCGGCTTCTTCCTCTTTCCAAAGGACCCGGTCTGACGGTCCGTGTGGACCCAGGATGGAGCCTCATCCGGCAGCTGCGGGAGACTCTGAGACAACTCGCTTGGTGAACCCCCGGGCTCACAGCTGTGCCGGCAGTCTCCGTCTCAAGAGGTCAGAGCCCAATTCCTCCCTACTAGACCCTGATCCCCTGACGCTCCATCCAGCTTCCCTCTGTCTTGCTTCCCCCCTTTCGTTGTCTCTTTTCCTTTCCCACTTCCCCCAGGGTCCCACCTTCTGTGCCTCGACCTTTCGATTCATCTGCTTGTCTGTCCCATGGCCTGTCACCCTCCTTCAGTTTATCCCTAGGAGGACTTCCTCTGTCTCCCCATCTGTCCCTTCGAGTTCCTTGAAGGGTTTCCTCTGCTACCCCGTATCTCTGTCCCCTCAGCTCCTGTACCTCAGTGCCTTTTCACTGTTCCCCCTTTCCCTACTGCTCTCTTCTTTTTCTCGGCCACCGGTTTGCAGCTGCCGCAGGGACAGCCTCAGACTCTGCTCTTGCAGGCTGCCCTCCCCTCTATCCGCATTATTACCCCCCCCTATTTCATCATCGCCCCCCACCCCTTCATTAGCCCCTCAACCCATGCCTCCCACCACGGCTCCCCCATTCAGAGCTGACCTGAGCACTTAGTGACCGCGGAGAAGCAGATCGCATTAGGCCAGCAAGACTGGAACCCCAGTTGCCCGCAAATTTGTGTGCTGAAGGCAGAGGGGCACCTTTCTGGCAGGCGGCACTCCTTCCGAACCGTGCTGGCTGCCCCAGATCCCGAGGCTCCCAATTTCAACAGCCTCAGTTCCCCAGTGTCCTTCTCTTCCTGATCCCCTTCCCCTGGATTCCCAGTTCTTATTCTTCTGTGCTGTGAGGCGAAGGTGGGGGGCTTCACTCCAGCTGCGTCCAGAGGGGCAGTGGGGATTCAGGCCTTGGCACCTGACGGTCTGTGAGGAGGACGAGCTCTAAGGGCGGCATCAGGGGAGGTGGGTCTTCTCCTGGGGGTACAAGAGATCAAAGCTAGTGTCGGGGAAAGCTAGGAGGGGGGGTGGAAGGAAAGGAGCAGGTGCGGTTTGGGCGGTGGGGGGTATTCCCGGCTCAGCACAGAAGTGGTTCCGGGGGCGGCGAGGTGTGAAATGAGCCGCGAAGCCGCCAGGGACAGAGGGGCTGGGGGCGGGAGAACCGCCCCCACAGCTTCGGTTGGCTTTCCTATTTAATACCCCCCCCTCCCCAGCCCATCCTGCTATACCCTTCCCACCCACCCCCTCAATCTTGCTTTCCCCCTCTCTGCACCGTGGCCAGACTGTGCGTGCGTGCCTTGTCTCTCTACTTATCTGTCTGCTGCTTGCGGTCCTCGGACCGTCTGTTTTTCTCTGAATTTGCTCCTTAGTCTGTATCTTTTTGACTAAGCTTCTCAATCTTCCTGTATCTCCCTCCTCATTTGTCTCTTTTTCTTTGTGTTTCCTATATTTTCCACTCTTTTCTCCTTATAGGTTTTAGGAATTGTGTGTAGGAAGGTCAAAGAGGATGGAACAGGATGACCCTATATGAGGGGCTGAGGAGAGAGAAAAAGACTCTTAACAAAAGAACGAATATAAGATAGATTTAGGGCCTCTGGTCCCTGAAGTTCTGAGCGTGATTCTTTTCACTGCCTACCTCTCCCTTCCATGCCCAAATCGTCCCTCAGACACCCCAACCCCCTTTCAAATTCCTCTTTCTAGGGAAGGGGGTTGAGGATCAAGAGAGGCCTGGGAAAATGTCCTTCCCTCCCCAGAGCAGAATTAAACCATTCCAATTCTGCTTCTGAAAAATAAACACAAACCCACTCCATATCTCATAGAACAAAAGAGAGGCCTGTTGCCTCCCTAGAAAGAGAGATTCTCGATATCAGTTTGCATATGTTGAATGGCCTTGCATCTGAGTGCGTGCTTCTACACAGAATGCACTTGAATGCAGTCTGTGCACAACTACCATCATTTGGTGCAATCACCATGTGGGTCTCTGATTCTGTGGGAGACCCTTTGGGAGCTCAGTCCATTCAGCACTCCCTTTAGAAAAAGAACTGGGCTGAATAATTCATCTAAACTTAAACATCTGCATATGAAATTGCCCTCTTCACCCCTAAGGGGAGGATGCCCAACCCCAGCTTTTCTCCCAACCCCCTTCTCTGGAACCCTTTTCTCCATTTTCTTCCCCAACGGTCACTTTGGGCTTCACTTTAAGAAAGGATTCTATTCATCTCTTAAATGGGCCATCCTTTAACCTTTTGTCAAAAACAAAAGATTAAAGGGACTGGGAAGGTTAGGGAGTGATTCTTAGATCCTTATGGGAATGAAGAATGAAAAGGCTATATGAGACACAGGGACTAGAGTGATAGTTTGGTCTTGGGGCCCTGACTGGCGCTAAAAGCTGAGGCATGGGAGAGAACAGTCTGAATTTCATGGTGTGTGTGGAAGGAAGGGTGCTAAGGTGTCTGGGGCTGGGCTCCCAGTGATAGTTACTGATGAACTATGTCCTGGGCCCTATTGTTTGAGGGGCTTGCCTAACATGGACTGGGCTGCCAGCATAGCCAAAGCTAAGCAGTGTCCTCATCTCTATAGTCTAGGGGTTGCCTAATGTAGGCTGCTTGGCTCAGGGCTTCCCCGGCATCAGTCTCTTCACAGAGCCTTCAAAATCGCCCCCAGAAGAGCAAGATCCTCTGGAACAACCGAGGTTCCGTCACTGCCACATAGACTGTGTCCCTCGGTCTGGCCTTAGCCCGGAGCAGCAGCAGGCCCAGAAGCAATTGTCTGCTGCCTGTGCAGTCTGTTTCCTCTTCATGGCAGGGGAGATTGTAGGTATGTCAGGCAATTCCCACCCCACTCTGCTCCGTACCTAAGGGTCCTTCCATAGCCTTAATCCTCTTCCCTGGGCAACCCTCAGCATTTGTCTCCTTCCAATCGTGGCTTCTGGGGAAAGGGCCAAGGACAGGTCAGGAAGGGGGTTAAGGATGGATGACTGGAGAATGAAAAGGGGGTGCTGTGAGGGCTTGGGGACCCTGGGGGAGGGGAAGAGTAATGAGGGCACTATCAGTCAATAGATAGGCATTTATGAATTTTCTCTGTACCAAACACCGTGCTAAGTACTGGGGATAGAAGAAGCTTACATCCTAACAGGAGACAACATGTGTACATATATAGGTATATTCAAGACACATAAAAAAAGAAAAAAGTCAAAGTCAGCTTGGCGGGGTGGGGAGAGGTTGGGGGTGGGGTCAAGAAAAGCTTCCTGCTGGAAGTAGCATCTGAGCTGATTCTTGAAGAAAACCATGGGGTGGAACTCAGACTTGGGGGTGGGATGGTATCAAGGAGCTAGCGCTAGTTTTGGGGTATTGCAGGTGGATATTTAGCCCACAGCCTAGCCATCATGACCGATGCCGTCCACCTGCTGGCAGACGTGGGCAGCATGGCAGGTAGTCTCTTTTCCCTCTGGCTCTCCACCCGCCCAGCCACCAGAACCATGACCTTTGGCTGGCACCGCTCAGGTAAGGGCTTCTATGGGATCCAATGTGTCCCCTACAGAACTCCGGGGAGCCCTGGAGTGACCCACACCAGACCTTGTTATCCTTTCCCCTCCAGCCTTTGGCCTTCGCGTTGTTCCCCCTGATTCCCTCCTCATCTTCTCCTTTCTCACAGAAGACCTGGTCTCCATGTGATCCCCCTAATTTCTTGCTTCCCCCTCACAGAAACCTTAGGGGCTTTAGCCTCCGTGCTGTCCCTCTGGATTGTCACTGCTGTCTTGCTCTATCTGGCCTTTGTGCGGCTCCTGAACAGTGACTACCACATTGAGGGAGATGCCATGTTAATCACCGCAGGCATTGCTGTCTGTGCCAATCTTTTGTACGTATGTACTGCCCTAGGGTCACTTGGAATGCTTTGTGTCTAAAAGGGGGCCTGGAAAGACGGAGTTCAGAGATGGGAGACAGGTGTGACTCACTCATTCATAGACAGGGAGAAACACACACATGTTTCCCATTGGTCCCCGGGGAGGAGACAGTCTGCTTGGAAAGGAGGCTGGAAATATCAGAGCTCTTCACTCTGGAAAGTTGAGGATTTCCTTGACCTTCCTCTTCCAACTCTCCCTTCTTCCACCTCTCCTTTGGGGGATGAGCCTGTATGCAGTAGGGCTAAGGAGCAAAGATGCTAAGAAGGGACCTCTGGGGAATATGAGAATAGATGATAGAACAGAGCATGAAGTGGAGCAGGTGACTGGTGCCCCAGGTCCAGTATCTTCTGGCTTCCCCCCTCCCCAGAATGGCTTTTGTGCTGCACCAGGCCTCTCCGGGACACAGCCATGGATCCAAGGGAACTGAGTATGCTCCACTGGAGGATGGGCAAAGGGGCCCTCTGAATTTCTACAACACCAGTGTGCGGGCAGCCTTTGTGCATGTTTTGGGGGACTTACTTCAAAGCCTCGGGGTTCTGGCTGCATCCATCCTCATTTACTTCAAGGTATGGCCAAGGAGGACCCCTGGCCCCTCTTCATAGTCCCCCCCCCCACCCTAGCCCCTGGCTCTACAGCCCAATACAGATACAACTCCCTAAGAATCCAAACTCTTGACCTTGATCTCAGACACATTTCCTACTCTTCCATCAGGGTCACTGGTGACTGTGTCCTCTTGAGTCTGGTCCAGCTAACTCCATCCAAGGGCCCCTACTTCAAAGTTTCCAGTTCTCTTACTACCTCACATTCTGCTTACTGGATTTTTCTCTCTAGCCCCAGTATAAAGCGGCTGACCCCATCAGCACCTTCCTGTTCTCCATCTGTGCCCTGGGTTCCACTGCTCCCACCCTCCGGGATGTTCTTCGGATCCTCATGGAAGGTGAACTATAAACCCTACTCAAACTACTCTTTAGACTGTTTCTAAAACAAATAACACTCCCTACCCAAAAAAGACTTCTGTTTTCAGCAACCACCAATATTAAATACACAAACACAACCCACTTTCTTTTTTTCTTTTTCTTTTTTTGAAGCAAACAGGGTTAAGTGACTTGCCCAAGGTCCCACAGCTAGTAAGTGCTTGAAGTCAGGTTTGAACTCAGGTCCTCTTGACTCCAGGGTTGGTGCTCAATCCACAGTACCACCTAGTTGCTTCCCATTTACTTTCCATAAAACCAGAAACTTTGTTAATAGTAATGGAATAATCCATTTTGTTTTCTATGTCCAAGGGCAATCTTCCCATATTTCCTTCTTGTGGTGTAATAAAGAAGTGTATTCCATTACATCTATACATTAATATTTGTTGATCCATTTCCCAGTTAGTGAATACAGAGTGGTTTCCAGTTTGTGGCTATTATGAATGGAACTGCTTGGAACGTAGCCTTTGTACAGATAGATATTTCCCACCCCCTCCCAGAACAATAACATCTTAAAGTATTGTCCTAGAAATGGTATCACTAGGACAAAGGCTATGGACCCTTTTGTAGCTGTTACTCTATGATTCCATATTTGCTTTCCAAAATGAATTCACCAATTGCAGCTCTCCCAGCTCCCGTAGAAGGAAAGCATTTTTTTAAAAAATGGAACACTATTTAGCAAAGTCACTGGGATACAGTTTCCTCTGGGAAGATGGCTATTGGAATTGTTATGAGATTAGAATATTGTCTTGTAAGGAATTAATTGTGATTTGGGGTTTCTATGACCAAAGACGGGGTCATAGAAACCCCAAATCACAAATAATTCCTTACAGTCTAAAGGTAAAGGAAAGGAACATGAACTAGAGGCAAGCTAGGTGGGAATCAGATCACAGGTCTTAAAAGCACCTCTGAGGTCAGTCATTTTGGAGTTGAGGAAACTGAAGCTCAATGACTTGTCCAGGGTCATACAAAAAGCAGAGTAGGATTTGAACCTAGATCTTCTCAACTACAGAGCCACTGTATCACATTATAGGTACTCCCTATGGCATCTGCTATGAACCAGTTCGGGACCTGCTACTGTCAGTGCCAGGAGTCAGGGCAATTCATGAGCTGCACCTGTGGGCCCTGACCCTCACCTACCATGCTATTTCTGCCCACCTGGCCATTGGTAAGTGTCAGGAATCCCCCAGGTCCTGTGTGTAGGAGATCTCCTCACCCTCAGGATATCTTCTTTACCTAAACCCCATCCTTGAATGCAGAACCAGAGTGGGTGGTGGGGTAGGGGAACAGAAATGTCTTCCCTACTTAAAAAAAAAAATGTCTTTTCCTCTGTGTTCCCTATGCCATCACACCCTTGCCCCCGAGACACACACACACACAGAGCTGTGGTCAAAGCAGGAAAATAATGGTTGGGAAAAAAAACCCCAAAAGTAGGTTTTCTGGAAAGGGTTTCACCCTTTCACAAGTATCAAAATGAAATTAGAAGCCTTGAACAGCTCCTTGTTTCCATCTCAATTCAAACTAGCTTTAATGAAATACCCAAGGGTTCTTCCCCATAATGTCAAGCCCCATTAGTCTTCATCTCATTCTCTTTTGCCCCCATTCTAATCTCCCCTGGGACTCTGATGCTGCCTTATCATTCTTCCACAGATGCCACTGCAGACCCCGAGGGCATCCGGGCTGAAGCTGCCTCTCTGCTCCACACCCGCTTTGGATTTTGTTCCATAACTCTCCAGGTGGAGCAGTACCAACCTGACATGGTTCAGTGCCCAAGCTGCCAGGAACCTCCCCAGGCCTAAGCATGTCAGATTCCCCAACCTGTCTTTCTTCCTGCTGCCCAGGGATTTCCTTTACTCCCTCCCCCAATCTCCTCACCAGGCTGCCATGCCCAGGTTCAGCACTGGACTCTTCATTTGCTAGGCCCCTTTTGGGGGATAGCCACTTTCCCATGTCTGACAACCTGATTTCTCTGCCCTAGGCAGAATGGACCAAGGATGGATCAACAACCCTCCCTTCCCCAACGACCTCAACTCTGAGCCCCACCTTCCTACCCCCAAGCCTTGTAGCCCCAGTGGGCATGACCAAAGTAGGGGGGTACCCTACTGGGTAATGACCAAATTCAGAGGTGGAGGTCTAGGGTCGAAGTGCAGCTAATATGAGGAGGGGAGAAGGATGCTGGGGAGTAACATGGTCTTCCTTCCCCTGTTTCTCTGGGGAGCTCCACATAGCCTCATGTTTGTGTACCTCATTCATCTGTTGTGATAGGCTGCCTGGCTGGCTGACTAACTCTGCTGTTTGTGTGGTTGTGGTCCTCGGCATCTGTCTGCCTGCCTGCCTGCAGCATCCCCTGTCTGCGTGTAGCCCTCTGTCAATGCTGCTCTCTGGGCATCCATGGGTCCCTCAGTCTGCACTATGTGTGTCCCAGCCTGTGGCTTGTCCGTGTATTGGTGCTGTGTTGTGTCTGTCTGTGTGTCCATCAGCCCATGTGGTCGTGCCATGGTCTCTGTGAGCCTCTTTGTCTGTTCTGTGTTCTGTCTTCCTCTATTGGTGCTGTGCTCTCAACTCTACCCCGGGTCAGAGGGGTGACACCACAGCAGCTTTGGGCCAATAAAGGAATGTCAAACTGTACCTGGCACTGTCTTCTTCGAGTGTGGGTGTGGGTGGGGAGAAGGAAGAGGGGAGGGAGAGAATCAGTGGAATCAGAAATGAGTTCAATCCTTCTTCAAGTCATTCAAGTACTATTCATCAAGTACCCTCTATGGGCCAGGCCCTGTGCTAGAAGCTAGAGATTCAAGACAAGAATGAAACAAGTCTTGCCTTCCAGGAGCCTGCATTGTCTCAACAAGTTGCTTATTTGTCCCCATTTAGATCTGAAAGCCTAATAATCCAGCTCAAAAATATCCAGCACTCTAATAGGGTTCTGACTATTTAGTCAATCTGCGAGATACTTAACATGAGCAACTTGAGTCCCATTTCCAAGTCCTGAGTTGTTTACTGGGAAGACTTGAGAGTTCACAAGTTGGAATCTTCCCTGCAGCAGGACGGGTGAAGTCACCTGAGAATAGAAGTCTGTAGAGTCCTGGGGTGAAGTATTCATTATCACAGCACCCTAGGCTTAGAGCTGGAAGGGCCATTTTACAGCTGAGAAAGCTAGAGTCCAGAGAAGTTAGATGATCATTCAGGTTCCAATGGTGGATTCAGGACTTAAACCTAGATCCTCTGACTCCATATCCTACTGTGTAACATGCTAAGAGATCCAGACTTTGGGAAGCTTTAATTCTGCTTATCTAAGGGTTCTTGATGTCATAGTTCTAAGATTGGGGCATCCCAAGTACCCTGAGCTCCATATTCTAGAGAGCAGGTGGGAGCCAGTGGAGTAAAAACTAGGACCCTGAGATAGGGAGGGTGGCTGAAACATGGCAGTGAAGTGTAAAAATAAAAGAGGCCCAGGTCTTATGCTCTGGAAATAGGAAGAACTTACTTATAGAAGGGACCATTTATAGACAAGGGAGAGGGAATGAGGTGAAGAGACTGACACAGTCTATCAAAGATTGAAGGGCGGGGGAGTCAGACCGGCAGCCCCAGCTGGTTTCCACGCTTAGCTAGCCCCTGATACCTTCTTGTTTTCTGTCTCATTGACTATGGGCCCTAGGGATGGGTGGGGGTGGAGGAGAGACAGAGAAGGATATGAAGGAAGATGAGAAAGGTGAGAGAGGGAGAGGGAGTGGGAGACAGAAGCGGAGGGAGAGAAGAGAAAGAGGTTGGAGTGTTTAATTTTACCTTAAGAATATTCTCCAGGGGCAGCTTTTCCAGACACAGCTGACTGCCCCTCTCCCTCCTGTATTTGTTGCAGGAATCCCCTCTGGAGTGAATCCTGGAATCCATACTGGAGTTAAACAATGGAATCTTAGTATATTGCTTGTGTGCTAAGAGCCCCATAAACCCCAGACCAGTTCCTCATGATTTAGAAATCACCTTGGCCGGTCCCGAAGTGCTTATCCTTGCTATCTACTACTATGACTCCCTGAATCATAGAATTTCAGAACTCTAAGTGATCTTGGCCACCAACCAGTTCAATGCCCTCATTTTATAGAGCAGAAAACCAATCCAGGAAATAGACCAAGAGAAGAGTTAGTGCAGCTGGGGCCTGTGTCTCCCAGGCCAGTGTTCTGTCCATCTCACATTGCCCCTGGCCCCCTTCCCAGCTTTCTCCAAGAGTTCTAATTCCCTCTTTAAACAGGGTTTCTCTTGGATGTTTCACATAGCCACGGCACCTTCTGCACTCTGGGCCTGCCCCACCAACCCTTCTTGCCCCCCACCCTTTCTGCTGCTGCTGCTGTTGTTTTGTCCTTCATTCTCTTAGAGGACCATGACATCGGGGTGATGTCATGACTTGCACTGAACTGGATTTAAGTGAGGGAGGGCTGTGCAAAGTCACCAACCTCACTCTCTCCTCTAGAGCCATCTGGGTCCAGTGGCAAGATATATATATCAGGATAACTGGAGATGACCTCAGATGTTTTAAGGCAAATGGGGTTAAGTGACTTGCCCAGGGTCACACAGTTAGTAAGTGTCTGAGGAAAGATTTTAACTCAGGTCCTCCCAACTTCAGGGCTAGTACTCTATCCACCGAGCCACCTAGCTGCACCTACCCTTCTGGCCGTATGAGGCATAGCAATTATCATGGTCCACAATGACTCCAGTATAGTGGAGGAGGCAAGCCAGTTCTGTCATCCGGGAGCATGTAGTTGATGGGTTCATAAGATAGTCATAAACTCTTCCCCATCAGAGAACCTGAATTTCTCCAGTTAGTTATCAGCTTAGGGAGGCTAAAACACTGACCATGCTTAGAAGGAGCCCTCACCTGGTGGCATGCCACACTCACACTCTAATTTGTTATGTCAGAGGAAATCTGGACCAAGTTTAGGGACATCTGTTTTGGAAGAGGCCCCGGGTTGGTTTTGGTCCAGGGTGTTGGAAAGAGATTTCCAGGGAAAAGGGAAACCTGTACTGGAAAGTCTGGTGGGGGTTAGGGGGATACAGAGGTTGAGAGAGCAAGTCTGGAGGATGGATGGAGCCTCGGCTAAACTGCAGCAAATCCCCTACCTTGCCTCACAGATAACGGGCTCCAGAGTATCTATCTACCCAGGGAAGGATAGTGAAATACAGTAAGAGGGGGAGAGCTGGGTCTCCTTGGAGTTCTTCCCCATTAGCCATGGCTTCTCCCGAGGGACCTGACTTGCGCCTTATCTCTCCTCCCAGCTGTCTCGACTGAGATTAGGTGTCTTCCCTCCTCTACCTTCCTCCTTTATCTCAGGAGGGGAGACGGGGGAGAGGGAAGGGCAATCAGCATATCTGGATGAGGGGATGGCAAGAAGAAGGGGGATAGGGCTCAAGGAGAGAAAACAAAGAGAAAATGGGGAAGGGATGTCCAGGGCCTCCCCGCTTCCTCATCCATCAGCAGCCACCCTGGCAGCACTTTACACAGCTGATTAATTATGAGAGGGAGAGGAGGGATTAGATATACACATACACACACACACACACACACACACACACACACACACACACACACACACACTGGGTAGCCAGCTGCAGAGAACAAGTGAACATGTGTATAATGAGAGAAAAAGAGAATCAATGTGAGGGTGGAGTTGGGTGACTGTGTATAAAAAACCTCAGGGCTGGCCGAGCCCTTATCAAGATCAATTGTTCCCTCCCCTTTGAGTCGTAACTCCCCCAGGACCTTGGAGTCCCTATTATTCCTCTTACCTTGAGGCTGTAGGGCCAGGAATCTCTCCTGGTGGGTTAGACTAAGTAGTAGCACCAGCACCTTCCTATCCCAACAGGTCAGAGTCAGGAGATCCAAACTGGGCAGAAGAAGAGCCTATTGCATAAGGTAAAAGCAAAAGCCAAACTTCCAGCCTCACACCTTAACCATCCCAGCCTTTATTGACTTCTCAGAAAACATCCTTATTTCTTGGCTACTCTCCCATGCTCCTCCTGCCTTGGTGCACCTTATTGTGGATAGTATCCAGATGCTTTTATTCTCTCAAACCACCCTTTCACTTTCTTTGCTGTTGTCATCAGCTACTTTACTGACGCAGAGCACTTAGGATTATATGAGTCAAATATTAAATCCCATGTGAAATGCACTTTTCCCTCATTCATTCATTCATTTTTATTTTAAACTAATGTTCCCCCCTTTAAACAACATATTGATTTTCTAATATATTCTTCTTCCCTATCCCCTATTCAGTGAGCCTTCCCTAACAACAAAGATTAAGAAAGAAAAGGAAAACAACTAAGCAAAATCAAACAACATCAACTGTTTCTGACAATTCAGAATGTTGCAACATTCCACAGCTATAGTCCACTACTCCCACCCATACCTATCCCAGTGAAGGGAGGGACATGCATTTTCTCAGTTCTTCTCCAGGACCAACCATGACTGACATTCATTTTCACTTTATTGTTTTTTCTGTGCATTGTGGTCATCATTGAATATATATTTTGTATAGTTGTTTAGTTCATTCCACCTCAATTTATATTTCTTTCTGTTTCTCTGAATTCTTCATATTTGTTATTTCTTACAGTGAAGTACAATTTCATTACATTTGTGAAACATGATTTGTTTAGCCATTCCCAAAGTAATGGGAATCTATTTTGTGTCTAGATACCACAATAAGTGCTACGATGATTATTTTGTTGCATATTGGATCCTCCTTTCTGGCTTTGATCTCCTTGGGGTATATCAGCCAATCTATGAGCATTTATAAAGTGCCTACTGTGCACACAGTCAGCATGCTAAATGCTATAGGTATAAAGACAGAAGAGAAAGTAACTTCCTTGAAGGAGCCTACATCATAGCATGGAGCAAACACACACACACACACACACACACACACACACACAAAGAAAGAGAATGAGAGAGAGAGATACAAAATAGATGAAAGGTAATTTGTAGTGGAGAGATCATAAAAAACTTCATGTAAAAAGTGGAACTTGAATTGAGCCTTGAAAGAAGGCTTTTCTCTCAAGCCTAGCAGTGGGATCTCTATGTCAAGAGGTATGAGCATTATAGTCACTTTTTTTTTTAGTATAATTCCAAATTGCTTTCCAGAATGATTGGATCAATTTATCTCCTCACCACCAGTGTATCAGCGTGCTTATTTTGGGGCACCCTTTTCAACTTTTATCTCCAAATTCTGGGAACCTCTAAAGTTCCTCACTTTTCTTTAAGGGAGAATTTCAGAAAGAGAGATGCTCCCAGACTCTACCCCAGTAAGAAAAAGAGTATGTCTATAATAGGTTTGCTTCACTTTCCTCACAAAAACTCTGTGGGGGTAAGTAGTACAAGTATTAGTACCCCAGTTTTATAGACGAGAAAACTGAGGTTCAGAGAAGTCAAACAACTTGCCCAAGGTCACATAGCGGGTAGAAGATAGAGCTGGGACTTTAACAAAGTTCACTAGGTCCAAATAAGTGCACTTATCACTGCACCATGATGGTAAGTCTGCACACTGCTACAGATTAGTCTTTCTAAAACAATTTCCCTTTATCCCATCCATGCTCAAAAATCTGCACTGGTTCATCATTGCCTTTGACAATGTTTCCAATTTGTCCATGAAACACTAAAACACTTATAAATTTGAAATATATGGATGGACTCCATATTTGGGGATTCAAGTGTTCTGTAGGGTTAAGGAAATGGGTAGTGGAGTATCTTTTTTGTTGTTGTTTTAGCATCTAACAATTTTTTTCAGTCCCACATTCTCTTCTTCCTCTCCACCTCTCCCCCATCCACTGAGAAGACAAGCAATACAATATCTACTATACATATGAAGCCATGAAGAAAACACTTCCACTTTAGCCATGTTGCAGGGGGTTGGGAAGCAAGAAAAATAAACTGGAAAAAACTGCTTCAGTCTACAGGTGAGTGGCTTTTTTTTTCAGGGCAATGAGGGTTAAGTGACTTTCCCAGGGTCACACAACTAGTAAGTGTCAAGTGTCTGAGGCTGGCTTTGAACTCAGGTCCTCCTGAATCCAGGGCCAGTGCTTTATCCACTGTACCACCTAGTTGCCCCCATAAGTGGCTTTTGAAACAAAATAAAGACAAGCTTATTTTCATTAAAATAGGCACATGTAATATTTTTATATGTATACATACCATAAAATTTATATTTTAATAGGTATATATATGAGAGAGAGAGAGAGAAAGAGAGAGAGAGAGTGAGAGAGAGAGAGAGAGAGAGAGAGAGAGTGAGAGAGAGAGAGAGAAAGAGAGAGAGAGAGAGAGAGAGAGAGAGAGAGAGAGAGAGAGAGAGAGAGAGAGAGAGAGAGGAAGGCAGGCAGGTAGGCAGGCAGGCAGGCAACTAGAAGGTACAGACTATCCCAGCCTAGAGTTAGGAAGACTAATTTTCCTGGGTTCACATCTGGCCTCACTTACTAGCTGTGTGACTCTGGGCAAGTCACTTAACCCTGTTTGTCTTAGTTTCCACATCTGTAAAATGAGCTAGAAAAGGAAATGGCAAACCATTCTAGTATCTTTGCTAAGAAAACCCCAAATGGAGTCACAAAGAGTTGAACATGACTGAAAAAAATGACTGAATATATATACTTCATATTTTAGTGGGAAAAATCAAACTAGCAGGGACACTGTCATAGAGCCTCTATTCACATTTTATGGGACAATTAACCATCAAGTATTTAATAAATACCAACTATGGGGGCAGCTAGGTGGCGCAGTGGATAGAGCACCGGCCCTGGAGTCAGGAGTACCTGAGTTCAAATCTGGCCTCAGACACTTGACACTTACTAGCTGTGTGACTCTGGGCAAGTCACTTAACCCCAATTGCCTCACTGAAAAAAAAAAAAGAATAATTAAAGTGACTTGCCCAAGGTCAGACAACTAGCAAGTGTCTGAGGTCAAATTTGAACTCAGGCCTTTCTGACTCCAGGTCCAGTATTTTATCCACTTGCCTTCAAAGAATATCAGCTTAGTTGGATTACAGAGGAGTTAAGTTGTAATATTGGGGAAGTAATGTACAAGGCTGTAAAGGTAAGTTGAGGTAAGATTGTACAGGGTTTTAAAAACTAAATAGAGTAATTTATAGTTGATGCTTCTTCTTCTTCTTCTTGTTTGTCCTTTATTCTCAAAGAGGACCATGACATCAAGCTGATGTCATGACTTGTAGTGAATTGGATTTAAGTGAGGGAGGATTGTACAAAGTCACCAGACTCACTCTCTCCTCCAGAGCCATCTGGGTCCACTGGCAAGATATACATCAAGACAACTGGAGATGACCCTGGATATTTAAGGCAATTAGGGTTAAGTGACTTGGCCAGGGTCACACAGCTAGTAAGTATCTGATGTCAGATTTGAACTCAAGTCTTGCCAACTTCAGGGCCAATGCTCTATCCACTTCACCACTTAGCTGCCCCTCTGAGTCTGTCTGTATCCTATGCTGGCTTATTTGTTCAGTAGCTAGCAAGGACCTGAATGAGCCTGATGAGTTCAATAGTTGTGATTCTTCATTTTTTCCACTTGAGTATTGTTTTCTTTTCTCTCAAAGCACCTGAATTTTGCTTTATGGAATATTGATATACCTCAAGTTAAGAATACCTGACTTAGGGGGCGGCTAGATGGCTCAGTGGATAGAGCACCGGCCCTGGATTCAGGAGTACCTGAGTTCAAATCCGGCCTCGGACACTTGACACTTACTAGCTGTGTGAACCTGGGCAAGTCGCTTAACCCCCGTTGCCCCACACACACAAAAAAAGAATACCTGACTTGGGGGACAGCTAGGTAGTGAAGTGGATAAAGTACTGGTCCTGGATTCAGGAGGACCTGAGTTCAAATTTTACCTCAGACACTTGACACTTACTAGCTGTGTGACCCTGGCCAATTCATACAACCCTCATTGCCCCACAAAAAAACAAAAACAAAAATAAAAAACATGACTTGAAAATTCAAGCTATGGACTTAAGAAAGGCCCAGTGGCTTTTTACTCACCTGTTATGATAACCTGTGTTCTTTATGTGTGTTTATTCCACCTTGAGTAGGCCTCCATAGGGAGACTTAGGACCTGCCCTCTGTTACTTCTTTCCATCTCTTCCCATCACCTCAAGAGCATCATTCTGACTCAACCTCCTCCCTCATCTCCCCAGATTGAAAGCCAAAAAAAAAAAAAATACTGTGCTAGTTATGGGAAAACAAAGACAAAAATAAAACAGTCTTTATTCTTTAGAGGAGACAGATACATATAAATGTATGCAAAATATATACAAAATAAATATAAGGTCATTTTGTTGCAGAGGATATAGGTAACTAGAATCAAGAAAGATAACCTTTAAACTGAGGGTTTTTTTTTCCCTTCTATGTTTTAATGATTTTGATTTAAAAAAACCATGACAAACATTTACAGATTACTCTTACTTCATGAGATGTCTCATAGCAAAGTAAAACATTTAAGTAAAACTAATAATACAGTGATCTCATCTGAAAGTTCATGCAACATTTTACATTGATTGTGTACCCCACCCACTAATTTTTAAAATGAATAGAAATCTATATTCTCTCCCTCTCAACCCCTAACTTATTGATTTTTGTTTTGTTTTGTTTTGTTTTGTTTTTGTTGGGCAATGAGGGTTAAATGACTTGCCCAGGGTCACACAGCTAGTAAGTGTCAAGTGTCTGAGGCCAGATTTGAACTCAGGTACTCCTGAATCCAGGGCCGCTGCTCTATCCACTGCGCCACCTAGCTGCCCTCAACCCCTAACTTATTGAAAAAGAAACCTTTTATTATAACAAATATTCATTTTCAAGCAAAACAAATTCCCTTGGTGACTGTATGCAAAATATATATGTCTCATTCTGACCCCTAAATCCATCATCTCTCTGTAAGGATAGCATATTTCATCACCTGATCCTTAGGAATCATGAATTCTCATTGTATTGATCATAGTTCATTCAAAGTTTGTTTTTACAATGTTATTTTGTTTTTGTTTTGTTTTGTTTTTTAGTGAGGCAATTGGGGTTAAGTGACTTGCCCAGGGTCACACAGCTAGTAAGTGTCAAGTATCTGAGGCCGGATTTGAACTCAGGTCCTCCTGAATCCAGGGCCGGTGCTCTATCCACTGCACCACCTAGCTGCCCCACAATGTTATTTTTATTTTATAAATTGTTCTCCTTGTTCTACTCATTTACTTCACTTTATTAGCATCCCCAAAATGTTAAAATATTTATAATAAAAAATTTTCTCCTCATTCTGCTTACTTCACTCTGCATCAGTTCATATAAGTCCTTGTCTTTTTAAAATCATCTACTTCCTGTGGAGCCTTAAAGGGAAAGAAGAATTAGTCTCAAGACCAAAAAGCCTTCTTGGAAGAGCTCAAAAAGGATTTTACAAACTGAATAAGAGAGGTAGAAGAAAAATTGGGGAAAGAAATGAGAGTTATGCAAGAGAGAGTCAATAGCTTGGGAAAAGGAAATAACACTTTAAAAATACAATTGGGGTGGGGGCAGCTAGGTGGCACAGCGGATAGAGCACCAGCCCTGGATTCAGGAGGATCTGAGTTCAAATCCGGCCTCAGACACTTAACACTTACAAGCTGTGTGATCCTGGGCAAGTCACTTAACCCCAATTGCCTCACCAAAACAAACAAACAAACAAACAAACAAACAAATAAATAAAATTAATGGAGAAAAAATACAGTTGGAGGCAGCTAGGTGGCACAGTGGATAAAGCACTGGTCCTGGATTCAGGAGGACCTGAATTCAAATCTGGCCTCAGACAGTTGACACTTACTAGCTGTGTGATCCTGGGCAAGTCACCTAACCCTCATTGCCCCACAAACAAAACAAAAACCAAACAAAAATACAATTGAACAAATGAAAAAGGAGGTGCAAATGAAAATTGAGGGGCAGCTAGGTGGCACAGTGGATAGAGCACCAGCCCTGGAGTCAGGAGGACCTGAGTTCAAATCTGGCCTCAGACACTTAACACTTACTAGCTGTGTGACCCTGGGCAAGTCACTTAACCCCAATTGCCTAACTAAAAAAAAAAGAATCAGAAGTGGACACATAGAAGCTAATGACTCAGAAACAACAGGAAGAAGTAAAGTAGAATCAAAAGAATATAAAAGTAGAAGAAAATGTAAAATACCTTTTCAGAAAAACAATTCCAATATCCTATTTGATAAACCCAAAGACTCTAGCCTCCAGGATAAGAACTCACTATTTGACAAAAACTGCTGGGAAAACTGGAAAATAGTATGGCAGAAACTAGGCATAGACCAGCACCTTACACCATATACCAAAGTAAAGTCAAAATGGGTATATGATCTAGACATAAAGGGTGATACCATAGGCAAATTAGAAAAGGAAGGAATAAATTTCTTGTCAAATCTTTGGAGAGGAGAATAATTTATGACCAAATATGAGATAGAGAATATTATGAAATGCAAAATGGGTCATTTTGATTACATTAAATTAAAATGTTTTTGTACAAAGAAAACACTTACTAGCTGTGTGACCCTGGGCAAGTCACTTAACCCCAATTGCCTCACCAAAAAAAAACAACAAAAAAAAATACACCAAAGATGCTATTGTTTTTCTTTTTGGAGATTTTTCCTTCTTGCTCTGATTCTTCTTGTATAACATGACTAATGCAGAAATATGTTTAATGTTATATATCAGATTACCTGCTGTCTAGGGGAGGGGGAAGGGGGGAGGGAGGGAGAAAAATTTGAAATTGGAAATCTTATCTAAACAAAGGTTGAAAACTTAAATAAATAAATTTTTTAAAAATACACCAAAGAGGGGGCAGCTAGGTGGCGCAGTGGATAAAGCACTAGCCCTGGATTCAGGAGGATCTGAGTTCAAATCCTACCTCAGACACTTGACACTTACTAGCTGTATGACCCTGGGCAAGTCACTTAATCCTCATTACCCTGCCCCCCAAAAAAATACATTGAAGAAAAGAAAAGAAACTCAAAAGAGGACATAAAGAGTAATTTTGTTTTTACCTTGTTTAAGTGTAAAAAAGTGTATATTTGTAAAAGTATATATACTTTTAAAAAATCTATTTACTATCAATAACTATACAAAGTATCTATAACTACACACCACATAACTATATAATATATATTATATATAAAACTATATAATATATTATATATAACTATATAATATATATTATATAATAGTTCATGGTTTTATGTGCCATTTTCTTCTTGTGTGTATAGAGAGAACTGAATCAAATATGTAAGAATACAAGTCACTCCCCATATATCCCATAGACATCTCAAACTCAACATGTTCAAAATAGAGCTCATTATCTTTCCCTCCTAAATCCTCAACTCCTAACTTCCCAGTTCCCATTGAAGACACCACCATTTTCTTCCAGTCACCCAGTTTCTCAACCTAGTAGTCATCTTTGGTTCTCCTCTATCACTTCTCCCCTGCCAATCCCTGTAGCCATTCAGTTGGGACCTTGGGCTATTCTATTTTCCCATCTTTCCCATAAGTTAATTTCTCCACTCATACCACAAGCACCCTAATACAGGCCTTCAGTTACCTCTCAGCTACTCTGTTGCAATAGACTTTTAACTGATCTCTGTACAATCATCTCCCTTCTCTAGTTCATGCTCCACACAACTGCCAAATTGAATTGCTGAAAGAAAGCACAGGACTAGCAGTGCCACTCCCCTGATCAAAAAGCTTAAGTGGCTCCCTATTGTTTTTATTTATTTATTTTTTGGGGGGGTGTCAATGAGGGTTAAGTGACTTGCCCAGGGTCACACAGCTAGTAAGCATCAAGTGTCTGAGGCCGAATTTGAACTCAGGTCCTCCTGAATCCAGGGCCAGTGCTTTATCTACTGAGCCACCTAGCTGCCCCCGCTCCCTATTGTTTTTAGAAGCAAACCCAGACTCCTCTATTAGTCATGTGAAGCCCTTCAAAACCTGGCAGTCTATGTTCTAGCCAAACTGACCTACTTCTTGTTCTCCATAGATCTCCATCTCCTCCTACACCTCCCTGCACTGTGTCTGGAATACTCTTTCCTTGCTTCTGCTTCATGGAAATCCTAATTCCCCTTCAAGCCTCAGGTCAAGTGACACCTTTTATAAAAGGCCTGTTCTTGTTCCCCCAGTGGCTAGAGAAAATTATTTCATAGCTAAGTGTTACAGTGGATAGAACACTGGATCTAGAGTTCGGGAAGACCTAAATTCAAATCCCAACTGAAAAACTTACTAACTGTGTGACCTTGGGCAGATCACTAAATCTTTCTGAACCTTAGTTTCCTTCTCTGTAAAATGGGAACAATAGTACCCACCTCTCAGAGTTGTTGTGAGGATAAAATGAGATATTTGTACGGTACTTTGCAAACCTTAAAGTGCTCTATGAATGTTAGGTGTTATCCACATGTACACAGAGGATATATATACAATATACACATGTGTACACACATTATATATACACACATGTATATGTGTATATGTGTGTGTGTGTGTGTGTGTGTGTGTATGTATAACACACACACATGGGCAGCTAGGTGGCGCAGTGGATAGAGCACTGGCCCTGAAGTTGGGAGGACCAGAGTTGAAATCTCACCTCAGACACTTACTAGCTATGTGACCCTGGGCATGTCACTTACATAACCCCAATTGCCTTAAATATTCAGGGCCATCTCCAGTCATCCTGATATATATCTTGCCACAAGACCCAGATGGCTCTGGAGGAGAGAGTGAGGTTGGTGACTTTGCAGAGCCCTCCCTCATTTAAATCCAATTCACTGCAAGTCATGACATCATCTCCCCCATGTGATGGTCTTCTTTGAGCATGAAGGACAAACAACATATATACATACACAGATAGGATATATAGACATAGACATAGATTCACACATATGTGTATATACATATACACACATATATACTTGTCTATGTGTATTTTGAATTCTTCTAGTAGATACAAGTTCCTTGAGGATAGGACTATCTCATTTTTGATTTTGTATCTCCAGTGCCTAGCACTTAGTAGGTCAAATGCTAGTCAATATGAATTGCAACAAAGAAATATATTTACATATACATAAATATACATATACATACATATATATACACACACACACATATACATACACATACGTACATATATATTTTAAATCCACCCAGGGCAACTGGGTAGTGCAGTAGAGCACCCAGAAGTCAAGAAATCTTAGTTCAAATCCAGCCTCAGACACTTACTAGCTTAGTGACCCTGGGCAAGTCACTTAACCCTAATTACCTCAAAAAACAAAAAAAAAACCTATAACCCATTGGCTTTGTCTGACAACATATGCTTTATTCCACAACTATTATCCAATTTTCTCTACTGAGAGTGAGGGAGGCATACTTCAACTTTGGCCATTTGAAGCCATCAGTTTTTCAGTTGGGTGGCATAGTTGGATAGAGCCCTGGAGTCAAGAGGACCTGATGAGCTGTGTGACCCTGAGCAAGTGACTTAACCTCAATTGCTTCTCTCTTCCAGTGTTATTTTTTATTACATTATTGTAGTCATGGTATAAATCACCCTCTTGGTTCTGCTTCCTTGTCTCTGTATCAATACTTACTCATCTTCCTAAAGTTCTCTAAAGTCTTCCTTTTGCTTCATTACTTTCACATACTACAATTTTCTTGAACAACTGATGAAAAACTCACTTTGTTTCCAAGTTTGGTTTTGTCTTGTTGTTTGGTTTTTGTGACCACATAAAGTGCTTCTATAAATATTTGTGAATAAAGGGCTGCTTTCCCTCTGTCTTTGGCATTCTCAGGGGGTAAAGGCCTAGGAGTGGCACTAATCAGTCAAAGGGTATGCACAGTTTACTGACTTCCCTAGCACAATTCCAAATGGTTTGTCAGAACAGTTGGACTAGTTCTCAGCTCCACCACCAATCCCTACATTAATGTGCATATCTTCCCACAGGCCCTTAAGCATTTTCCTCTTTTGTCACCATTGCCAATCTGATGGGTGTGAGGTGAAACTTCAGAGCTGTTGGAATTTGCATTTCTATTATTAGTGATTTGAAATCATCTTTCCTATGCTTTTTGATAGTTCGTGATGATTTCTAATAACACTCCTATTTATCTCCTGGTTAGCAGCTTGTGCTAATTTCAGTCATGGGAAGTCTTTTTGCCTTTCCCTCTCTTTAGCTTGCTGGAGGCAGGGACTGTGTCATTTCTGCATTCATATCCATAGCATGGGAGAGACAGCTTGGTGGAGTACATATAGCATTGACCTCAAAGTCAGGAAGGCCTGGGTTCAAGTCCTATCCTCTGACACTATATTTCAGTACTCCAAGACTACTAAACTGAGAAGGTGAAAACCTGAATTAGTAGAGGGATTTCTCCATATTAAGGAAATCACAGGTCCAGTCCCTATCTTTAGTATAAAGCAGGTCCTTAATAAGTGCTTATTGATTCATTGAACTAGTTTCTTACCCACTGGCTAAAGGCCTTAAGGGCATAAATGGCTCTCTTTTCCTCACATTGCAATACTAATGGGAGAGTGGCAGTTGGGTGGCATAGTTGGATAGAGCCCTGGAGTCAAGAGGACCTGATGAGCTGTGTGACCCTGAGCAAGTGACTTAACCTCAATTGCTTTAAACATCTGGAATCAGGGGGCAGCTAGGTGGTGCAGTGGATAGAGCACTCGCCCTGGATTCAGGAGGACCTGAGTTCAAATCCGACCTCAGACACTTGACACTTAGTAGCTGTGTGACCCTGGGCAAGTCACTTAACCCTCATTGCCCTGCAAAAAAAAACCCCAAAACCAAAAAACATCCAGAGTGTCACCTCTAAGCATCCTGATATATATATATATATATATATATATATATATATATATATTGCCATTGGACCCTGACTTCATGGTCCTCTTCGAGAATGAAGGACAAACAACAACTGATGGGAGAGCTTGTAGCCATGACCCGGAGTCAAGACTTCAACTCTCTCTCATTAGAATGGGTGGTTGGGTGGCACAGTGGGTAGGCATGCAGTGGAGTTCTGGGCCTGGAGTCAGGAAGACTCAGATCTGGCCTCAGACACTTCCTAGCTGTGTGATCCTCAGCAAGTCACTTAACCTCATTTTTCCCATCTGTAAAATGAGCTGGAGAAGGAAATGGCAAAGTACTCCAGTATCTTTGCCAAGAAAACCCCAAGCAGAGTCATGAAAAGTCAGACAGGACTGAACAGTAAGAAGAATTGTTTTGCTTTTTTTTTTGGTTTGGCATTTTGCATTTTGTCTCTCCAGTGCTTATTGCTGTACCTGGTACATAGTAAGCTCTTTCTCTCTCTCTCTCTCTCTCTCTCTCTCTTTTTTTTTTTTGCAGGGCAATGGGGGTTAAAGTGACTTGCCCAGGGTCACACAGCTAGTAAGTGTCAAGTGTCTGAGGCCGGATTTGAACTCAGGTCCTCCTGAATCCAGGGCCGGTGCTTTATCCACTGCGCCACCTAGCTGCCCCCATAGTAAGCTCTTAATAAAGGTTGATTGTTGACTGTTCAGATCTCCACCTCTAGTCCTCAGCCACTCCAGTTCAGTCCTCATTGTTCCACTGGAACTATTATAACAGCCTTCAAGTTTAGTGCCCTGCCTTCATTTTCTCCATTTTGCAGCCATCTCTTCACCAAGCTCTTTGTTCTCCACTCACCCACTTGATCTCCCTCCACTGGAGGGATCTCTGCCTCTGACTCTATTGGCAACCATGAACTTTCCCTTAATCTTACTGCAAACCAGGCCTCCGCTTCATTTCCCAGACACCTCCTCCCCATGGCATTGTTGTTGTTGTTCAGTAGTGACTGACTCTTGGTGATGTTGGGGGGACTTGTGACCTGGATCAGGGGCTAGCTCACCCAAAGAATTGGAGGCTCATAGAGAATCTTGTAAAATAAGATTTATTAGGAAAGAGGAGTCACTATGGAGTCTTTCCTGGATTCAGGAGTCTTTTGCAGACCTTGGTATTGCTTATCCGAGTACCAGGGGCACCACATTCCTGAAGTGGGTGGCAGAGCTTTTTCCCTTGGGAAAGTTTAAGGATTACTTGGGAATTGGGGTCTTTCAGTTTATTGGGGTCCCACTACTGTGACCCCTTGGACCATAGCACACCAATGTCCATGGAAGTTTCTTGGCAAAGATACTGGAGTGGTTTCCCGTTTCCTTCTCCAGTAGATTAAGGCAAACGGAGGTTAGTCACACAGCTAGAAGGTGTCTGAGGTCAAATTTGAACTCAGGTCTTCCTGACTTCAGGCCCACCACTCTATCCATTGAGCCGCCTTGCTGCCTCCTCTCCTCACCATGTCTGCCTCTTTTTATGCCTTTTGTGTTTGGTTTTTGTTTTGTTTTATTTGAGGGTTAAGCGACTTGCCCAGGGTCACACAGCTAGTAAGTGTCAATGTCTTAAACTGGATTTGAATTCAGGTCCTCTTGAATCCAGGGCAGGTGTTTTATCCACTGTGTCATCTAGCTGCCCCCTCTTTTTATGCCTTCTTATGGCACCTTCTCCAACACCCCTTGAAGTATTATATGCCCCATTAGAATGTGAACTTCTAGAACTCAGGAACTATCTTGCTTGATTTTATTCATATTCCCAGTGTTTAGCACAGTGACCGGTATACAGTACGTACTTAATAAATGCTTTATCTATTTCAAGCTACCATTCTACCCTTACACTTGCATGAGTCCTCCCATCACTGACAGGTTGATCCCCCCTGGGCATTTTGCCAACTAATGCTTCGCCCCACCAGGACCATAACCCCAGGGTCCCTACTCTACTCCCTTTGAGATGTTAATCTGATCAGTTTTGGAACTCTGCCCTAAGGCCAAGGTGTATAGATTGATGTGTGACAGTATTAGGTAAATTAGGAAGTGGAGGGAGACTAGAATGAAGGGCGGGGTCGAAGAGCTAGTTTAGTCCGATCTGGTTCCATTTATCTCTCTAGGCATGTCTGTCCTCTGGTTTAGTTTCTCAAGCAGAAGTTTCTTTGATGTGCTCCAGAGAACTTCTGGGGTGCTATAGGCCCATAACAAATTCAATGATTAGGTCTAGAAACCAGAATTTAGGCAAGAAGAGAGTGACAGGAACTGGAGGCATGATTGTAGACAGCCTTCTGAAGTTTAGCCAGAAATGGAGGAGAGATATGCGGTGATAGCTAGTGGGGGTGGATTAATCAAGAGTTTTTAGAGGAGAGGGGAGATATGGGCATGTTTGTAGGCAATGGGGAAGCAGACAGTAGATAGGGAGAGACTGAAGATAAGTGAGAGAGGAAGAATGATAGAATCTGCTGGAGAAGACAGTGGAATGGAATCAATTGTGCATGTTGAAGGGTTTGCTTTGGCAAGAAGTAAAACAGGGACGAAGGCAGAAATAGTAGCAGAAGGAATCTGGGTGACGTGAGATGAGAGAAGACAGAGCTCTCGGCAAATGGCCTCATTTTTTTTTTCAGTGACATGAGGCAAGGTTCTTGGCTGAGGGTGGAAGGGGAGGATCTATGGGAGTTCTGGAAAGGGATGAAAAGGTTTAGAAGGGCCATAGTGGTAAGTGGGATAGTGAGTCATTTTAGGGAGGTAAAAAAAGGATTACTTTGCTGCTAGGTGGTGCAGTGAACAAAGTGGATAGAGTGCTGGGCTGGAATCAGGAAAATTCATCTTCCTGAGTTAAAATCTGACCTCAGACACTTATTAGCTGTGTGACCCTGGGCAAGTCACTTCACCCTGTTTGCTTTCATTTCTTCATCTGTAAAATGAGCTGAAGAAGGAAATGGCAAACCACTCCAGTATCTCTGCCAAGAAAACCCCAAATGGAATCACAAAAAGTCAGACGCAACTAAAATGATTGAAAACAAGTTGCAGTGAGGGCCCAGTTGATATATGTAACATAAATTTGTGGTGGATCCAGTCAACATGGCTTTGTGATTTCTTTTGTTTTGTACAGGAGCAGACTGGCCCTGGAATCAGGAGCTGAGTTCAAATCCAACCTCAGACACTTATTAGCTGTTTGACCCTGGGAAAGTCACTTAACCCCATTGCCTCAAAACCCCATAACAGTAACAACATAAGTAGGAGTGAGAGCAGCAGATGGTGGGCGTAATTCAAGTCTGAGGGTTGTTGGGACATGATCAGCCATAGGATAAGGGGTTGAGAGACTCAAGAGGATAGTGTAGAGTTGAACTGGTTCATCAAGAAGTCAACATGGGAAAGGAACTGGGAAAGAAATGAGGGGTTGAGGTCAAGATGAGGGCTGAGAACAGGGAGCTGAAAGATGAAGGTAGAATGACAAGATTATGATGAAATAAGGGAATTTCAGAGTTCAGAAATAGTTTGTGGTGCTGGCAAAATCAAGGGTTTAACCACCTCTGTGTGTAGCTGAGGTGGGGGGTGAGAGAAGTGATTATTGTTCTATTATATTAGTAACCAATTATTAAATTAGGATTCGTTTTTTTCTCTTTATTTCCTCATTCAGGGACCAGTTGTAAATCTAATAAATGAGATTACCCAGATCCTCCAGGGATGTGCTCCTCTTGGGCAAGACCTCACCCAATTAGAAGACCTTCCTTTTTTTATAGTGTAAACAGAATCTAATCTAGGTCAATTCTAGCCCCCAAATGTTGTCTATTCCCTTGCACCCCTCCACTGGAGTTTAGGGTGACCCAGCTCATGAAGGAGAAAACTCTGAGTAGAGATGGATTTCTGTCTAGATGCTGGAAGCAGCTGAGTCTCATGATCAAGTCACATTCTCTGTTGGGAAGAGCTGAAGACTTTTAGCCCACCTCCTCATTAATGTGCCCATCCCCTCTTTAACTGTTCACCAATCAGGGTTGATTTTCACCCGTCGGGGGCACTAAAAGTATATTAAAGCATTTAGTATTTTCCCATTAGGGGCCTTTGGTTACCGAGAGAAACCATGGACCATCAACTTATTATCAGCTGGCCTAATTAATAAATGATTAATTACCCAGAAACTCATCTCTCAGGTTTTTTTTTCATTTGTCTCAGGGGGAGGAGGAGGCTATGGAAGATGAGTAAGTTGAGGAACTGGGAGGGTGTTTAAGGGAAAATCAATATGTATGCTGAGGTTCCTGGGATAAAGGCAGGTGAAAACACACATCTGTATCCTTTTCTAACTTTACACTGGCAAGGCATGTTTGTTTTTTCATGACATATTAACCAAGAAGAGTTTGCTTTGATTAATGATATATGTTTTACTCTTCTAGGCAGAATTTGACAGGTTTTTTTCTGATTGTATTTACTTTTGCGTGTCAAATTTTATCACATCTTTAAACAGATCAGAGGACTTATTATAGGTGCAATCATCTTAGTTTTAAAAATATACTTTGTGGTGATCATTATGCATGTACCATCATTTCCCCTCCCCCTAGAGAGGCAGGAAACAAGAATTTATTAAGCACCTGCTAGGCACTGTGCTAAGTGCTTTATAGCTATCTCATTTAATCCTCCCTACCTTGGGAAGTAGGTGCTAGTGTTAGTCCTATTTGACAGTTAAGGAAATAGGAGAGACAGAGGTTAAATGATTTATGAGGGGTCACACAGCTAATGAGTGTATGAGGCCAGGTTTGAACTTGGGTCTCCCTGACTCAAGGCCCAAGTCTCTATCCACCATACTACCTAGCTGCCCCTGACCATAATACACTTTCCACCTTACTCTGGGAACTGTTATCAAAAGTGTTGCCACTATTTCTGCAGAAGACATGATAATCTACTGCCATGACACCTCTCACCATTCTTGTAGCTCCCTAGACCAAACTCCCTGCCCCACCCCTTTCCTATAAATGTACTGTCTTCCCCTTTTAGAATGTTAGTGGAGGGCAGGGACTGTCTCACTTTTGTGAAGTTTGAATTTGAATTCCTGGTACATTGTTTGTTGTTCAGTGATTTCATTTGCATCAGACTCTGACATTATTTAGGGTTTTCTTGGCAGAGATCCTGGAGTGGTTTTGCCACGTCCTTTTCCAGCTCATTTTACAGATGAGGAAACTGAGGTAAATGGGGTTAAGTAACTTGCCCACAGTCACACAGCTAATAAGTGCCTGAGGCAGAATTTGAACTCAGGTCCTGACTCCAGGCCCAGTGCTTTAGCCACTACACCACCAAGCTGCCCTTGGTAGATAGCAAGTGGATTGTTGTTTGTCCTTCATTCTGGAAGAGGACAATATGACATCAGGAGGTTATGTTTTTGTAGTTGTAATCCCTCTACTTAGGTAAATCCAAATTTTTATGAAAGTAACATTCCTACAGAGGGCTTTCCAAAGAGATTCTCCAATTTCCAGCTGGGCTGCTCTTCCCTCAGCACCAGGTCCTAACCTCAAAATGCTGGTCAGATTCCTAAACAATATTTTTATGCCACCTAACTACTAAATGACCTACATGGGCTACTATTATTATTTTGGTGAGGCAATTGGGGTTAAGTGACTTGCCCAAGGTCACACAGCATCACAGGCTATTATTTATCCAATCATCTCAAACTGCTCAGATCCACACTCAGTATCCCAATCTTATCCAACAGCTAATCTAATTTCAAGGTAACATCAGCAAACACGTATGTCAAAAGGAAGACCAGTGGTTACGTGTATATAGATCTCACCTCTTCCACTAGATTTTTATTTCCTTTATGGTAGGTAGCAAAACATTTAAATTCTTCATTACCAGGGCAACTGACAAGTTGGTGGGAAGCAGGTGCTTTGATAATGTATTAACAATTCAGGAGCAAATTTACAGTTTCACAGAGACAGCTATTGGTATGGCTGCTCTAACTGTAGGTTGAGTAACTGAATGTGGGGATTGTGAAAAATTTGGTAACAGTAAAAGGTTACATATACCTATTTCATATACCTATATACCAGGGTTGTATAAAAATTTCTCTGGTGAAAAGGGGTCACAAGTGGAAAAAGTTTAAGAAGCCCTGCTCTAATTCAACTAGAGGCATCACTCAGGGTTTGAATACATCATTTTAGGATCTATATCAAAAGTGTCAGCTTTCATTTGTATTTTGTTGTTCAGTTGTGACCAACTCTTCATGACCCAATTTGGGGTTTTCCTGGCAAAGATACTGGAGTGGTTTGCCATTTCCTTCTCCAGCTCATTATACAGATGAAGAAACTGAGGCATATAAGGTTTAGTGACTTGCCCAGCATCACAGCTAGTGTCTGAGGCAGAATTTTAACTCAGGTCCTCCTGACTCCAGGCCCAGTGCTCTAGCCATTGTACCATCAAGCAGCTCCAGTTTGTATAGACAACATCAATCTGCTCAAATATAAATAAGCAGGGAGTATTTCATTTTGGTCTTTGTCCTATGTGCTAGGCACGCAGAAGGTCTACAGATCAGAGCTTGCATTTGAACCCAAGTCTTCCTGAATCCAAGCCCGGTGCTTAATCTGCTATGTCACATCGTCTCTATGGAAGCCTTTTACCAAATAACCCCCTCGTAGCTTTGGCCTTCACTGTGTCTGAAAGAAGCATGAGGACCAATGAGGCCAGCTTTGGGGCTATTTCCCTTGACCCCCAAAGGGGCATCACATGCCCCCAGTCATGGTGGGCAGGTTGAAAGAGCTTAAAAGATCCAAGAAGAGATGGGCATTGAGCTTCATGAATGGCACCAGAGATAGAAAGGTGCAGTGGAAGATAGCACTTGATTGGGAATCCCAAAACACTGGGTTCAAAACCAATCTTTACTATTTGCTACCTGTGCAACCCTGGACAATTCATTTTAACTTCTGATTCCTCATTTATAAAGTGAGGGTGGGGAGTGAAGTTGGACTAAATTACTAAATTCCCTTTCCTTTCTGAAACCATATAGTTTTGGGAGAACAGGGCTGCTGTGGAGGCTAACAGAAATTGTGGGTCTTGGCATTCGAGAGAAAGGCTGGCCAGATCTAGAACCTTGAGTCTCTGGGAAGTGGAGAGATGGGAGGGAAGGAGACTTTCCTGGAGAACTCTGCCTTGAAAGAGGATAAACACCACCCTGCTCGGGAAGGTTCCAGCATTAGTTTGGAGTTAGGTGTTAGGATGCTTTTGCAAGGTGTCGAAGCATACTTGGGCCTCTATGTTCCCTCTTTGGAAAATAGGAAGAAATATTACAGCATCCTGTCCTAAATCTTATTGTTAGTCCTTCTTTGCGCCAATTCTGATGATATTAAGGTTCACTCACTCCCCAACTCCTTCCCCCTCTTAATAGACAGAATGGTTTCAGGAAGATGTTTCTCTGAGATGTCAACAATTTCAGTTATCTTACCAGGATTCCATTTCAATAACTCAAAAATCCCTAACACCGAACTTTGTATCCTTGTCTGCCTCCCTCTACAATTGTCTCCTTCATGATCACTATAAAAATATAAACCATCTTTGATAGGCTTGTGCCCTAAGGGCCCAAAAAGCAACAGGATCCAGAGTAACCGGCATCAGGAGGAAGGATGATGGTGATGTAGTCCCTGCTGCTGTGTTAAGTAAACGAGCCCCAGTACACTCAGCCAGAGAAAATTCCTCCCTTCATAGACAATGTCAGATTTGGAGGAAACGATAAATAGAGGCAGCTCAGCTGTTTATTAAATCCAGGAAATGGCTCTGAGATCAGGTAATAGAAAAGTTATTATATACCTTTAAAGGCTAGTGATGGGGGGAAGGGGGGGACAGCAATGTGGGCAAGGTGAGGTGGAGGCCCTAACCCCCGACACCCTGCCTCACCCCAAAGCTGGAGAAGTCCCAGCCCAAAGGCTTGCAAGTTTGTATGTATCTGTGCTCTGAGGCTATGCCACAGTCTCACATTCAATGTGCTGCCCCCGTGGGGGGCACCAGGAATCCTTGCCCAGCGGCAGGAACAGCAGAGGGAAACTGGTAGAGCTGGGCTCTAGAACCGACCCAGTACGGTAGCAAGGAGGGCCATCCGCATGTACATGCCGTTCTCGGCCTGCCGGAAGTAGGCAGCCCGGGGGTCCGAGTCCACCTCCACGCTGTAGGGGGAGAGTGACAGGTCACTGTGGCATGCCCCAGTTACTCCTTGATCCCTTTTCCCCCTAGTGGGAAGCCTATAGAGAAGAGGGGTCTGAACCCAGAGGGGCTTCTGAGAACAATGCCAAGAGTCAGGTCCTGGTGGCTTATTTCAAGTATTTACTAGTTCCACTGCCCTAACCTCGAGCCCGTCTCACCTGATCTCATTGACTCGAGGCATTGGGTGCATCACAACCATCTTCTTCTTGGCCCGGGTCATGATGTGTGGCGTGAGGATAAACTGGCCGAAGCACTGAAAGGAAGGAAAGGGGGGGGGGGGGGCAGAAGTCACAGGTGTGTGGCCAACACCCAAGGGAAGCCCAGTGAGTTTGTTGGGGATAGGACCGTCCTTTTACCCAGCAACTACAGCCCCCCACCCCCTTCCAAGCCACTGTCCTGAGCACTTACAGCTTCATATTCCTGGCTGGAGCCAAACCGTTCCTTCTGAATCCGAGTCATATAAAGGACATCTGTGTCAGGCAGTGCCTCCTCAATGCTCTCAAATTCCTCCTAGAAAAATGAAGAAAGGGGGAAGAAACCAGGGTGAAAGCCAGGACAGCACACAAACTGCTGCTCCCTGGCCCACTCAAGCCCATCTGCCCAGGATGAGCTGCCACACCAAGATGACAGAGAAAGAAGGGCACCAGACTGAAAACGGGAGGCTCACCTGCTTAGTCCCTCTGGAAGCTACAAAAGACAGGACATCAGGTGGCATGCGCAGGCTGGGGGGTGCCACGTAGCGCAGGCTGACTCGGTACTGGGTGAGCAGGCAGGCAAGAGAGTGCACTGTCCGTCCGTGCTTGAGGTCTCCTACCATCGTGATCTAGGGAAAAGAACCAGGCCCTTTTACTCAGAAGTCACTCCAGTCACAGGAGCCCTCAGCAAGACCTAGCCTTTGCCTTAAGCAGTCAGAAAATGCAAGGGCTGCGAGGCCATCTCGAGTACTCATCTTCTCCTTCAGAATCAACCTGCCCTGTGATGCCTCTCAAGCCATTCTCAGCACAGTCAAGGCTAAAAACACAACGTCCCTTTGGAGGCTGGAGGCTGCTGACGAAGGGGCGGGACCCGAGGCTCCAGTGTTCTCTCTTACCGTCATGCCATTGACTGTTCCTAGCTCCTCTCGGATGGTAAAGACGTCCAGCAAGGCCTGGGTTGGGTGCTCTCCTACTCCATCCCCAGCATTGATCACTGGCCTCCGGCAGTGCTTTGCTGCCAGCTACACAAGAGATGTTAGAGACTAACTGAAATATCCATACCAATCTTAAAAAGTGCCTACTTTTAATAATAACCAAGAACAATGCAAATAAAAATAGGCCTATTGGGGCAGCTAGGTGGCGCAGTGGATAGAGCAACGGCCCTGGATTCAGGAGTACCTGAGTTCAAATTCGGCCTCAGACACTTAACACTTACTAGCTGTGTGACCCTGGGCAAGTCACTTAACCCCAATTGCCTCACACCCCCCCCAAAAAAAGGCCTATTACTTTCACTGCTGGTGGAGCATTTAGAATGTGTTCAAGAAAAGTTACAAAAGTGCTCCTAAGCAATGACGCTACGATGAAATTCAATAAGCATTTATTAAGTGCCTTCTGCATGCTGGGCAGTGTGCTTGGAGCTGGGGATAAAAAACCAATTCATTCTCTGCCATCAAGATTCTTCCATTTTACTTGAAGGAGGGCAGACAACACCTGCACAGGACATCAATAGGTACTAAATACAAAGCCTTTTGTTGGGGTCATTGGGGAGATCGCACTAACAACTGGGGCAACTGGCAAAGGCCTATGGCCCCCAGAGCTGACCTCTTAAAAGGAGGTAGGGAGGCCAAGAAGCCCCAAGTGAGGAAGGAGAACATCACAGGCACAGGGACGACCTCTGAAAAGGGATGGAGTCCAGAGATCATGGACCCTAGAGCTAGAGATGGAAGGTCACTAGAGGCTGTCTAGCCCAGCACCCCCTTTTTGGAGAGGAAGAAAGTGAGACTGACTCACTCAAGGCCACAGAGGTAGAAGGTATCAGAAACATCTCTCTCTGAACCAAGTGCTGAGGCCAAAGCCAGGGCACCCTCCACTGTTGTGTACTGAGAACGGCGAGGGGAGCAGTTTGGCTAGAACTGATGAATCTGTACAATATGGGTTTGGGGGGAGGACTAGAGGGCTACTCTCAGGCTACCCAGTCACAGGAAACGTCTAAGAATTGTGCCTTATGAACACAGTGTGGACTCATGAGGTATACGAATAGTCTCATGTACACTCGACACTTCAGTCCTTGTTCTTTCCCACCGACGACAGTGACATTTGATTCCAAGCCTCCCAGAACCCCTCAACCCCTGTCATCTCAGTCCAAGCTCCGCCCGCCCCCCCTTCCCTAGCCCCCTCTCCCCACACTGTTACTCTGTGCCATAAGGAATAACGAATATAGAGAAGTGAGGAAAAAAAAAAATTCAGGGATACATTTACAAAGTGACCAGGAATGAACAAAGCAGAACCAAAAGAACAATATGCTCAACTAGTACTCAGGTCACAATAGTTGGCGGCTCTTTCAAAGTTGTCTGTAAATGCAGACAACTTTAAATGGCAAGAAAACAGATAAAAAACTGGATGATATTGGTCCTAACACGCATCTTTTTAAGCAAGTGGAAGCCCTCTAATGTAAAAGCCTACGTGTACTAACAGTTCCCAAGAGGGGACTCAGGACCTCTTGAGGGAGCCTGTTCCATTTTGGGGGTGGCTAGGTGGCATAGTAGAAAAGAGTGCTGGGCCTAGAGTCAGGAAGACCTAAGTTCAAATCTTGCCTCAGACACTGTGAGACTCTGGGAAAGTCACTTAATCCTGTCTGCCTCAGTTTCCTCCTCTGTAAAATGAGCCAGAAAAGGAAATGGCAAACAATCCAGTATCTTTGCCAAGAAAACCCCAAAGGGGGTCACCAAGAGTCATAAACAACTGAATGACACCAGCTGTGAGGCTTTTCCTGAGACCTGGCCTAAACCAGGCTTTTCTGCAGCTTCCAATTCCTGCTCCTAGGCCAAACAACATGTCTAATGCCTCTTCCACAAAGCAGCCCTTCAAACACTTCACAACAGCTGCCACGTCCTCCCCAGGTTAAACACGCCCACATCCTTCAACTGATTCTCATATGGACTCAAGGCTTTGGTCTTCTTGGCTGCTCTTCTCTGGGTTCTCTCCAGATTATCCATGTCCTTCTTACACCACAGTGCCACAATATGAACCCAGCACTCCAGAAGAGGCCTGAGCAGTCTCTACATCACCTCTGTTTCAGGAAGCCACGCCTCCCGACACAGCACAAGATGGTGTCGTGCTGCTGAGTCATATGGAGCTTGGGGTCTACTTGAGGTCCTGGGAGCTTGTTCAGAACACCTACCAGCTAATCATCCTTCCTTCATCTTGGGTTTGTAAAGCTGATTTTTTTTTGTACCCAAATATAACGTTTATACTTATTCTGCCCTAAGTTTTTCTCATATCTAGCACAATGCTCTAGCCCGTCAAGAGCTTTTGGCCTCCTGACAGCCATCCTGTTTTTCAACTATCCCTCACAGACTCAAAATACATACATAGACATATATGCATACACACACACACACACACACACACACATTAAATATCACAGGGCCAAGCTCAAAAGAAATGCCCAGAAGATGGAAGCAAGGCCAAGTAACAGAAAATGAACACAAAAGCATGAGACATACTATAAAAAAATATGAGGAACACTCCGGCTCAGCATGAGCAGAGGCTGACTGATGGGGGATGCAGCACAACCAAATGGGCTTTGGGCTACATACACTGGGAGAAAACGGAGGAGCTAAGAAGAGGCAGGACTTTAGCCTGGGGTGGATGGAATGATGGCAGCTGACAACAGGAAGAAGGCAGGCAGGTCTGCCTGACTCATATGTTGTTTCTGTTTTCTCTGCAAGAGAATGGCCTTTACACTGGAAACGACAGACACATCAATGACTAATGGGGAGAGGATGCCCAACATAAATAAGAGAAGAGTGAGACAGCACCAGGCTGTCCCAGGTGAACTGAAGTTACGCAGTCCAAATAAATTAACTCCATCTTCTGGTCCTGACCTGAAAGAACTGGGAGGTGCGATTTCTAAGCTTTTGTCAGTGATATTTAAAAATCACGAAAAATGAAAGAAGCACAAGATTGGAGAAGGGCAGACGATGCTCTGATTCAAAAGGGGGAAGCTATCAGCCGGTGGGCTCGACAATTCTGATTCCTGGGAAAATTCTAGAAAAGATCATTAAAGAGATGGTGGAGGTACATCTAGAAAGGGAAGCAGGGATTACAAAGAGCTAGTAGGGCTTTATCAAGAACATCACACAGATCAACCTCATTAAGCCCTACTCTTTTTCTAAAAACAAGAGAAAGCAGAGATATGGACTGCATGATAATATAGCCAAGATGTATTCATTCAGAACTGGTTGGATGCCTGAGTCTAGAGAGTAGTTGTTAATGGTTCCATGTCCGTGTGGCAGAGGTCTCCAGTGGAGTGCCTCAGGGATCAATGATCTGGACAAAGGCATAGATAGTATGAGATGACATGTTCCCTAACTGTAGAAGACACAAAGTTGAGAGGGATACTTCCTTAACACATAAGGATGATAACAATAATGAAAATAACTAGCATTTATATGATACTTACTTTGTGCTAGCTACTGAGCTAAGCGCTTTACAAATATGATCTCATTTGATTTTCACAACAACCCTAGGAGGTAGGTGCTATTATTATCCCCATTTTACAGATGAGGAAACTGAGACTCGGAGATGTTAAGTGACTTGCCTAAGGTCACACAGCTAGTAAGTCTCTTGGGCTGGATTTGAACTCAGGTCTTCCTGGCTATAGGCATAGCACTCTATCTCCTGGACCACCTAGCTGTCCAGATGACAGGGTCAGGATCTAAAAATTCTGATAGGCTAGAATCTAAATAAGACAAAATTCAATAGGGTCAAATGCAAAGTCTTGCACTTTTGGATAAATCAAATTGGCTTTACAAGCGTAAATGGGGGAGGCATGGTCAAACAGCAGTTGTTCAACATGTCAGTCATCACAAAATGCCGAGGGGCTGCTTCTCTTGGGCTGCACAGTGGCAGTGCCACTGTCCTCTGCCCTTATTAGAACTCATTCCGTCTCCAGTTCTGAGGACTGTGTTTTGGGAAGAACAATGATAAACTGCAGCATGCCCAGGAGGGTCACCAATGAGGAAGGGCCTGGAGTCCTGGCCAGGAGAGCAGCTGAAGGAGCTGGGGAGGGTTAGCCCGGGGAAGAGCAGACCCAGGAAGGACACGACAACTGTTTTAGGGCTACTATATGAAGGAGAGATCAGACTTGTTCTATCTGACCCTAGAGGACAGAATCAGGAGTGATGGGCAGGGAACAGAGAGGCCCATTTGGGCTCGATTTGGGGAAAGCTTCCCTGACAGTTAGAGAGCTACCTAAGGTGAGCTGGGATGTCCTGGGGGTGATGGATGGGATCACTCATGGGATGGATGACCTAACGGGGATTCCTTTCATGGATGGGTGTCCTAAATGGCCCCTGAGGTACCTTCTAAATATCAATTCTGCGATGGTTTCCCACAGCCAGGCACAGTGGGTGGCTCAATACAGAGTATGCTAGATGTGTTTGTATTTGTTAAAGTAAAATTTCTCATTACAAATTCTTTAGAAAAAACAAAACTGAACAAAGGGACCGTAATAATGCCAATACAACTGACAATCCTGTTTCACACGAGTGTCTCCTCATCCACAGTTGGGTCCCCAGCGTCTTCCTAGTTCAATCCAACAGCCTACATCTCTTTTTGCTTCCCCCTCGGCCCTCGACCCTTCTTACCTCCACAGCTCCAGGCTGGGGGTGCCGGAGCACAACGACGTCGGCATAGCAGCTCATGGTCTGGACAGAGTCTGCTAGGGATTCTCCCTTCTGGACAGATGACGTGGCTTCGGAGAAGCTGAGCACAGAGCCCCCGAGCCTCGCCATGGCTGCTGCAAAGGAACTGCTGGTGCGTGTACTCACTTCATAAAACATGGAGGCCATCACCTTGCCCTGGGAAAAAGGACATAGGGGAAGTAGATTTACTCCAGAGAAGACAAAGGCAATGAATAACCTTCCCCCAAGGGCGCCATCTTACCCCCAAGGAGAAGTGACGGTCTATGTGGTATAAAATTCAAGATACTGAAAAGGCCCATCTACCAAGAAGTATTTGCCCCAGTGGTCTGCTACAGAGTAGAACACCCCACCATCGATTTTTGGTTAAAACTTTCTCTCTAGAAAATCACTGTTAAAAAATTTATGCCCTGACTATAACTATATGACATGTATAACTTATGTTGAATTGCTTGCCTTCTTAAAGGAGGAGGGGGGAGAGAAATATGGGGGAGGAAGGTAGAAAATTGGAACACAAAGTTTTAAAAATAGATGTTAAAAATTGTTTTTCCATGTAGTTGGGGGGAAAATAAAATGCTAAATAAAGAGAAAATAAATAAATAAATAAAAAGGAAAAGTAAAAATAGGGGAAAATAAAAAGTATATATATATATATATATATGCTCCCTAGGAGGGATAGAAGGCTGGCCCTTCCTAGTAATACAACCAAGTTAATTAAGTCAGATTTGCTAAGTGAGATTTTAGAAAGCAAAGCAGAAAAGGGGACAGGTAACATCCTCTGAGTGTTGGGGAGGGTAAGGTCTATTCCATAGGATGCTGCACAAGAAACATCAAAAGCTATGATATTATCTAAGTGTGTGGCAGAAAGGGGACATCCATGGAAACGATAATCTTCCCTCTTGCTGCTGACAGAAGGTTCACCATGGGAGCCCCATGCAAGCCCTACAGACCCACACCTCTGGTTCTGACCTTGAGAATGTCTATGCTTCGTTCCTTCTGTACCATCATCCGCAGGGTGTGTGCCACATTGAACAGGTGGGACATCTGAAGAGGGTCACACGACAGTCAGGGACTACACTTTTTTCAGATTACACCTTCCAAATCCCGACAGACCCCAGAGTTCTCCTGACGACACCTCCCCCCCAGGCCGGGTACCTGATCTTTGGTAAACTGACGAACAGACAGTATATGCTGTCCAACTAGAGAATGCAGCAAGGGTGAGGTCTGAGGATGTAACAGGCTAGGAGTACCCAAGTTCTGGGGCGATGCCTGCCTAGGCACTGGAGGAGGGTAGCAGCAGCTATCAGGAGTTCCTGCTAGATCTGTAGCAGGGAGACAAGAAAAGTGACTGGTCAGAGCATGGCTTACTTCAACCTGGGGTGGGAGGTGTGTCAAAGTATTTAACTCGGGGCAGCTAGGTGGCACAGTGGATAAATCACTAGCCCTGGAGTCAGGAGTACCTGCGTTCAAATCTGGCCTCAAACACTTAACACTTACTAGCAGTGTGACCCTGGGCAAGTCACTTAACCCCAATTGCCTCACTTAAAAAAAAAAAAAAGAAAAAAAAGTATTTAACTCTAGTTTCCCTCCATCTCCTCCCTACTAGCCCTGTGGTTCATGGTGCTTCCCCATAGAGAAAGCGTCTCCCACCTGGCTCCACTGCCTTCCGGGAGGGCTTTTCCTTGGGCTCTTCGGCTACAAAGGGAAAAGGACAGAAATAAAGGGAAAAGGACAGAAATAAGTTTTTGACTGGAGTCAAGAGTAGTCATTCTTCTCCCAGGATCCTTATTTATCACACTGTGTATATTAAACCAGTTCACACCAAGGCAGCCACAGCAGGTTAGTGGAGAGTAGAGAGATAAGTAGCTCTGGTCTACAGGCATACAGGTACACACCAACAACACGTGGCCTGATCCAGCAAACTGTACACAGGTAGCAGCTCTCCTCCTCATTCCCTCCCCCATCCCCAGTCCTCAGCCCCATGACAGCATGGCTCTTATGCAAGACTGAAAGGCCAGGCTCACAGCAACTTAAGAGACACTCCATGGGGAAATAGGCCCCATTTTACCCCACATTCTGTTGCCTTGTGGGGTCCTGGCTCTTGAGTTGATGAACGTAGCTGCCCATAACAAGAGAGGAGGAATAAGGGGAAGCTGGGGAAGGGACAATCACCCCTGATCTCTTACTTATCGAAATTGAAGGATAAAAAAAATGGATCAAACTTGGTGGGAGGAGTGGGGAGACAAGAACAGGAAAAGAGCAGGAGTTAGAGCGGGGGGGAGGGGGGGGGGAGGTCATTAATCTAGGGTGTTAAGCAAAAAGATGACTTGGAAGAACTGCTGAGCCCCCACAGACCTACTCCTCTACCCTGGGTCCTCAGATAAATGCAGAGAGAAGACCATCCCTATGGTCAATATTGGCAGAATCTCCCTCACCTGGAAGGCCAGGGTCAGAAGCTCGGTGAATTCGAGGTGGGAGGTGGAAGCGGCCGTCAGGAAGGCCTGGCATGCCACGGCGGGGCCTTTCAGGAGTCTGTGAAGGTAACACAGGTGCATCCTTTTTGAGGCATCAACCAAAGGTCCCTCCTTCCTTCCCCTCCCTGAAGAAAACCAAACTCACTGTTCTCACAGACCCCTTATCCCTCCTCTTCCCCATCACTAAGATGATCCTCAATATCATCTGTAAACTGATTCCTTTGTGTTTACAACACGCCAGTGCCTTTAGTTTGGCTTCTGGTGTAAGTTAATAATGACCCAGGGTCTGTCACAAATGTTTCAAATTGGCACCACCATGCTCCCCATCCATTCTGATTAATTCTGTGTTTCCTGCTATGGCAGTCCAGAGGAGGGTGACTATAATAGTGAGGGGATCTGAGGTCATGTCATGCTAGAGCCAGTTGGTTTGCCTGACAAAAGGAACATCCAAGGAAACATAGTGGCCACCTTTGAGTAAGAGGAATCAGGCAGCCCCAGAGGACAGACAGGAGGAAGCAGGAGGAAATCTGGGGGGAAAGTCTCCATCAAAGCTGTCCACAAAGTGAAATGGCTGCCTGGGGAGGGAGGAAGGGGGTTCCCTCCTCCTGGAGAGAACTTCAAGCAGATACTGGGGTGTTTATAACCAGTGTAGGCAATACCTGCACAGCTACAACTTAGATTAGATGACCCTAAGTTCTCTTCCAAGTAAAACCGTAGAGAAAATGTTTGAGAAGCGCCTCATGGCCCCTCTTGAATCAGCTGGCCGTGACCACCTGCACCCCTCGGCTCCGTACCTTGGTGCTCTCGCTGGGTGGGGCTGAGGGCAGGAGCTGAGGCACTGGACCCTGAGGCCACTTCCTCACATCTTGCCCATAACCAGGAGGCACTAGCACCTGTACACAAGAGACCAGGAAAAAAGGAGTGAGGATAGAGTCAGGGAGGGAAGCCACTGGAAATAGACTGAGCAGGAACATGGTGGGAGAGCAATCAGGGGTCATGGCCAATGCCTTTGTAATGCCCACATGCACATAGCAAAGCCAATGGCTGGCATCGTCTGGGGATCACCAGCACAAAGCAAACTCAATGGACGGTCTGCTGTGGGGAAGCTCTAAGTCATGGTTGGACTTGGGTCTACAGACAGCTTCTTTTTATTGGGGAAAGAGGGAGGGGCCCAGTTTGGGGGACAGATGGAAAGAGACCCACCTCACTGAATTACTTCTGCAAACAGCTAAAGGGCAGTCATGTAAAAGAGGTGTTACTTATTCTGGTTGGCCCCCAGGCTGAACCATCATCAGTGACAGTTAAAGGAAGCAGATTTTATCTCAAAATAAGGGAAAAAATTTCCTAGCAAATCCAAATAGAATGGGACTGTGTGGGGGGAGGGATAAAGGAGGGGGCGGAGAAGTAAGTTTCCACTCACTGGCATGCTCAAACAGAAGCTGAATGACAAATGGCTGGGAAGCTGGGTTGGATTTAATGACCTCAAAGGTCCCTCTAAGCTCTATGAAATTCTATAGAAGTAAAGGTGTAGGAGGGGAAATGACTGAATTATCTGAACAGGTAGGGTTAGAAAATAGGAAGGCTGGACCAAGAATTGAGAGGGAGGGATGGGGCTCATGAGCCCGGATACCTGGCCATCGATGTAGGCAACCTCCCCTCGAAGGACAACTCGCCGGATGGTGCCCTTCACCCGCTGCCCCTCAAAGGGTGTCCAGTGTGCCTTGGAGAAGGGCATGTGGCTGGGAATGATCCATTCATGCTCCAGGTCCACCTGTCCCGGACACAGGTTGGGGTGGGGGGTGGGGGGTCATAATTGGACACAGCATCCCCCCCAAAACAAGCAAACTCAGGGTTCAAAACTACCCTCCTCCCCTCCCCCCCATTCTCAGTAAGGAGTCCTCCCTCTTTCATATAGGCCTCCATCCAGGGGTCTTGTTTTCCTTCAGGAACCTTCCCACCCCAAGCCCACACCTCGACGTAGGTGTCCTCCTGCTGGGGCAAGTGGAAGATTCGCCGGGGGTTGTGGTGGAGCTTCTGTAGCAGGTCATCCAGGCTGAGGCGGCCCTCACTCACAGCCGTCAGCAGCAGCGGGAGCATGGTTTCCAGGCCAGGGAAGCCAGGGGGAGGCTTGTCCCCTGTTTTTTCTTCCAGGGTGTGAGGAGCTGAAAGAAAAGGGATTGTTGCTGGAAAGACCAAGATGCCTTCCCTACCTGAGGACTCAGAGCTACCTCAGGACCCAGCTCCTCTTCAAGGAAGAAATGGAAAAGATGGACTTGGGGAGGATGCTGTTCTTGAAAAGCAGAGGGACCTCTGCCCCTCTCCCCCACCATCATGCTGTCAATCAAGAGCTTAGAGACCCCCAGGCCTTTTAGCACAGCGAATGCTCACAACCAAACTAGCACTTAGAAAGTCAACACTGAGTCTTCCCTCCTTACCATGGTCGGTGGCAAAGCAATCAATGACAGCCATGTTCTCCCAGAGAGCCTCCACGTCCTCAGGGGAGCCAAGCTCAGGCCGGACTTCCCCTTTCCCAGGCCCTAGGCGCTCAATGTCTGCTTGGCTTAGGAACAGATGGTGGGGGGCCACCTCACAGGTCACTAGTACCCCCCGTGCCTTTGCTGCTTTAATTAAGAGGATCTGTAGGTGGAGAGAAGAGGGAGTCCCAGAGAGGGCCCAACTCTGGGGATGGAACCCCCTCTCCCCCCGTTTGTTTGTTCCTTTGGGACAGCTGTGGACTACCAGAAAGCTGTGAAGATCCTGGCCCAAGGTTCCATCTCCTATCTCGCACCCCTTGTCTTTCTATCACCTCATTCCTTCTTTCCTTCCCACCACGGACACAGTCCCCCTACCCTTCAACACACACTCATATGTGCTTGTGCTCACGCTCACTCCTTACCTCCTCCTTCCGGGCCACGTGGCAGATGTGCACAGGCCGCTGAGCCAACTGGGCTACCATGAGGATGGCGGCTAGAGTCTGTCGTTCTGCATGCGCCACAATGGGAAGATGGTGTGGCCAGGTCTCAAAGTGCTACAGACAGAGAGGGGGTAGCTTGAGGTAACTCTGGGTCCCTCTTACATCACTTCAGCAGGGCCGCCGAGTACTCCTGGTCCTCCAGCCCTTTTCATTCTACTCTGCTCAGCAGAGCTGGCCAGCATCCCATCATATTCCTGGCCAGCACCACTTTCCCCCCCAACCCAGTTCAATCTCTGGCTTCTCACCTCCATCCAATGGGCAAGGCTGTCCAGCCGAAGTTCAGAGAACGTTTCATTGAGATAGAGTTTCAATCCTGCAGCTGCACCAGCCACAGCACCCAGGGTTCCTGCATTCTCCGACGAGGCTCCAAGGAACAAGGCATAGTCACAGCGGGCCCCAGTCTCTGCCAACTAGAGGACAATTATAAAGCATATCAGTGTTGGCCTGGACATCTCAGAGCTACCTTAGTATACACTCAAGACAATTACCCTGGACCCCTGGGACCTTATCGGGTCTTACAGGAGTTGGGGTGTGATAGGGTCAATTAACAGATCTATTAAAAGGGGAGGAAACTGCCCAAGTAGGAGAGCACAATCAACACTAGCTTCTCTCTGAGTGAATAAATGAAGGGTTTGGGATCACTCACCTTCTGTGCAAGGGCAAATGCTGGGGCATCTATGATGGGAGGCCGGGTGTTGGGCATAGCACACACCATGGTGACTCCCCCAGCTAGGGCAGCTGCTGTTCCCGACGCAAAGTCCTCCTTGTGGGTACCACCTGGCTCCCGTAGGTGGACATGTACATCAATCAGCCCTGGGAGAAGGTGAAGAGGAGGAAGGCAGATTTATCTCTAAGGAACAAAATCTCTTAAGGGCATCTGAGGGTTTTTGTGTAGGACAAAAACAGTGGGACTCTATGCCACAACAGGAAGAAGGGAAATGAGGGATAAGATGAGAGAGGAAAGTTGGAGCTGTCCAAGGAAATGAGCAGGAACTGGTACAGGGGATAATCTTGGGCAAGAATTACATTCAGGTGTGCAAGGACAGGACAGAAGAGAGAAAGCAGAGATGTGCCCATGTGTAGAGACACACACGGCCTATAGCCCTCTGCTCACACACGTGAGAGCCTGATAGCCAGCTAGGGCCAATGTGGAGGCACAGAGCTGCCACTGACCTGGCAGACGCACGAGCTTCTGTGAGGTCATGCAGTCAACATGCACCTTCAGAGGGGGTGCTGGCCCGATCTGGCCCAATGCCTGCAAGAGGATCACAGCTAAATTTTATTTAGGGAAGGTGATGCTGGGAGTATCCAAAGCCCCTACTGAGGGGATAAGGATTCTAGGCCAGCCTTATTTTGTTGTGTTTTAAAAGAATGTGACATTATCAAAAGGGATGAGTAGATTAGGCACCGCTGCCCTGAAGAACAAATAGGAAAAGGAGTTCCCATGGGAAATGCTGATGGAAGTGGTAACTTGCCTGACTAAACTCCCTGTTATCAATTAGCCATCAATCTTCTAAGAGCTGCCACTCTAAGCTTATGTGGCCAATCTCCACTGTCTGCTCTGTCTGCCTCCATTCATCTCCCAGTTATATGACTTCGATTATCTTGTTTATCTTGTGCTACCTTGATTTGACTTTTGTTTGCCAAAGGACTGAAAAACACACGGGAGGGGCAGCTAGATGGCGCATTGGATAGAGCACTGGCCCTGGAGTCAGGAGAACCCGAGTTCAAATCCAGCCTCAGACACTTAACACTTACTAGCTGTGTGACCCTAGGCAAGTCACTTAACCCCAATTGCCTCACCAAAACAAAACAAAACAAAACAAAAAACACACGGAAGCCTGGTCCTGCCTCTCTCCTTCCAGTAACACAACAACTTTTCCAGTTAAGCAGCAACATTTTGTACTGATGCCTGCCTTCGCATGCCTCCCCAGGCCCCAGACACCCAATTTATTCATTGGAAATGCCCTTCAATGCCAGCACCATCACAGTAAAGTCCCACTGATCACTCCCTAAGTCCCAGTCACCTCTACAAACAGTTTAGTGCACTTGATGTCGATGATGAGGGGCACAGAAAAGTCAGCGGCAAGGCGACGGGTCCGGTAACCCTTGGTTACAAAGGAGGAGAGGCGTCGGCCCCCTGCCCCACGCATCGACAGATTGATCACCAACTCAAAGTGGTTTTCCGCCAACTGTTCCAGGATGCTTCGTTGTGGGGGGCATTCGCCTTCAACTGCTTCCTCAAAGTGCCAGTCCACGGCTGTAACCTATGTACCCAACCGACAAGCCAGCAGAAGTCATCAAAACAAGGAAGAGCAGGGTTGGTCCCTCTCAGACGAAGTAGAACCCAGGGAAAGGCAGACCATCGAGTCTTTGGATGGGATCTAGGAATCAGCTACTTCAAAAAGCCCTCAAGGGTAAGTTTATCTTTGGTCACGATGCAGGAAAAGTGATAGGAATGAGTTCCGACTCAAGGGATCTAGAGAGTTTGAGTACAGACCTCGCAGATACGCCAGGAACCCCAGGGAGACCTGGGTTCGAAATTGGAATTTATGTGACAATGAGTAAGTCACTTAAATTGAGGCTTAGTTCCCTCATTTGTAAAACACTTGTACCACTTGCCTCATAGGGGTGCTCTGCAGGAAGAGCTTTTAAAACCTTAAAATGCCATAAAATTAATAGCTGTTGTTATCACCCCCCCAGACCAACCCCGGGAAATGAAGGACAAAAATGGCATCTTTGAGGGGTGGGGGTGGTACTGGGGCTTGGGGTAAGGTACAATTGTAAGAGACAGAAAAATAACGTAGGAAACAGAGAGCAGGTACCTTGACACCATGCTCAGTGTAGAAGTCTGCGGTGCCCAAACTGGCATATAAGCTATAGCCTAGACTCTCCAGCAGCCTCACTGTGGGGAGCAGCTCACTTTTGTTCTGATGTAGGCAGGAGGGAGAGGGGGAAAACAAAGCATTAACTGACATTAGTGACATAAAGACACTCCCGAGACCCAACTCCTGCTCCCTTCTGCAAGACAGCTCGACTCTGACTTTGCTCCCCCAAACCCTAATTACCATACCTTGTAACTACCAATAGTCAACAGGATATTCTTCTTGGGTATCTTGAAGCCGGTGCTCAGCATGGCCTTAAGGTAGGCCTCACAGCGACTCTCCCCAAAGCCGGCCACCTCCCCTGTGCTGGTCATCTCTACCCCCAGCACCACATCTGCTCCTGCCAGGCGTGAGAATGAGAACTGGGGCACCTGCAGGGGTGAGAGACGGGGGAAAGCATTTTAAGAATGTCTTTGGAAACATTATTTAAATCGGGAAACTAGCTACAGCCACAAGAAAGACCTTGACTCCTAAGACTTCCCAATCCTTGACTCAAACTCCAGGGATCCCAGTCTTTCTTACCTTAACTCCTACAACTCCGGTTCCAGCCATGAGCCCAACAGGCTCCACCTCCTCACCCATGATGATTCGGGTAGCCAGTGCCACCAGATCTACTCCAAGAGTCTTGGAGACGAAGGGGAAGGATCGAGAGACACGGACGTTGCACTCAATAACCTTGAGCTGGTCATCCTGGGGAAGACAGAGATGGTGATGCCTACCTAAATGCCACAAGAAGCAGGCCCTGCTGCTGCTGCTGCTCAATCAGCCTCTTGTCCTTCCATCCACCCAGCTTTTTTGGACTATGAATTATAAGGTTACAATATAATTGTAATCAACTTTGTTGATTTGATGACTTGTTGATCTAATCCCTGAAGGGATTAAATGAAGGTAGGCAGGTGGTAGAGCCCACCCCTTCCCTAGTGCCAATTTCTGGCTTAAAATGCTCAAGGGTGCTGGGGTAACGTTTCCCGACATTTTAAGTGTCCATCAATGCCAGCAAGCCCATTCCATGTGTTAGGGACTATTTCTAAAGGAGAATGGGACCTGGCAAGACACTAAAGCTTCAAAATACTGGCAGATCTCACAAGGAAGGAGGTTTCTTCCTCCCCATCTGTAATCACATAATTTTAGGCACAGAATACAATAACTCCTTATTACAAAGTTTGGGGAACTCTGCTTTAGCAAAAAAAGAGGACATTAACCTTTTTTTTTTTTTTTTTTGTGAGGCAACCGGGGTTAAGTGACTTGCCCAGAGCTGCACAGCTAGTAAATGTTAAGTGTCTGAGGCAGGATTTGAACTCAGGTCCTCCTGACTCCAGGGCCAGTGCTCTATCCACTGTGCCACCTGGCTGCCCCGACATTAATCTTTAAATTCTACTTCCAATCCAAGTCTTGCTCCTGTTACCTTGGCAATAAGCTGCAGATTGAAGGGCCCCGTGACCTGCAGCTCTTGACCCACAGCATGAACAATTGCTTTGATCCTTTCCAATGTCTTGGGTGTGATGTCTTGTGGAGGAGTCACCAATGTGGCATCCCCTGAGTGTACTCCTGCGTTCTCCACGTGCTCTGAAATAGCCACGGCTACCACTATGCCATCACAGGCCACAGCATCCACATCAATTTCCTGAGAGCCACAACACAGAATGACCATGCAGCATGAGAATTCTCCCCCACCAAATAGCCGTGCTCAACGCTCAATCTCTGAGTCAGGGCTTCTTATATTTTTTCCACTCTCAACCCCTTTTCAATCCAAGAAATTTTTATGCAACCACTTGTATATAGGTATATAAAATAAGTATACATAACCTTTTACTGTTGCCAAATTTTTCATGACCACCACATTCAGTTGGTTATGCAACCCCATATGGGGTCGTGACCCAGTTTTAAGAAGCTAGGTTCCAAGCAACCAAAACCATGATGCCCTAAGATGGGTAGGAGATGATAGAGAATGTGGGGAGCAGCTAGGAGCGGGGGAGAAGAATGGAAACATTTCTGCTCATTCACTGTCACCAACCTTGGCCTCTTGGATGAACTTGGAGATGACCACAGGGTGCTCTTTGGAGACAGCAGCTGCACTGCTCAGAAAGCGCTCCAGGTCTCCATCAGTATAGGCCACATTCATGGCAGCACCACTCAGCACGTAAGAAGGGCGGACAACACAAGGATATCCCACAGTGTTGCAGAACTGGCGGGCAGACTAAGAACAGCAAGGAGGTCAGGAGATGCCTGTCAGAGCCAAAGTCCCTTATGTTCCACAGCACCCACACCAGGCCTACCTCTAAGTCACTGAGTTCTCGCCAGTGAGGCTGACTGATGCCAATGGTGTCAAGGAGCCGAGAAAACTTGAATCGGTTCTCAGCCGAGTCGATGGCCTCTGGGGAGGTCCCCAGGACCCGACACTGCTGCCTATGCAGAGCCATGGCCATGTTGTTGGGTAGCTGACCTCCCATGGAAAGGATCACACCCTCGGGGCTTTCCAACTCATAGATATCCATCACCACCTGCAGGGGGTGAGATAACAGGGATCAGGAAGCAGTTGCTATATACCCCCTGTGAAAGGCTGAAGAATGTCAGTAAAGCAGTTAACCTTGCCCTTTTCTTCCTTTTCCTTACCTCAAAAGAGATCTCATCAAAGTAGAGTCGGTCACACATGTCATAGTCAGTACTCACTGTCTCAGGATTGTAATTCACCATGATGGTCTTATACCCCATCTGTGACATGACAGCAAATGTCATTCAGCAATGAGTTATCAAGGAAAAGGCAGAGACTAAGAAAAATGTCCTAATTGAAACTGACCCTAGGGGCCTAAGAATCCCTCCCCCCCCATAGCTGTGAGACAGAGGAACAAGCTGCCTCAAGAATTAACAAGCCCCCAGCTACTCAAAATGTTCGTGCAAATGCTGGAATGGGTATTCCTACATGGAGTGGGAGGCTGGACTAGATAACCTCCAAATGGATTCCACGGTCCCTAAATCTATGACCTACAACAGACACGAGGTATAGAGAACAGTGGTTTGGATGAATAACTAACCAATTATCACTAAGTAGGTGCAGGAAGAAATCTTCCCAATTCATTATGAGCACAACTAACATTTGTCAGGGATGATGGAAACAAGAAGAGGACCTAGTCCTGAATTTGTGTTACAGCCCAGACCTTGCGCAGCTGCCGGATGCAGCCCACAGCACACCAATCAAATTCAACACTGGAGCCAATGCGATAGACACCAGAACCCAGGACCAGGACGTGGGGAGCATGGAAAGTCAGGTCATGGGTGCTACCCCCATAAGTCAGGTACAGATAGTTGGTTTGAGCTGGCCATTCTGCTGCCACTGTATCAATCTGTTTTACTGCCGGACAGATACCCAGCTCCTGCCGTAGTTTTCGGACGGCCAGCTCTGTGCTAGAGAGAAAGCAGGGTCAGAAATGGGTGCAGCAGGAGTGGCACATGAAACTGTTCTAAGGCAAAGATTAAAAGGAAGACCTGCAACAATGCAAATCAACTAACCCCCTTCCCAGAGAAAAGACCTTGAGATCTCCAGGTTTGTCCTCACGAAAATACTCTATCCCCAACTCCCTCCACAGCCTTGGTGGACGGGTACCAAGGTTCCCTGATCCAACTAACAGGCCCTGACTCTGACCTCCCCCATCCACCCCCCCTGACCTGAGCACTGCAAGGGCAATCTGCTTGTCGGAGAAGCCAAGACGTTTGGCCTGGTGCAACAAATCAGGGGGCAAGGGCTGCCCACGGTGTTCTTCTAGTTTTCGGGTGTGTTCTATAATGCGCTTCATGCACTGCAGGAACCAGCGATCAATGCGAGTAAGCTCATAGAGTCGGTCTATGGTATATCCTGCCCATAAAGCAGCTGCCACTACAAATATCCGCTTATCAGTTGGTGTCTCCAGCTCCTGGTGGGGGGTGGTTGGAAATAAAGGGGTCAAGGTTTGAGCAAGAGTATTGAGAATGGGGTTGTGATATTCCATAGGGGAAGAGAAATAAGCATTTAATGGTGGCTACTATGTGCCAGGCACTGGGTTAACAACCACTTAGTATAATATTATCTTATTTGATCCACCCAACAATCCTGAAAGGTGCTATTCTTATCCCCATATTACAGCTAGGGAAACTGAGGCAGACAGGGATTAAAGTGACTTGCCCAGGGTCACATAGGTAGTAAATGTCTGAGGCTGGATTTGAATTCAGCCTTTCCTGACTCCAAGCCCAGTGTTCTATCTGCTACACCACCTGGCTGCCCCTGCCATATGTCAGTACCTAATGCATCATCAACCCAACTAGGCCCTAGGGAGTGCTAGTGGCTGGCACCATTAGTAACAGGGGACAGCAAGATAGGTTTCAGGTAACATCGTTAGAGTGGGTGGGGCTGCCCTCTCACCATGTCACTGACAGGCTTCATTGTGTGATCAAAGCCAACACAGTTCTCATCCACCATGCGCAAGGCCTTCTGGAAGGCCTCCTCGAACCCACGTCCAATAGCCATGACCTCACCTGGCAGAGGCAAGGAAGAAAGGAGGAGTAGCAGAGTCAGCCTGAAGAGCCTATGGAATATTCCGGTAGACCTCGGCACAAGGATGTCTTGTCTACCATATGCTTCATTTTGGGGGGGGTTGGGAAATGGGGGGGAGGGTTGGGACCAAACCTGTAATTTCATTGGTAAAGTGACCTCCCAATAATAGAATTCCCTCTACCAGGGCAGATCCACAACTTAGTTTTACCAAAGTCACCCAGCAAACAGGTGGCTGAAAAGGGCCTTGAACCCAGGAGTCCAACTTTCTAACTCTAAGCCTGGCTCTCAATGAATGATACTACAAGACCTCTCCATAATGTTTTACAGAGACTTTTCACCCAGTTCATCCATTTCGGATTAAAGTTTGATGCAATTTTATATGTGACCACATCGTTTAAATTATGCATGTATATGGAGTCTAAAATTGCCACCTAAAACACTGAACAATCTCATCCATTTACTTTGTTCCTATTACAATGTCATTATGTTTCCATTATCTCTTTACACTTTTTACAATATCTATTTCAAGCACTGTATATCTACTGCTGACATGACAAATTCTCTTATAAGGTTGGCTAAAAAAAAAATAATAGCTAGCATTTATTTAGAGCTTTAAGGTTTCTGAAGTGCTTTACAAATATGATCTCATTTTATTCCCACGACGACCCTGAGAGGGAGGTGCTATTTTACAGATGAGAAAAGTGAGGCAGACAGAGGTTAAGTGATCTGCCCAGGGTCATACAGCTACAAGTTGTATGAGGCTAAATTTGAACCCGGTTTTTCCTGATTCCAGGCCCTGTGCTCTGTCCATCATGCCATTTAGCTTTGCTTTTTCCAAAATTACTATTACAACTGCTATTTACCCCAAATTACTCAAAATCATTTCAGTCTAGCAAAATCCATTCCTAGTATCTGATACTTAATTTTCACTTGCTATACGGACCACAGTTTTGTTAACAGGGCCCCTTTTTTGTTTTAAAGTCATGCAACACGGATAAAAATTAATTGGTATTATGAATGCTCAAGGAAACATATGCTATTAAAAAGCTAAGCCAAGTCTTTTGATTGTTCTGGTTTCAGTTAATTAAACTGAATCACAAATACTATAGATTTCACCTTGTTTCTGATCTTTGTTTCAGATATCATCACCTAAGTTGCTGGATCTCCTCTAGAAGAGAAGGGCTCCTACAGAATTTGAATTGCTGCTGCTCCTTGGAGAAGGCAGAGAAGTACATTCCTATGTGAGGTAACCTTGAGATATTCTTGAAGCCTAAAGGGATACTGTGAGGCTGTGGCACCCCAGGGGGCTGTTATCACGATAACATAGAAACTTGGTGGTAATGGGGTCCTTTGGTTTCTCACCAACACTCTTCATGCAGCTTCCAATCTGTGTGCTAACTCGCAGGAACTTGCTGAGGTCCCAGCGAGGGACCTTAACCACGCAGTAATCCAAGCTGGGCTCAAAGGCAGCTGTACCCCCAGTTACTGAGTTCCTGAGAAGCAGTGGCCAAGGGAGAAGTGAAGAGAGACACTCTTTGCATTATCTCTGTCCAAGAGGGTTGCATGCTTTCAGTCCTATCCTCCTAGACCCCTCCCTCTCCACCTCGTACCTGAGCTCAGGTAGGGAGATGCCCAGAGCCAGCTTGGCTGCTACGTAGGCTAGAGGATAGCCAGTGGCCTTACTGGCAAGAGCTGAGCTTCGAGACAGCCGGGCATTCACTTCAATGATATAGTACTGCAGAAGCATGCAAGGGGAAAGGAAGAAATCAGTGAGTCCGATCCAGAAACCCAGGGTCTTATTGGCTAGGGAACCCTTGCAGGGCTAGAATATGGAAGGGTTAAGAAAGAAAGAGGAGGCAATACCCTGCTGAGCGAGAGAGCGCGCCAAGTTCTGCCTGAAATGGAGAGAGAGAAGAAGAAAAAGAGCTCCAGAAGGCCAGCGTGCCCCAGAATGGGGATTCAGGGATCTGAGACCCCATTTCTTCAGGCCTCAGTGGCTTTACAGTTTGAGGGTGAGGAGGTTTTTTATTATTATTGTAATTTTTGGGGGGGTGGTGAGGCAATGGGGGTTAAGTGACTTGCCCAGGGTCACACAGCTAGTGTCAAGGGTCTGAGGCCGGATTTGAACTCAGGTCCTCCGGAATCCAGGGCCTCTATCCACTGCGCCACCTAGCTGCCCCAGGAGGTTTTTTTAGATGGGAGGCAGGGTGGAGAGGGAGAGGGGAGAGGGAAGGAGGGGGAGCTCAGGGTCTTTTACCTGTTCAGACTCAGGGTTCAAGGCATATTGTACATTGCACTCCCCAACAATGCCCAGGTGTTGGGTCACTTTGATGGCAGTTTGTCGCAACAGCTGGTATTCCCTGTCATTCAGTGTCTGGCTTGGAGCCACAACTATGGATTCACCAGTGTGAATGCCCAGCGGGTCTAAGTTCTCCATGTTACATACCTAGGAAGGCAGAGGTTGCAACTAAGGGCCAATGCAAAAAAATATTAGTAATCAATGCAAAGGATCCTTTCTGAGGATTTCTGGTCCCAGGGACACAATCTAATAAAGGTTTGAGCCCTGACCTCTCAATCCCTAAAGTCTTTCCATCATCTCCACTTAATTCTACTGCCCAAAGGATTGTCCAGAATTGATGGGGATCCCTCCCAACACGACTTACCGTGACACAATTGCCGTAGGCATCTCTCACCACTTCATACTCTATTTCTTTCCATCCCTTGAGACTCTTGTCCACCAGCACTTGGCTGGTGTGAGCAAAGGCTGGAGCCACCAGGGAGGAGAGCTCCTCCCTGCTGGAGGCAAAGCCAGAGCCGAGGCCACCCAGGGCAAAGGCAGCTCGTACCAGCACTGGGTATCCCAGTCGTTCTGCAGCAGCTTGTGCCTAAGGCAAGAAAAGGAGAAACACAGGTAACAAGGTCTGAGCTCTCACCTCCTACCTACACCCAAAGCAAAAAGGGAAAGGACCAGATGATGCCCAGGATCCTGTCCCCACTATACCTGTTCCAGGGAGTTTGCAGCCTCACTAGGGGCCACATACTCTCCAATCTCTGCCATCCTTGCTGCAAAAGCACGCCGATCCTCAGTCAGCTCAATTGTCTCCACAGGGGTGCCTAGCACCCGAACTCCATATCGGGCCAGAACGCCAGCCTTAGTCAGCTCCACACCACAATTCAGTGCCGTCTGGCCTCCAAATGTCAGTAACACACCATCGGGACGCTCATTACGAATGACCTGAGAAGGAAGAGGGACAAAGTGTACTAACAAGCAAGGGGTATAAAAAAGATCAGAGGGGCAGCTAGGTGGCACAGTGGATAGAGCACTGGCCCTGGAGCCAGGAGGACCCGAGTTCAAATCTGGCCTCAGACACTTAACACTTACTAGCTGTGTGACCCTGGGCAAGTCACTTAACCCCAGTTGACTCACCAAAAAAAAAAAAAGATCAGAATGCCAAAGCAACAACCATCACACCACCACCCATCCCCCAGTGCCACCACTGCCTCCTACTGATAATACCTGGGTCACATAATGAGGGGTAATAGGCAAGAAGTAGACTTTGTCAGCCAGTCCCTGGGAGGTTTGCACCGTGGCAATATTAGGATTAATTAGCAGCGTCTGAATGTTTTCCTCCTTTAGAGCCTTGATTGCCTGAAATTGTAGGAAGAATCTGTTACCACCCAGATGCCAATCTACAACTGCTCCCTAACAATCCCTAGTAATATTCCCTTACAACTCTCCCTCACCATCTACCTCTGTCTACACCTCTGGGTCACCCTCATCCCAAAAGAACACTCAAGCCTCTTACACTTTCTATCCACCATGGGGGTAGGGAGAGGAGAGGGAGTAATGAACAGACACCAGAGGAAGGAAAGAATGAAGGTGGGCCTCACCTGAGAGCCAGAGTAGTCAAACTCTCCAGCCTGGCCAATGGAGAGACCCCCTGAGCCCAGGATCAGCACCTTTCGGGGAAATGGAGGCCTGTCTGCCAGGGGTGGGGTACCAGAGGGACAAAGCCGCTCCATTAGCCTTTCATGAACTAGAAAAAGGTAAGAAGTTAGTCACAGAAACTTAGATCTAGAAAGGACCACAGAGATTATCTAGTCCAACCTTCTAATTTTACTAATGCAGAAACTGAGGCCCTGAAAGATAAAAAAGGAATTTTGCCCAGAACCACAGTTAAGTTGATAACAGAATAGCAAGGACTAGAACCTGGGTTTCCTTACTTTCAGCCTAGTCCTTTTTCCCCTAGAGGAAAAAAATGGACCAATCATTTTGTGGCTTAGACCCAGGATCTTCAAACCATACCAATTTTCCTAGTCACACCCACCTTATTCCCATCCCAAAGCCACCCCCATCCAATCTTGTCTGCCTTTAGGACCCCAACCATGTCCCACTCAGGCCCCCCACCTGTCTTGCCCCCAGCCCTGTTCTCCTTCACGGTGTCCAGGAAGATGTCAAAAAGCAACTCCATATCAGAGGGGCCAGCTCGGTGCTCAGGGTGGAACTGGACGCTGTAGAAGGGGAGCCGGGAATAGCATACCACCGTTATTACAGTTTCTGGTATTGCCAGTGGGTCCTTCATCACCACCCTCAGCCCCCATCCTAGATGAAGGCTCTTCTGTCTAGTGACTGCTCCTTTGTTAGAACAATTACCAGACATAGATACCAGCCAGTCCCTCATCTGGCCCCCACCTGAAGAAGGGCAGGGTCTCATGTACAATGCCTTCATTGGAATGATCATTGGCATTTGTGAAGAGGGGGGTCCAGCCTGGTGGCAGAGAGTCTGTTTCCACTGCAAAGCCATGATTCTGGGATGTTAAGAAGCACCGTCCAGAGCCCTTCAGCAGGCATGGCTGGTTGTGGCCACGGTTGCCATACCTGAGGGAAAAAAGCAGTCAGAATATTTTCTCCTCTTCTACAAATATCAACTCATAACTTTACCTGCCTTTAGAGATGTTTCACCCTACCAGGCCACCTGTTTTCACCCTTTCCCAAGCATTCCAAAGCCCTTCTCTCCTGGCACTAACACCAAGCCTCAGTACCCTCAATCCACAGCTTAGCGGTCTTAGTCCCTTAACACACCACGCCCTCTCCCCATTCCAACATATTTCTCACCTCATCTTGTAAGTCTTGGCCCCGATGGCTAAGGCCAACAGCTGATGACCCAAGCAGATACCAAAGACAGGTCGGGGGTTTGGTTCAGAGAGGACACGACTCAGGGTAGATACCACAGTGGGGTAAGAAGCAGGGTCCCCAGGACCATTACTTAAGAACAGACCCTCATACTCTGGTAGGGGCAGAAGATATGGCATCAACAAAGATAACTACAGCTAGAACAACTCTTTCATTATTCCCCAGGACAGAACCTTAATCCCTTGCATCTTTATTTCCACCAACCCTAGGTAATGGTCAGTGATTCCTGGTTACCTGCCCCACTCACCATGGTTGTCTAATTTGTAGTCCCAGGGCACCACAGTGACCTCAGCCCCACGCTGGCACAGGCATCGGATCTGATTGTATTTTAGCCCACAATCCAGGGCAAGAATCCGTGGGCACCCCCCTGCATTGTGTACCCTTGGTTCCTGAGGGTAGAAAAGACAAGATATAGCATTCTAACAGCTGTCATAGTAGTCATCAGCCTCCTCTCCCCACTATATCACAACCTTTCCAGCCTTCAAATTAAAAAGATTACTCCCAGTTTTCAAGGTGCATCTGTGGGTGACTGTATCTTTTTAAAATTCAAGCTAGTTTATTTTTCAAAATTAATATAGTATATAAAAAATTCTAATGTGTTAAATATCTACTATGTGCAAGGTGATGAAAATACCAAGACAAAAATCAAAACAGCCCCAGCCTTCAAGGAGATGGTCTAAGGGATTGGACTACATGACTTCTGAAAGTCAATGGGAAACCTGATGAAGAGAGAAAATCCTTGTTTTCTGGACAATTGACATATAGAGTTAGTCCTGGTGACACTCAGGCTCCATTCTACCCCCCAAGGTCCTTACCTTAATGGAAACCTCTGGTACCAGAGCTCGAGCATTGGGATCCAAAAATGGTAGGGATGAAGGCTCTACCCCATCTTGTACCAGCTTTCCCAGAAGCGATCCCTGTTCCCGCAACTTCTTTGTCAGTTCCCTAGTATCGACTCCTGTTAGACCAGGAGATCAATAGCTGTTGCTCTTATCCGGACTCAAGCTCAGCAGAGAAATTAAACTTCAGGGGCGAATTTCCCCCTCAGTATCACACAACTATTTCCATAGGTATCCAAGTCCTAGACCAGGGCCTGCCCCCAGAACACAGACAACCTTTCCATCCACAGCCCCAGGCCCCCTTCCTTCATTGCTGATCCTTTTACATCAGCCTCAGATCTCCTGTCCCAAATTCATCCCATCTCCCCCTAACAGCAGCTCTTGATTCTCCCCAACTGCAGCACTCTATGCTCTCTCTAAGCCAGCGTGCGCACGCACGCGCACACACACACACACACACACACACACACACACACACACACACACACACACACCCTCCCCTTCCACTTTCCCCTCTAGTACCTTGGAGACCAGGTATACCATGTTCCTCCAGCCACTGGTGCAAGGTTCGGGTGGCACTCCAGTGGCTAGGTGTAGAGCAGCATTCTCCCACCACCAGTCCTGCCACGTGAATCCCTGATGACTCAAACCACTACAAAAGAAAGAGTTAGTGAGAAAGATCCCAGGGGCTACAACCCTCCTACTATGTCATCAGTTATCATCAATCATAACCACTCATCATTGAACACTGTATCGAATTTACTATGGTGCCTAGGCACAATAGAAAATTGGAATAACTTGGAGATGTTGAAGTCCCTTGCCTTAGAGATGCTTATAATTTATAAGACATGAGAAATAAAACTGCTAGCCAATCACTAGATTGCACTGAAATCAATTATCAAAAAGAGAAATATTTAGCTCACTTGGGACTGAAAAAGACACAGCAAGCACTGCTGAACAGTGGAATATTTTATGGAAAAGTCAAGTGAGGGCCCTACTTTCAGGATGGAGGGTACTTTACAAAAGAAAACTGGGAGCCCATTCCAGGAAAAAGAACTTAGGCAAAAGCAGAATGATAACATCTCCAAGTGAAAAAGAGAGACCCCCTGCAAAAAAGCAGAAACTAGGCTTGTCTGGCTGTGAAAACAAAAATTAGGCTAGAAAAAAAGTAGATAGTAAGAGGAGTTGAAGAAGGCTGGTCTAGAAAACCAGAAATCAGTTCTAACTTGATTTGTAAGGGTAACAAAAGCCTTCCCAGCTCCTAAAGAGAAGTACCAGAAACAGGCCCTTAGCACTTCCAGCTTTAGTCATTCCACCTTCCCATATTTCCTACTCGGCTCCCCTCCCCTACCATTCATTCAACTGTATTCCCTGATAATATCATTAATCTTCCTAAAGTTACTCTCTTGCTCATACAAACTTCAATTATTGTTCAGTTGTTCAATTGTGTCCAACTTTTTGTGACCCTGTGGACCATAGCACAACAATGCTGTCCATGGGGTTTTCTCAGCAAAGATACTGGAGTGTTTGGCCCAGTAATTTTGGGTTGTGACAACGTCACAGAGGCCACATTTGAACTCAGTTCTTCCTGACTCCAGGCCCAGTGCTCTATCCCCTGAGCCATCTAGCTGCCTTCACAAACTTCAACAGTTCTCCATTCAGTCCAAACTCTGAAGCCCGGCTCACAAGGCAATTCATTCCAGCTAGGTCCAATTTGTCATTCTAACCAAGTCACCTACTACTGCTTTTGCTCCAGTTAAACTACACTTCTGATGCCTAAATAATTTCCTGCCTTCGAGCCTTTACTCAGAATACTCCCTTCAACTGATTGGCCTCTGCCACCTGCATTTGTCTCCACCCTTTTAGAGGTTTAGCTCAAATGCCAAGTACTTTATGAGGGCTTTCCTGATCCTTATAAAATATGAGTTCTTCGGTACTCCCAAAGAACTCTGAATCCCTCTTATGGTAATCATACTAACCTATAATGGTTATTTATAAATCAAATTAGGTATTATATATAGAATACTTTGCAAGACTCAAAGCATCGCATAATTATCAACGATTATTATCACTGTCCTCCCTACTACAAAAAGCACCTTGAGGCCAGCATAGTGGGAAGAAGACTGAATCTGGAGTCAGCAGACCCGATTAGCTATGTGAGTTTGAGCAAGTGACAATATTTTAGAGTCTATATTCTTATCTGTAAAACAGGTCTGATAGCTTCCCTACCAACCTCATGGCAATATTGTGAGGATCATATGAAATTGTTTTTTAAACTAAAAAGTACTACATGAATGCCAGATCTTATTAAATGAATCATCTTCCCATCCTCTCCTTCGCTCAGCAAGCACCCAGCAGGAGTTTCATGTTCATGGGCAATCTATAAATATTTTAAGTCAAAATGGGTGTGGCAATATCCCTTAAGATAGGGCCAAGTTAAGAAGGCAGCCTTTGCCGACACCAAACCTACTGTTCTTAACAGTATGTGTCACCAAGTTATAGGATGCTTCTGAGTCCTTAGGGCTCCTGATACTGGGGTCCTGCTTGTCTCCTTCCAACAGTACATGGAAGGAACTCGATAAATGCTTGCTACCCGGCCAGAAGTGGGTAGAAATCCTGTTTACACGTGTATGGGGGTGGGGGCAGCGAAGGGGACAAAACCCTTTCTAGAGCTTCCTTCCTACCAGTCGGGGCTGTGGAATGATGACAACTAGAAGACCAGCACATCCTAACTCTTCCCAGGTAAATTACAACATGCTCTCTGCAAAGGGCGGCAGCAGGGGCAGGCAGAAAGGCTTTGGGCGGGAGAAGCCGGAGAGGCCCCCGTACCTGGCTGAGGCTGAACTCGTCCTCCTCGTCTGGGGGGATGCCATAGTTTCCCACGAGCGGATATGTCAGGACCAGAATCTGGGCTTTGTAGGAGGGGTCGGTGAGAGCCTCGGGATAGCCCACCATGCCCGTCTGGAACACTGGGGGAAGACAGGTGGGGGACAGCCCTCAGCCACCTGGCTCGGGGCAGAGTGGCAGGGGGAGGCTGGTTAGAGCACCGCCCTGGGGAAGATAACGGGTCCCGCCGGGGATCAAGGGGAAGAGAGGGCCCGGGAAACCTGGGCCACGGGGCTTACCCACTTCGCCGGCTGCGCATATGGCCGCGCCGAAGGGCTGGCCCCGCAGGACCGACCCGTCCTCCAATACCAGTGCCGCCATGGAGCCGGAGCAGTGCCACAGAGGAGGGCGCGGGTGGCTGCGAGCCACAGGGCCCGGAGGGGACCACGTGCGGAAAAGCGGAGCGGCGAAACAGGGCGGCGCGCCGGCCAGTCCACGTGGCCCACAGCGGCAGAGCGGGCCGAGCCGGGGTATGCTTCTCCTCTCACTCCCGGGTGGCGGGAGCTGCGGCTAAGACGGCGCCACCAGCCCACGACGTCAGAGGCGGGGCCGAGCGGACGCAAAAGAGGCGGGGCCGAGTGATGGGACGTTACGTCACCAAATCCGCTCCGGTCCGGGGAGAAAAACCCTGGCTTCACCAGCCTGGATTAGCCGACCTGCCCTTCAGCTTTCGGAAGAGAATCATTTCCGGAGGGGAATCATTTCCTTACGGCAGCCCAGAAACACACACAGAGAGCACGATTCCTTACAAAGGGGGCTTTTATTAGGAGCAAACATCCCTTACAAACACTTAACTTCAGGCCAGGTCTAGATCCAGCCAGACCGTTGGTAGAGTCCAGCTCTTCTCCCCGCCCCCCAGGTGTCTGCACCCAGGATCAAGGCCCAAGCGGTGCAAGGCAATTCCTGGGCTATGCCCGAGAAGAGTTTTATTCGACTTTTAGGTCCGCAGGAAGACCTGATTCAGGAGGCTCTAATTTTTCGAAGCTGGGTCCCCCAGAGCAAGACGGAGATGCAAAATGTGGTCGTGCCCAGGATTCCAGAGAACAGAAGGACTGGGAAGGAACCCTGTAAGGAATATGCCGTGAGGAACAAGTGTCAGCAGAGCCTTTCAGAGACCTCTATTTTGTCATTCCCCCTCCACCCTAGCACACCTCCCAAAACAGCAGCTCTCCCCGGAGGTTCCCTCTTAATGCAGTTGATTCCAACCACTCCAGGTCCCAAACCTACTCCCCACACCCTACATCTTTTGGCTGTCAGCTGTTCAATATAGTTTTCTCATCCCAAGCTGTTTCAAATCCCCAGTCTTCACCTCACGCAGACACTTGTAGCCATGGAAGCCACTAGTACAAAGACACTGGAAGAGGCCTGGGCCATTGGGGACACAATATGCATTCTCAGGGCACAAAGCTGGGGGCAGGAGAGAAACAGTAGTACGTTAATGACAGATACATTAGGTAGATGAGGCTCCTCATACTTCTGCTTCAACCCCAAATCCTTCAAACTGCTTTCCGGGCCAGCAGCAATAATAGAAAAGATGAGACTAATTATGTCTTTTATCTACATGGGGTGAGGGTCTGTGAAATATAAGAAAGCTCTTGAAACAGTGGATGCTAATTAAAGTCAGGGACTACTTATCCTTATTCAAAGGGTATAGAGTTGAAGGGAAGTGAGACAGTTCCTAGAAGCATGGAAGTGAAAAGTCATACCTGGCTCCACAGTGCTATTGCACTGACTTCTTTGTCCCTGGCAGGTACAGCTGTCAGTGCCACAGGTCATATTATCCCAGGCATAATACCCTCCAGGACAGTCTACTTTCAGTGGCAGCACCCTGAACATAACATACAGTTGTCATACCACACAATCAGATGTTGCTGATCATATTGTACATTTCCTACTTCACTCTACTCACAGTGTCTGGAGCTTAGTGAAGTTACGGAAGACTGTGGTAGATATATTCAGGAGGGGGTTTGCTTGAAGGTCCCTGCAAATCAAAAACACCCACTGTTACTCTGCCTTACCTAAGGAAGCTCCCTGATTCTACTTGTGAGAAATGAATATTTCTCTCTTATATTCAATAACATTATTAGGACCAAGGTTTTTCCCCTTTTCTATTTCCTCATTCAGAAATCAACCAGTATGGGAAATCTCTCTTAGAGTTCTCCCCAGTTCAAGATCTAATCAGACAGTAAAAGAAATTCTAAGTTTGGGCTAATGGGTATGTTCCTGTTCATTGTGTTTGCTCTGACAGGCCTGAGAAAATGTTGATTCTCCCTATTATTAAGACAGGAGATAAGGAAATTGATATCTCTTTGACCAAGATTTGAGTGATCTAAGTCATGTACCTCAACATGGCCCATCTCCCATTGTGTTAACCAATCAGAAGTGATTAGGCATCCCTCAGGAATACCTCCTCTCCAAAAGGCATATAAACTGTGACTGCACCAGTATTAGGAGTCTTTGGTCTAAGAGATACATCCAAATGATCATCCTTTTATTAATAACCTGATGGCCTTATTAATAAAATGATTAAATTACCCAGAAACTATGTCTCTCAAACCTTTTTAATTATCACACACATGTTTCTCATAGTGCCCATTGTTCATCCTGGACTGTCCGGGTTGAAGTCGGGACCCCCCCTCCCCATTTCTCCTAGAAGGGCTCCCTCCCCAGGGAGCCAGCTTTTCAACCCTCTACACTTATGTTCTCTAGGGAGGAACCTGAGACCACTTACAGAACAATGACAGAATAGGCCTCAGCAAAGGGTGGGTCCAGTTCTTTCAGGGAACAGTTCTGAAGATCTAGTCTAAAGGAAGAAAAAGGTCAGTGCAGTCCTGTCCCTCTTGCCCCATCCACCACTTTTTTCCCCACTAACAGGACTGTGCCACCTGTCTTTTTGTCATCTTTTACAGCCAGCTATCATTTATTGCAGACCAGCTGTGCAGACAACACACCCCAGGGCACTGTGCTCCATCTTACTATTTACCTGTCTGGGACCAACCTGTCAGAATATTTGTGTCTATTTGGAAATAAGGAGAGGGTTCTGTGCTTCTTATCTAGAAAAAGTGTTTCAAATCTGTTACCAGATTACTGGTGGCTCCTTACAGGATGGGATAAAATGCAAGTTATATAAAAATATAAGTTTTTATTTTTCCTCAGGTATAGATGTGAATGTCCACTAAACTATACTGCAAAATCCTCAGAGTTTGAAATTGTACTTTAGCCTTGTTTTTCCTTCAATAGCTTATATTTATTCAACAAATATGTATTGAGAGCCTACTGTATGTACTATTACACTAGCAGATGAAAACAAAGATCCCTGACCTCAAGGAATTTACAATCTATTAGAGGGAGAGGACAAGAAAAGACACAAAAAACAATTACAAAAATTACTTGGGAGTTTAAGAATAATATAACAATGTCACAAGGAAGAATTTGATATCATGTGTTACAAAGCTACAGAAGATCAGAGAGAGGGATCAGGATGGGTTAGATTGATCAGTGAAGGGTTCATGAGATAGATGAGACTGACTAGTCTGAGAAAATAGTTAATAATGGATTTCTTGGGGGACCCAGAGATCACTTTCTCAGTCCTCCCCCTGCCCTTCCAGAAAGTCCAGTTCTCCTAGAGAAACTTTATCAAATCTCATTTGAGACAAGCCCAAGGGAACAAAAGAAGTGAAGATCGATTCTTAAGTGAGGGATTTTTTGCATTCTTTTCCCAGATGTCATCTCTAGAATTCATTTTAATATAGACCTCCCTTCAAATAAGGTCAACCAATGGAACTGAATGATGCTAACAAATTAGCTTTGATCAATGTATAATAACCTGCCTCTATCAAAAGAGGATAAAAACCCTTGGAAGAGGCCAGGAAGGTCTTTTAAGGGCAACATGGGTCTTTACAGGGTCAGCTTTCTGGGCCACAAGGGTCTCTTTGAGGTCTTTTTGGGGCTTTTCTCTTGCTTTCACCAAGTGGCATGCTGAACCTCTCTCTCTGCTTTCTCTACCATGAGGCCTGAGACCATCAAAAGTTAGAGAGACACATTGTCAATCCTTTACTGGTATAACATTGACTATATTATTAATAAATGCTTACCCAAAACTTATTTATAGCAACAGCAAATTAATTTCAAAAAACACTATGATGGGTATTGAGTAGTATGGACAGTATTATAAGAAGAAAAGCATGATCAAGGAGACAATGTGCATGGGAATCAGAGCACAGAAAAGAGCAATTGTTAGAAAGAAAGCTTGTGTCCAGAATGCCAGGTTCAAGAGTTTATGCTTTATTCTGTTGGCATGGGGAATCTCAAAGTTGATCTGGCAACACAATAAACAATTCAGAGGATAGAAAGACTAAAAGAAGTGTTATGGGCCCATAGCACCCCAGAAGTTCTCTGGGGGCACATCAAAGAACCTTCTCCTTGAGAAACTAAACCAGAAGATAGACACGCCTAGAGAGATAAGTGGAACCAAATCTGACTGAACAGGCTCTGCGACCCCCACCCTTCATTCTAGTCTCCCTCAACCCTGGGATGATAAGATTGGGTGTGGCTGCTTCCTTTGTGTCCTGAGGAGATGGCTTGAGAAATCTGTAGCCACCCCTCACCCAATTCCTCCAGCCACCACCAGTGGGGGATGGTCCCCCCTCACTAAAGGAACTTTCCACAGTCAGATGGTCACCCCCATCAGTCCTCTATAAAAGTACCTGCCAGTCTCCTGCTTGAAGAGATTGGTGTCTCTCTCTGTGCCCTGCCTTTCTCCCCATGAGATGTCTAAGGATTTCTTTCATGGTTTCCCTTCCCTTCCTCAGCCCTGGAATAAACTACTATCTTGTTCTAACTGCTTTTATGTGCAAGACGGTGTAATTCTTTAAAGAGGAATTCCTAAGGACCCCAAACTCCTACCCCTTACCCCATTTTCCCCATGACAGAAGGAAGAACAATAAGGAGACAATTCAAATACATGCATTCAAGGCTAGATTAAGATGATGCCAGTGAGAATGGAAAGAAATAGATTGAAACAGATATGAGAGACAGAATGAATGAAAACAGAATGAACAAACTTGGTAACTTACTGGGGGCAAAGAAAATAAAGGAGTCAACATGACTGGAAGGACACCTTTAAGCTGTGTGGAAATTTATTTTCATTTGGGGACCCTACCTTTAGGCTGAGATTAGAAAGCCTTGGGCCCTCAGGGTCTCTTCTGTCTGGGAGGTGCTGGTGCCCCTCCCCCTCAGCTTCAGCTGAGCCAAAAAGCCTGGTGGGCTGTACAAGACGCCAAGTCAGACATCTAGGGGGAGGGAGCCCCAGCTCCCTCCACCCTGAGCGGAGCTATCCCAGAGATCCTGGGCTCATCCAGGCTGGGGTTCTGGCGTAGCCTGTGCTGAGGCACGGGAGGCTCGAGCGTCCCCCCAGCCCCAGCCGCAGCTCTGGCTGGTGGATTAGCTTGGTCTGTGGGGGCTCAAAAAAAGCCCCGAGATTTGAGTGGAGAGAAGGAAGTATATATAGACCTGGGAGTTAGACAGAGGGTGGCTGAGAAGAGGACTGGAGGCTGGCTGACAAGATTAGAGGGGCGGCAAAGGTTGGAAAAAGACAGGGATGCAGGAGAAGGCTAAAGAACGGGAACAGAAAAGAGAGACAGGTTGTACGTTTTATTTTCCTGTATTCATAATTTTAAATTGTATCTCATAAATAAACTTTGCTTTGATTATTTAGTTAAGAGGTTTCTTAATCCTTTGCTTACCAATTTTGGGAGTGGAGCAGTGAGGTGGAACTTTATAAACGGCCCACATTAAATTAATAGCAGTCAGATAGTCAGATAGCCAAATAGTCAAAAGTCCCAGAATTAGTCCTCCAGTCAGATTAGCCCCCAAATTAGGCTAGTCATTTAAAATATTTTCACATTTGAATGGCAACTGTGGTAGGACTTACAGCCCAATTATAATTTTTCTAAAATTATCGTTTTTCATATAATCATAATTTTTCATAAGTCCAATTATATAATTTTTTCAGACTAATTTTTCTAGATAATAATTAATTTTTTTTTACAGCTGTGCATTTGAAGCAATTCATGAAAGGTTTAGTAGGTAATTGGAGATATACATGTGGCAGTATTTTGTCCTTAAAAATATATTTATTGATATTCTACAGAAATAACACAAGAGAAATTGCTATTGTTGAAATTTAAAAAATAATTTAGCTTAAATTATTTTAGGAACAGAGAAAGATGTAAAAAAGCCCACCATTTCTATGAATCAAAATAAATTAACATAGTCACTGGACAAAAGTTCAATTTCAAATCCATATATATGTTGTCATATAACTGAACATTTACTGATTTGTATTCAGCTGAAGGGTAGAGACATTTTGTAACATTCAAAGGATGATACATGCCTGAATTTTAGACATAAGGTCCTTTCTGCATCATACCCAATGCTAGCTTCAATGTCAAAACAAAGGAAGCAATGGCAGATAGTTGTACTTTTACAAGTTTAACAGCAAATATCAATAGTCTATATGCTGCTAGCTATTGAAATGAATGGAGTACCAGGCCTGGAATCAGAAAGACTCATCTTCCTGAATTCAAATCTGGCCTGAGACACTTTCTAGCTGTGTGTTCCTGGCTAAGTAACTTAACCTCGTTTGCCTCAGTTTCCTCATCTGTAAAATGAGCTGGAGAAGGAAATAGCAAACTACTCCAGTATGTTTGCCAAGAAAACCCCAAATCAGATAAGACACAAAAGACTAAACAACAACTATCTACCTAGGCAAAAGGTATATGATAGTATTTTTGTGCAGTAGTTATATAGAGTCAAATGGGACAGGTGGTTCATAGGACTTTCCCTAGCCAAAATGGCATATGGATTAAAAAGTATAAGAACCAAATGTCTGTAAGGTTGTATTTTGGAAATCAAAAATGATGTATCGGACCACATAGCTGTATATAATCACACAACCCATTCCTCTTCCTTACCCTACGATGGTGCCCTCTTTGGTCAGACAGCAACGTGCTTCCAGCTTTAACTCTTCTTTCTCACAGTAATGGCCAACCTCTGATGTGTCATGTACAAGTCCAAGACAATATGTGCATACCTACAGGACATATAAGGTCAGGAAGAGACAAGAAAAAGAAATGGTCAGAGTAGTGCTAACTGACCTCCAAATTCTTACCTTATAAAGGGGCAAATTCCCACCTCATAGAGGGACAATGAGATTGCATTATCTCTTCACCCAACATAGAAAAATTAAACTCCCATTCGAGATTCTCTGAAAGAGGCCCCACATAATCCTCCCTACAGTCTAATCTGGAGAAAAATGTATTCCTTTCTTTTCCCTTTCTTTTGTGTTAGGTGTCAATTCTCTTTCCAAACCTGAATCTATTAGTAAAAGCCCCTCAATCCACTTGCAGATTACCATTCAAAAGTATTTATTAAATAAATACAGTAACTTATAAATGCAAACCTGTCACATTGATTTTGAAATATAAAAGATTGTTATAAGAACTCAACACTGGCAACGTCCTACATTTTAGATCTGCATTATAGGCAGGCATGTGCTCATGGAGGGTATGAGTTGACCCTTAAAATGGCAGAAAGGGTAAAGGAAGTGATATGTTAGGAAATTTTGAACTAATAATAGTTTTGTTAGCCAGCTCAGACTCACAAAATGTTAAAAAGTTAATTTTGGAGATCATTTCCTACAACCTCCTCCACCTCTCAATCTCAGATTTACTGGGGACCAGAGATATCCTAGATGTGACTATGGATAAGCCACTTAAATCTCTATTCCCCCTCAAGCAACTAAGACTATACAGTAGAAAGCATTGCCTCTGCAGTCCAAGGACCAGAGTTCAAATCCTATCTCTTAATTAGAAAATGCTCTTAAATCCCTGGGCCTCAGTTTTCCCATCTGTAAAATGAAGACATTGGACTACACAGATTGAGGTCCCCTCTAGCTCTACAGCTAAAGAGAGGGAAAGTGATTTGCCCATGGTCACACAGCCATTTAAGTGTGAGTGGCTTGGATAATTCAGTAGATAGAACAGGAGATCCCAGTCTGTTAGTGCTGTGTTTAAATACTAGCTTTAGATACTCATTAGCTGTGTGACCCTGGACATGTCACTTGACCTCTGTCTGTCTTAGTTTCATCATCTGTAAAGTGGAGATAACAACATCTACCAGACAGGTTCTTGTGAGAGTAAAATGAGATACTATTTATAGAGTTTCACAATACAAATTATCATATTCTGACTTCCAGTTCTAGGCTCCCTTATGACTGAGGAATAATAGTAACTGACATTTATAAGTAATTGCATAAACAGTAACAGACATTTAAACTAACCTTTAAGAGTATTACTTATAAAAAAAAGAATATTACTTATTAGTAGGATATGGTCAGAAAAACCTGGGTTCAAGTTCTGCTTCTGATGTATTAGAAGTGACCCTTGGGCTAGTCCCTTCAATCTGCCCCCAAGCAGCTCTCAAACTCTAAAGCAAATCATCTTGATTTTGTTTCTACTTCCTCTCCTCTAACCAAGTTGTCAACAAACCCTGGCTTCTGACTTTTCCCGCCTAGGCAACTGGGGTTAAGTGACTTGCCCAAGGTCACACAGCTAGTAAGTGTCAAGTGTCTGAGGCCAAGTTTAAACTCAGGTCCTCCTGAAACCAGGGCTGGTGCTTTTCCCACTGCGCCACCTAGCTACCCCAGCAAAGCTTCTTAAACTGTAGGTCGCTACCCCAAATGGGGTCGAGTAACTGAATGTGGGGATTGAGAAAAATTTGGCAATAAATGTTTGATTTGCACACCTATTTTATATACCTACATAGCCGGGTCGAGTAAAAAATTCTCAGGAGAAAAGGAGTCCTGCTCTAAAGCAGCCCATCTGCATAGTGAAGGGATTTCCATACCGGGAGTTTCCAACCAGATGAACCCACCCACCCCCACCAAACCGTGGTTCTGACCTAAAATTTTATGAGGTGTTCCCTGTACGTTAATTATCCAGTCGCCCTACACACACACATTGGCCCCTTGACTCCTTCAGTGTAATACTTAGGTTAATCCTTTACTAACATTTTAGGTCACGTAGGAGTGGCGAGGGCATAGGGCAGGTTACGGTGGGGGTCCAGGCGAGGGTGACCGGGCCAGGCGCCCCGGGAGACCCATCAGCCTCGATCCAGCCGAGGAAGGTGGAGCTTGTGGTGACCCGGTAAGGCCCAGGGCTGATCACCCCCTTTCCCCACTTCCCCCGACCCCGCAGACAACCTCTCCAGTACCTCGGGCAGCGCCAGGGAACTTTCCGCGCTCAGAGCGAGGAGAAGGGGTATAGCCCAGGACACCCAGTCCAGAGACCGGTCGCACCCCACAGGCGCCATTTTTCCCCCCTCTTCCCTCAGCACGAGACGTCAATCATCACGTATCGGAGAATACGCGGGCGCGTCGTTATGACGTTTGCCCCCCACCTCACCACCTTCCCTCTAGCCTCGGCCGTCGAATGGTCTCCTTAGGAATAAATTTTCGCCGGCGCCCCGAGGACTTTAGGAGATGTTTTTTCTTTGCTGGCGAGTGAGCCCTTCCCGCCCCCAGCTCTCGAGTTGCTCGACGGGTTTCTTAGGGTTTCCTTTCCCGGACCCGTGGGGGGGAGGGGCAGACCTTCTTCCTTCTGTCTGGGGCCCCGGTCGATTCTTTCAGCAGGCTCGGGAGCTCCCTGACCCGCGGTCCCAGGGTGGCGTACTCGGCACCAAGCTCCGGGACCCCATAGTTACTCGACGTCCAACCTGTACGTGCCCTCAATTAACATGGTGGGCGTAGCCTCCGTGGACCTCATTTGCTCCAATCAGGAGGCGTGGCTGTGGAGGCACGGCAGTGGCATCATCAGTCGGCGCGCTCCCGGCTCCGAGTAACTTCGTCCGGGGAACCCACGTGTGTTGGAGGCGACAGTACTACGCTGGGGGTAGCTGCCAGTGGGACTGGCTGGAGTGGGGTGGGGTGGAGTGGAGGCGGGTGGGGGCGGGTCTGGAGAGGTAGAGATATTTAATCTGCCCCGGGCAGAAGAGGAGCATTATGATTTGGAGGCAAGGAAGTAAAGAGTCTGCTGGACAGAGGTAAGCAGTGGAGGGGGAAGGAAAGAAGGAAGAAGGACAGAGCATCTCAACCTTGAGATTTGGAAAGGGAGGGTTCTTTTTGCGTAATCCAGGGTCATTGTCCCCTGTCGAGGAGAGAGTGATTTGAGTTTGCTGCGGGTAGATAAGGACTCTCGCCTACCTAGAGACTTCCAGTGGAAGAGGAAGGGAGGGGAAGAGAAAAACTGGTGGGTGTGTGGTGAGCAATAGAGAAAGTAGGAAGAGGAGAGGACCCTGGTGATGGTAGTGGTTGTGGTAGGAGCAGTTTGAGGAAGAGGTAGAAATGAAAACGCCTGTGTTGAAAAGGAAAGAGGAGCAGCCAGGCAAAGGTCAAGAGAAGATCGTTTCATGTCTAGATCTGTCCTTTCTTTAATCACAGAAAAGTGAATAATGAGGAGCTGGAAAGAGATGGAGGGGACTTCTTAGCACTGGCCTAAGCAAAGGAGGTAAGGCAGTTGGGTACACCATACACAGTCCAAGTAGTGGCCTACCTGTATTCTCAGCTTTGCTGTTTTGTGACCTTGGACAAACCATTAATCTTTGGGTCTCTGTTTCTTTTGTAAAATGAGGGGATTGGATTAGTTATTCCCTAATCTACATGCCAACTCTAAAACCTGTAAAAGAGAAGGAGAGGGTTTTGCTAGGGAGATGGAGATGTAGGTTTGGAAAGATGAAGATATTGACCTTTCAAAGGGTTTGGGGGCAGTTTCTTGCTTAGAAAGGAGTAGTCAGGCAGTCGGACAGTTTGACAAAATGACGATTAAGACGATTTGTTTGCATACCTTTTGGGTCAACAAGCATTTATTTGTGTCACACTTAGTGCTAAGCACTAGGGATACAAAGAAAAGCAAAAAGTATTGTTCTCAAGTCCCTCACAGTTAATGAGGGAAACAACATGAAAACAACTATGTACAAAAGCTATAGACAGGATAGATCTGAGGTAATCACAGAGAAGGGGCACTTATATTAAGGAGGGGAGTAGTAGCCAGGAAAGGCTTTTTGCAGTAAATGGGATTTAGTTGTCACTTGAAGGAGTCCAACAAAGCCAGGAGATAGGGATAAGGGGAGAGAGAGAGAGAGAGAGATTGAGAGAGAGAGAGAGAGAGAGAGAGAGAGAGAGATTGTTCCAGGCATAGGGGACAGCCAATGAAAATACAATCAAGATATGGCATGCTTGTTCAAGGAACAACAGAAATCCAGTGTCACTGGATCACAGAGTACATAAAGGGGTGTAGTAAGGTATGTATAAGAAGTTGGGAAAGATAGAAAGGGACTAAATTATGACTGGTTTTAAAAGTACTAAGTAGCAGCTAGGTGGCGCACTGTATAGAGTGCTAGATCTGAAATCAGACCTGCCTTTCATATCCAGCCTCAGACATTTACTAGCTGTCATCCTGGGCAAATCACTTAAACCCTGTTTGCCTCAGTTTCCTCATCTGTAAAATGGGGATAATAGTAACACCTGCTTCCTAGGGTTGTTGTGAGGATCAAATGAAATAGTCATTGTAAAGTAATGCCTGACACATAGTAAACACTATATATATATATATATATATTAGCTGTTTTTATTATATGGCTCCTGATGGTAATAGGGGGCCACTGGAGTTTATTAAATAGGGAGGGGATATGGTCAGACCTGCACATTAAGATCATTTTGATAGCTGAGTGGAGGTTGAACTGGGAGGTTTGTGGCAGGCACTAATAGGCAGTAATTACTTAACAGTAATAAGGAAGTTCTGAAGAAGAGAAGGCTTGGAGTGAAAGATAATGAGTTTATGATGTCTGTGGGACATTTGTTTTAACATATCTAAGAAGCAGTTGGAGATGTGAGGCTAGAGGTCAGTACTTAGGTTACCTGCCAGCCAAGTGCACTTATCTTGCATTTATTCCATGGAACCAGGACTCATCTAGTTCACTACAGCTCATTTCTAAGACATTGGAGGTATCAGAATTTTAAAAGAGGATTCTTGGAAATGGAAAATCCTTCCCCTACCCGCCATTTCCCAAAAGAATATCAGGCACACAGTGACAAGCATTGGAGGAAATATTTTAGAGCAAGACATTGTGTTCTTTGTGTCCTCACACCACTCTTCTTTCTACTTTTGAAACTGATCCTACTGAAATAGGGTTCTTCTCTAATTTTTAGGACAGTACTTTCTGGCTTTTTTGTTTGTTTTTTGGTTTATTTGTTTTGTGGGGCAATGAGGGTTAAGTGACTTGCCCAGGGTCACATAGCTAGCGTCAAGTGTCTGAGGCTGGATTTGAACTCAGGTCCTCCTGAGTCCGAGGCTAGTGCTTTATCCACTGTGCCACCTAGCTGCCCCTTTCTGGCTTTTTAAAGCCTAATACATGGGGGCAGCTACAGTGGATAAAGCACCAGCCCTGAATTCAGGAGGACCTGAGTTCAAATCTGGCCTGAGACACTTGACACTTACTAGCTGGGTGACCCTGGGCAAGTCACTTAACCCCTGCTGCCCTGCAAAAAAAAAAAAAGCCTAATACACATCTGGGAAGGGCATCTAGTAATCCATCAGTCCAAGCATTTGCCCACCCAGAAGAAGCACATAATATTAGGCCTTCCTCATTTTATGTATGGGGAAGCTGAGACCCTGTGAGATGAAGTAATTTGCCCAAAGTTAATCACTTAGTGGTAGAGCTGGAATTAGATTCCAGGTCATCTGATTCACAGGAAATTCAACTGTCCATCAACTGGCTTTCATCTTATCTTTGCCACACACACACCTCTACCCCCACCATAAGACTGAGGAAGAAAGAGGGAAGAAAACAAAGGCATGTTGCAATAATATCCAGGACATCTTTGTGCCAAATGGGAGGGTCCCAATCAGAGACAGTTGGGAATTGGTTATGATTATGCAGAGCATGTGATGCCCCAGATCCGGCAGACCTGGGTTGCCTTCCACCTTGTTCTGACAAAGTTCACAGTCCAGGGCCGAACTTTGTGAAGTCACGCTCAGCCTAGACATGTGCAGTGTGACACTAATGAGAAGAAGGCCAGGTTGTTTCCTTGAGGAGAAGGGAAGCCTAAAAGGGGGAGGGGGGGAGAGGATTAGGCCGGGCGGGGAGGAAAGCACAAGGCATGTTAATCAGTCTCTAGATTACTTAGAGCTAAACTCTGTTTCAAGGGTGATGGCCCAGTGCCTGTTCTGGTAGTAGAGGTTAGAAAGTCAGAGGAGCTGCAAAAACCCCTCTCAGCTTCCCATCAGAGTTCTAGAGCGTTCCTTGTTTCCTTCTCTATTGTACTGATCATATCTCTCTCACATTTCTCCCATCTTGGATTCAGAACATACGGTATTTATTGTCATTTGTTTTCCTTAAGTTGTTTATGTTCTCCCCTGGAGCAGATGTCAGAGCTCCTGGTACAGACAGTAGTGTGGGCATTGTCTCTAGGATTAAAGCACCTTTTCCTTCCACCTCTTCCCCTACCCCCAGTCTCCTTTGTCATAGTGTCAACTGGTGCACTACAAGAAGCCTAAGCCCTCTAGGAATGTTTCTGAAGCCCTGGTGTTCCCTCTGCCAATCGCCCGCTCCTAGGCATCTCTAGTCTTAGTTTAATTTTGCACTCCTAGGGTCACTGCCACAGGTATCTGAGGAATTGAGGCTTTAAGGATTTATTCCATGAAAGGGTGGAATGGAATTTATTCATTATTAGTTGCAGGAATTTGTTCACACCCTCTTCCTTGGCCCCACCTCAGCTTACTTAAAAGATCAGACCCTTTGTAGCTAGTCAGAGCTCCAACCATTGAAAGCCACTTCACCAGCAGTAGCGGGATCTCATCTCCAGGTGTGTGTCAGCCCCCAAGAAGACCACTGTCCTGTTTGCCTTCCCTTCATCTTCTTTCCTTCTCTAGCTCTGAGCCCCTCAGCTTGCCCAGTACCCTTTTGTGTTTCTGCTAGGGGAGTAGTTCTGGGCAGGGTTTGGAGGTGCCATGTTGTGTGTAACTGGGGATGCAAAGAATAGTTTGTGTTAGCCCCGGGAGAATCCCAGCAGAGAATTGCTAGGACCTTGGGGTTACTTCAGGAGGATACTGAGAAGAGACAACAAAGATGCCAAGAAGGACAATGAAAGTTTGGGAGCTTGTGGCCAGAAGTACTGATTGAAATACCAAAATGGTTCATATAACATTCCTGTTCCCTGCTGGGCTCTGGAGCCAGACTGGGCTGTGCTGGCTTGGTGAACTGTAATTATTGGTTCTGTGCTGTGTTGACTTTTGTCTACTTGTTGGAGTGTTGACCCTCTAAGGGCTTTGAATTTGAGCAGATCCATAGACCTTGGCCAGGCCTTGATGTCTCCCCCCCATCTCTGTGCTGGTTTCCTGCCCTACTCCACCCTTCTCTAACCTATACTACAGACATATCTGTCTGCTTTCAAATCCTTCTGTAGTCCAAGGCTGAACTGGCTGGCTTCAGGAATGGGAAGCACCATGGGGAGTGGATGTGAGAATCTGACCCTGACTTGGAATGGGTTTCCTTAACAGGATTTTCTGATTCCCTTGACAGCTTGGCTTCTACCATGCCACCCGGCAGAGGAAGAAAACAGTGAAGAGTGTGAGTGGACACCAGGTTGTACTTGTAATTCATCTTTTGCCTTTGCACAGCTAGAAAGCATTGTGAAATCTATGAAGGATACCTGGGTACAGGGCATGGGCATCAGAGAATTCTATTCCGGGGTGAGTCCATCTACCATAACCCTTCCAACAGCAACCCCACCGACAACCCTATCCCAATTCACCCTTGTGGACTATGGAGTCTGTGTACTGTTATTGGTGTTATCACTTGCAATTGGACTGTTCTATGCACGTCGAGGCAGGGGCCAGAACACAGTCCGCCAGTTCCTGTTGGCCAACCGTAGCATGGGCTCCCTACCTGTGGCACTTTCTCTGCTCGCAACCTTTCAGTCAGCTGTGGCCGTCCTAGGAGTCCCTGGAGAGATCTTCCGTTCTGGCACTGAGTATTGGTTCCTAGGCTGTTCCTACTTACTAGGTCTGATGGTGCCTGCCCATATTTTCCTACCTATCTTCTACCGACTGAATCTCTCCAGTGCTTATGAGGTGGGTGGAAAGGGAAGACTATACAAGGATGGGGAGGAAGGGAGGAGAAGCAGTGGTGGGCTTTCAGGCTCATATATCCCAGGGTTTTTTCTGTCCCATAAGAGCAGCACTTGAAAATGATGAGAGAATGGGGTAGAATTCCCAAAGTCTAGTCTGTGATGGAACTAAGATTTTCCATCCTACTTCTTGCCCTCTGTACCTCCATAAACAGCATGAGATCAGAGAGACCTAGGCTCTGACATGATTCTCTTCATCCTTACACATTCTAGTACCTGGAGCTTCGATTCAGTAAGGTTGTGCGACTCTGTGGAACCCTAACCTTCATCTTTCAGATGGTAAGTAGGAAAAGGATAGGAAGTTAGGTGTGGAATGAGGCATATGTTTTTAGATCTAGCCAATGTATTCATTTAATTTATTTGACTGTTTTGTTACAAGGAAGGGTCTTATTGTGGAGTTGTTGGAGTAATATCACAGTGATTTTTTTTAAAGAGCATCAATAATTTTATCTTTAAAAGAGGATAGGGAATGAATAGGGCAAAGAGGGATACACAGTAAATTAGCATACTCCTGCCCTCATTTGCCTCCAATGGCACAAAGAGTGTGTGTATGCACACATGTGTATATGTACACATGTATATATACATATACAGATAGATAAAATATATATCACTGTTGCCCTAAGCTCTGAAACCTTAAGCCTAGGGCAGGATCCATAGGGACATGCCAAGGGCTAGAAGAAGACAGAGAAAGAGAAATGTGCTTGGGCACAAGGGAGCAGTGTGGGATATTGGAGCTGAAATATAGTTCTCTCTTCTCCCTTTCCCACTCTTATTCCCTCTCTGACTCCGTCCCCTGTTTTCTCTTCCTCTTTCCTCCTTCCTTTCCCCAACAGGTGATCTACATGGGTGTTGTTCTATATGCCCCAGCCTTGGCACTCAATGCAGGTAAAGAGTCATGGCCTTTGTATAGGACTGGCAGGCTGCCTAAGAAATGGGGGAGGTTAGAGCTTTCCAAATAAGAATTGGTGTAAAAGGGGGAGGTTTGTCACTTTCCAGGCCCTTTGGACTAGTTTGAGGGAAATGGCTGTTTAGGTCACCAGAAATGTGTTTAATCACTACTCAACTTAAATTGGTTAATCAACAGCTTTTGGTGTTATTACTCAGGTACTTCAAAGCTAATGAATGATTCACTTTGGCTTTAGTTAGACATGCATCAAGGCATCTTCACTACAGTTCCTCTCTCAGCCTGCATTTGAAAGTTTTTAAATTGAATTAAATTTTGTCCGATGAAAGAAAAACAAAACTCCAGTTGTGACAACCAACCTTGGCTCTAGAGAAAAATTAGGAAAATGCATCTCTCCTTTTCTTTGTCGAGGTGGGGGAACATATTAAACATAATGTCAGACTGGATTGATATACTGAGCTGCTTTTCTCCTTATTCTATTACAAGACTAGGACAGGAGGGGATGGAGGGATATATTTCAGAAAAGAAGGTTATGTAAAAACAAAAATATATACACATCTATTGTATACATATGTTTGTTTAGGTTTTTGGTTTTTTTAATAAAAATGTATCTAGGAACCTCCCTCCCCTAGTGAGAATTTTACTTTGTCATCTGCTTACAGTGACTGGCTTTGATCTGTGGGGCTCAGTGCTGGCTCTGGGTATCGTCTGTACTATCTATACTAGTCTGGTAAGTGCCCCGGGGATGGACTAGGATGGGATGCAGTGGGTGACAAAGGAGAAGTGGTCCTGAAAGGATCCCAGCAGCATAACACAAGGAGGAAAGTGGGTGGGCCTGCATTCCAGACATTTTGGAGAAGAGCTACGTAAGGCCTACCTTCTTTTCTTCTGCAGGGTGGGCTGAAGGCAGTCATTTGGACAGATGTGTTCCAGACATTGATCATGTTCCTAGGGCAACTAGCTGTTGTCATCGTGGGGGCTGCCAAGGTGGGCGGCTTGGGGCGTGTTTGGGATGTGGCTTCACAGCATGGCCGTATCTCTGGAATTGAGTGAGTACTACCCTCCCCCCAACAAACCAACTGTAGCATGTGGGAACTTGTGGCCTGACCTCAGAGGTCTGTGCACCAGGTGGAATGCTGAGACAAGAAGGAGCTTGATAATGGAAGAAAAGGAGACAACAGTTAGATCCTGGGGGCATCTGAAGTGTGCAGGGAGCCAGGATTTTACATGAATAAAGTATGGTATGGTCAGAGACCATCCCTAACACATACATACGGGACTTTGAGGTTGTTGGGAGAAGCAGAAGGGCTCATCTTACTGACTTCAAACATTCACCTTCCACAGCCCTCCTGCATTTTCCGCTTAGCATTTGTATAATTGTTTGGACTTTGAGTGTCCTCCCTCAATCCCTTCCCCGAGGTTGGCCCCAGTCTTGCTCTCCCTCTGGCACCTTCTCAAAGGAGGGCAGGGAGTCTCCATCCAGGGACGCATCATAAGGTGACTGGCCATTCTGTTGCAGCCTGAATCCAGACCCGTTTGTGCGGCATACCTTCTGGACTCTGACTTTTGGAGGATTCTTTATGATGCTCTCCTTATATGGAGTGAACCAGGCCCAGGTCCAGCGCTACCTCAGCTCCCGCACTGAAAAGGCTGCCATTCTGTGAGTTGAAAAGGGAGAAACGAGAAAGGAGGGATTCTGGGGGGGTGGGGGGTAGTAATGGTCCTAGGGAGGGCAGCCCTACCCCAGAATCAATGGGGTCCCTGTTCTGGGACTTTCCTGCAGACTTGGGTTGTTGTATCCCAGCACTCTGACATATGTCCCCCCACTACCCTGCCTTCTCTTGTAGTTCCTGCTATGCTGTATTCCCCTGCCAGCAAGTGTCACTCTGTATTGGCTGCCTCATTGGTCTCGTCATGTTTGTCTATTACCTCGACCACCCCCTAGCACCAGAGCGAGCTCACGTCTCCTCTGACCAGGTCAGTCTCCTGTAGGGCATTGTCCTGCACGGCTATAAAAATAACGGTAACGGGCAGCTAGGTGGTGCAGTGGATAGAGCACCGGCCCTGGATTCAGGAGGACCTGAGTTCAAATGTGACCTCAGACACTTAGCACATACTAGCTATGTGACCCTGGGCAAGTCACTTAACCCCAATTGCCTCACCAAAAAAGAAAAAAAAAAGAATAACGGTAACACATAGCACAGTCACATTTACACAGCACTTTTCAGGGCAGTACAACATAAGCTCCTTGAGGGCAGGGACGTTTTCATTTCTCTTTGGATCTGCAGCACAGATAAGGAAATGGAGCTTGAGTAACTTGCCCAAAGTTACATAGCTAAGAAAAGGCAGAATTTGTGATTCAAACAGGTCTTTTGGTTGTAAATTGAGGACCTTTCCCCCATACCATTTCTGTGTGCATAGGGTATGTACTTACTGTATGCCAGTTCCCCGCCTCGCCTCTGTGAGAGCGGGCACTCAATGTTAATCATTTTAATGTCTCCCTCAGAACTTAGCAGAGGGGCTGGGGCCTTAATACCAGGCTCTCTAACTAAGTCCTGCACTCCTTCCTCCTAACCAAGCTCTTAAGGCTGAGTATGGTGAAATATTCATACAGGCGACATTCCCATATCCCATAGCAGACTAGTATTTCCTAAGAAGCTCCCCCCCCAAAAAAAACCACATGCACATGCATGTCCACGCACTCAACCTTTCCCCAGTTCTGCTGTTGCATTTCAGCTTTGGGGTGACTGGCTTTCCTGGATGCCTTGAGCTGGGATATCCTGATAATATCTTATAGAGACATGGGTGTGTCATGTGCTTGCCTCATCACAGCAGCTGTCAGACCACTGAATGTGCTGCTCTGTCCACAGATGGTCCTATACTTCGTGATGGACATCCTAGGGGGGCTACCTGGCTTACCTGGGCTCTTTGTTGCCTGTCTCTTCAGTGGTTCTCTCAGGTAAAGTCTTTGGCTGATTTTCCCTACAGAGTTAGTGATGCTGCTCCTTGGCCCTACTTCTGGGGTCCTAAAGGTTAGAGACCATAGCTCCCCTTGCCCTGAGGGAATCCCAGTATGTGGAACACTTTTTAGTCTAGCTTTATTTGCATCCCCCAGGTATGACAAAAGTCCATATAGGAAGACTCCTTCCCAGAAGGTGTCTCCTCTTTTTTCATGGACAACTTTCCCTGTTACACTAAGCCGTTCCCTGAAATTAAGACCTTTTAATAGGATTTATCCTTGAGCTCTACCACCCAGAAAGAAGGCTCCCTGTTGTTGGCATTTCCTTGGTCCAGCAGCAGAAGGCTGTTCAGACTGTTGCCTGTGGCGATAGCCGTCCTATAACATTTTCACCACCTTGCCCAAGCCCAATGCATTACAACCAGTCGGGCCACGTCGTGCAAAAACCTACCTGCTCAGCCTTAGAGCCAGAGCAAAGCTGCATCCTCATCTGGCTTTTCAGCACTATCTCCTCAGCTTTTAATTCACTCGCGACGGTCACCATAGAAGATCTGATCCGGCCCCACTTCCCTGAAATCCCAGAGAAGCGTGCCACCATGATTTCCAAGGTCCTTGGTAAGCCCTGGCCCCATATCCCTTCGACCCAGTAACACATGAGCTTCTTGAGAGCAAGAGGACAAGGGCAGAGACTTTCTGTTCCGGGATCCCCAGCCTCTGATGCTTAGCGAACGACTCCTAAATGCTTGTTGGGTCACACTGAATCGGCCCTTTGGTATTTTTGTTGATCACTTCCAAACTCATCATTACTGTTGTGATTAAGGTTTCATTAAGCTCTTGTTCCTAGCCCAGACTGAGCTGGCTTCTTTATCTCGAGGTTTAAGCACATAGTTCATTCAGTTCATTCCCGTGAGCAGGAGAAGTCCCCAGCTCCCCTGGGAGGGGGTAAAGAAAGAGACTTCTGGGTGGGAGAACCCTGGGACTGTGACAAGACAAGTATAAACCTTAAAAGGAGGCAGAAAGAGGGAGGCTAGTCCTGCTTCTTTCTCCTTTTATTCCATATTAGGATTCATCTCTTTGTCTTCTTCCTTTCTCCTTCCCTAGCTGTACTCTATGGCCTAGTGTGTCTGGGAATGGCCTACATCTCCTCCTTAATGGGGCCTGTGCTGCAGGTAAGGAATACAGTAGGAAAGAGCAGGTATGGTGTGCTTAGAAAGGGGGAGAAGGGGGAGGACACAAGAAATCAAGTCAGGAGTTGGCTTCCCCTAGTGAGGAATGACCTACATTCCTACTTAGTGACCCCACTTGTGAGACAGCCAGGGCCACTCACACTGATGAAGCAGAATTCTTTTGACAGCTCCAATATTTAACCTTAGTTTTTTATTTGTACATGGAGGAGATTGGATGAACTCTACATCTTATAACTGTGAGCTAGAGAGCTTATCCCCACGGGAAGTAGATCTCCTCCCTCATCCCCTCTGGCCCCTCTAGTCTTTACTGTATATGAGGCGATTGATTGATGGGAAGAACTCTCCAAGTCCTGGTGCCCAGATATCTCTGAGGCTGCTAAGTACTTATGCTACTTGATCTTTTTTGTTTACTCTTCCTCTCCAGGCAGCAATTAGCATCTTTGGGATGGTTGGGGGACCTCTGCTTGGATTATTCTGCCTTGGCATTTTCTTCCCTTGTGCCAACTCAACGGTGAGTTTCCCTATCAGCCAGATGAAGAGGTAGCCCCAAGGAATGGCCAAGGAGGGACAGGGAGACTAGGTCAGGGCCTTGGTTTTGGCAGGGGTTAGGGAAGGGAATGTGTGCTGGGGAGGGATGGCTAGAGCCCCTGAATTCTGAGTGCAAGTATGTGACATAGGGTGCAGTGGTGGGTCTGCCAGCTGGACTCATCATGGCCTTCTGGATTGGCATCGGGAGTATGATGAGCAGCATGACCTCAAAGACAGTGCTCCCTCCAACCAACAGCACTGGCTTCCCCTCATATAGAAACACTACAGTTGTCACGATGACCACACTGATGCCCTCAGCAGTGTCCAAGTGAGTAAAGGTGGGCTGGGGTTGGAGGCAGAGGTTGCTGATCACTGGGGCCATCCTAGAGTAGACCTAGGAATGTGCTTTCAAGGTGTCTGATGGAGAATAACAAGAGGAAGACATAGAATGTTGTGATGCCTCAAGCTCAGGACTCCCCTCTTACCCTTCTGCTCTCTTCAGGCCCACAGGACTACAGCGGTTTTATAGTCTGTCCTATTTATGGTACAGTGCACATAGTTCCACCACAGTCATCATTGTGGGGCTGCTTGTCAGTCTCCTCACTGGTAAGGAGAAACTCAGTGGGGGGCAGATGGAAACAATGATGGGTGATAGTAGGGGTTAGAGGTGTTTGGGGAGATAGCAGCTAGCCCAAGTGATTCTGGAAGAGGGTACTAGAGGACAGCTAGGTGGCACAGTGGATAGAGCACCGGCCCTGGAGTCAGGAGGACCTGAGTTCAAATCCAGCCTCAGACACTTAACACTTACTAGCTGTGTGACCCTGGGCAAGTCACTTAACCCCAATTGCCTCACCAAAAAAAAAGGAGGGTACTAGGCTTAGAAGGAGGGCAAGCTGGTGCCAATTCTCTAGCTCTTCTATAATCAATTTTTTTCATGTAAGATGTGTGAGGGTACTGGGATAGTAGAACATTGATGAAGAAAAGATTGCTTTGGGACTGGGGAAAGCTGAGGGCCTAGGAAAGACTAATAAGGACCTTTTGTCTTTAGGTGGAACAAAGGGCCAGCCTCCAAACCCTCGGACAATTTACCCAGTGTTACCACGGTTATTTGCCCTCCTGCCCACCTCCTGTCGGGATCGTCTACCCTGCCAAGGCTATAGCCAAGTAATACATGTAGTATTTAAATACCCTTCTACATTTGTTCTTTATGTATCCTTTCCCCATGTCCTCTCTAGCACCTTCCTACCACATCCATCCCCTTACCTTGCCTAATTTTTTCCCAATACTTTTTCCTCCTTTTCTGACAAGTATGAAATCTTTCTAAAGACCTCGTAGGGGCATCTAGGTGGCACAGTGGATAAAGCACCCGCCCTGGATTCAGGAGGACCTGAGTTCAAAGCTGGCCTCAGACACTTGACACTAGCTCTGTGACCCTGGGCAAGTCACTTAATCCTCATTGCCCCACAAAAAAAGAGAAAAAAAGACCTCATAGGAGATTCCTGATGAGCCACATATCCTTTGTTCCTCAGAGTATAGAAGAGAGTCACCTCTTCCGTTTTTCCCATCTGTACAAAATGGGGATTGGTACCCTTCCCTAGGATCCTTGTCTCCTCAATTCCAGCATCCCAACTGTATCCCACCTGTTTTATCTCCAGGATCTCTCCTATAAGACAGATAAGATACCAGAGAAGATGAGCAATGGAATGCTGGCTGGCTGTGGGGAAGAAGTGGCAGTACCTGAGCAAGGCCACATCCAAGAGGACCATGGTCATGCCTTCATACTACAGGAGACATCACTGTGACCCGGGAGCAGAACAGAATTCTTTGGCTCTCATTCTCCCTCTTCCCAGGAGGCAAACGCATCAACCCTCTCTCCCAGTAGACCAAGAGCAAGCCTGTGTCTGTTCCAGTGGGGTGGGTGGGGAGGGGATATTTGATCCTGGTGACCCAGTATGTACCAAAGGCCCATCTTACCATGACACACCCTACACAATAGCTGGAGCTATGATTTCCTGTCATTCACCATCTTGTTATTTCTGATTATTGTTGGGCTTTTTCTCATGCACTTAAGAAGAAAGAAGCCTATAAACAGAAGAGGAGCCAATATATCTTCCCCAGAGAAGGAAGGCCTTCTTCAGAGAGATTCAAAGGGATCTCATGGAAGACTAATTGAACTTAAAACCCTCCATTTCCCCCCCAACCCCAATTCCATGCACCAATCCAGGACCTTGGTGTCAGGTTGCTAATGGCCTAGCCCCAACCTAAGTACAGTGCCCACAAGACACTGGGTTCTCCAGACAGAGGTTGAGAAGAAACCACGGTCCCCAGAAGCTCCCACTGGTGGAAAACTTGGCTATTTTGCTCCTGTTGTGAATCAGAACTAAAGGGTTTATTAGACCCTTTTAAACTAGTAGAGGAAGCTTCTAGCACACTCTACAGGAGCATGTAGGGCTAGGACAGGCTCTGACCAAAAGCAGAAGCAAAGAGCACTGACTAAGCTGGCTTCTTCCTGCCCACTGACTGATCTTGGTCTCGTGCCATTTGTCCTGATTGAGCTACTGCACTGGGCCCATTCTGCCTCTTGTTGAGGCTTTGTCACATACCCGTTTGCCCTGCGGAATACAGTTCTTTTACCTGGACCCATCTAGCCTTCTCTTTATTGCAACTGTCCTGTGCCCATCCTGAAGGCACCTCTCTTTATGGTGTGTGTAGCTGACCTAATGGAGCCTCCTTTGCCTGCCTACCCTGGGACCAAAATCTGAGTCAATGGGAATTTGATCTGAGCAATTTTTCTTCTTGAAAAGCAGTTACTGGGAAACTCACTTTTCCCAAGTCCCCTTTTTATCCCTTGCTCCTTCCTTTTCACATGCTCTTCTTTGTCAGCCATAGCTCAAGCCTTCCTTGCTCTGGTAAGTAGGCTGCCCTTGGAGGGGTGCTGACACCTGTGCGAGAGTTAAGAGTCATTCTAAGCACCCAGGAGAGGACTTGGGCCCCAAAGGAGAGTGTGGCAATCGGATCCTGAAGTATTGGGTAGGGGCAAGGTCAGGGTTCTCTCTCCACCACTGTACCTCTCTGATCTGGTGCACCTCTACCATCTCTGCCTCCCCTCCCAGGGAAAAGAGTCTGTGTAGTGTGTGACAGTTTCAAAGTAAGGGGCCCATACCTCTCTTGAGACTTGGAGCAGAAAGAAGTATTTACCAAGAAGGTCGCAGGAGAAATAGGCAATTGAACAGTCTTCCCCACCCTGATCCAAGCTAGTTAATTCTAATCCTCAGTTGCTCCCTGGAAAGCTTGCTCCCCTGTCCTTCATCCCTGGAGTATACATTCCCAGACTCTTTCTCCCCCTTCACAATCCTAACCCTACCCCCACCCCTGCCATCTCAGTCCAATGAAGAAGAAATTGCTATTCGACTTTTAAAAATAGACTATTTGAGCTGGACTTTTATGGTCTTGGAGTGAGGAACACTGTGCTCACACCCTCCTCCCACACCTGGACACTCCACAACCCCCGACTCCCTCCCACCCCCAGTGCAGCTGCCTGAGAAGCAACTCCATCCAAGCTCCCCATAGCCTGGTTCCAAGCAGATTTATGAGTTTAGCCTTGGCTGAGGCCTCCTCATGGCTTCCAGCCATGTCTCAACTGCTCCTCCACATCCTGGGCAGCCCTAGATCTCAGGCCCTCCCTGTTTCCTCTTCTACCCCACCTCAATTTGAGCTTTCTCCACCAGCCTCATTCTCTAATGTGCCCCAGACGCCCAAACTTGTAGCTCTTCATCCTAGAATTCAGGTCTATGTCCACTTTGAAGTACAGAAAAAAATATCCCTTAGTATTCCCATGACTCTGTAATGGCTTCTATGTAAGGACAAGTTGGGAGGAGACTACGATCTCTCTTCCCATCCTCACATCCCAATCAGACCCTTAGATAACAAGGTTTTAAGCTGAGAGCTGATGCCTCCAGATGGGCTCCGAGCTCCATTCCCTGTTACTTTAGGGGCAGCAAACTTCATGGTTCTAGTGATCACATTTCAGATACACCAGCACAGGCTGGGCTTGCAGAGTCCCATGTTTGTCCTGTAGGTGTGGGTGACAAAGGGAGTCTAGGCTTGGGAGAGTTCGGTGGAAGTAGAACGTGTGGCGGAAAGTGTCTTCATTCTAGATTTATAAGACACAGATTTGCAGGGTTCAGATCCTGCCTCAGATGCATGGGGCTTCAGGCAGTCACAACCTCCCTGAAGCTGAATTTCCTCTACTCTAAAATGTGAGAATTAGACTAAATGGCTGCTGAGGACCCTTCCAGCCTTGGATCTAGGATGTGGTCATCCTGAAGTGGACAGACAAGACAGTGGGAACTTTTCTCTGGAAACTAGAAATGTAAGAGCTGGGAGTTTGTTTACATGTAAATGTGACTTGCAAAGGAAAGGAAAGGAATGCAGCAGTGGCCCAGTAAGGGACAAAAAGAGGGGCATTTACTGGAAGGATGTCCTGCCAACAAGACTATCTAGATACCTTAGATTTGGTTTATGTTAGAACCCCCTGGTCCTCTCTCACACACTCTTCCGTAATTCCCAGTGATATTTATTTGGTCTTGGGGCCTAGCTCTTATTACAATTTTGAACTTGCCGAGATCACATTGAACAGCCTCCCCTCCTTCCTTCCCAATGGTGCTAAATGCTTGGCTATAGGGGCGGCTGGGTGGCGCAGTGGATAAAGCACCGGCCCTGGATTCAGGAGTACCTGAGTTCAAATCCGGCCTCAGACACTTGACACTTACTAGCTGTGTGATCCTGGGCAAGTCACTTAACCCCCATTGCCCCGCAAAAAAAACCAAAAATGCTTGGCTATGCCTGCCATCCAAGTCCCCTCTGCCTTTGCCCTTGGGCTGGGTCTGTTCTCATGCTTGACAGAGAATTAACTCAGATCTCTGTAAGAAAGGCAAGAGGCAGAGATGGTTTTGAAGAATCCATCACTCCAACACAATAACAGGCATCCAGAGCTGTCACTCCCAATAATGGTAACAGTCACTGTGAAGCTGTACCTCAAGTCAGGTCCTTGTACTTCTACCTTCCCTGTTGCCACTCAGCCAAAAACTCCCCCTCTCTGCCAGCTCCCAGGGCCCCAACTGCTTTCCTCCTAAGGAATGTATTATGTATTTATAATTCTAAAAGCAGACCCTGAAATGGACCAGTAGACTAGAAAGTCATAGAAGGTTGAGGGAGTTGGCCCTTTACTAAGTTAAGGGGCCAAGCACAGGGGAAACAGATTGTTATTTGCCGCTTGGAGTTGGTGAGACTGGCTTAGGAGGAATGAATTCCACCTCTCCAGGGATTTGGGGGCTGACTGCTGATTCCCGAATTCTCTGGCCAGGAGCACTGGTAGTTGGAGGGTCAAGGCCAGATGGCCCCAAGGCTCCAGCGTAGAGGCGAGATCTCATTGGCCATTTCTGCAAGACATGGGAAATAAGTAATGTTAACAGTACACAATTACAGAAATCCCAAATCATCCTCTTGCAAGCCCTGAATTCTTAGAACCCAAACTCGGCTTTCCTCTAGCATCTCTACCTCATTAAAGTTCCTACACCCCATGAAATTATTTTGCATTTAATTTATATCTACATCCATGTTGTTCTCCCACTTCGCCCAAGAAAGGCAAGCTCAGGAGAGCTGCGACTAATTCATTGGTCCTTTTCCCAGTACCTGGCACATGATTGATAAGTGCTGGTTGAATGGGCCAGTTAAAACTGATAAGGGGCTTAGCCCAAAATTCCAAAAGCAAATAGAGAATGAAACATCTACCTACTCTACAATCAGTGCTGGGCCTAGCAATGTTGACAGTGGTTGCAGGTTATAAGGAGTCCCCATAGAGAAAAGCCCTCCATCCAAATTGAGGCCATGAAATGAGTACCCAGTCTTCTGCCCTAAATTTCATTGGCCGGTGAAAGGGCTGGTCTGCTCCCTGGACTGCTCCGTCCCAACCCCTTCTCATGGGGTCCCTGAGTAGGATGAAGCCCAGGCTGTTGTCCTGTTAACATAGGTCATCGGAGATTCAGAGAATTTAAGGATTGGGAGGAACCTGGGCAGCCAACCCAACCCAAAAGGCTCCTCACTGATACATCCACCAAGTGGTTCTCCAGCCTCTGCTTAAAGGCCTCTAGTGATGGCACAGGAGGCAGTCCAGTCTGCTGTAGGGTGACTCTAATTATCCTCAGATCATCCTAAATTCTCCTCTAGGCAATCTTGAGGCCACTGTTCTTGGTCCTGCCCCCCCCCCCCCCCCGGGCCAAACAGTCCTATGTCCACTCCCTTAGAAGCAGTATGTTATAGTATACCCATTCTCAATGTGTGGCCCCAGGCACCCCAAGACCCTTGCAAGGGATCTGCTAGAGCAAAATTACGTTCATAATAAACACATTTTAACTTCCAAAACAGTAAATGTTGATAGATATAACCTACATGAACAAAAGCTCTTTGAAGTCCTTAGTAGTTTAAGAGTGTAAGCAGGTCCTGAGACCAAAAAGCTTGAAAACCACTTGCTCTGGTAGAAAGAGCATTCATTAGTCACAGTGTTAGAATACCTGGGTTTGAGGTCCACCTCTTCCACTTAACTAGCTGTTTGTCCTTGGCAAACTCACTCCCCCCCCCCCCCCCCCCCCCCCCCCGTCCAAGTTTCCTATGAGAGAATGATATCTGAAGTCTTCCCTCTTTACCTGGTTGATGGCCCAGCCCTTCCCCTACCTCTTTAACTAACAGTGTGCTTATTCTATCTTCTCCCTGACCCGACCCCAAGTCAATTAATTGCATTTTCTAGGTGATGTCAGGATTCTCATTCAAAATTCTTACCCCCTTGGATTCAGATTCTTGCCTTTGAGCTAAATTTTCCTACTCCATACTTCCAGGTAATCCATCTACTAACAGCCCACCACCTCTCTTATGTTTTTGGATGAGTGTTAGGCTTACAAATGAGAAACAGTGATGGGGGTGTAGGGCAAAAAGAGTTACGCTTGGAGACAGGAAGACCTTAGTTCAAATCCTTCCTACACTCAATAAATTTTGTGACCCTGGAAAATTTACTTAACCTCTAGGCTCAGTCTTCCCATCTGCAAAATGGTGATAACGGTAGCTATCTCGTAAGGTTTTGAGGCTAAGATATCTATGTAAAGTGCTTTGAAAACCTTAAAGTTCAATATAATGTTATCTATCTTGTTTTTTTTAAGAAGAGGGGAAAACATAATTCGTTACTCTGCAGCCCATCTGGTAATGGGCCTTAACCAAATTTAGTTAGGCAGGGCCTAGGGATAACAGACAGTGTCCATAAAGCCTCTCCAGCCCAGGAGGACTGCTTTCTACCAGGCACAACCTTTGAGAATAATAACAATGACATGCCAAACAGTCTTCCTAAACTCCACCATGGTAAGGCTTTGGTGGAAGAAATTTTTAATAAACCCAAATATTTTCCAGATACTGTTTAAGAATAAAAAGCATGAGAATGAATCCAGGTTGTCACAGGTAATCATCCATTACAATATTGTTTTTGAGGAATAAGGGCTTGCCCCTTCCCACACACCTACCAGCTGTATTCTAAAAAGGGTGTGTGACTGTGTACATAGGGACACATTGGATAAATGGGCTGGGTCCCCAAACCTGTTTCCCATCAAAGGGAGTGCTGTACAATACTGTTAGGAAATAATGACTGGGGGCCAGCCACAGCTAAGCATCTTCCTGGCTATTTCTCTCTCTTTAGGAGGCAGACAGGGTCGGCCTCAGAATCACAGCAGCTCAGAGCTGCAGGAGATCTCAGAGGTCATCTAGTGCAAGACTTTCATTGGACAGAAAAGGGAGCTGAAGCCTAAAGGGGGGTGGGGGAGGGAGGGTCATGATCACCTAGCTAGTGAAGTCGTCCAGGTGGGCTTCAAATTCCAGTCTTGTGGCTCTGAGTGCTCTTCTCATTATAGTCCGCTCCTCTTTCCAAAAGCTGCTCTTGGCTCTTCCCCACAACCCTACATACACCCTGCACCCTCCCCCCTCCCCACTGCCACTGCCAGAAGGCTGAAATCTGCCAGCTCCAGATCCAGGATTTCCTATTCGAAGAGGAATCCCGAGCCCAACACCCCAAAGTGAGAGCCTACGGTTTCAGGCATCCTCCAGCTGTATCATTGGGAGAAGTATCTCATAGAGTTACCTTGAGAGGGTGCAAGTAGCGGAGTCCACGAAGGAAGGGGGGCCAAGCTGCCCCTGGCAGCTCCTGGCCTAGGGTTTGGGTAAGATGGGCTATGTAGCTAGTGGCCAGGACCAGTACATCCAGTTTGGAGAGCTTGGTGTCTGGGGGTACCGCTGGTAATGCCGCCTGCAGGGCCAGGAAGGCCTGACGCAGAGTCCTGACTCTACTTCGTTCTCTGGCTGCATTCTCGGGACTAGACTCGCCCTGTGTAGTGGTCCAGGATAGAGAAGAATTTACACTACTGTCCTTTTTCTCAAATACACTACTTGGCTCCCTTATGTTATTCTAGCCCTCATCGCCTCCTTCCTGAAGCCAGCTCTGAGCCTCTGACTGATACCGAAGCCCTACTCCACCCCAAAACGTAAGTATTAGAATCAGAAGGCCAGTCCTTGACTGGGCTTAGTGCCACAGTGTTGAAAGGAGAATAACAGCAATAAGAAGTCATATTTCTATAGTGCTTTGCATTCTTCATACCATCATGTGGTAGGTCGTACAAGTATTATGAGCTCCTTTTTATACATGGGAAAAGGAATCTCTCAAAGAGATGAAGCCATTGGTCTGTGGTCACACAGCAAGTAAATGGCATGGCTGGGACTTACACTCGGTCTTTGGATTCCTCAGCTAACATTCTTTCCAATCTACCATTCAGGAGTAGGTGCCTGCCATGCCATGCACTGGCCCTTCAACTCCAAGAGCTCCAGTGCCCCCTTCTAGGAGAGGAGCATTAGCCCTGTACTAGCTCCATCCCTCAAACATGGCGCCTCACCTTTGACGGAGCTGCCACCCTCCTGCCATCCTCTCCACATGGAGACTGCCCACTCTACTCCCACCCCCCCTTAACCCAGCCAGTTCCATCTTCCCCTTGGCCCTGGGGGGTCAGGCCTTTGTTGATCTTCTCTAGGGATGCCCTTTCTCCTTACCCTGCCAACAGCCAAGCTCCTGGCTCTGGAATTATGGATGGTGGGGCCAGTTCTGCTCCATCTCTGGCTGCCCCAGCTAGTCTCTCCCCATAGTCCCTGCTTCGCCTTCATCAGGCGGCTCCTCTTCCTGTCCGTGCCCAGTGCCAGCCCAGACCCGCTGCTGGGGCCGCCTAGTCCAGGCATCCCTGGAGAAGTCCTGGCTTCTCTCTGTGTCATGTCACCCTGCTGAGATGGGGTGCTGCCCACAAGACAGGGAAGCAGCTCCTGTGTGGGCCCCTGGGCTGTGGCTGGCCGGAGCTAGATGGTCAGCTGGCCAGGAGTGTCTTTATCTGTGGGAGCTGGGCGCCAAACTCGGCCCTGCTCCACTCCTTGCTCTGGGAGAAAACCGCCACACACCAGCCCATCCCCCTCAAAAAACCTCCTGTTTGCCTTGCAACCCCAGCCTGGGCAGGGGGAGGACATTGTGAGCTGGGGTTGGGGGGGTGGGGAGGAAAGGGAGGGAAGAGGGTGATGTCTACTGGGAGTGGCCAGGCACTGGGAGGGGACCCATGCTAAGGAAGGCTGGAGGGTTGATGGAAGCTGAAATTCGTTCCCCTTAGTCAGGCCCCACTCTGAAAGGCTTCTTGTGGTGGCCTTGGGATCTCAGTTTTGTGACACCAGTCTTGCCTGTGGGGAGTTCATTAGAGACTACTAGGACCCAACTCCTCCCTCATACACACACACACACACACACACACACACATACATCCATTTAGTCCCTGTGAAATGGTGTCTCAAATATGACTGTGCTTATGAGAATCTATCTATCTTCCTTTCAGTGAGAGTGCTTTTTCTCCCTAACCTCCAAGACTCAACAAGCATTTACTAAGCTCTTTTGTGCACATCTCTGGGCTAGGTGGCTGCAGAGACAAAACTGAAACTGCTCTTGCCCTCAAGGGACTTCCATGGCCAGAGGGGAGAGGGAAAAGGGACAATTACACAGATTAGTGTAATTGGGGGTGATGGGGACAAAGGGGAGATCTAGAGAGTGCACAGAGAATGTTTGGGGAGAGAAGATGACATCTAGGAAGGTTATGTGAAGGAGGTGGTTCTTGAGCTGAACCCTGAAAGCAAATAAGTCTTCTGGAAGGCTTAACTGGGGAAGAGAATTCATTCCAGATATCTGGCTAGAATGCAGAGTAAAGAAAGGGAGGGATGGGAAATAAGGATGAAAAGGTAGCTTGAAGAAAGACTGAAAAGGTTCTTAAATGCCAGAGAAAGGAGTTTTTATTTTATCCTAGACATTACAAGTCACTAGAGGTTTTTGTGACATGGCTACTCTCAAACTTTGAAAAAGCTCCTTGGGCAACTGGGTGAAGGAGGGATTGGAGAGAAGGAAGGCTGGACATAGGGAAGACAATTGGGAGGCTACAGCAAGAATCCAAGTATGTGGGTAATGAGGTCATAAACTAGGTTGGTGGCTACGGAAGTGGAAAATAAGGCAGAGGCAACAGATACTGTAAATAAAGAATCTGTAAGACTTGGAACATGATTTGATATGGCAGTTGAAGTGGCTCTCAGGTTTCAAACCAAGGTGTCTGTGAGGATGCTGGTGCCCTCCACAGAAAGGGGAATGTTGGAGAAGGGGCAGATTTGGGAGCATAATGATGAGTTCCATTTTTGACCTGTTGAATTTGAGGTGCCAGCAGGTGAAGGTTTCCAGCCGGCAGTTGGGGAAAGCAGGCCCAACACGTAGAAGAGAGATCAGGATACAGATTTCAGGGTCATCTGCATAGTGTTGGAAATTGAAGTTATGGAAGTTATGGAGCTCACCAAGGGAATGTAGGGAAATAAGAGGAAAGGGCCCAGGATGGAGCTTTGAGACACCCCCACACTTAGGGAGCAAAAGATGGAAGGTGAACTGGGAAAGGAGATTGAAAAATGGTTAGGCAGACAGGAGGAGAAGGAAGAGTATCCAGGTGGAAAGAGGTGCGTTCAAAAGTGTAGAGGTCAAAGAGGTGGAGGACTGAGAAAAGGCCATTGGATCTGGCAGCTAAAATCACCCATGGCCTTGGGGAGCAGTTTCAGTGGAAATTGGTCAGAAGCCAGATTGCTAGGGGTTGAGGTGAGGAAGTAGAAGCTGAGAGTGTAGCTAACTTTCTAGGATTTGAAAGGGAAAGGAGAGATAAAGGAAAATGCCCTGAAGGGATAGAAAGGTCAAGTAAAGGTTTTCTACCTTCCTCCTCTGGGAACACAACCACCATCATCAACACCAGGGCCCAACCCTGAGGATTAGGTTTAGTATTACTATATCTTGTGACACAAAGGTCCTTCCTCTCACAGTGCCTGATTCAGAAAGGGAGCTGAGAAATTAATGCCTGGTATTTAAAGTCCGCTGTAATCTTTCCTCCTTCAAAAGGTACAGGAACCAACAAAAAGACATTTTAGTCTAGGCATGCTTCTCACCAAAAGGGTGAGATAGTTCCAGGAGGCTTGGAAGTATTCAGTAATGTAAAGCAGTGAATAATGGGATTATTATGAAATTGTTCCTGCTCTGAACACAGGATTAAATACCCAAGAGACCAGAGTGGTTTGTGGTCCCATGGCAGAATCATCATTCTAGGAAGACAGGGCCAGAGAAGTGTGCTAGAGATACCTGAATGCAGCATGTTTCAGAGAAAGTAGAATAATTCTCAGTCTCGTCTCTCTCTCTTCTCCCTCTCCTTCCTCCCCCCTCTCTCTTTCCTTTATCCTCTTCCTCCTTCTCCCCCAAGTGCCTATGGGCCAGAGCGTAGGAACTGCTTGGACTGGAAATTCAGCCTGAGTTACAACATGGACAATGAATTTAAAGCATGAGCTTGTGGGCCCTCAGGTCCCAGGAGCATGAATGGATATTTTTGAGAAGAGGCTACAAAAACATCTGGATTCGCCTGAATCCAGGCACTGAAGGAGAGTTCACACTAGACACCTGGACTCACCAGCTGTTTGAGAGTTTCCTGACCAGGGCTAATTTTCTGGGTAAAAAGGACAGTTGTGAGCTCTTAGCTCTCTACTGCAGGGAATGGAGGGACATAACAGACTTTTCACCTGACATGTATTCAGTTGTTCAGAGATCCTTAAAATGTTTATTTTATACAGTAAAATATACTCTAAACCATAACATAAGTTTGTTTTCCTTTCGGGTCACAGAAAGTTGTGGAGGAGCTCAGAATATGAATGGACTGGGACAAAATATAAGCCAATTTGTGAAATGTTATATATCAATAATTTTATACTTAAAACCCTCCACCAAGATGAAAGGAATATGGACCAAGGTAGGGGGGGAGGTGCTTTTGTATCTAGGAAAACTTCCTATCCATCTATAACTACAATATCAATACTTTTCATGTGGAAGGTACTAATCCTCTACCTTCTACATACAGGCTTCTATGCTGTTTTGGGCTATGCTGAAGAGAAGCCAAAGAAGGGATAGTACCACTGCTTGGGGAAGGACAGGGGGGATGGGATTATTACTATTTACCAAAGAGAGAAGGAAGAGCTCTTTGGTTTTTAGGAAATACCTGCTTGTCTTTATTTTCCCATCTAGAAGGCACCAAAGGGAGTGAAAAGCTTCTGTGACTTGTGCATCCCCAGGGGAATAAACACAAACTGTTTCATTACTCACAGTCCTATGGTGGCACAATTTTCAAAGGGTGAACTTTTCTTATGGCAACCATACCAGACATGTTCAGAGCAACTGTATAGACATCAAACTTGCAGAATGTTGGGTGAGAGTCACTCTGATTCTTAGATCTGGGACTCCCACCTAACTCCCACCCAACCATTCCTGTGCATTTGGAAGTTGGGGCCGGCAGTGTATAAGCCGCTGTCAACGACATGATTGCCCGGATACTAAAGACACCAAGGAGAATGTTGGAGTCCTGCAAGAGGAGACAATCATGATGCTCAGGACCTTGAAACTTCAATGACCATCAGACATCAGAAGTCACCTGGAGACAGACTAGGAAGTAGCTGCTGGTATTACTCAGCTAGACTAAGACATGTTGTTTAACCATATGTTAGAACTGTTATTTCCCCACTCGGGGAACAAGGATTGTTTCCTTTTTATCCTCAGTGCCTAAATAGTGCCTCTGGTACATATTAGGCATTTAATAAATGCCTGTTAATTGAATTGAATAAGGGATAGGGGAACTAAATATATATTTAGGCATCAAGAAAAGAATAAGTAGATAGGGAGAAAATGTAAAACAAGAGAGGGAATTAGTTTGATGGGACTAAGCTCCCAAAAGAGGGGGGAAGGAAAAGGAATCCAAGGAATAAGTGGAGGGGGTTGACCATGCCAAGGAAGTCACCTTATCCTCTGAGAGTACCTTTGTATAAGCTGCTAGAGGGGAGTGAGCCTGGGGGAGATCATAGGTATGCACAAAAGAAGTCCTACCCTGAAGATCCCCATGGAGAATGTGTGGGGATAGGCCTATGAGAACCAGGGCCCCTTGCCAGAGAAGGTATGATGTGACCTTTCTGAGGTCAATTGGCATCTGGAAGTCACCTCACAGAGTCATGGACCACCATTAAGTCATGTCAATCAATAGGACTTGCATGCTACCAGCCAATTAGCTTGGAGCTGTGTGTGGACCTGTACCATAGGGGATCTCTCTCTCTCTCTCTCTCTCTCTCTCTCTCTCTCTCTCTCTCGTCTCTCCCTCTCTCTCTCTCTCTCATCTCATTTCAGAACCTTGTGTTGGTGGCTGAAGAGAAGGAGAAGAAGGAGTCCATTCTGTTTTGTTGTTGTTTTTTTTTTCCCCACGGGGCAATGGGGGGTTAAGTGACTTGCCCAGGGTCACACAGCTACTAAGTGTTAAGTGTCTGAGGCCAGATTTGAACTCAGGTACTCCTGAATCCAGGGCCGGTGCTTTATCCACTGCGCCACCTAGCTGCCCCAAGAAGAGGTCCATTCTGAACCCTAGGGGAGATAGGTTTCTTTCTTAATTTTCTGAACTCTACGTGTTCTCTCTTACTAACTTCTAATATACTTTAATAAATGCTTAATGCCTAACTGTTGCTGAAGCTTCTAATTTATAAGTAAATCCTACTAGTTTCCCTCCCCAATACTGGGGCACAAAAAGGCGACCACAACATTAGATTTAAACGTCACAGGCCTTTGTCCTGATAACAAGTTCGCTGGCAGACACCTCCCATAAAATGCTAAGCCTTGCCCTGGCCACTTCCACAGAGATGTGCTTTTTGCCTCTTGATAAGGGTGCATACAAAGATTCTGGTTGGTCCCCACTACTCTATCACAGCTGCATCAAAGAGGATTGGCCACTGAGCAACCAATGTGGCTTACTTAGTAGATTATAAACTCCAGGGCTCATTCTTCTGCAATAGTGTGGCCTCTTCTCCCTTGAATTTATGGGGGAAGGTAGGGAGGACCAGAATCACACACAGCTGAAAAAAAGCAAATACCAGTATGGTGAACCTGAGATTGGCTCTCAAGGCCCCTGCAATCTCTTTTGTTTGATATTTGTTTCCTAGAACGCATGACCAAATAGTTGTTGTTTGTCCTTCATTCTCAAAGATGATTGATTGGTTTTGGAAAAGGATCAGTCATTGAAAGTGATGTCTTGACTTGCAAGCAGTGAGCATGAGATGAACGTTTGCAGCCTTGCTGGCAACAGAAGGTGCACCTCACAGACATGGACTCCTCAGAGGGCATCACTATTTATAGGGAAAATGAGCCATGCATTCCAGGCTGGCCAGAAGATATGGACCTTGAATGAACTGCTTAGGAGAGTACAGGTCTGAGGTGAAAAGGAAATGCCTGATCACCAGTCCTACAAAACTAGGTGGCACAGTGAATAGAACTCTAGGCCTGGGGTCAAGAAGCGCTGAGTTCAAATTCAGCCTCCAACACCTACTAGCTGCCTGACCCTGAGCTTTATTTCTGTTTACCTGTTTCCTCATATGTAAAACGAGGATAACAGTAGCATGTCCTTCCCAGGATTGTTGTAAGGATCAAATGAAATAATATTTGTAAAGTACTCAGCACAGTGCCCGGCATGTAGTAAACACTATGTAAATGTTAGATATTATTATTATTACTTCATTAAATCATGAACATTAATGTTTTAAGTGTCAACCTTTTGTTGCTCAGTCATGTCTGACTCTTCCTGACCCCATTTGGGGTTTTATTGGCAAAGATACTGAGGAGGTATCTTCAGATCTTTTTACAAATGAAGAAACTGAAGCAAACATGGTTAAGTGACTTGCCCAGGGTTACACAGCTAGTAAGTGTCTGAGGCCAGATATGAACTTACGTCTTTGGGGCTCCAGGCCCAAGGCTCTATCCATTATGCCACCTAGATGCCCCAAGTATCACTCTTATTATTTTTTTTTTTTTGCGGGGCAATGGGGGTTAAGTGACTTGCCCAGGGTCACACAGCTAGTAAATGTCAATTGTCTGAGGCCGGATTTGAACTCAGGTACTCCTGAATCCAAGACTGCCGCGCCACCTAGCTGCCCCTTCAAGTATCACTCTTTTTTTTCTTGATGTATCAACAATTTTTCTTAACATTTGGTGGGGTTTGTTTGTTTGTTTGTTTGTTTGCAGGGTAATGGGGGTTAAGTGACTTGCCCAGGGTCACACAGCTAGTAAGTGTCAAGTGTCTGAGGTCAGATTTGAACTCAGGTACTCCTGAATCCAGGGCCGGTGCTTTATCCACTGCGCCACCTAGCCACTCCCTCAAGTATCCCTCTTAAGGAGAATGTAATAGAAGTTATGGATTACTGTTTTGGGGAGGACCAAGACATCAACCAAACTGAAATTTTGAGAAATAGTTCTACTCTGGGTTGAGGGACATAATAAAGAAGAGACAATAACAGTAAATAACTTAGCCTCTCTTTTTAGAATTCAGGCTCCCTTAAGACTAAACCCAGTTTACATAAATAGCTGGTGCTGCTTAGTGGGAGAAGGCATGACCTCGAGTCCTCTGAACAGCTATACTATGACAGACTATAAAGGAACACCTAGTTCAAATATCTCTCCCTTACTATAGAGAGTCCTAGCACATAAGATAGGCAGAGAAGGAAAAGGAAGAACAGAAATAACATCAACAATAGTTAGCATTTATTTATTGTTCTAAGGTTTGCCAAGTATTTTACATATGCCATCTGATTTACTATTCAAAGTATCTCTGAGAGGTAATTGCTAAGTTTGAGAGTTCCAGAGGTGAATGGTGACAGGGAAAAAACCCTCAGATGCTACTCCAGCAACCAAGGGGAAGACAGCTATGGACAAGAGGATGGGCTTAAGCCTGGACATTTTTACCAGAGATATGTACCCCGGGAGTTGTTTCAACAGTGCAGGGCTAAGGTGAAGTACATGGCGAACTAATAGTCCTAAAAACGGATTTATGTCTTGAGAAATTTTAAGTATCCTAACAGATTTTAACAGTAGTTTTTAAGTTACTGAACTTGTTCAAGTTATTCTGTAAATGCATGGTTGTGATTCTTTTATGATTAGCATTTCTTATGTATGTAGAAATAAATTACCTGTCCTTTACCTGATTCATATTTTACATTTAGTATTGTTGATAGTTCTCATTCTGAAGAAAATCTTAAATGTGAGCCATAACTTAAGAAGTAAAACTGTTGCTTAGCTACCCAGGTGAAGGTTTTAATGAGCATGAGAAAAAGCAGTCTACTGTCATTAGAGGTTAGTCTCCTTAGGACTGCGTGTAGCCCAAACCACATGCCTAGGTACAGAACAGGAAGTGGCATAGTATCCCAGCTCCTCAAGTTAGAAATAGAAGACAATCATTTAGGGGGTGATTTTATTCCTCAAAGAGTCAGAAACGTAACTAGATTAACAGAAGAAATTATTCTATAACTAAATCATATATAGGTTATGTACTATTTACTGTTGACCAAATTAAATCCCGAAAGAGAGGTAACCCTGGACCACACTGTCCTTAGTTTGGGGGGCAAAACAGATCTTCCCCAAGGGGAAATAGGCATGTGTGCTTCAATATCAAAGTTACTATTATTCTCTTTGGTAAAAAATTTAACGGAAACACCAACTGAAAACAAGAACTTAAGTTTTCTCCAATGTTATGGAATTTCTTCATCTTTTGTGTCAGGATTACTAGAAAAACTGAGTGGAAAATTGCTCAGGTCAGAGAGTTGTCTGTTTAGCAAAGGAAACTCTGGCCAGATTCTCTCTCCAAACAAAATGCTTGTAAAATAATAAAATGTGTCTCTGACAGATCTGGCTAAAACTCAGAGTGTAGAGTACTTTCCTTCCATAGAAAGAAAAAAATTAGTCCCAGTGTTTTCTTCCTTCTGTCATCTTTTCTTTCAAAGACGCCTAAATAACTCCTTCCCAGTTCTTTTGGTTGGTGACCCTTCCTGATCCTCCAGAAAAAAAATCTACTTTAAAAGAGGTTGCTGGCAGCTAGGTGGTGTAGTGGATAAAACACCAGCCCTGGATTCAGGAGGACCTGAGTTCAAATCTGACCTCAGACACTTAACACTTACTAGCTGTGTGACCCTGGGCATAGTGACTTAACCTTCATTGCCCTGCAAAAAAAAAAAAAAAAAAAGAGGTTGACCACTGATTCCCACCCCTTGGAAAGCTATGGTATAATCTCCCACCCTTCTTTACAGATGTAGAGGACTATGGGTGTGATATATTGCAGAATTGTCAGACCCTATTACTCTACTGGTTAATTTAATTTTTTCCTGAAACCGGTTCCTCCCCCTTATTTTATTATTATATTATATTATTTTTCTATATTATTATTCTTTCTTTATAAGGCTCTTAAGGAGGGAAGAGGATATATGTGTATGTGTATATATATATATATATGGAGGTGAAGGTAATATTAAAACAAAAAAATCAATTAAAAAGTCTTAAAAGGAAAACTATGTGTTTTTAAAATGATATTCATACTAACACCCAGTCTTCTCATCCTCCTCAAAGTACTCATGAGGCTGAAAGAGAAAGAAAAGGAAAGAGAGAAAATGTTATGTTCCATGGAATGCTGGATTTGGCATTAGGAGACGGGTTCAAATCCTTCCTCAGAGATTTACTAGCTGTGACCTTGGGCAAATCATTTAACCTCTCTTATATGTGCAAACCCAAGTTTCCATGTATGTGTAGCACATTTATCCTGGGGCTCACTCTCCTAACCCCACTCAAACTAGCAGTCTGAGTCTCCTGAGCTGATTGGTTCTATCTCCACTCAGGGTTCTAGGGGTATCCCTGAGAGGCTGGGAGGTCCTTCTAGTTGTTTATGAACTTCATCTGACGTGCTCCTACCATATTATTTGACCAGTTAGTTAATAAATCCCCAATATTGATTTGACCAACTGATCTTTCAATTAATCAATTAATGTCAGTCAGCAAGGTTAAAAGTACAAAAGCCTCAGAAACTTGGAGCCCACTCTCCTCCACCATTTAAGTCCTTGGAGAGAGTAGGCTCAAACTTAACATGGTTGCTTCTGTTGTAAGAATGTTCAGGGTCCTTCATAGCCACTGAACAAATAAGCCAGCATAGGATACAGACAGACAGGTTCACTGCAGTTTATTGATCCCCTCAAAAGAGCAGCTAAGTGGTGCAGTGGATAGAGCACTGGCCTGAAGTTGGGAAGACCTGAGTTTAAATATGACCTCTGACACTTATTAGCTGTGTGACCCTGGGCAAGTCACTTAACCCCAGTTGCCTTAAACATCTAGGGCCACTTCCAGTTGTCCTGATATATATCTTGTCACTGGACCCAGATGGCTCTGGAGAAGAGAGTGAGGTTGGTGACCTCACTTGCACAGCCTTCCCACTTAAATCCAATTCACTGCAAATTATGACATCATTCTCTTCAAGAACGAAGGACAGGGCAGCTAGGTGGTGCAGTAGATAGAGCACGGGCCCTGGAGTCAGGAGGACCTGAGTTCAAATCCAGCCTCAGACACTTGACACTTACTAGCTGTGTGACCCTGGGCAAGTCACTTAACCCCAATTGCCTCACTAAAAAAAAAAAAAAACGAAGGACAAACAACAATGATCCATCCAAAAGTGTGACATACCATCATTATGTGATAGACATGTGTGTCTCACAATTCCATAGGTTACACATACATATATATATATGTATGTATTCTTGTTTTTCTCTCTCTCTCTTCTTCCCTCCCTCCCTCTCTCCCTCTCTCTCCCCTACTGAGCTACATGACCCAGAGTTTGGGTTAGGTCAGGTATGTCACATAGGTAGCCTCACAAAGAAGTCTGGGGTAAGATCATTTAGGGCACTAGACAGGTAAACATATTTTTAGTAAAAGAAAAAGGATGCTTAAACTGTTACAGAGGCCTTTAGCTCAGCCATTTATACAAGACAGAACAAAACAGCATCTTCTTTTTCAGTCAGTTAGTTAGTATTGGTTAAGCTCCAGCCACCAGTCTAATTAGCTGGAATAAAGAGAAGTGGGAGAGTTTCTGAGCACTATGCACAGTCCTCAGAGCTTTCTTTTGTAATTGTTTTTTTTCCCCCCACTGGATTTCCAACAAACATTTATTTTATTTTCCATTTACATGTAAGGGTAGTTTTCAACATTCATTTACATAAGATTTAGAGTTCTAAATTTTTCTCCCTCCCTTTCCTCCCCCCTCCACAAGATTGCAATCAGGTTATATATGTACAATCCACAAGTGTTTTTATCAGTTCTTTCTATAGGGGTGCATAGTAAGCTTCCTCATTAGTTCCTTGGGATTGTCCTGGATCATTGTACTGCTGAGAGTAGCTAAGTCATTCACAATTGCTCATTGAATAATACTGCCGTCACTACGCACAATGTCCTCTCAGCTCTGCTCACTTCACTATACATCGATGTTCATTAGTCTTTTAAGGTTTTTCAGGGATCATCCTTGTAGAAATATTTTTAAATTGACTAGCCTAATTTGAGGGACTAATCTGACTGGAGGACTAAACTGGGGACTTTTGACCGTTTGGCTATCTGACTGCTGTTAATTTACTGTGGGCCATTTACAAAGTTCCACCACACTGCTCCGCTATTGATAATCTAAAGATTAAGAAGCCTCTTAACTAAATAAAGCAGAGTTTATTTATGAGATACTATTTAAAATTAAGAATACAGGGAAATAAAATGTACAACCTGACTGCTTTCCTGCGGTCTCTTTCCACTGCATCTCTTTCCCACCTGCTGCACTTCGACCTTCTTGAATACAATAAGGGCCTTAGCCGCCTCCGGCCTCAGGGCACGTTACACTTTCCCTGGTTTGTATTAAGGCCTGTAACCTTGTCAGCCCCATCTCTCCTTTTCCGAACTGAACTCTCCTCCGTCCTTGTCCGTGCTCCCCTCTAGTCTTTCTAGTCCGTCCTCTAGTCAGCCCCTATCTCCTAATCTTGTCTATCTAGTCTGTCCTTCTCTAGTCCTTCTCCTTAATCTTGTCTCTCTATCTAGTCCGTTCTCGCTCCTTCTTTCTCCCAGATCTATACATACCTTTTCTTCTCTCCACTCAAATCTCGAGGCTTCCTTCGCCCCCACAGACCAAGCTAATCTGCCAGTTAGGGCTGCAGCTGGGGCTGGGGGTGGGATGCTCTAGCATCACGTGCCTCACCAGAGCCCAGCCTGGACAAGCCCAGTATCTCTTGGATCCCTCCGCTCAGGTCGGAGGGAGCTGGGGCTTTTTCACTCAGCTGAAGCTGAGGAGGAAGGGGAGAGACCCTGAGGGCCTAAGGCTTTCTAATCTCAGCCTAAAGGGTAGGGTCCCCAAATCAAAATAAATTTCCACATTTTGTTTGTCATTTCCTGTAGCACAAGTCCATTTCCACTACAATCATATAACACAGCTTTTTCCATCATTCCTCAGTTGATGGACATTCCCTTGATTCTCAATTCTTAGCCTCCACCAAGAGTTGCTATAAATATTTTTGTACAATTTTTCCCCCTTTTCTCTTTTTCATGATTACTATTGTTAACTGTTTCCCTTCCATCCTATTCCCTTCCCCATGATATTTATTCTATTATCCATCTTCTTTCATCCTATCACTCTTCAAAAGGGATTTGCTTCTGTCGGTCCCCTCCCCCACTCTGCCCTTCCTTCTTTTGCCCCTCTCTCTTTATCCCCTTCTCCTCCTATTTTCCTGCAGGGTTAGAGAGATTGCTCCACCCAATTGAATGTGTACATTATTCCCTCCTTGAGCCAATTCTAATGAGATTGAGGTCTTTGAGCCAATTTTGATGAGTGTTAGGCTCATTTACTGCCCAGATTAAATAGATTACTCCACCCAGTTGGGTGTGTCTATTAGTCCCTCCTTGAGGCAGCTCTGATGAGTTTAAAATCTTTGAGCCTTTTCTAATGAGTGTAAAATTCATTTACTGCCCTGTTCCTCTCCCATCTCTTCCCCCACTCCACAAGCCTTTTCCTGTTACTTTCGTGTAGGATTTCACTTCTGCCCTTCCCCCTCCCCCAATGAATTCCCTTCACCCCTCAATTTAACCCTAAAGATGTCATCATCTAGCTAAGTGACACAGTGGACAAATCATCACTCCTGGACCCAGGGGATCCCAGCCAAAACCTGGCCTCAGACACAAGAGAGTTGCCCACTGTACGACCCCAGGTATGTCCCCCAGCTCCAATTTTTTTTCTTAATGGTTCTCTAGGGTCTTGTATTTGAAAGTCAAATTTGCCATTCAGTTCAGGTCTTTTCATCACAAATATCTGAAAGTCTTCTTTTTCACTAAAGTCCCATTTTTTCTGCTGAAAGATAATGATGAGTTTTGCTGGGTAGGTGATTCTTGGTTGTAATCCCATTTCCTTTGCCCTTTGGAATATCATATTCCATGCCCTCCGGTCCTTTAACGTAGAAGCTGCTAGATCTTGTGCTATCCTGACTGGGACTCCACAGTACTTGAATTCTTTCTTTTTGGCAGCTTGCAATATTTTCTCCTTGACCTGAGAGCTCTGGAATTTGGCTATAATATTCCCAGGGGTTTTCTTTTTGGGATCTCTTTCTGGAGGTGATTGGTGGATTCTTTCAATTTCTATTTTAGCTTTTCTTCTAGAATGTCAGGGCAATTTTCCCTGAGAATATCTTGGAAGATGGTGTCTAAGCTCTTTCCTTGATCATGGTTTTCAGGCAGACCAATAATTTTCAAATTATCTCTCCTGGACCTATTTTCCAGGTCAGCAGTTTTTTCCCAGAAGATATTTCACATTGCCCTCTATTTTTTAAAATTCATTGGATTTGCTTTATTGTGTCTTGGTTTCTCATAAAGTCACTGGCTTCCATTTGTTCAATCCTAATTCTTAGGCAATTATTTTCATCAGAAAGCTTTTGTACCTCCTTTTCCATTTGACTTTTCAAGCTATTGACTTTTTTCTCATGTCTTTCCCACATCACCCTCATTTCTCTTTCCATTTTTTCCTTTACCTCTCTAATTTTATCTTCAAAGTCCTTTTTTTTTTTTTTTTAGTGAGGCAATTGGGGTTAAGTGACTTGCCCAGGGTCACACAGCTAGTAAGTGTTAAGTGTCTGAGGCCGGATTTGAACTCAAGTACTCCTGAATCCAGGGCCGGTGCTTTACCACTGCGCCATCTAGCTGCCCCTTCAAAGTCCTTTTTGAGCACCTCTATGGCCTGAGACCAATTTGCATTTTTCTTGGAAGCTTTAGATATAGGGGCTTGATGTTGACATCTTCCTCTGAGGGTGCCCCTTGGTCTTCCTTGTTACTGAAGAAATTTTCTATGGTCCTCACCTTTCTCTGTCGGCTCATCTTGCCTTTCTTTTACTAGACTTTTAGCTCCTTAAAGTGGGGCACTGTTTCCAGGCTGCAGTATCCCAAGCTTAAGAAGTCCCAGCCTGTTTCCTGGTCCTAGATGACCCCAGACCAACTTGCCAATCAACCAGCTTTGTGTATTGTGGTTGTTAGCTCTGAGGAGCCTGTGCCCCTCCCCCACCTGGGCCACTTCTACTAGAGCCTACCACCTGGTTCTCAGTAGGGGTATAAAATCCAAGTTCTGCCTTAGCACCTGCATAGACCCCTGTAGTCTCTCCCCTGCCCAGGGCTCAGCCCACTCACCAGACCGTGAGCTTAGTTCCAGACAACACTGGTTCTTCAGCTGATTCAGAGGCTCTGGGGGTCTCCTTCTCTGGTGAGGACTTCCTGAGACTGGATCTGTGTTAGGGTGACTGTGGGGTTGGGCCGACTCCTGTATCAGCATAGTAGCTCCCTCCTTCTGACCTTCCAAGCTGTTCTTGGTTAGAAGATGATTTCAGCACATTCTTCTGTGAGTTTTGCTGCTCTGGGCATTTTCCTATGACCTTATCTGGATGTTTTTTGGAGCGATCATGTCATGAGTTCGGGAGCTCACTGCCTTTCCTCCACCATCTTGGCTCCGACCTGGAAGTCCTTTTTTGTAATTGTGAAGTGATTAGGAAAAGGGTGGTACATTTATATAATAACAGCAAATAGAACACAAAATGGAGTCAGTTATGTTCCCCCCAAAATCCACTTTTGACACTTCTAAGCTTTCCAGATATTTACTAAGAAAATACAGCAATAACTGTATCACAAAACCCTCTGAAACGGGGAACCCATTCTCTTCTGCTGCCTCACTCCCAGAGGAGAGTATCCTCAAACTTAAATTGTAACCTCCTTAAGGACAGGGACTGTCTTTATTTTTCATATTTGTATCCCCAGTGCTTAGCACAGTGCCTAGTACCTAGCAGGTGTTTAATAAATATTTATTTATTATTGATGGTACCATTCACTCCCCCAACCAAATTTACTTCTAGATGTGGCACACCCCATCCAGTAATTGCTCCTTTGCTTCCAGAACATGGTGTCTCAGAGGCAGGGTTGATTCAGTGTTGGGTTGGTTCCAGCAGGTCACTCTAGCTGCTGGGCCTCTGGTGACTCTTCCAGTCTTTCAAAGTTTACCAGGTTTTAATCTGATCCATTCCATCTTTGATACTCAGAGCAGCTAAGAATAAATACACAGGGTCAGCTAGATGGCGCAGTGGATAGAGCACCAGCCCTGGAGTCAGGAGTACCTGAGTTCAAATCTGGCCTCAGACACTTAACACTTACTAGCTGTGTGACCCTGGGCAAGTCACTTAACCCCAATTGCCTCACTAAAAAACAAAAATAAAAGAATAAATACAACAGAAACAAGAAAACAGCAGTGCAGTGCAATCATGGACACATAACAGTTGTGCAAGAGGGAGGGCAAGATTCCCTCTCCCAAATGGAGGCCCCCAGCAATTCTTGTCTTGGTTGCTATCCTCCCTGATAGGTAAGAGTGGTATTGTCTGATTCTTATATATACTTATACAGCCTGAACCTCTCTTCTAAATTCCAGACTCCTATCAACAAATGCTTATTGGGCATCTCAAAGTGAATGTCCTGAAGACACCTTAAACTTAACATGTCCCAAAACTGAAAGCATTATCTCTTACCCCAAACCTTTCCCCTTTCCAAACTTCCCTATTACTATCTAGGGTATTACCACCTCCTATGTTCAATCTGTTGCCAAATAGTCCTTTCTATTTTTTATTTGTTTGTTTTTAGTCCTTTCAATTTTACCTTCATAACATCTTTCATCTATGTCCCCTTCACTGACACTGCTACCATTCTGATGCAGGCCCCTATGACCTTGCAACTGGACTATTTCAATAGCCTTTTGGTTGCCTTCCCTGCCTCAAGTTTCCTCCACTCAGCCATCAAATTGATTTTCCTAATTAATTCCTAAAGCGATTAGTCTTCCTAGAGAGCGGATCTGACTATGTCAAATTCCTATTCAGTAAACTCCAGTGGGTCCCTATCACCTCTAGGATGAACTATAAATCCTTCACAACCTGGACCCCTTCTACCTTTCTAATCCCACTTTATTCCTCTCATGTACTATGAGGCCTATGGAAAAGCTGAGAATCAGATGTGGAGCAAAAATGCAAATTGCCAACCAAGAATATGGGGAACAGGGTTGCTGAAGCGAATTCCAGTGCACCAGAGACCATCAGCTATGTCAAAGCATGGAGGAATGGTGAACAGGACCAGAGAGACATTTGAAAATGGCCCTTGCCTTCTTGTTTAAAATTCAGAGGTCTGTCTTGGGTAAGGGCACTGGACACACTCACAATCCTTTTTCTTTTTTTCCCATGACATGGGGGTAGTCAGAAGAAGTTTGGGGAAAACAGAAGTGCAAATACTCCAGGTAAATGTGCCTGATTTTTTTCTTTCCTATTTTCTAAGTATGATAAGCTAAGCAACCAAAGTCTAATAAATATGTGACTTTACGATGAGAAAAAAAGCAAAGTTCTGTTATCCAACCTCAGCATGGAGGTTAGATCAGTGTTTTTTTGTTTTGTTTTGTAATTTCCCAATAATTTTGAGCAATGTTTTACATCAATCCTTAGACGAAAATTCAGAACCCAGGGGGAGCCAAAAGTAGTCTGAGATATTGGGGCAGAGTGCCCTCTGATGGACAATGAGAAAACCACAGCCTTTTCCACAGGTGCCTGAACCATTCTGAGGAGACAACTTAACCGATGCCTTGAGAAGTTTGACACCTGGTGGAGAAATTAGATATTGCAGTCCTCTGCTGGATAATCATTGAAGTGATCCCCTGCCTTCCTGTAGGTTTAAGAAGACAATATACCACTCTATTTGGGTGATTAAACTAATGCAGGCCCCAAGTTTCACAAGCTGGCACCCACCAAGTGTCACCCACAGCCTATAATAGCATCATATATGGGGAGTCATCTGAGATAGTCTGATTAAAAAAATTTTTTTTTGTCTAATTTTTTAAAAAAGCAGGTTTGCCTTGGTGATACATAGGACTAACAACTGGGGATGTTTTCCTTGGTATCTTTTTTTAATGATTCTGAATGATTAGTTGGATTTTGTTTTTAATTGTTTGCTTTTCAGGGGAATGGTTTTCTTTCAGTTTTACATTTTGTAACATTTTCTTGTTTCTTTTCTGGAACTATTTCTTTCCTGTTCATATGCACTTTTTTTTTTTTAAGTGAGGCAATCGGGGTTAAGTGACTTGCCCAGGGTCACACAGCTAGTAAGTGTTAAGTGTCTGAGGCCGGATTTGAACTCAGGTCCTCCTGATTCCAGGGCTGATGCTCTATCCACTGTGCCACCTAGCTGCCCTCATATGCACTTTTTAAAAATTTTTTTTAATTTTTTAATTTTTTTTTTCATATGCACTTTTTATATTTATTTTAAACTTTTTCCCCATAGCATTTGTACCTCTCACATTTAATCCACTGTCACTTCATAGGATCCCAAAGACATTATGCTTGCAGTTATTATTATGCTATTGGTTATTACTACATTCAGCCACAAACTATTGATGACTTTGCAGCTCCTTTACATATGGCAGTGACTTTCTGGTTATTAGCTGCCCTTCATATGCTAATTATTGATGTGTGTTGTTCAGTAATCTGAATATCATCTGAATCTACATGCTTCTGAGTGTGTTGTTTTGTGGTAGCACTTGACTACATTTGCATAACTTTCATGGTTTTTACTTATACTATCTTCCATGCTGGGTTGTTTGCTTTAGCATTATTGATTTGCTGAATGTCACTTTAACTGCATCTCCTTGGGGCAGCTATCTTGGTCCCTCAGCTTTTCAGCCATGTCCAACTCTTCATGATGCCATTAGTTTTTTTGGCAAAGATACTGGAGTGGTTTTGCCATTTCCTTCTCCAGCTCATTCTACAGATGAGGAACTGGAGCAAACAGGGTTAAATGACTTGCCCAAGGTCACACAGCTAGTAAGTGTCTGAGGCCAGATTTGAACTTAGGTTGACTTCCTGATTCCAGACCCAGCACTCTATCCACTGCACCACACTGAAGAACACAGTTCAGTTACTGCATGTTATTAGCATTCTCTCCCACTCAAAATCACTTTATATTTACCTGCTAATGTTCATGTTTTATTTCCCCTGTGGAATGGAGTAAACTCTTTGAGGCAGAGACTGTTTTGCGTTTTTTTGGCGGGGCAATGGAGGTTAAATGACTTGCCCAGGGTCACACAGCTAGTAAGTGTCAAGTGTCTGAGGCTGGATTTGAGCTCAGGTACTCCTGAATCCAAGGCCGGTGCTTTATCTACTGTGCCACCTAGCTGCCCCCGACTGTTTTGCTTTTGTCTTTGCAGTCCTGGCACTTAGTGCCTTACACTTCGGTTTGTTGTATAGCTCAGGACCTCTTAATTCTCTGGGCTCACACAGACAAAAATTTGATCCTGGAGACTGAGCCTCAAATTTTCTCTCATGTTGCTTACCTGAATTTACTTCAGGAAATTCTTCCATGTAGAAGTAGACAATGTTACACCTTCTCCATCAACCCATCCCACCCTCCCTCTTTTAGAAATATAAACAAAGCATTTAAAAATTATTCTTGTCTGAAGCCTTTGGATTAATATTAAAGAGAAATCTTTATCACCAATTCTCCTCAAAAATGTCCCACACCTTTCCTCCTGGATTGGTCAAGGAAAGACTCCTCCCTGAAGTAATTAAGGTTGTAACCAGATAGGGTGAGTGACTCTAGAGTGTGATGCAACTAAGAAAAGGGAAAACTTTGATTTCTTTATTTGATGGAAATTTATTTGTCCTCACCTTTGGCAAGTTGCAAAGAAGAATCATTGAAGGCAGTGGTCAAAAAGGAATTAAAAATGTTTTTAAAATGATTCTCCAAGGGTGTGTTCAAAGTTGTGAATATTTTTTTGTTTGATGAAGCAAACCATTGCCTGCACTGCTACCTGAACCCTAGATCCTAGCTCAAGCCTGACTTGAATGATTCTTTTTCCCAGAATCCTAGGAATTGTGACTTTTAAATGACTTGTGTTAGAAAGAAGTCTGAGGGCATGAGAGTTTGGACATTACTCTCTCTAAGCAGAAATATGTTAGAATAACGATGACTTAATAAAAATTGCTTCTAGCAAGCTTGATCTGGAGCACGGAACTTTATTCCAAGGCCTAATATAATCAGGCTTGTGTCTAGATTTCCCTGGATGCGAATAGCAGAGTCTGGCTTCTACATTATTGACTCAAGGTACTAAATATGTATCAGATTCAGGATAGCCTTTGCTATCTATGCCAAAGAAAATGCAAAAGGAGACATCACAGAAGTTCAGAAACAGATACAAAAATACATCAAGCACTTAGCCGGTCAGCTTCTTCAGAATGGAGCTCACTTGGGATTGCTATGGGGACAATCCTTTGCCATTCCAATGAGTCCCTTTAGAGTCCTACACTGTCCCCTGCCAAGATTTTTAGTATTACAATGTGGCTAAGTACCCCCCTCCGAAAGTAAACATATTGGGGAGGTTCTGAACAAGCCCCCATCAAACCTTCACCATCTAGTAAGATCACTGATTTGCCCTCCAAGTAAAATGCTCCAAGATAATCATCTTCTTCATCCAAGAAGCAAAATGTGTCAGGAAAGATCTTTTCCTCCCTATAAGAGCTGATCACCAAATTCTTGAATTTAGTAATTCTCAGAACTTGAGACTCAGGAACTTGGGACTTCCTAACTTTGGAGCTATAATCAGGCAAGCTCCCAAAGCGGTGCTGCTCAAGAACTTTCCCTTCTCTGACAAGAAGGCTAGAATCTGGGATTATACTGCCAGGATAATCCCAAATCCTCTTCTTTTTAAATACACACAGACACACACAAATTCACCAAGATCCATTTTATAGTGGAAATTGGTTCAGTGGCTATGGAATCAAAGGACCCGAGTTCAAATCTTGTCTCTGTCACTACCTGTGTAATCTTGAGTAACTCATTTAACTCTGGACTTCAGTTTCATCTGTAAAGTGAAGGATGGCAATAACCCCTTCTAACTCTAAATTTATAATCATGTCTTATATTAACCCATGAACTACCCTCCTGGGCCACAAGGGCACATCTCCCAAGTCTACCTCTTCTTCCCTACTAGCACCTGTTAAAAAGGGCTTAATCTACAATTGATAGCCTGAGTTTCTTTGCTTCTAGTTAGTCTGGCTACAGTTTGAAGGCCTGCTCTCTTTACTTTGTGTTCTCAGATATCTCCTCATTTCCTCCTTGGTTGTACTAATTTTGGAATGTTTTGGCTTCTCCACTATGCCCCCAGTAAACTCATCATTGGGAAATCTCTCCATCTTGCAAGATGCAATTAGCCTTGTTGCTCAGTCCTCATCAGTCCCCTCTGCCTGAAAAGTGGAGCCCTACACTCCTCCATTTAAGGGGGCTGGCACAAGAATGACATCCCCTAATTTCCCACTCAGCTGTACTCATTTCAGATTTCTTTGATTTCTCCATCATGCCCCTGTACCAGGTACCTTCCTTCTCCCTTCTGCTTCTGCTTTGTGTGTGTGTGTGTGAGATCTTTCCCTATTAGACTGTAAGTTCCTTGAGGGCAAGGACCTTTTTTCATATTTGTATCTCTATCTCAAGTGCCCATGCCTGGCTGATTCTACATAGGCAAGACTATGTATCTTCTTCTTCTTCTTCTTCTTCTTCTTCTTCTTCTTCTTCTTCTTCTTCTTCTTTTTTTTAAGTGAGGCAATTGGGGTTAAGTGACTTGCCCAGGGTCACACAGCTAGTAAGTGTCAAGTGTCTGAGGCCGGATTTGAACTCAGCTACTCTTGAATCCAGGGCCAGTGCTCTATCCACTGTGCCACCTAGCTGCGCAAGACTATGTATCTTCTACCAAAAATGACCATCTAGGAGGGATTAAAAGGAAAAACCTTACCTCCTCCAATTCATTACAGAAGAAAGCAAAAGAGAAAAGGCAAAGAGAAAGTCCTAATGAAAGGGCTTGAGTTGGTCTTCCACTGGCTCTTAAAGATCAGAAGAAACTAAGATCCATAAAAGTTAAATTACTTGCCTAAAGTTACACAGTCAGGAACAAAGTTGGGATTTGAAACTAGGTCCTGATTCCATTCTTTCCACCGTATCTCAATGCTGCATAGATTATGCTCCGATTGCCTCATTAGTTGGTAAACTTTCTCTCTCCTAAATTCCAGTAACTGCATTACCAATTGCTGAATGAATTACCTTGGTCAAACCCAAGAAGTTCAAAATAGAACTCATTACCTTTCCCCCTAAACCCACCCCTCTTCTGAACTTTCCTATTTCTGTTAAGAATAACAGCATCGAGGGGCAGCTAGATGGCACAGTGGTTAAAGCACCAGGACTGGATTCAGGAGTACCTGAGTTCAAATCTGACCTCAGACACTTGACACTAGCTGTGTGACACTGAGCAAGTCACTTAACCCTCATTGCCCCGCAAAAAAAAAACAAAACAAAAACAAAAAAACAAACAAAAAAAACCCGAACTGAAGAATAACAGCATCTTTTCAATCATCTAGGCTAGAAACTTTGGTGGCATTCTTGATTCCTGACTTTCACTCACTTTACATATCTAATCAGTTGCCAAGTTTTGTCATTTCTATCTCAACATCTCACTTTCACATCTCTCCACCTGGAGTAGCTACCACCCAAGTTCAAGCTTTCAACTAGTCTCACCTGGACTACTGCAACAGAGGCAGGGGAAGTGGCACAGTGGATAGAGTACTAGGCCTGAAGTAAAAAACTTGAATTCAAATCTAGCTTCACACTAGCTGTGTGACCCTAAGCAAGTCATTTAACCCATATCTGCCCTCGGGTTTCCTCTACTGCAAAATGGAAATAATAATATATCTACCTGGTGACAGCCAGATGGTGCAGTGGATAAAGCACCGGCCCTGGATTCAGGAGGGCCCAAGTTCAAATCCAGCCTCAGACACTTGACACTTACTAGCTGTGTGACCCTGGGCAAGTCACTTAACCCTCATTGTCCGGCAAAAAAATAATAATAATAATAATAATAATAAAATATATCTAACCTCCCAGGGTTGCTGAGAGAATGAAATGAGAGAATATTCACGGCTTAGGCCATTGCCTGGCACATAGTAGGTACTTAGTGCTTATTTCCTTCCTTCTGTGGGGAGCAATTTTTAATTGGGGAGTGTTAGCTAAGTGGCTCACCACAATATTGGGGCAAGGAAGGAGACCGGCAGCCTCCCTCAAAACAGAACAGGATTTATTTTAACAAGAACGAACTTAAAAAACAACAACAAACAAACACAAACAGGATCAGTAGGATCAAGGGAAAGGAAATAAAATGGGGAAAGGGAAATTATACACCCTGAAAAGATACCACTGCCCAGGAATCAGCTGAGAATACGCCACAGAACTCCCTCCTGTCGCCTTCCAGCGTCCAGCTAGAATGCCCAATTCTCCTCCCCCAATCCCAGAAAACCCCCACACAGCCCCAGCCAATGGGATGGCCGCTCTGACAGTCACATGACTGTCCTCACTAGGCTTCCAATCATTATAATTTTGCCAGGCCCATGTAGGCGTTGGAGAGTGGTGATGACGTGAAGTGCCAGGGCCATGGCAACGGCTACAACCAGTGGGTGGAGCCCCAGGCCAATGTGCATAAAAACCTCAAATAACAATTAATTCTTTACACTTCCATTCAAGTGTCTTAATTGCTCTCTCCATCTCAAGTGTCTGTCCAATCCAATCCATCTTTTACACAGTGGCCAAAGTGATATTTCTGAAGTATAAGGCTGACCAAGTCTCTACTTAACAGACTCAAGTACTGGAGCAGCTAGGTGGTACAGTGGATAGAGCACTGGCCCTGGATTCAGGAGGACCGGAGTTCAAATCTGGTCTCAGACACTTAACACTTACTAGCTGTGTGACCCTGGGCAAGTTACTTAACCCCAATTGCCTCACCAAAAAAATTTAAAAATTTAAAAAAAAAACAACCCAACAAACTCAAGTACCTTACTATTATCTCCAAAGTCAAACATAAGCCTTCTTACTCACTGCTCCCCAGAGGTGGCACTCTTTTCCATCTATTCCTCTATACTGATTGTCCCCCATGCCTGGGATGCACTCCCTTCTCTCTTCCACCTTTTAGACTGCCTAGTTCCTTCCCTTCAAGACTTTGCTCAAGCAAAGTCCCTAGCTTTGAGTACTACCCGTTCCCATCACCTTGTATCAGTTTTTTATGTACTTTTCTCTATAAGTGTTTTCTCCCCCAAACAAATATAAGTTTCTTGAAGACAGGGGCTGTTTCATTTTTCTTTGTATCCTTTTGTTCAGTCGTTTTTAGCTGTGTTTGACTCTTCCCAACCCCATTGGGGTTTTCTTGGCAAGGATACTAGAGTAGTCTGCCATTTCCTTCTCCAGCTCATGAGGAAACTGAGGCAAAGAGGGTTATAGCTAATGTCTGAGGCTGGACTTGAACTCAGGAAGATGAGTCTTCCTGAATCCAGACCCAGTTCTCTATCCACTATTCCACCTAGCTGCCCTGAAGTTGTATATGCCTAGCAAAGCACCAGACACATAGTGGGTATTTCATGTTTATTGACTGGCTGGTGTTCAGTTTGTCTTTGTAGCCTCTGTGCCACACACAGGAGGCACTTAATCCTCAAAAGATTGCTAGTTTGGATCTATTCATCCCATTGGTAGATGCTGAACAGGACAGGACCACAGGCAAATTCAAGCTATCATAAGAAGCCTCCCTACAGGCTGACTGTGAGGATTAACAGTCTTTCAGGAGTTCTTAACCCTAGGTCTGTGAATTTGTTTTTAAAAAATATCTCAGTAACTGGATTTCGATATAATTGGTTTCTTTTGTAATGCTATGAATTTTATTTTATGCATTTAAAAGCATTATTCTGAGGGATCTATAGGTCCAGATTGCTAAGAGAGTTCATGATACAAAAAAGGTTACCTGTTGTTTAGCTTCAAAGCCAGCTGTGTCCAATATTTTTTCTCCAACTTGGCTTTGGATATAAAACAAGACTTTGTCTATAGTCTTACTAAAGTCTTACTTACTATATATGGCATTTCCTGATTAGCTCCATCTATGGGGCAGGTAGAGGGACAGGATAAGAGATGGAAGGATTATGCTAGATCAGGTCTACTTTGGGGAAAGGGCATCAGTGGCAGCCTGAGGGCACTGAACATATGTGAAGAGGGGCACTGAAAGCAATGGAGCAGTAACTGAGGGGTTTCTCCTACTTCATGCATTTGGAGAGGGCTGGGCCAGCCTGGATTATTTATCTGTATGGGAGATCTCTAGGAGCTCTTAGGAGGCACCTCTGTGACATCAGCATAAACTGACTGTGACATCAGTGTGGAGTTCCAAGTTAGAGCAGCGCCCCCGGCCGCCGGGGGCGGGAGGCTGAAGGCTCCTTATGGGGGCGGCATTGCCGCCCCTTGGAGAAAGTCTCCCTTTCTTAGATGTCTCGTTCCTGCTGGGCCCCCTGCTGCTGCTGCTGCTGGTCCTTCTTGGGCTACTGAGCCATCTTAGCTGGGTGAGGGCAGTCAGTCAGGAAAGTTAGGAACAAGAAAGGAGTTGGGGTTTGGAGAGATGACAACTTGGGATAAGGAAAATAAAGAACTGGCAGAAGGTAGAGGGTCTTGAATGTGGGTTAAACTCAGCTTGATCTAGGGGGATCATAAGCTGAGGAAAGGTGGTCTACAGTGATTAACTGAGTTCTCCTCTGTCTTAGATTCCCTCATTGCTGAAGAATATTGTGAATCGGAGCTCAAGGAGCCCCCATCCAGGTAAGGACCATGAGTGCTAGGTCATTCTCTATTCCTTCTTTGTGGCTGATTATATTCATTGTGCTCCAGCTCTCCAACAATCCCTCCCAGCTTTCTGGCTCCCAGGTTCTCCACCCAAGCACTCTTAATTTATCTGCCCATATATACTCTATCACCAAGTTTCTGAACTAGGTCTGTGTCTGTCCTTACAGCTCCTGTAATCCCAAAGGTAGCTAGGAGGCCCAAACTCGTGGATTTGGGGACGTCTTGGTGAGCAGTGGCTAGTATTCAGACATATATGGGTCAGGCTGTAGGAGGGAGGGAAATAAAACTCAAGGAGACCACAAATGAGACTGGGAGTGTCAAGAGAGCAGCACATATAATGTGGAGAGGAGAAAGAAAAGTAGGTGTGGAGGTGCAGATTTGAAGATCTCCAGGCACTGTCTATCTATGTCTTTTTGGCAGGTCCCAACGGATGAATTGTCCTTATCGTCAGCGGTACTCTATTCAGAAAATCCCTGCTACCCTTCATATCCTAAGTGACAGCTCTGAATCTCAAGCTCCTGTACACTCTTATCAAAGGCCAAAGTTAAAGAGAGAGACAGAACACCGACCTAAGCTTGGCCTCCTGGGGGGGGCGCGGCCCATGCCCCCCCAAGAACCCTGGTGCTACACATTGGGAGCAGCCCCACTCTCTCTAGCCTGGCACCTGCTTCCATCACCAGCTCCTATTTTGCTGCATGTCCAACCCTCCCTCCCTGTGACCCCACCACTACAGAGCCCCGTGACTACACCACAACAGAGCCCTGTGACCCCACCACTACAGAGCCCTGTGACCACACCACTACAGAGCCCCGTGAACACACCACTACAGAGCCCTCTAATTCCAACAGTACTTAGCCCCGAGGCCTACAATCGCTTGGAGCAAAATATTGCAGGACATCGACTAAATTGTCAAGTCTACAGTCAGCCACAACAGTCTTATTCTACTGTAATCCCATCACCCTTGGTTTCTTTGCACCCACCTCCTCCTGAAACCAAGGAGATGGTGCCCAGGCACAATAACCAACTGGTACTACAGATCTCTCTGTCCCCACAGTCACAGCCTGGCATTGAGCTCCTCTTGGGCCCCAGCCCCTGGCCCAGCTCAGCTGCCCAACCTCCACTTTACCCTAATACTTATCCCCATACATATTGCCAGAGCCCCCCCAAGGCTTGCCCACCGCAAACGCTGCCCTCTCCTCATATTCCTTCACAGCCCCCTGACTCTACCCCTTTATTAAAAGGAAGTCTGTCCTCCTCTTCTGGTGGCCTCCGGGACTGCCAAAGGAGAAGGAAAAGGCTTCAGCAGCTTCGTAGAAGTGTGAAAGCCCCCAGAATCGGGAGGGGATGCGTGCCATGCGGGACTGGGCTTGGGGTGCCGGGGGGACCTACAGCTCTGGCCCAGGACCTGGTGGCCCTTCTTGGTCATCGCCGCATTGCCAGGGACCTGCGGCTACTGCTGTTGCAGCGCCTGTGGCAGGGTTGTGCTGGACCCGCCCCAGCCGTGGAGTATCCTATATGTTTGGTATGCCGCAAACCAAGAGGACCTTCCTGCCCGGCCCCCAGCCGCTGGCCTGGACCCCGGCTCCTTGCCTTCCCACAGCTGCTGCCCTCCAGGGAAGGGCTGGCATTGGGGTCTGGGCCGCTCCGCGTCGGCATCGGCTTCGGCCTGTGCCTGCAGCGGGATCAAGCCCAGTCCTTGGAGCTATTGCCCAAGAAAGAGATCTAGGAGCCAGAGTATCTGCTCGAGGCCCGGTGCTTCAAGGAAGAAAGCTTCCCAGCCCCAGAGCCTCAATTCCCACCTTGCACCCCCTGCCCAGAGTGTCTACATCTGCTGGTCCCAGACCCTGGTCCTGCTTTCCCAGAGTTCAGTCCTTTCCCTCCAGCCCATCTGCCCACATGCCCAAAGGCCCCCACCCACACTTCATCTTCAAGCAAGAACCGGGGCGCATCTGCCTAGGAACAGCCCGAGCCCCATTGCCCTTATTCCGGCCCAGGCCCCAAAGTACTGGGAGCCCAAGGGACACCCTGAAGGGATGGCTGGGTGGGGTCCACGTCTACTCTCCATCCCGGAATCCTGGGAGTCCGTTGTGGAGTCTGCTGTCCCCAGGCTAAAAATGGCCAAAGGATGGTATAGAGTCTCCCTAACACCACCAGCATTTGTCCCTCATTCTGTAGTCCACAATAAAGGGGATGCTACAGAATTATGTGTGTATGTATGAATGTATCATCATGAGCAATGTTAGTATAAGTACTCCCTATCCCTTCCCCCTCCACATACCTCATGAAGCAGATTGCCTAATCTCCCAATTCCCAGAGTACAAGTACCACATACAGATGAGGAGCTAAAGCAAAAAACAAAGTAGACTTTTAATGACACTATGAGAATTAGGTAAGGGTATGCAATATAGTACAAAGCTTATTAAATTTATGGGGTCTTGTAATTGAATTTGGGGATTATGAAAAATTTGGCAACAGTAAAAGGTCATGTATACCTATTTTATACAGCTATATACCTGGGATCATGTAAAAATTTCTCAGGGGAAAAGGGGTCATGAGTTTAAGGGTTTAAGAAGCCCTGATCTAGTGGAAGGAGTGTTGAACTTGGTATTAGAAGACCTAGGTTTATATCTTCCACATTCATGAGCTGTGGGACTCAGGGCAATTCAATAAGCCTCTTGATCTCAATTGCCTCTATCTACTTCTTAGAGTTGTTATGAGGAAAGTGCTCTGTAAACCTCCAACAGCTATATAAATGTGAGTTGTTCTTGGTAGAATTCTAGCCTGAAGTTCACAGTCCTTTCCAAAGGACACTGGGTTATATATGGTATAGTAGAAAGTAATTAGACTTGTGAGTGAGTCAGGAGAAACCTGGGTTCTAACACAGTGGTCCAGTAGTTCTGGTTTGGTAATCAGAAGACATGTTCAAATCTGGGTTCTGCCATATCCTATCCGTATGACCTTGAACAAGTCACTTAACTTCTCTGGAGCTTGATTTCATCATCTGTAAAACAAAAAGACTGGATTAGATGACCTAGGAGAGCCCTTCTCCTTTTAAATCTATGATCCTACAACCTCATCTGGAATATTTACCAGCTGTGTAATCCTGAGCTAGACCCTTAACCTGAATGAGAACCAATTTCTACATCTACAAATAAGGATAACAGAACCATAGAATCTCAGGATTGGAAGGAACTTAAAAGATCATTTAATTGCAATTTGTACCCAAATCCCCTTTGCAGTATCCCTGACAAGTGATCATCAAGCCTCTTCCTGAAGAGAGCTAGTAAGAGAGAACCCATTATCAAGGCAGCTCTTAACCGTTAGCAGGTATTAAGTGTAGAGTGCTGAGCCTGCAGTCAAGAAGGCCTGAGTTCAAATCCGACCTCACTTATTCGCTGTGTGTCCCTGGGCGAGTTACTTAAGCCTATTTGCCTCAGGTTCCTCATCTATAAAATGAGCTGGAGAAAGAAATGGCAAACCATTCCAGCATCTTTACCAAGAAATCCCCAAAAAGGGGTCACAAAGGGTCGGACATGACTGAAAACAACTAAACAACTGTTAGAAAGTTTTTCCAGATATTCAATCGCCTCTTGGCGATTTGTTCCTGTTCTACTCTCTTGGGCCAAGCAGAACAAATCTAATCACTTCCCAATAACAGCCCTTTAAATACTTGAAATAACTAGCATGTCCACATTAAGTCTTTTCTAGGCTAAACATCCTTAACTCCTTCAATTTCCCCTCTTCTGGCAGGATTTTCAGGCCTACTTGGTCACCTTTCTTTGGACACTCAATAGCAGATTAATATTTTTCTTGAAATATGGCTTTTGGAGCTGAACACGAGTCAAACTCCACTTATGCTTTAACCGAGGCAGAATATACTAGAATTTATTACCTCCCCGTTTAATAATACTCGTACTGCTTACTTCCCAGAGTTGCTGTGAACAAAGTACTTTGTAAACCTCAAAACATTATACATAATATGTAGCTGTAACAGGGCTCCAAATGACTCTCCCAAGAACCTAGCCAGCTTTAAGTTAACAAAAATAATACTATAGTAACCATTTCCCCTCCAACATCCCCCATCCTCCTCCCCACTTTTTTCAGGCCAGTCAGGATTTATCACATGATCTCATATGATAGAGAACAAAGAAAGTTTACTTAGAATAAAAAATTGCTTCACTTGTAGGAGCAAGAAAATATCAAGCAACAAATGGTATAAAATATAACAAATACGTGTCTTCTCACTCTAGATTCTCAGTCCTTAGGTAGTGGGGGTACTACTAGTCCTGGAGCTCCTGGAGGGGTAGCTATACTAGAGCCAACGCATAGTAAGTGCTTAACTGTTGCTGTTTGTCCATTTTTCAAAGAGGACCAATGACACCACAGGGCAATAGCTTGACTTTCGGGGTGCCTTGGATTGAAGTGAGGCAGAGTTACACAGAGTCATCAGCCTCACTCTCTCTTCCAGTCTTCGAAATCCAGTGGCAGGACAAAAGGCAAGACTAAGGTTGATGGCCCAGCATGCAGCGGTGTCTTCCATAGCTGATCGAGCTCTAAGTGCTCCACAGCACCTGCTTCATCTGCTTTCACGGCCACGGGAACAAATTGTCCTCATCTGCCCAGTCCTCTGGGGAGAGTCTCCACTTGCTCGGGGTAGACACTCTCCAAACTCACCGATGGGCCACCTGTCGGTTACCCCCCACCTGGTTTAGCCCCTCTGCCGAGATGGTTTGGGAGGGTAAGGGGGGGGGGTGGTAGCAGTTGAGGAAGCTATAGCTTCTTGGGGCCACTACTTAATAAATGTTTACTCAATGAATGAATGAATGAATGAACTAGACTGAAGGATGGATGTAGGTGAGGATGTCACCTCTGTCCTCCTCCTCCTCCCTTTTGGAGTCAAGAATACCTGTGTCCGAATGCTGGATCCACCCAAACTGCGTGACCTGCTCAGATCACTTAATTTTGCCGAGCTTTAGTTTCCTTATCTGTAAAATGTGGATGATATTAAGACGCCTCTTGTCTGAGGCTTGTAGTGGGGAACAAATGAGATTAATGCATATGAGTGTTCAGCAAACTTTAGAGATAAGTAAATGTTAGCTAAAGATAGAGGGAAATCTCAATAACTGAAGCAGAAATCACACTTCTTCCGCCCTACTTCCGCCTTTAGCAGCGCTAACTCAATCTCAGGGCAGTAACCTACTGAGTCATCTCGCGAGAATTCGTGGCCTCTGCACTGAATCTGTACCGGAACGTCTAATGTAGACTTTAGTCATTACTCTTCCAGGGGGTGGTTGTAAAGGAGACTTCCCGTATCTTGCGCAGAGATGGCTGAACTGCGCAGGCGTACGGAGGAGCCTCAGCTCTCGGTGTCCTTTCTCACGTGACCTAGGTATCGGCGAACGGTGGCCAGACTGTGCTGACGTGTACTCTCACCCTGCGCCTGCGCATGAAAGACGTGGAATGGGTGCGCTTGCGTAGTGCGGGCGTTTGTAGCCTGAATTCACTGGGCGGTGAAAGGGGAAGCTGCTCTTGGGCTCGGGTCGGAGCCGGGCCTGGAGCAGAGGTTGGGTGGAGACGACTAGGGTGGGTTGAGCGAGTGGGTACCGGATATGACCCAGCTGTGAGCCGCGCAAGCCGAACGATGGGACGGCGCCGGACACCCGAGCTGTACCGGGCGCCGTTCCCGCTGTACGCGCTGCGGGTCGAACCCAGCACCGGTCTCCTCATCACCGCGGGCGGGGGCGGCGCTGCCAAGACTGGCATCAAGAATGGAGTGGTGAGCCCCCGGCCCGCCGAGAAGGGACCTCGGGGGTCGATCCCCCTAGCTCCCCAACCTGGGACCACCATCCCCTCTCCCCCTGTAACAGGCTGCTTCTCCCTGTGTCTCCCCGGGGCCCCTCTCCTCCCACCCACCTTCCGGTGACCTTTGTGTCCCTCATGTTTTAGAGGCTCCTGGTGCTCCCTCGACTAGTGTGTCTAGTATAACATTCTACAGAGTCCCCAAGACTGATAGACTCCTCATCCTGTGGTGCTCAAATCTGTCACTTTTTTCCTCCCTCTCGTCTCTTTCCTCCTTGATGTGTCCCTGCTCCATTGGTGGCTTAGTAGCGTTCAAAGTAGAATATCTAAAGGCCCCACTGTGTTTTTTCACTATCATCGGTCTTTGCAAGCAAGACTAAACCTTCTCCCCTTCCTTCATACCAGTAAGGGAAATGTACAAGGCCAAATTAGTTCCCATTCTGATGTTTTAAGAGATCAGAGCTTCTGGGCAGGTCTAGTTTTTAGCCCTGTACTCAGTTGAAGGAGATGGCCTACTTCGGAGAGGTTTGCCAGGAGGTGGGGGTTTCCAGGAATTTTCTTTGAAAATGAACCCTGATGAGTCCTAGGAGACTTAAAACACCTTGCCCCCTGAGGCTGCCCTGGTGTGGGCTGAGCAGACCTCATCTTGTTCTATTTCCACAGCACTTTTTGCAACTGGAACAAATTGGTGGAACTTTGAGTGCCTCTCTGCTGCATTCCCATGACACAGAAACAAGGGCCACCATGAACCTTGCCCTTGCAGGCAATATTCTTGCTGCAGGGCAAGATGCTAGCTGTCAACTCCTTCAATTCAGAACTCAAGAGCTGGAGACCAGTGACAAAGAAGACAATGCAGGTGAGAAGCTGGATCTCAGATTGCCACCAAGAGAGGAACTAATGAATCTCCCTCTGAACTTTTCTTGCATTCACCTACTTCCTCCCTGGACCCTCTGAGGAGAAACAGATAATCACCACAAAGTTATACCACCACCCTCCTCCCACAATGTATTGTAGAAGTTGCAGAGAAGAGCCAATGAACTATTGAGAAATCTAGAACCACAGTTTGTGATTGCAGGTTCCCAGGAGCAGGGCCCACGGCAAAGGAAGGGGATGGGAACCACAACTGAAACACAAGAAACTGAGGCATCAACTCAGCGAGAGGGGGTGGAGCTGAATGTGGAGAACTTGCAGTCTGTGCAGACAGATTTTGGCTCTGACCCACTCCAGAAGACTGTGTGCTTCAATCATGATAATACCTTGCTTGCCACTGGGGGCACTGATGGCTTTGTTCGTGTTTGGCAGGTTCGGGTTTCTGGGGACAGGGAAGTGTGGGATTGGGGTGAGGCCTAAGTTGTAAGAGAGTTTAGAATGGATCTTGGGTGAATTTGATGGTTAAATCCTGAGATAGTCTGTGAGAGTCAAGCACTGAGTGGGAAGAAAAAGCTGGCTTAGTGGGCACAGAAATTAGAGTATGCCATGGTCAATGGTCCAGGGTTATATATTTGTTATTGTGACTGCAGGTACCTAGCCTTGAAAAGGTTCTGGAGTTCAAAGCTCATGAGGGGGAGATTGAAGACCTGACTTTGGGCCCTGGTGACAAGGTGAGGATATTGGAAAGGAAACAGTGAAAAAGATTAGAAGTTCAACTTTTGCAGTGTCTGTCTCATTAACGACTTTTCTTCTCTACCCTTCTTTCTACTTCTCCATCAGATGGTAACAGCTGGCTGGGATTTTAAGGCCTGTGTGTGGCAGAGGGACCAGCTGGTGACTGGGTTGTGCTGGGATGAAAACTTGCCTCCTTTACCTGACACACCTTACCGCTACCAAGCTTGCAGGTATGAGGGCTTAAGAGGGAGGGTAGGGTGAATGGAAGGGGATTCTGCATAAAGGGAGGGGAAGACCCAAGAGGAGTGGGAAAGGCATTAGTTCCACCTCGAAGCCCCCAAAAAACACAGCTGGGGAGAGTTGGGTTGGGAATTACCATTGGTCCCTGGAAATAGCACTTCTAAATCCATTGAGGATAGAAGAGGGTAAGAGGAACTCTGAGGGGATCTGAATAGCACCACCCCTGGCCCCCAGGTTTGGGTGGGTGCCAGACCAGCCTGCTGGGCTGCGGCTCTTCACAGTGCAGATTCCCCACAAGCGCCTGCGCCGGCCACCACCCTGCTACCTCACAGCCTGGGATGGCCATAATTTCCTGCCCCTTCGGACCCAGCCTTGCGGTAATGAGGTCATTTCCTGCCTCAGTGTCAGGTATGAACTGGTAATACGGTTGGTAGACATTGAAATTAACAGCTGGGAGTGGAGTCCTGAATCAAGAGAGGATTTGGGGGAGGAGGTAAGATCTCTGGAGATGCCGTGGGACTGATGACAGTTATGCTTTTGCAGTGAATCAGGCACCTTCTTAGGCCTGGGTACCGTCACTGGCTCTGTTGCCATCTACATCTCTTTTTCCCTCCAGGTAAATGGCTCAGGTGGGATTGTAAATGGGATAGCATGTTGGAGGGAAGTCCTGAGGAATGGAAGCGGGAGTGGGGTGTTTGTACCTATCTGTCTCTTGTCTGTGGGAGAGAACAGCCCTGCCCTGCACATGGAGGGAAGGACCTGTTGGTACAGCATGTGTGTCTGTGGGAAGGGACAAAGCCATACTTGTGACCTTCGTGATCGAGCTTCAGTCTTCCTCTCTCCAGCGTCTCTACTATCTCCGTGAGGCTCATGGCATTGTAGTGACAGATGTGGCCTTCATGCCGGAGCAGGGGCGTGGCCGAGAGCTGCTAGGGTCTCATGAAGCAGCATTGTTCTCTGTGGCTGTGGACAGTCGGTGCCAGCTGCATCTATTGCCCATCCGGCGTGAGTTTGGGGGAGATAGTGATGTGAAGAACTGGAAGCAAAAGTGGGAAGGGAGGGAATGGAACAGTATAATATAATTTCTTGGAAGCACCATCATTTTCTCAGCGTATGCTGTTTGCCCCAACTAGACTGAGCTATACTTTGTTTCTTGCCTTAGATTTGAGTGCTCTGTGCATATTCTCTGGACTTTCTCCTAGGGAGTGTCCCTGTGTGGTTATTACTGCTGCTGTGTGCTGGGCTCATCATTTTGGCCATCCTGCTGCTTCAGAATGCCTTCCCAGGATTCCTCTAGCCTTCCTTGTTTCCTGGGGGAATAAGGACCCTGGATATGGAAAAGACTGGAGCCAGTCAACACCTAGAACACCACTCATTCCACTGAGACTGGAGCTGAAGCTGCCCCGTGAAGACAAGGAATGTGACAGTGGCTCCCACCCCACCTACGGGCCAAATGCTGCCGAACCCTGGCCTCTCTCACAGGTTCTTCTTATTCCATCTAAGACAGCAATTTCTGAGGTACCACTCATTGCTCCTTCTAAGAGCAGAGCTGAAACTGTTCCTTAAAGGACTGAAAATGTGACAGCTGTCCCCACCTCACCTAGAATCTGGATGCTGCACACAGCCCCTGCCAGCCAGGGGCCAAACAGCCCTTTCCCCTCAACAATGTGAAGATGACTACAGCCTTGGTGGCTCTATTCCCCCCACTTTGTTTGAGGGCCTCATCTCTCTCTTGCTGCTTGGTGAAGTGAACACATCTCATCCCTCCTCTTCCATGCAGCTCTTGTTCATTTACCACTGGGAGTAAATCAGTGGCCCAGTTCTTAACAACTGTTATGGGACTTGGAAGTTTTACCAAAAAATTAGCAGACCAATAATGCCTCAACAATAGGTTTTTTATTATGTCGAATTTTCATTCACATGAGGAGAGGCTTAAAACAAAAATGAGGGGGCGGCTAGGTGGTGCAGTGGACAAAGCACTGGCCCTGGATTCAGGAGTACCTGAGTTCAAATCCAGCCTCAGACACTTGACACTTACTAGCTGTGTGACCCTTGGCAAGTCACTTAACCCCCATTGCCCCACAAAAAAAAAAAAACCTTTAAATGAAACAAGTAGGAGCTTGGGAGAATGGGCAGCAGGGGAAGGAAAAAACCCAGGTCTGTCTCCAGGACCTTGAGTGTGGACTGATCATCAGACCACACTAGTAGGAGAAAAAGGGTGGAGAAGGGGGTCAGCAGTCTTCTTTGGAAAGGCTGCCCTTGGTCAGCACACCCAGCCCTCCTGAGTTTTGTCAGTTATTATGTGAAGAATATCATCACCTTCATACTAGGGCTAGTAGAGGTCTGGAGTTTCATCAGATTGGGCATGTTCTCACCCCAACCAGTCTCTGATAGCACTGGCCATTACCTAGCATCTCTCTGCCTATGTGAATGAAGCCCAGCCAAACCAAATGGTTAACACAAATGAGATGGGAAGTTTACAGAAAATGGTAGGAAGGGGGAGAAAGCATTCCTAGTGTCCAACCAGAGCAGCAAGCGGACAGACAAACCTGGCCCATCACTAGCCAGCCTGGCTATGGCTGCAGTAATTTTGGGCCATCCCTCGCCATGAAGAGAGGAGAAGGGACCTCACTGAGTCAGACAAGTAAAAGTTAAGGTTTAATAAACGAGGGGAAGCTGAGCTGAGATCTGTGGCTCTTCTCCTAGAAGCCTGTGAGCCCTTGGCCTTCCTTGGAAGGTGGGATTTTGCTGAGGGCCTGCAGTTACCGTGCATGCTGGAAGACAGCGGCAGCATACTGGTGAAAGAGGCGGCTCATGTAACAGTACTGCCACGGGATCAGCCCCTCCAGGAAGTCGATGTGGCCACCCCGAGATGTAATCAGCAGTGCGATATGCGGCAAGTGTGTAGCAGCCTGTAGTGGGAAAGCTGGGGGTGGAGGGAGGGAAGGGAAGGGACAGCTAGGTCAGGAGCCAGAGGCTTTAAGGAGGCCCTTTAGCCCAGCCCCCTAAGCTGGGCCCCAGGATTTGAAGAATAATAGTTAATGCATCCTACTGTAAGGTTTGCAAATCATCTTGCCGACTTCATCTGAACCTCACAACAATCCTGTGAGACATAGGTGCTATCGTTATTCCCATTTTACAGATAAAGAGTTCTAGAGGGGTTGTGACTTGACCAGGGTCACACTGTAGGGAAGTGTTTGAGTGGAGGTTTTCATCTAAGTTTTTCTGACTCTCCAGCACTCTATCTCCTATATACCATGCTATCTCTATCATTGCTGAGGATAAAGGGACTCACCTTGAGGTAGGAAAAATGGATCATCTGCTGCATTGAGACAGAGCACAGGGACACAGATTGCATCCACCTTGGCTCCTGGACTTGCTGAGTGGTAGTAGGTGTCACAGTCTTTATAGCCAAAGGCCAGTGTGGTGTAGCACTCATCAAACTGGCGGATTGTACGGGCCTGGAAGAGACACAATCGAGCTTAGCAATGACAAGTAGAGAGGGTTGCTAAGGGACTGGGGCAAAGGTAGGGGTTGGTTCTCTACCTTAAGCACATAGTCCACATCCAGTTTCTCCTCAATCACCTTCCTGTGTCTGTAGTAGAGAGCATTTGTGTCAGGGGAGTAGATGCAGTTCTAGTCTCGAGTAATCTTTTCCTAATTCCAGCCTTACTGAGTATCCATCTCTCACACAGGCTACCACCCTAGCATGCTTTTTGATTTTCTCAATAGCCAAAGGCACAGTTGGACTCAACTGATACTTCCTCCCTTTCCCCCACCCTTCCCTACCATCCCACAAATCGGCAGAGTGCAGCTGTGAGGTGCTGGTTGAAGAGCAGTGCGTTGAGTGGTGTCTCCAGAGATCGTGTGGTTTCAAAGGAGTCCCAGCATGCAGACAGGGTCAGTGCTGCCACCAGCCCTGCTTCGTTACCTGTCTGTGCCAGGTGCTTGAGCACCAGGACCCTGTAAGAGACTGGAATCAGAACCATGGTGGGGGGAGCAGGAGGCTTGGACTTAAGTATCATTTGGAGATGGTAATCACTAAAAGAAGAGATAGAGAACTTAGGTAACCAGCAATGAAGTGTTCATTTAGGGAAGGAAAATGAACAACAGCTGAGAACTGGGCCTACTCAGGAAGATCGTGATCTGTCAGGAAGCAGGGCCAGAGGCCTGTTGGAGGTATGAATGAAAGGAGACAGATTTCTGCCAAGGAAGGACTGCAGTCTCTTCATCTCTCAGGTCAGCTCTATTAACCCAGTTGGCTCTTACCCTCCTAGTGAGATTCCTACAGCCAGCGGTGGGGAATGTGGATACTGGTGCTTTATGTGATTCACAACTATCTCCAGGTCCTCTGTGTTAGCAGTGCAAAAAGCCCTGTGGGTCTGAGGACAAATAGTGTCACGTGGAGATAGGAATGGACAGAAAGGGGCAAGGCTCCAGAAGGTGAGGTAACTCAGCAGGGCATAGAGGAGAAGGGGAGTGATGGCAGATAGGTGCAGGGTCTGTAGGGAGATGAGGCCAAAGGCTATAGGACTGCTAAAGAGGATGGGGTCAGAACTTAATGCTAGAAAGGGGGATGGAACTCACCAGCAGTTCTTCCCCACAGCAGCCCTGGCTATTAAACACAACGGTTCTATAGAACAAACAGGCACATCTCAGCAGGACCCGCCCTAGAAGGCCTTTATATTGGTGGGGAGCTGTCTTGCACAGATTCCAGTCACGAGGGACCCAAGTCTAGAATCCAGAGAATTCTCTTCACCTTCCAGTAGCAGGTCCTTCCCAGTATTTCTTTTCAGGGAAGGCTGCCCTTCCCTCTGCACACTCCTCCCTGCATCTATTTTTCCATCCTGGACTGCTCAAGATACCTGCCAGCCACCCTCAGTTACCATTCTTACCTGTAGCCATCTAGAGTGGCCTGGTATACTAGGTGAAGGATATAGGTCTCCTGGCTGCTGCCTGTGATGCCTGGGAGCAGTAACACAATGGGCCGGTTGACAGGGTCAGGGTATTGGCCAGTCTCAGGTTCTTTGGCCCAGTCTAGCAGCAGCTGTCCCCCTTCAGGTGTCTGGAGCACCTCACTGTGGAAGGGTGTATACAGGAATATATCTAGGGATTTTTAGACCTTTGTTCCAAGAATTCTGTTAACGTCCCAGATCTAAAACTACGTGACACGACTCTCCTTATCTCGGAATGACCAAAGTTAGTGTTGCTTATTTAGTAGCTTAGGGGCAGGGGAAGATAAAATAAGACAGAGCCAGCAAAACTCCCAAGTGTGGCAGGGACCGTATTTAAAATGTAATTGGGAAATGTCTAACAAAATAAATAAAAATACAACAATATTAATTTGTGGTTTTCTAAGTCAATATACTGTCACGAGGGTCTCTGAGTTGGATACCACTGAACTACAAGATCCATCCAGGGCCCAAAGAGAGGTTTTGTCCATAATCACAGAACAAATGAGAAAATAGAATTGTGGCAAGTTGGCAAGCCCGAGGGTCAACTAGTGGTATTTGTAGTGTAATTACATCTTTTGTGTTTGAGTTCTTCCCAAGGGTGCGTAGCCCAGAGAGGATGGGATGGGGTCAAATAGCTAAACAGGGTTCCCTTTTAATTTTTTAGCCAGATCTCACCTCCGGAAGGAGACAGGGGGCCAAGACTTCACTTGAAGCCTCCCTTCGAAACACCAGGGCGTAGGGTAGAATATTTCCGTAATAATAGGGCAATGCTGCTTCAGGAAGGCCCAGAACTGGGGCCCACCCACCAGCCGAGGCTTCTGTAACCACAGAACACAGTCTTATCTCATTCTCACTTCTTGTCTCAGTCCACCACTGCTTCCCACAATAAGTCAGGAGTAGCACCAGACTAGTAGAGGACTAACCAGATGAAAGGCTCCTTATTCATCCCCAGGGTCTAGTCTGCTCTGAACCTTGGTCCATAAATGTAAAACAGATTCTTCAATCTTTGCTAGAATGTGTATACCCCAGGTGTGATCCCAACATAACCCAGTATCCCAAGGGCTGCTTGGATCAGTGATAACCCAGTACTGCACTGCATTGGACTAGAACAGACATCCAAGTGATTGTTATCAAGCACCAGCATCCCAGGGGCTGGCTACCAGTCTGGTCTAGGATTTCAGGGAACAGAACTAGACCCATACTCACCTTTAAGCTAATGACAGGGTTTGTGGATTGCATACAAACCACTAGTGGAACGCTCACAGAAGTGTACAAGGAGATGTGCTTCTGCCTTACCACCATCATTGAATCCTCAGCTTGGCATGGTTCTGGGAAATGATCCCGCACACATGACGGGAACCCAGATGGTCAGCTCTATTCAAGTTATATATAGACTGGTTCTATGTTTATAGGTTTTAGGTAGACAGATGATAATAGCTGACATTTGTATAGCATTTACAATTTGCAAAGCACCCTGTACATTTCTTCCATTTGATCCTTAAAGCAACTCTGTGATATGTATATAAAATTATTTCCATTTTACAAATTAAACCAAAGCTGAGAGACAGATTTGCCCAGTCACACTAAGTATGTGAGGTGGGATTTGAACCCTGATCTTCCTAACTCCATGTCTAAGCATTCTTTCTACTAGGCTGTACTCACTGTCTCTCAAAGGGAGCTGAAGCCTCTTTTTTTTTTTTTTTTTTTTGGGCAGGGCAGTGGGGGTTAAGTGACTTGCCCAGGGTCACACAGCTAGTAAGTGTCAAGTGTCTGAGGCCGGGTTTGAACTCGGTTACTCCTGAATCCAGGGCCAGCGCTTTAACCACTGCGCCATCTAGCTGCCCGCCGGGCTGAAGCCTCTTAATGATGAACTGATCTAAGTTATTTGTCCTTCATTCTCCAAAAAGACCAAGACAGTGGAGTGATGTCATGACTTGCATTGAATTGGATTTAAGTGAGGGAGGGCACACAAGGTCACCAACCTCACTCTCCTCCAGAGCCATCTGGGTCTGCATATATAAGGACCAGGCCCTTGATGTTTAAAGCAATTGGGATTAATTAACCTGTCCAGGGTCACACAGCTAGTAATTGTCTGAGGTAAGATTTCAACTCAGGTCCTCCTGACTTTAGGGCCAGTGCTCTGCCACCTAGCTGCCTAATCTGGGGTAAACCGAATTTCAAAGACAGTCATGAACAAGTCAGATAAGGATAAACAATATGTGTTGGTAGAATTCCTTTAGGGTTGGATTGTACTTAGGGAGTCATCCTAGCTGTTTATCCCATCCCTCCCCACCATATCACCCCAATACTCATATGGATCCTTTATCATATTGATGTATAGATTCCCTTCAGTGGTACAGATTTTAACCCATCATTCTTACTCATCTTGTGGAACTCTTGTCCATGTCCTTCCATAAGTTTTCCACAGGGGATTCACACAGTGTACTGGAAGCCTTCCTCCATTTCTTCTGACTAAAGGTGTGCCAGTGGAGCATACAAGTTACCAGTTATCCTTTGCTCTCTTTGCCTGACTAGCCTATCTTCTTTAATGACATCTCTTGCTCTAATTCTTCATTTACCATGTGTTTTAGTTTGTTCACATCCATCATGTCTCTCCATTTTCCTGAATGGTACTCATTTTTAATTCTTTGGAGGTTGTAGTGTTTCATGACTTGCACCCATATGACAGCACTAGTCAAATATTGGTAGAAGATGGGCCTTGCTTTCAAGGAGAAGCTAAGGGGTCATTAAAGAGACTTAGTTTCTAGAAGGCTACCCATCCCTTTCTTCCTACTTAATTCTAGGGTTCTAGGGTTTCTCTTCTGCTTAACTTATTCCTTTATCAGAGAGACAGGACCAGAAGACTAGAGGCCAATTTCTTAAGGTCCTTCCTTTAAGGAGAAGTGAAAACCTGTTCATTCTATGGGTATTCTGATTAGAATTGAGATTTATTAGATCCTTTGAGTGTCTTCCAGCTTCTTCCTTCTACCATTGGGACATCTTCTCAGTGAGGCCAACATCTCATGGGTCATAGCTCCAGGGAGCAATTCCTTGTATTTATTTGTTTGATGCTTTGGGGAAATAGATCTGACTATTGTGGTGAGAGCACAGAGAATAGAGAAAAAGAGGGAGAATAATCATTCCTGGAACTCAACTCATTGTTCATTTGCAGTGTCTTCTCCAGACACACACACACACACACACACACACACACACACACACACACACACACGTCCTATAGGGTGTCCATCTAACTGCATGCCCATATCTGGTCAACAGGTATTCATTATCACCTAGACTTTACCATATGGCTAGTTAAACCAAACATTTTTATTTATGCCCTTTTTTTTACACCACATTTATTTCTGAATATTGAGCCTTCCTTTAAACAAAGATTTAGCAAAACAAAACAAAACCAAAAAATGCAGCTTAGCAAAACCAACTGACACATTGACTAACTGATAACACATGCAACATTTTAGATCCATACTCCCTCAACTCTCCAAGAAAGGAAGAGAAGGAAGAGGCCAAAATCTTGAGTGGTTATGAATCAGTTTGGTTACTTGAATTACACCATCACCACCTCTTCTCTGGGAAGGTGGTAGATCTAATCAGCCCTCATCAGATTAGGTCTCTAAAACTACTATAGCGGTCACTTCAGTAAATTTTGTAAACACCTCCTGCCATCTCTCTCCCACCTTTCTATGTTCTACTTCAGTAACAAACCTGTAATGCACACACTTTGTTAACTGAGTGCTCCTAGACTGCCTTCCTCTGCTCATTTTCTCTTCTTGGGCCTTGGAAGAAGGCATCTTTCTCAAGGTCTTTGCATTGGGATGGTACTAAGGGGAGATAAGGTCAGGCTGTCAGGCTGGTCATAAGATTTGCAATAGGAATGATATGAAGGTGACAACCAAGGTAACAGGAAAGATAGTTTTCATGCTTCCCCCATGCTGCCCCATATTTTCCCCATAGCAACAAGTGAAGGCTGAGATCTGAGCAAACCAGAGAGCATGTGTATAGAGAAGAAAGCCAAAATACTTCAGGCTCAGAAACCTCCATCGTAATTCTGGTACAGGCCTTAGGGAATCATAGAACACAGACCACTGCAGTAATCAAAAAGGCAGGATTAGAGGGTAGGGAGATCATCCTGATTTAATGACCATTGAGAGCTGCCATGTTCCTTAAACTTAAGGCTATCTGAAACTTTCATATCAGTTTGCAAGGAGGAACAAGTGCCTGGCACATAATAGGTGTTAATTAATTCTGTTGATTGATTACATTAGAGTGCTAATAAGGTAATGGATGTGCTCCCTGTATAGACTATGGGGTTCACTTTAGCTAAATGTTTTGGGGACATATTGTATGCTGTGGATCACAAGGAGATGAGAGTGTGCTTGGACCAGTACAAGTCCATCATTGCTACTCAGAAAAACAACAACAACTCATGTGCATATCTTATAGTTTTGGATAATATTGGTAAGATATTTATTGCTAAGCACTTTACATACATTATTCCAATGGATCTTCAGGGTAACCCTGTGAGGCAAGTACTACAGATACTATTATCCCCATCTCACACATGAGAACACTGAGGATCAGACTAAGTGTTTGAGTTGACATTCAAACTTAGATCTTGACTGATTCTGAGTCCAGTGCACTTTCTGTAATGTCATACTGCCTCTCAAACAGTAGTTTACTAGCGTAAATTGGAAATTTTCCTTCATGTTAACCACAGTTTGAAGATTTGGGATTTCAAGACCCATAAAATGTGTCAGGAATCTCTATACACCTGGTTATAAACAGAGGGGAAAAAATGGTTTAGAGAGGAACCATTCTTGTTAATGTTTGTGACCAGAATAAATGGAACTTGCTTCAAAAGGAGTTTAGAACAATTTCTCAAAGGACAGAAATGAAATTAGGGTTGGTTTTTTTTCTATTTTGTTGGTGGGGGTGAGGTGCTGTGCTGTGGGATTGTTAAAAGTATCCTGGTAGACCTAGCTCCCTGGAACAAAAAAAGTTTATTGAAAATTGAGAAGGGAGTACAACTTTGAATTTGGATTAATATTTGGAAAATAATACATTTTGTTTGTTTTTTAAGCCAAATTAAAATGTCAGTTTATAAAAAAACATCAGCCTTCTGACTAGATTTTCCCAGTATTTAGATGATTGGAGGGCCTGGTCTGAGGGGGCTGAATGAGCAAGAGCTAGGCACAGCTACCCAGTCAACCCCTAAGCTGGGTGTGACAGCTCTTTGAGCTTTCAAACAAGGTGGGGTTCCCTTATTCTACTTCTAAGCTGGGTGAGGTGGCCCTAATAGCCAATATTGGAGTTTAGCAAGTTAACCAACCCCACAGGCCTCTGAAGACCTGGCCCTTTCTCCCAGTAGAACTAATGAGTGCTTTGCCTAAATATTAACATGGGAAGAGAAAAAGATAGAGTGATGGCAGTTTTATTGATTCCTAACGTTGGTTCCTCAGGGTTACTCCTTTTGCCCTGCCAGTACTTACCTTTTTGCCCTGACATATACCTGAATGGCTAAAGCTATTGCACAGAGACTTTAGCTTCTTTCCCACCATCTCCCGTTTATAAGCAAAGGGTGCCTGAGAGACAGGTGTTTAGTCCAAAGCTATAGTCAAAACTATAAGTAACCTGCAAATACTTTTTCTAAGGGAATTCAGGTGATTCTAAGGCAAATGGTCAAGGGTCCCGTCAGTTACAATCCCTGTGTGACAAATGGGAAAACGCTAGCCAAAACTGGCTTTCGAATCACTCAGAATTCCTGGGGAAAGAAGGCAGAGGATCCCAAACACTTTTGCAATGCATCCCACAACCAGGCTGTACGTTGCTCGATGACATCCCTGACCCTGCTCCCAGCCCAAGTAGTCCAGAGTTCCCGGCAGCGCACCCACCTGGGGCACACATGCCCAGTAGTAGCCCAGGTAGAAGGCGGTGCTAAGGCCCATGAGGAAAGGGACGAGATCGCTCGAGGCACCGTCCTGCGGGCCGAGATCTGCGGTCAGCATCATCAGTCCGAGGCTCAGGCTCACTTCGAGCTTTCCAGCTCCGGCTCCAAGTGCGAGTCTTCAACTTTGAAGAGAAGCCCCGCCCCCCAACACTGGGCCCCACCCCTGCACGTGATTGGATGGTCGGGGACCCGCCCCCTATGGTCCCTGCTGGGCTGCTCCCCTACAGGAGCCTCAACTGGTGGATCGGAGAACCGTAGGGGAGAGTGAATGGAAGAGGAAGGACTTCGAAAATGGCCGAAGAAACTGAGGCCCTGAGGAGGCCAGCCGGCCCGAGGACACGCAGAGATTGAATGTCAGAGCCGGATCCCCGAACCCCCAGGGACCCTGGACACGCCGCGGGCTCTGCAGCCTAGGCACCCGGACAAAGGCAGCTGGGATACGCTTTACCATGCGGTCTAAGCACACAGGAGGCTACACATTCAACACAACGTCCTCATCCCTCGTCTCTTCCCTCTCTTTTTTCTCCCCACTTCTCATTTCTCTTCCTCTCCCTCGGAATTAGGAAGGATTCCCCCTCCCCCACAAGCAGTGCCACAACCCACAACTGTCACATGATAGCTCTGTTACACAACAGCACACCTAGCACTCACAAGGACACAGTGATCACAGTTACATGTCTGATACATCGCAGTCTTTCTCGCATACATAGAAACTGTGGCACACAATAGTTACACCCTCTTCTCTTCCTTCTTTCCTTCTTTCTCTTCTAACTCTTTTCTCCTTTCCTCCTTCTCTTTTCCTCCTCCCCTCCCTCCTGTCTTCTTTTTCTCTTCTTCCTTCATTTCTTTCCTCCTTTCTTTTTTCCCCTTCCTTTCTTCCTCCCTCCTTACTTTTTTCCTTCTTTCTCCCTTGTCTTCTTCCTTTATTTCTTCCTTCTTCTCTTTCCCTTCCCTTCTTTCTTCCTTCTCCCTCCCTCCCTCCTTTCCTTCCTTCCTCTCTCCCCTTACCTCCTTCCTTCCTCCCTCCTTCCTTCATGCCTCCCTTCCTCCTAACTTTCCTTTCTCCTTCCCTTTCTCCTTTCTTCCCTCCTTCCCTTTTTTTCTTGCTGTCGTTCTTTCATCTTTCTTTTTCTTTCTTCCTCCTGCTCTCTCTCACAAACACTGGTCACTCCCACACAGAGGCAGTGACTGCACATACAACAGTCATAGTTACAAGGTCAGTGCAACATCCTCCAAAAGACAGTCTCTATAAGGTAGACACAGGAGCAGTGGCTGCATACCCAAAACATCTTACATCTTCAAGACTCTCTCTCTCTCTCTCTCTCTCTCTCTCTCTCTCTCTCTCTCACACACACACACACACACACACACACACACACACACACACACAGGCATACACAGTAGTGATGTGTGTACACAACTAGTACAACATCCATCCCCCCACCTTCTGTTTCTACGTCCATCTGTGTCATCCATTCTTAGTGTCAGGATTATACAGCCAAAACAACATGCTTTTCCTACTCACACGGTGACAGACACAACAGATACAGATACAGCGATACACAGCCAATGCACTTCCTATCAGCAACAGTCCATGCATTGCTGTCATATGGTTATTACACACCCCCACAAAATGACATCCAGCAAGGTATACAGTCACATGCCCAACTACCCCACCCCCGCACCAGTTCCCCTTTGTCTCTTGTCTCTCTATCTCATTGGCACACATGATTAGACACCCAATACATCTCCCCACACACCCCTCTGGGTAGCTGGGAAATCGAAGGGAGGAATCGACTGATGGGATGCCCAGGATGCAGTCTGGGGTGTGGTGGGGCGGGGCTGTTTTCCCACGTCCTGTGGACTAGAGGTCTGCTGAGGTCTTTTGTATTCCCTCTACTCCACGGCTCCGGGCAGAGGCTGTGCCTGTGCCCATGCCCGAAGAGGGGAGGGAAACGCTTGGCGACGTGGAGCGGCCACGTGGAGCGGACCTGGGGCGGGGACCTGCCGCGGCTATAGCGCGGCAGGCGAGACAAAGCCGAGGAGCCCATCTCAAACCAGCACGGGAGCTCACGGAGCAGGTGAGTCTGTAACTGATCAGTAGTCCAAGGGCTCGGCAGGGGGACTGAGCTGCTCACAGGGGCGTGGGAAGGTGGAAAGGGTCCCAACGTTTATTTGGGAGGGGGTCTGATACCATGGTGATGTGTGTGTGACTGACAATGACAGTGTCAGGCAGTCACAGGCAGAATAAGTAACCCTTATTCCGTGTCACAGAAGATTTGAGTTGGATAGTAAACATAATATAAGGCTAACAGTGTGATGTGTCTGAAGAAACACCTCAATTGATAAAATACTAGACTGAATTAATTGAAATAAAAGCTTTAGAATAAGGGAAATGATGGTCACATCCTCTTCCGGGAATTGTTTGATCACACCTGAAGCATTGTTTCCACATGTCAAGGGAAACATTGATAAGCTTAAGTATATCCTGAGGAGGGTGATCCATGATGGGGAGGATGATGGGAGAGAGCTGAACACCAAATAATAATAGTGATGGTGGTGATATTTATATAATACTTTAAGGCTTGCAAAGTGCTTTATCTCATTTGATTCCCAGAACAACTGAGAAATATTAATAGAAAGATTAATCCTATTTTACAGATGAAAAAACTGAGGCTGAAAGAGGTTTAGTTATTTGCCCAAAGTCACACAACTAGTAAGTGTCTAAGAGCAGCTAGGTGGCATATCAAATAGAGTGCCTGCCCTGGAATCAGGAGGAGCTGAGTTCACATCCCACCTCAGACACATACTAAGCTGTGTGGGAAACCTGCAACTTGATTAACCCTGTTTGCCTTAGTTTCCTCATCTGTAAAATGAGCTGGAGAAGGAAATGGCAAAAAACAACAACAACAAACAACAACAAAAAACTCCATTGTCTTTGCCACGAAAATCCCAAATGTGGTCATGAGTTGGACACGGCTGAAAGGACAGAACAACAAACAGCCATAGTAAGCGTCTAAGACAGGATTTAAACCCAGGTCTTCTTGACTACAAGTCCAGCTGTGGAATCCTTTGACACTTAGGTCATATGAGAAGCATTTAAAGGATCTGAAGAACAGTTATGTGAACAATTATGTGAATATCATTGACTTCGAACATATGAAAGGATGTCAGGAATAGGAATAAGACTAGTTCCAGAGGATGGAACTAGGACCAGTGAGTAGAAGTTACAGGAAGGCAGAACTCAATTCAGGAATGTTCAAGAATCCAGTTCTGAGGTGCACCACTTCATGAATTCTAAGAAAAGATTACCGAGTTTCAAGCTTTTATAGCATAGGCTTCTGATTTTTTTTTTCTTTTTAGTGAGGCAATTGGGGTTAAGTGACTTGCCCAGGGTCACACAGCTAGTAAGTGTGTGTTAAGTGTCTGAGGCCGGATTTGAACTCAGGTACTCCTGACTCCAGGGCCGGTGCTCTGTCCACTGCGCCACCTAGCTGCCCCCATATAGCATAGGTTTCTAATGGGTCTTCCTGCCCCGATTCTTTCTCCCCTCTCCAAGTCATCCTCCAAAATGACTTTCCATGCCTGGAAAGTACTTGTTCCTCACTCCTATCTTCGTTGTTGTTTAGTCATTTTGGTCACGTCCAACTGTTAGTGAGCCTATTTGGGGTTTTCTTGGCCAAGATACTGGAGTGGTTTGCCATTTCCTCATCCAGCTCATTTTTACAGATGAGGAAAATGAGGCAAACAGAGTTAAATGACTTGCCCAGGGTTATACAGCTAGTGTCTAAGGCTGGATTTGAACTCAGGTGTTCTTGACTCCAGGCTGGGTGCTCTATCTAGCTGCCCTTTAGAATACATAGTTTCCTTCAAAGCTCTCAGTTCAAGCTAACTAAACTTTCTAACTAAAGCCTTCCCTATCCCCCCACCCCCACCCCACCCCAGCTGCTAATGCCCTCCATCCCCAAACTACCTTGTATTAATGTTGTGTACTTCACCCACTACAGAATGTAATTTCTTTGAGAGCTGATACTTTTTTGTTTGTCTTCTTTCACAACCTGACTAATGTGGAAATGTTTTGCATGATTACACATGTATAACTTATCTTGAATGGATTCAGTTCTTAAGGGGGAGGGTGGAGAGGGAGAGAGAAAGAGAATTTGGAACACAAAGTTTTAAAAATCAATATTAAAATTTGTTTTTACATGTAATTTTGGAAAAAATATAATTCTAAATATTGAGAGCTGATACTATTTCAAAATTCTATCCCTGTATCCCACTGACTAGAATAATGTCTGGCACATAGTAGGCCCTTAATATATGCTAGTTGAGTGATTGAAGGACCTCTAAGGTTCCTTCCTTCTAGCTCTAAGATTCTGAATCCTTGAAATGCTGTCTATGAAATAAATTCTTATTGAAAACCGACCCTGCAGAGGATCAAAACATAGACTAGTCATAGCCCCCTTCAGTTTAAAAGGAATTTGAAACCTGGTAGGGAAGATGTGGTATCTCCATAACTAGAGTACACGGTAGAATGTGAGATATGTCATAAAGGACAGTATCCAAAAATGCCTTTTGAGCTGGACTTGGAAGCATGTAGAAGATTTTAGTGGGCACAGATGAGGATGAGAAGGGCATTTCAGGCAGAGAGAACAGAGTGAAATCAAGACCTACAGGGGTCATGAGCTGAAGCATGAGAACAATTCATATAGTAACAGCCATCTTGTAAAGATAATCAACTGAAAGACTTAGTAGTTCTGATCAACACAACGACCAATCACAATTCCAAAGGACTCGGGATAAAACATGCTATCCACTTCCAGAAAGAGAAATTATGGTACTCAGAGTGCCAATGAAGACAGCCAGGGACTCAAGGTCACTTAGGCAAATAAATGTTTTTGCTGCTTTGTCCTGAACTACTGTCACCATTCCAGCTGCATCTCACCCTCCTCTCTGCCCCTTCCCCCCCCCTCCCCGGCCAATATCCAGGAAAGAGCTAGCAGAGTCCCCAGAAGAGGGTAAGATTTCCCTCCAGTCCTTCTCATAGCCAACTGAGGGGAGGAATTCCCTCCTGGTTTTTTCTTTGTCCAATCGTTTTTTGACCCAAACTCAGACATCTGGGAACCTAGGAATTTATCAAGAGTTTGAGTAGCATATGCCCTTTAGGAAGGGACCAAAACACAGATCCCCACAGAAAGAGGTCAAAGTATAGGCCTAGCACTACGTCCAAGTCTCTTCATCAGACTGTATTACTCCATCTTGTACCTATTGTTTTCACTTTATGAAGTCCCTGAGCTCCACCCTTAGCTCAGACACCTCCAGTGACAGAGAACTCTATGGATATAATTCTACCCCCATCCCTTTCATTCCATTCATTAGGAGGATGTTCAGTCATCAGATATGTAAAGGGAATCATTGTTCCATACATGAATACAAGCATGTATGCATATTTACATATATGGGGAGGAAAAAGGTGGGTGGATGGTGATGACTACAACGACGACAGTTACTTTAAGGTTTACAAAGTGCTTTACATAAATTATCTTATTTGAGTCTTACAACCACCCGGGGAGGTCATTATCCCCATTTTACATATGAAGAAACCAAAGCTGAGAAAGGTAGAGTAACTTGCCTGAAGTCACACAGTAAATGTCTAAGGTAGGCTTCATTCTTAGGTCTTCCTGAATCCAAGTCCATTGATAGATGCTCTTCATAAGGGCAGAACTAATTGTGCTATATGAACCATATGGTCTTATGGATTCTAAGGAGTCTCCCTTGAATAAACTTCTATCCTCCCCACTGACCCTTTAGAGCTGGCAGATATTCTATCATTTATAGATCCATTCCTTTGAGTTAACAAGTGTCCCCTTTTAAGATGTAAATTCTCCTAGACGGTAGCCCTTTTGAGAGCTGATCATATTTTAATCATGAGATCCCTGTTAGTTGCCAGCTGAAGTTCTAACCCAAGGGAATGGGAATTTTAATGGAGGGTGGGGGTGGGCTGAGGGTAGGGAAGAGGGGGAAAAGAGGAGTTTTAGAGGCAGTGGTAAGGCATGGGAGTTGAGAGATCTGGACATTGGGACAGTAGCATGAACCCTTGAGGTAGCTAGGGGCAGAAAATCCTTCCAGTTGTTACATTATATTTACTTTTTTGTATACAATATTATCACTTCTTGAGGCACAGTCTATTTCATTTTTGTCTTTGTTATTTCCATCACCTAGTGTAGTACTTGACATATATATATATATATATGACATATATATATGGTATATATATATATATATATATATATATAGTAGGCACTTACTGTAATAATAATAATGATAGTAGTAATAACAATAATAATAGTGAGCATTTATACAGCACTTACTACAGGCACTGTAATTGTAAGTGCTCATGCAATTATGATCTCGTTTGATCTTCACAACAACACTGGGAGGTGGGTACTATTATTTATCATCCCCATTTTGCAGATGAGGAAACTGAGGCAAACAAGTTGAGTGACTTGCCCAGGGTCACACAGCTAGTTAGTGTTTGAGGCAAGCCTCAAGCCCAGATGTTCCTGAGTCATACAAAGTTAGAACTGGATGGAAATTTAGAGATTATTGGTTCTATCACAGTTTCTTACAGCAGTGACAGTTTTTTGTTTTTGTTTTTTAGATGAGCTTGTCTCTCTCTTCCAGTCTCATTTTAACAATATCTAGGGCTTTCTATCTCTGTTTTCTGTGGATGTCTCTATGCCTTTCTTTTCTTTTTTTCTGTCCTGCTCTCTTCTTGGGTTCTTCTACCCCAGAAACAATAAGGTTGGGACTGGGGAGCCTCCAAGACAAAATGCATGGTAAAGGGGAAAGGGAGGTAAGTGTCCAGTGGTTTGGTGGCAGTGAAAAGAGTTTTCAAAAAGGGGTTGATCTGTGAGTCAGAAGATATTTTACTCTGTATTCTGCCACCTGTGTAACCTTGAGCCACTCTCTCATCTTAGTTTCTTCATCTGTAAAAAGAGAAAGTTGAACTAGATCTTTAAGGTCTCTTGCAGCACTAATTTTCTGTGGTTCCTCCCTTGGGCATCTAGTTCTCTACCAAGCTCAATGCTGTAACTGCCCCCTGGGAGGAAGAAGAAGAATTGCTATTATTATGGTATTCTAAGTTTACAAAGAATTTTATATTACAATGATTCTGTTTGTTAGCACTTCAGACATCACTATTCCCATTTTACAAATAAAGAAACTGAAGCTCAGAGACCACTAAAAGACTTGCTTGCTCATCACATAGCGAATGTTTATATGACAGGATTTGGACCCAAATCTCTCCTGATTCCAAATCCAATGCCCTTTTCGCTATACCATACAAGCAGTAGAAGTGTAGATCCTCTACTTTCTGATTCTCTGACTTGGTCTTGGCTCCAGCTTCAGGGAAGATGCTGTCCTTGTCACTGTTGCTGTGGCTGGTACCCGTGGGTCAGGCTGCTCCCAAGGATGGGGCTTCTAGGTAAGTGGGGCAGGTAGCACATGTAGGATGAGGGAGGTAAAGCCAAGGGGCTGGGAGCGGGGAGAACCTAGGGAGTATCTGAGAATGTGGAGTTACCAGTCTATATGTGTGGAAGTACTTTCCACACACTGGGAGCTGTCTAAACTAAGATTCTATTGGCTAATATTTCCTTTGTGATCTACAGACCCTGAACTAAATCTAGCCAGCCCTTGTTCTCATTCTCCACCTCCATGAGAGAGAGGAGAGGGTGGGGGGACAGCTGCAAAAAGAGGGGAAAACAGACTCTAAAAGCTGGAAGGAAACATAGAAGACACCTTCATTTTACAAATAGGGAAACTGAGGTCCAAAGAGTGTAATTGACTTGTCCAAGATCACCTGGGTGGGAAGCACTGAATGGGGATTCAAACTCCAGTCCTCCAAATGAACCAAGATTCTTCATTCAGGGTGGCAAAAAGGCTCTGGTGGCTGGTATCGCCTTTTTCTTGGGTCCCTGTCTCGGGGCCATGGTGAGGGAATCATTTTTCACTTACTTTCTTGTCCTGAGAAGTATCTTTGACTCCCTGTGGCTAAGGAACTTGGAGGAAATCCTGAAGAAATTGACTTGGACCTCAGGAGAGTGACTTTACAGTAAGCTGCTGGTCCCTGGTCTCTCTCTACAGGGCAGAGGCTGGAGCAGGACATGATCTGCCATCTAACCCTTTTCAGTCAGGCCAGGAGCAGTTTGGGTAAGTAAGCTGTAAGCTGGGGGAGTGGAGAGAAGGGGGAGCGCAGGGGAGGCCCTGGGGGCTAGAAGTCTGGGGCCTCCAAAGTACCAATCTTTTGTTGTTCCAATAGTTTGCTGCAGAACTACCTGAAGGGGCTGGGACAGGCCTCCGGGGACCCAGAAAACCTGAGCCGAGAACAGGGTGAGCTTGGGCCAATACTGATGGGCAAGAGACCTACCTGAGTGTCCCAAAGGGGTGAGGGTGGGAAGCCATTGTGCCCATGTCCCTTCCACAATCTTATCTTCTTTTAGCCCAGCACCTCCTCTAACGCACCCTCTCCTCCGCAGTGCTATTATATCTCTTTGCGCTTCATGACTTTGACCAGAGCGGACAGCTGGATGGCTTGGAGCTTTTGGCTATGCTGAAAGAAGCTCTGTTTCCTGGGACCCGTGCTTCATCTTCTACAAGTCAGGTATGGACTACTGTTAAGGTTCCCAGCTGGAGAGCTTTTTGTTTTCTAACTCGGGTACCTGTCCATAGCTTTCTGGGGCCCTGGGTGAATCCCAGAGGGGGTGGTAATAGTGATCCTGGGAACATCTCAGATGGTTTGAAGGCCCAGCAGGTCTGGGCCCTGGCAGTGACAGCAACCAACCTGGCTGTGTTGCTACAGGTGATCAAAGTAGTGGACAAAGTACTGGAAACCCAAGACTTGGACAGAGATGGGCTGGTGACACCTGCAGAACTGCTTGCCCTCCCTGGAGATGCTCTGGTGCACCAAGAGCCACAGGAGTCCTCCGTTCCACCTCCCCAAGACTCAGAACTCATTGACAGTCCTGTTATGTTGGCTATAAAGCTATTAGAACAAGATACCAGGGAGGCCATGATCCAGGATGAAGCCACAGGCCCTGGAGGGGAAGATGGTGAGAAAGTCATAGACCCTGGGCAGGAGGCTAGGAGCCTAGGGGAGGCCACAGGAACTGGAGAGGAGAATGGAGGGAAGGTCACAGACCCTGTGCAAGAGGCCAAGAGCCTGGGGGAGGCCACAGGCCCTGAAGATGAGGATGGAAGGAAGGTCACAGACCAGGAAGCCAGGAACTTGGGGGAGGCCATAGGAGGCCCCGGAGGGGAAGTGGAATACCAACACGAAGCTGGAGAGGAAGTCAAGGGTCCTCTTGGGGAGGCTGGAGAAGGGATGGAGATTATTGTGGCCGAATTGGGAACCCTAGAGCTAGGAGAGAATTTAGAGCCTAGAGAGCTTCCAGGTGAGTTTGAAGGTCATGCCATTCAGCTGGAGAATGATGAAATGTGAGTCTCAGGGATTAGGTCACAGTGCTGGAAGACTTAATCCCACATTCAGACATCAAGGGGAGGGGGTGGTGGTGAGGGAGGGTGTGAAAGTCCCTGGTGCTTCCCTAGGCTACTGATCTCAGCCCACCACTGCTCACCCTTTTCCTGGTCCTTACATGATCCTTCATTGGTCTCACGGAGAACCCAGAGCTCAGGTTATAGAACAACTAATAGTGACAACCTAGCCTGAAACTTGACTGTCATCCCACAAAAAGCAGGTAGCAACTGGGTCCGCTCAGGGCTCATGGGCTTGTGCTGAATGACCAAGAACTGAACAGCGTTTGCCTGATGAACACTAGGCTACATGTCTAGTCCGGGTGAATCAGTCTGGTACATGGGTGAAGGGCTTTGGGGAAAGGGTGGGTGGGCAGATGGCCCTAAGTAATCTTGGGATACACAGACCTGTGTGCAGCCTCTTTGTAATCTGGGACATGTTATCTACATGTCTCAGAGAACCTTAGCAAGGCTAGCTCCAGACCAACCTGTGAAATGGGAAATTTGTATTTGGTGCCAATAAATACCCTTCAATCCCTTTCCACTTACTGAATTGCGCTTGGGCTGCCCCTGGGTGTCTGCCAGTCCCTCCCAGGCCTATTTTTCTCCCTTTCAAACCCCACTTGTCCTGCCTCAGTGCTCCTGGGACTTGGCTCTGCTAGGTGCAATGGTTAAGTGATTTGCCAGGGTCACACAGCTAGTAAGTGTCAAGTGTCTGAGGCCACATTTGAACTCAAGTCCTCCTGAATCCAGGGCTGGCTCTCTATCCACTGCACCACCTAGCTGCCCTTGCTAGATCTCTTAAATTCATGTTCATGTGCCACCCCTGCCCCCCACCTCCCAAGTAACACTTCTAAGGATACCGAAGGTTTCTGGACCTCTTAACCTATAAAGTGCTTTGCTCACAATGTCCCTGCAGAGTGGAAAATATAGGCTGACTTAAGGTTGTTAGTCTTGTTTTACAGAGAAGTAAATTGAGGCTCATCGATCACAAGTGATTTGGCCAAGATCACCCAGCTACTTAGTGGGTGCAAGAGAAAGGGTTTAAATATGAACTTCTCAATACAGTGCTCTCTCCAATATCTTGGCCCACTTTTTAGACACCTAAACACAAAGTAGGGACTTCAGTGGTGTGTCTTGAGGTAGGACAGGTCAGTAGGGAAGATATTTGAGGGCAGAAAGGGTTGGACTCCCTAAACTCCAAGCCTGTACTTAGTGCTGTCTACACTGCTTATATGCAGAACCCATTGTTTCGAGGCCAGCTTAACATAAGCTGACCAAACCAGCCCAGGCTCCCCAGTCCTTGGGATCTGGGATGACCTGGGACTGATCTAAAGGTACTAGGAGTTGATGGGGCCTATCTAACAAAGAATGTTTTTCCCATGGAGAACTGAAGGGCAACTGGACTCCATGAAACTCCATTTAGTAAATCGCCATCTGAATTCCAACAGGCAAGGCAACCTGACAAATATTTACGCATGTTCTGGGGCGGAGGGAGAGTATCTGGACCCCGCAGGGATGGGGGAACAAGGTCGGGCTATTTTTCACCATCCAGAGAAGTCAGTTGGGCTGTACAGTGGATAAAGTTCTGGACTTGAAGGAAGACCCAAGTTCAAATCCTGCCTCAAAGACTTACTATCTGTGTGGCAAGTCACAACCTCTCTTGGCCCGTTTCCTCATTGGTAAAAGAAATATAGCACCTACCTCCCAGGGTGGTTGTGAGGATCAAATGAGAGAAGTTCACGTTGAACTCCTTGCAAACTTTAAAGTGCTATATAAATGTGAGCTATTACGCTCCAGGAACCTGCGATTTTATGGCAGCCCAGGAGGACAGCCTTCAAAGAGAACTGTGGCCTGCCTGCTGATGAGCCTCCAAGGCAGCCAGACTGAACCTTGGGGTTCAGCAGGCCTCAAGTCTCCCTTTGATATTTGCTCGTGTTGGTGAGAGTGGTGGGAGCTTGCATTGCCCCAGTCTGGCTTTGGGGGCTCTCTGCCCACCCCCCCCAGTGGCACGAGTGGGTATTCCACTTAGTGAAGGAAAACACCATATAAATGCAAACCCTTGTTTTTTCTGCCCTGGAACTTTAGCTATCAGGCAGAGAAGAAAGTGCCCTAGAGCCTGGCAAGAGCCCTTAGCAAGAGCAGATAACTGAGGGCTTTCTTCTGTAGGCTGCTCTGGCCAGAGGGGAGTGGGGGGAGGTTGCTCCCTCCTGGATGAAACTGTGTACATCCCATACAACTCCTGCAATGTCTCCAGAGCCTCCGGCCTCAGCCAGATTGAATCCCTGCAACATGCTGAAGACAAGACGCTGGTGGGAGAATGTTTATTTGGTCTGAAGAGATAGCGGAGAACGGAGGGGTGGTGGAGACAGGGAGCTCCAGCCCAGGCTGAACCCGCTCTGCAATCTGAGGGGCCCTGGTGCCAGGGTGGGCAGAGACACCCAGCAACGCCTGGGCTTCCTCATGTCCCTAGAGCCGGCTGAGATTGTGCCTTTGGATGTCTGGGGCATTCACACGATTCCATCGTAGCCTTGTATGCCACACTTCTTGCCTGCTATTTGGCAGCCGAAAGTCAATGCCTCCTGAAGGCTTTTCCCTGGAGGAAGGACATGTATGTAGCTCAGTGGCTCTCACTGAACAGCCACAAGAAGAGTCCTCAGCTTCACCATTATAGCCCCTCCCTCCCCCCTCCAGAGCCTCTGTCCCTGGGCTTGGATAGCAGCACTTACCCTGAGAAAGGCTGAAGATGACAGAGGCATTGAAGGTGTCTCCCGCTCCCAGTGTATCCACCACTCGGGGTGGTGGGAATGCATCAGAGTGCAGGAGCCGTCCATCAGGACCCAAGGCATCTGCTCCCTCCTCTGCCCACGCACATACTAGCACAGCCCTACAGAATATTCCATTCAGTACAAGGAGAAACCCAAGAGACCTCAAATGTGGGAAGGAAGCCCAGAGATACAGGCAAGGCAGGGTACTTCCCAACCTACAGATTTTCATGTATCCTCCTGAATACCAAGGGCACACACCAACCCCTTCCTCCAACTGTCCCAGCTTATTACAAAGGATGAGGGATCACTAAGGAGCTCCACCCTCCTCCAGACCATTCCCCACTCACCCCTTCCCCACACGACTGTACAACCCCTTTAGGGTTTCAGCTGCTGACCGAAACCCCATGTGCTTGGCCACGTCCTTGCTGACAAAAACCTGGTAAAAGAGGGCACAGATAAGAGGACTAGTTAACCTAACACCGACCCCAACCCTGCCCCTAACTACTCGACTGCAGCACTCTTAGACCGTCCCCAGCTCACCCTCCACCCACATCTGTCCAATCCTGTCTTGGGAGCTAACGGGGTGATGCAGAAAGGCCACTGGACCGGGAATCAAAAGTCCTACGCTCAAGTTCTGCTCAGAAACTTGAGACTTTCCTGAACCTCAGTTTCCGTATCTGTAAAATGAAAATGGCAGTGCTTGGCATACTTACATCCCCGGGTTGTGGTGAGTATCAATGATACCTATATGAAAGCAATGCCTGAACCATGAAAAACATCACGCAAACATTAGGTCTTATTATAGTCTGTGTGAGGGGGGTGGCTAACAGGCAGAGGTGGACTTCTTGACCTGTCCAGTTAACAAGTCGTCATAGGCAGTGGACAAAGGACACTGTGGCCTTTCTTCAGGGACATATCTCAGAATAATTCAATTCGACAGATATTTATTTACTCAGTCTACTAAGTGCCAGGCACTAGGAATACAAAGACAAAAAAAAGAAATGGCCCCTACCCTTAAAAAGCTTATATTTAACTAGCAAATAATAGCTAGGTCCTCTGACAGCAGTACTCAGGCTACCTCCTAGACAAGGGTTGGTCCTAGGCCTTCTTTGGGGGGGTAGGGGAACTCTGAGACATTCTAGGGGGGCATTAGAAGAGAAAGAGATGAATTCAGTTCATTCTAGATGTCAGGATGTTGGCAAACAGATTAGGGCCCCCAGGGTAGACCACTATCCTAAGCAGCCCCCGGATCTGAGACAAAAGTTGTCTCCCCTTGTGATGGATTGAAATTGTTCCCAATATGGCCAGTTTGGCCCATGATGATGGCTACCACTCCTCTCCCCAACCCCTAATCCTGCAAACCACCTGACCTCAAGGGAACCATAACATCACTAAGATCAGAAACTCTGGGAATCCTGGTCTGTACTTCGGCACTCCCAATGGGCAGCAAATCACTGATATGCCAATATCCATTTTTGGGGGGTGGGGCAGTGGGAGTTAAGTGACTTGTCCAAGGTCACACAGCTAGTAAGTGTCAAGTTTCTGAGCCCATATTTGAACTCAGGTCCTCCCAAATCCAAGTCATGTGTTTTATCCACTGTGCCACCTAGCTGCCCCCCAACATACAGTTCTTAACAAAAGGTCAACCTGGGGGTCAGGGTCTGGGATTTATTCGATACCAGCAACACTGCTCTTCCTCCTTTGATTTTCCCTTTCCCACACAGTGTGGGCTCATAAAATAGGATCATGGAAGTAGAGCTGAATGGCACCTTGGAGACTACCTAGTCCAACCTCATCTTATAAACGAGGAACTGAGGCTCAGGGAGACTTAAGTCGCTTGTCTAGGACCACACAGCCTACTGGGCTGGGTCTGAATAAATCCAGGTCTTTCTGACTCCAATTCAGCACCCTGTTCACTAGCTCTATCTCCCAGAGCTCATCTGCAGGATGATGGTGCTCCCTGGTCACTTGTAGGAATGGGATTTGGCTCCTGGCAGCAAAGAATGTAAGGAGAACTTTGTGCTTTCATAGGCCATGGTGGAAATGACTGACTGTGGTCTCTTAAGGCACTTACTACATCCCCATAGGCAAAGAGCTGGTATAAGTCTTCCCTGGTTTTCTCCACCTCCACAGACGTCCTGATTCGCTGCTCTACGGGAAGCTTCTTGTTGTGCTGTTCTATCCGCTGCAGCATCTTTACCTGCTCAGATGCATTTCGGCCCTGGGTAGGGGGAAGAAGTGGGGAGAGGGGGTCAGACCACCATCCCTGGAGAACAGGGGAACGTAGATTATGTTGCTAACTTCATCTCTCATGGGCACCAACCACTAACTTGTCCCAAACCAGTGACCATTGTCTAACAGGAGTCCTGGAGGGAAAGGAGATGAGGGTTAGAGGGCTGGACAACTGGCCTAGAACTCCAATCTGATCAAAGAACGTCTGTCATCAGCCCTCTTTGAGGGCCAACCATGGCAGCAGGCCTCAACACAGGAAGCCAGGCTGCACGGGCACCAACTATGGCCAGTTCTGAGCTCTCTGCTCTTCCTACCAACAGAGAAGCAAGTAGCTAGATGCCAGTCTAGAATTGAAAGTCTTTCCCTGGCAAACCTTACCTGACTGTCCAAACCCAAGTTTCATTGATTTGAGACAACACATGAGGCTTTCAAAGGTCTAGTTTCCTAAGGGATCCCTAAGGGATCCCAGACCCAAGGCTAGTTAGGCCTCACTACAGGTGACGGACACATAGACAACAAATGGTCGGCAGAGAAAGAAGTCCCTGAGTCTGTGTTCTTGGGAAAGAGCTGGAATGGAAGATAGGAAAGTGTTGGTCTGAGTCCCCAGAGACTTGAAGTAGGGCTTACCTCAATGTGGATCCACTTGAACCGATTCAGGTCAACCTTTTCAAAGTCCTTTGCTGACACATCTGGCAAGTTTCTGAACAGTGAGCAAGGAATGGAAGGGAAAGAGAAGTGGATGTGGAATAATCAGAGCAGCCAGGATGCTCTGGTCCTCTACCCTAAACCCCAGCCCTAGCGCTGCAGTGCAGCATGGCAAAAACAGTGGCCCCCAACCAAAAACTTTCATCAACAGCACAATGGTGAGAGATCAGACTCTCTCCAAAAAGGTGTTTGAGAATGAGGTATTGGAGAGAATCTGTTATTTTGAACCTTCCTGCCCAGATGGGGTGATCCCTACATCTGTGCTGGCATTTAATTAAACCCAGAATACAGTGTTCTGAACTGTAAACCAGGCATCACAGGAGGTCCTCACAGATCATGACTAGCTCTGAGGGAGAAGCTGTTGGGGACTGGAGAATTCCTGCAATGGATGGCCATTTGTTTATGGGTTACCAGGTAAGGGTTAAAGTTCACCTTCAGGCAAGAGGGTCTAAGTTAATATTTGACTGTCCCCAGGGCCCTGTGCATGGGTGCTCCTGATGGGAAACTGTGGTACATTACCCCATCTATCCCTCAGGCATGGCATATGTGATGAGCTCTGGATAGGCAGAGAGAGAATCTCTGAATTTCCACCTCCCTAACTCCTTAACTGGGCTCAGAGTCTCATACTCTCCCCCAACACTTTTGTGTACATGATGGGGGGTGGGGGAAGTGGAGAACGACTAGCTGGAGGATCTTCCTGGGCTCTAGATGTTAACAACTAATACAATCCCACCTATATTCAGTCCACACTCCTACAGGGTGGTGCTTGGAGGAAGAGAGACTCTCTCTCAACTCAAAGGCAGCTGTCATCTATCCCAGGCAGTCTATAGGATAGCCATCATTCTCCAATCCTATGGATCCTCAGGCAATTACTAGAAGCCAGTACTAAGGCCAAGGAAGGGAGGATGCCTCTGCCTCCAGAGCCCTCTGTGCCAAACACAATGATAATAAAGCATGGTCTCTTCTACAAGAGCTCTTTCTATGGGCATCCCAATCTCCGCTGGGTGCCAGGATGTAGATAACACAGTTCTGGGACAGGCTCTAGCTACTAAGAATGAGGGGAATGGGCTAATCTCCCCGCAACTGGATGGGGACACTGCCCTCCATTACATAACACCCCTCCCCGAAAACCCATCTGGCTTTAAGATAATTTTTCTTTACCCAAATGCAGGCGCTGATTAGCTAATTATGAAGGAATCAGAATACAAATTAAATTACTTAAGTGCCCACCCATCCATGGTGCTGAGCAAAGGCCAAACCACCAGGTCTAGCAACATCCACTCCCTCCCCTGCCCCCCAACTTTGCCCTAATTAGATATGATTCAAAATCACTTTCTAGCTCAGCATAGGGGCAATTTCAAGCAACGGGAGAGGCCAGGAAAGCAGACAGCAGAGATGTCCACAATGGCCTGTGAGGGAAGAAAAAGGAACTGATTGGTGGGTTGTGTCAGGGACTAGCCTTACGTGTCATAGAGGACAATGGTACGGGAACCATTGGTGTTGTTGACGATGCAGCAGGAGCAAGGTGTTTCGCCCTTGTTCTGCCATACCACCTGCGACACGTCCACGCCCCGATACTTAAAGTCAGTCACCAGGAAGCTTGGGGTGGAGCATGAGGTCATGGGATGTAGGGGGGAGGGGGAGACACAGGTTAGAGCCTATGAATGGCATAGTCCTCCCATGGTGACTGGAAGCATGCCTTAGAACACCTGGGGCGCTGTCTGGCAAGAGAAGAGTCCTGTCCTGGCCCTGGGCACATCTTTATTGATGGGAATAGATGTACACACCTGTTAGCATGCAGGATGGTACGGCTGCCAGTGGCTGCACTGATGATGACAGTGGAGATGGGGACGGAGCCCACACGCTGGGGGACTGTGTAGCGCAGATCCACAGAGTATCGGCGAAGGTCATCCAAGACAAAGCTGCCAGGTGTGGGGGAGTACCACACTGGGGAGCAGTTTGACAAGGGGCCTGGGGGCAGGAGGGGAGCTGACAGGAACACTTGGGGCCCTGGAAAGCAGGTGCAGGACAGGAGAGCAAGCAGCGAAAAGGCATGGGGGGTAGGAAGCCTAAGCTCTAAGTCTGGAATCTCCCCAGGTTACGTAAGAGGCAGGAAGGAGCAGATATGGAAGCAGTAGAATATGGGTATGGAGAGGGGGAATGGGGGGATAGTTAAGATAATTTTCTTTAGGGGATCTCCCTTATACAAAACAAAATCTGAACTCTTCTTTCAGTTCCCATAGTCTAGAGAATCATAAGACCAGAGAATGCTAAAGCTGAGAGATTGTCTTGTTCAAACTCCTTTGTCTTACAAAAGAAGAAACTGAGGCCCAGAGACATTAGAAAAATAACAGCTAACATTTACATATGCTTACTCTGTGCCTTGCACTGTGTGAAGTGCTTTACAATTATCTTATTTGATCCTCACAACAGCCCTGGGAGGTAGGTGCTATGATTATCCTTATTCGATAAATGAGGTACTGAGGCAAACAAGGTTAAGTGATGTGCCCAAGGTCACACAGCTAGTAAGTGTCTGCAGTCAGATTTGAATTCAAGTCTTCCTGCATCTAGGCCCAGCACTCTATCCACTGAGCCACCTAGTTGTCTCCTGTCCTTCTGAGCCAACAGGAACTTTCATGGCCCTGCTCTGTGCCAAAACCTAAGCAGAATTAATGATTAATGATCAAAGTGATACTTTGTCCCCCAGCTTGAGTCCACATGAACACCATGATGGTACTCTGGCAGGACACTGCCACTCCATTTTGGGATACACAGGTCCCAGCTGGAAGTTTCTTTAACCCCCAGTGACTGATATTTTGGGGGGTTACATAATTACTTCTAGGGTTTCATTAGTACAAAATCCTGCCTATGGCTCTGTACCATGAAGTCCCTTTCAAGCTGTACAATTCTAGGACTCTATTCATTTCCATTTCCTTCTCCACCAGATCCTTCCAGGAAACACCAGCCCTCTATGAGGCTGCTATTTTTTCCTTCGTCCCTAAAGTGCCTGGTAATATTGGCAAAATCCGTCCCCCCCCCGCCCCCCACACCTTAGCAAGCAGCTACTAAACCTATAGCTGCATTACTGAGGCCAGTTAGTATTATTTGCTTCACAACTTCTTCCCGAAGGAAGTCCTATCCAATTGAAAGTGGTCCCAGGAGGTCCCAGAACTGGGAGAGTTGTAAGACTTTCTCTAGTCCCCAACGAGCTCTGGATATTTTCTATCTTCATAATTTTCTAGGAACTCCCAGAAGCTCCGACAGCCAGTATGAGCCTGGCCCCAAACCTAAAAGTTTGGTAAAAAATTGGCTTTGGAAATATGGTAAGTTCATTGAAACTTGTCTGATCCCTTGAATTCACTTCCCTATTGCTCACTGCTTATTTAAGATTTCCCATGCATGTGGCATTATATCCAAAGCACTGGGATCCCTATTGAGATGAACATTTCAATCACACTGGGGGTACAAAGGGCTGGTGTGCCACAGCTCAGTAACCTGGCAGCTTGCCCTGCTGCCCACAGTGGGCAAAGTTTGGGCCTCACCTTCCTGATAAACACTCGCTGAATCTGCAGAGCCTAGGGTCAAAGGGCTCTTAGGTACTTGCAATACCTAACAAAGGGGCAGTGTGGACCACATGCTGCAGTAATGGTCAACTGACAGTGGGGAAATGTAGAAGTTATAGTTATAACTTTACTACATACACTGTGGGTGACCTTGGACAGGTCCCTTTCAGTAGTTCAGGACACTGAACAACAGGACTAAATGTGTTTTTAGCAAAGAGGAACCGCCCTGAAAAACTGACCTTGTTTTTCCCTCTCGGTCTCCTCATAAGATATTCACACCCAGGGAGCATAAAGAAAGGAAAGGGAGAGTGAGTTCCTAAGGTCCTTTCTGCCCTAATCCAAGAGTACGATATTCATTCACTGCAACAATAATTTATCAAGTGCCTACTGGATACCAAGTGTGATGTTAGGCATTGGTGATACAGAGACAAAAATCTTAAGTCCTTGCCTTCAGGAAGCTTACATTCTATTAGCTAAAGATAGCTTTAAAATGGTAGAAAAGCATGTTGATTGACCTGAAAGGAAGCATAGAAATGGAAAACAGAAGGAAAAAGCCAGCAGTAGGGGCTAGCCAAGGAAACAAGCAAGGGCAAAGGGCTAGATATCTCTGGAAACAAAGTCTTAATAAGCAGAAAACTCTAATTAAACATTCCAGGAATTAAAAACCTCATACATACAATTCTCCACAGGGAAATTTTTTCTACCATCTCCCCTCCCCACTTAAAGCTACAGATGGACCTTAGACATCATTTAAGTCAATTTCTTCATTTTAAAGATGAGACTAAGGTCCAGAAATGGCAAGTGAAATCCTTGAGAGACTGGAACTTTGGGGAACATTCTTTTTCCCTTCCACTATAGGGAGCTTTAGTAATGTATCTCCCTCCAGTGGTATCATATAGACTAACTTTCCTACCAGGCCAGGTTTTCTCCATACTCACTCAGCAACATGTCCAGGAGCCAAGGAGCCCATGAAAGCACAGGGAGCTCCTAGGAGGGAAAGGATGGTGCAGGAGTTGGAGGCATTGCCACCACGCTGCCATCGTTGGGTCAGGCACCTAAAAAGGAAAATGAGGGCCACTATGATCTTCACATCATAGAACATTAACCCCACATCACCCATCCTGACTCCCTGAGGGCACAGACTGTTCCATTTTCTTCACAAATTGGTCTAGCCAGAAAGAAGTGACTTTTCTCTGTATTTCCATGGCACTTGGTTTGTTTTTCTCTTATGGTATTTGTCCCTTTTTTACACTATAGTACCTTTATCTGTCTCTCACCTGTATTAGATAGTAAGTTTGACAGAAAGGACCAAATCTTACTTTTCATGTGCCACCCAGTAGAGTGTCTTCAATGAAAGAATGATTATCGATACTGTATTCTGCATTGTTGACACCAGTCTGGTAGAAACAACTTTTATTAATTTACTATTATCCTAAATTCAAATATTGCTTGCCTTGAGAGAGAAATGTCCAAACTGACAGAGTCCACTCATGACTTTGAACATATCTCTCAGAACCATATTTGAATTTAGAATAATGGTAATTTAATAAGAATTTGTGTTTCAAAGACTTGTGCCTACAATGAAAATACAATATTAATAAGTTTTCCTTCAACAGTTAAATGGAAACACATGTAGGATTGCAACATTTAAACAGATGCCAGGAAGGCACAGTACCTGTAATACAGTAGGTGTTTAATAAATGCACTTTGAATGAATGAATTCTTTCTAGATGAGAGGAGTAAAGTTAACCAAAGAAAAGGGCTCAGGTCTCCACTCTCACTACAACTCATAAGGTAGCTGGGCTCAATGCATTCTTCCATGGACTCCAGGGTCAGCTTCTGCCAGCATGTGAAGAGGAATTATCTGAATGCATCCTAATGATATCATTTGATAATCAGAAACCCAATAATCCAGTCAAGTCCCTTTGTGTCTAGCCTGTACTCACTTTCCCTTATTTCTTCCACATAAGATGAGCCACATCCTTCCATAAATAAAGCTACAACTGGATTGTAACATTAGCCTCTCTGGTAATTGCATCAATCCCAGTGGATTAAAAGAGTCAAAACTACTTCAAAAAAGATAATGGTGTCAAATTTACAATAAAAAAAATAACTTTTTTCCTTGGAAGAATATGAATAACATAAACCAAGGCTTAAAATATTTAAGATTAGGAACTAAAGCCTAAGAACAGTAATTTTTAATTTGTAGATGAAAACGTTGAAAGGTGACCTCCACCTGTAAAGCGTCAAGTTTACAAAACATTATCAGATGGAAGATGGTAACTAGTTGTTCTGTGTTCACAGAAGACTGAAGAGAACACCAATTCCAATTGCATTTGAAGGGATTTAGATTAGTGAGAACATTGCCTACGTTGCTTGCAGATTGCCTTTTATTTTCAAAACTCTTTTTACAATTTCTCCTTAATACAACCCTACCACGAAGTAGGTCTAACAATGATCTTGATTTTGCAGATAAAGCAACTGATAAAGAAGAGCTGTTAAAGCAACTGATAAAGATAAAGTGGCCCTAGAGCCTAGGCTTCCTGTCTCCCAAGTCTGGTGTTCATTACCCTCTGAAAATGCCAGGCTTGTTAAGCAGGAAATTAACATTAAATAAGGTTCTGGAATTTTATTCTTGCCTCTCTCCCCCACACCTCTCTCCTCTCTCCTCTTTCTTCTTTCTCTCTCTCCCCTCCCTCCCTCCCCACCAATTGCTACACCTAGGCCAGCTTGAGGATAGCCTAATCATAGGATCATCAATTTAGAACTAGAAAGAACTTTAGATATCTAGTTCAATCTTCTCAATTTACAGATGAGGAAACGGATCCAGAAAAGTTAACTTGACTTGTCCAAGGGCACAAAAGTAGTAAGCTAGCATTCAAACCCAGATTTCCCGACTCTAAAATCCAACATGCTTTTCACTGTACTACACTTCTTTGGAGATCCCTTCTGGGATTCTATGCTGAAAGTGACAACGACATTGGACCAAGGAGGTCTTAATCATGCTACTGACAGTGATTTCCAGGAGGTCATTTCTGCCAACTGCCTGGCTGGCAAATTCCTCAGGGATGGGTCTACCTTCTCTAATGGAGCCAAATGGTCACTCATCCATGAAGCATCTCAGGCCTCGAGTGGCTGAGAGAACACCATCTCCCTAGAGCTACCTTGTGCCAGAGCTCCAAGCAGAAACCACCCACAGTTTCTCTGTACTCCCTCAAAACCCTGACTGCAAAAGTACAGTGAACACAGAACCTCAAAAATCAAGAGTTTGGGTGATTGTCTCATGGACCTAGAACTGGAAGGAATCTACAAGGGTATTTAGTTGACCTCCCTCATTTTACAGATGAGGAAACAGTGACTTATCTAAGTTTAGGCAGGATATTAAGTTGGAATTCGAAGTCTAGTGACCCCCAGTTCAGGGACACTTTCAATGACACCCTGTTGCCTCTCATCAGAAAGGAACCAGCCAAAGTCAGAGCGACCACGGGGGTCTCTCTACTGCAACCCCATGGAAGGAACTGGAAAAATCCAAGAGTTCGGGGAAAATGACCACCTTATGAAAAAAGATGCTCGGTTCATCGGAAACCCCAGCGTGCCTAGTCACCCCTACAGGGCTCATCTCTCCAGGTCCTCATTCTCGCGCGCACCCCCAAACACAGGAGGCTCCCCCCTCTCGGGGAGGAGGGGGAGTGAGAGGCAGGACGCGCGGGCCGACCCGAGCCCCCTACCTGCTGTCCGCGTCCTCCTCAGGGTACTTCTCCACCACATTGATGATGTCTAGCACCACTAGCCCCACACACAGGATCTGCTTCTCTTCCATGAGCTCGGCGATGCTCTAGCCTCCAGCCGCCCGCGCCGCCTCTTATCTCCGGGGTTTCCCCGACTCCGCCCCCAGGCGCTCCGCCCCCAACTCCCCAACACCCAGCCTCAGCTCAACTCCGGGAAGCCTCGGGCCTCCGCCGTGCTCTCTGGCCAGTCCCTCCTGCGGGAGGAGAAGCGGGGGCGAATGTACTCCGGCCAAGTGCTTTGCCTGCTCACGGCTGCAGCATGCAAACCTCGCTTTCTCGGTGCCGACCTGCGCCCTCTTGACCCTCCTCAAATCACAACAGGGCACACACCCCACGTGAGAAAACAAACACTAGCTTCCGCAGCCCCACGTGATCCCCAGAGGAAGGTCCCGAGGCCGGAGGCGCCCCCTGGCGAGCATCTCAGACAACGCCGGCAGCCCTGGGGAGCCTTTCCCATAGCCGGACACCAGGTCCTCGACGAAGATCAGGACCCCGGACAGCAAGCGTCCCTGCAGCCTGACCCCACGTGACCCGGGGTCCTCCCCCCCCCCCACAGCAGCCCACAGCCACAGACAACGCCCTCCCTTCGGCCCCTCCCTCCACTGCCCCGCCGCCTCGCCTCGCACGTGAGTCAGGACCGGGCTGATTTTCTTAAAAAAAAAAAAGTCTTTATTCCCGAATAGTTTAGTACGGGAGGGGGGCGGGGTCGTGGAGGGGCCTGACCTCGCCCGCCTTGGCAGGGGGTGGAGTACTGGGGGAGGAGGGCCCTGCCCAGCCCGGGCCGCACGCGTGGGGTAGGTGCTTAGCTCTGCCTAAGGTCAGAGGCCTTGAATTCCCGGAGAGGTAGGGGGTATGGTCCAAGGTCACGGGCGCCTGAGGCTGTGCCGGCCAGTCTGGGAGAAGTCTCTAGTGTGGATGGCCGAGGGCCAAGGAAACGCCGGCGCGGGGGCTGGGAGAGTGGGAGGGGGCCAAGCCCCCACCCCGTGAGGTTGCCCCCCGCGGCTGCAGCCCGCCCTCCCACCCCACTGCCGGGCCGAGGCTCAGCCTTGTCGGGCTGTCGCGCGCCAGGACGGGCACTAGTCGTTCTTGGAATCCAGGTCCTCGTAGAGCAGGGCTCCGCTGAAGAGCGTCAGCGGCTCCTCCGAGTGCGCCAGCTGCCCCGTCACTAGGTCGATGCAGACCGTGTCTCCAGCCTGTAGGGGCAGGATCAGGCTGAAGACCCCCAAGGCGCCGGAGCTGGGCTGACTCTCCACTACTGGCTTATTTTCGAGCCCCTCGGGCTCATAGCCGCCCGAGTCGATGCGGGCTATGCCCTGGTTGGAGCGGGACAGCACGGCCTCCACCTTTTCGTGACGGTGCCCAGTGAGCACCGCGCTGAGCAAATAGCGGCCAGCCTGGGGCGCAGTGAAGATGCCTGGTCAGAGGGCAGGGAGAGAAGTAACGGGTCAGCAAGGTTAAGGGTAGCAAATGGAACAGGAAAATGGATCGCAGCCCTTAGAGGGAAAACTGTAGTTCAGGAGCTCAGAGCAACTGGGGGGGGGAGGGGGGGAGGGTCAACATTTTGCTGGGTTCCGGGTACTCCCAACCTGCCACAATCAAATGAAATCAACAAACGTCCCTTCCCTACTCGAGTATTTCTACCACCATGCCCCCCACCCCCCTTACCAGTCTCCGGGTCATAACTGCCTCCGTCGTTGAGTAAGACCTTGTCAAAGGGAACCGTGCCTGGTTCTGTACGAGGTGAACTCAATGCGGCTGAGAAAGACACTCGAGGCATAGGAGCTGCTGCTGCTCCTTCCAAACCTGGGGGTGGGGAATGGGCAAAGCGGTCACTAGCGCTGACACTGATTTCATACACATATCACTGTTCTGCTCTACCAGTTCAATTGTTCACCCTTCTGCTCTATTAAATGATGATTCTATTTAGCCCTCCCACTTGATTTGTTCCCCATTGAATGAACAATTTGCTATAGGAAAGGAATAAGCTGCTTCCAAAAAGAATACATACCCTGTTCACCTGGGAGACCTGTAGGAGAAGAAAAGGTACCAATTAGGGGCAGCACAGCATAAGTTCATTTATTAAAAATTAAAACGCCTACTATTGGCCTAAGCAGAATAACGGGAAGGGAGGTAGGATCTCCAGTTTTTTCTTTTTCATATTGAAAACTCCTAGTCCTCCATCTTTTAACTCTCTTGGAGAATCCTTTCTCCAACAACCTTAGTCATGCTTCAAGATTTCAAGGATCTGTGATTTTTTTTTTCCCCAGGGTGGGTGCTCCCTCTACCAACCCAGGCTGAAACCTCTCTTTGACTCAAAATGTTTTCTCCTCTGGGATGGGATGCTTTTGTTTTTGCCTTTGTCTCTTTTTTATCTTAAACAGTGCCAGGAGCTTAATAAATGCCTGTTGACTAAATAACATAGTAGATGGTATACAAGGGTGGAAGCAACTGACAAATTAATCAGTATTTGGCCAACATAGTAAAAGCCTCTTCACAGACCAATTGTCCTCAGCTTCATAGGGTTTTGTCAGAGCTTCACCCTCCTGGTACAGCCTTCAAGGATTCAAGGCCCTTGCCATAACCCAATGAGGCATCAGGGGAGGTTGTCATTAATACAAAAATAATATGAATGTGCTTGTTATTTAGTTGACTCAAAGAGTATCCAAATTGAATAGATCATGGGTGTGGAGCTGGAAAGGAACTTAGATCTAACGCTGTCATTTTAGAGGAAGAAAATGACTTATGAGTATCAGTTGAAGGAAGAAGGGAAGACTTAGTTGGGGACATGATAGCTTTCTTCAAGTGTTTGAAGAGTTGTCATTTGGAAGAGGGATTAAATTTCTGTTTTGATCCGGAAGGCAAAATCAGAAACAACGGGTACAAGTTGCAAAGAGGCTGGTTAGGCTGATGTCAGGAAAAACTTCCAAAGTATTAGAGCTGTTCTCTTTTCAGTGGAGATTTTCAAGCAAAGGTTGAATAACACCTTGTTGGGTAAGTTATGGTAGGGATTCCTCTTTTGGGTTTGGGTGGCACTAGATGGCTGCTGAGATCCTTTCCAACTTTCAAAGTCAGTGATTCTGGGAAGCTCAGAGACATGAAGTGACTTGTTCAGTATCACAGTTAAGTAGCCGAGTGGAGATGTGAACTCCACTCATGAGTCCCAGTGCAGTGCTTTTTCACTTATACCATGTTGCGTCTTATGGGATGTCAGAGCACGTTTAGGCCAACCTCATACGGGAAACATGCATCTCCCTCAACATCATCCTGACAAATGGGACAGTCAACCTGTTTTGAAGACCTCCAAAAAATCCCATTCAAGCAACAAGTATTTATTAAGCTTACCCATTAAAATATACACACATGTGTGTATATGTATGTATATATGTATATATATATGTGTGTGTGTGTGTGTGTGTGTGTGTGGTGGGCCAAAAGTCATGAAGGGGTCTGATGTTTTAGTAACTGTTTGAAAATTATTTTTTACTTTCCCCCATTTATAAGATTTGATTTTTCACATGTAATGTTAATTCATTTCCTGTATATGATATTATGGTATTGTAAATTTAAAACAAAAAATAAAGGAATTATTAAATATTTGTGACTTTTGGCCCACCCTGTCTATGTAAATAGGAGGTACCTCTATGACCCACGCAGAATTAGAAAGGACCCTACTGCCTTTTGAGGCAGCTCTAATTGGAAGTTTTTCCCCATTTCTCAAAATCTTTTCCTCAAAATCTAGCTCCCTCTAATTTCTATCTACTCTTCTTAGTTCTGCCTTCTGAGGTCAAACAATAGAATGCATAGAAATTGCCTCAGCCACTGAGTTCTCTTTTCTGTTACATAGTAGTAAGCTAGAAAAATTATAGGTTGGGTACTCTTTAGGTCAAACCAGTTTTGAAAGAAATGTCACATACCTGGTGGTCCGATGGGTCCTTCTTTGCCATCTTTGCCAGGTGGTCCAGGGGGTCCCATAGGGCCTGGAGGGCCCTGCTTTCCAGCAGGGCCTGGTGGCCCAATCTCCCCTGCTGGCCCTGTAAGAATGAACAAAGTGGGAGGATTGCAAAGGGCAGAAGAAGGTAGGAGCTAGAAAGACAAGAGCTGAGAAGTAGGTAGGAGGCAGCCAAGGCGGAGAGAGGACAGGCATAGCCTATGCAGGTTGAAATAGGTTTGGAAATAGGTGAGAAGTGTGTGAGGGGATCTCTGGTTAGGAATGCTCAACCTACATACCACATCTAGTCCACACAGGCCAAATATGGCACATGAACTGATTTTCAGTGGCATGTAACTGGCTATCTGACTGTCACCTACTACAATCCTACTGTGTCACTAGATCTGATATAAGGGGTAGTATGAGGTTATTACCTCCAAGCCCCATTTCCCCATCCCCTTCTTGTACCTTGATTCCATTCCATCAAATCCCTTCTTGGTCCTTGCCCCTTTTATTATCCTTCTCTCTATAATCTTCAGTCTTTCTGTATCTATCAGCCCTTCTCTGCTGCCCACAAACATGTCTAGATTTCCTCCATCCTTAAAAAAAACCCTTCACCATAGATTCATAGTATCCTCCTATATCTTGTCTCTCTTCTGTAGCTAAATTCCTAGGGAAAAAAAAAAAACAAAAACATTTTAATCTCTTTACTTTCCTTCCACTCACTTGACTCCTTACCCACCTCCAGCACACCCACCCACACACACACCCCAATGAAAGTTGATTTCAGATCAATCTCCATTGATCTCTGAATTGCTATCCCCCATCATCTCTACTCAATTGTCATCCATCTCCACCTCTTTGTAGTATTTGACACTGTTGAACATCTTTCTCTTCTTGGATCCTCTCTCCTTCCTGGGTTTTTATGATATTGTTCTCTCCTGGTTCTCCTGACCCACCACTTCTTTTTCATTTCCTTTGCTGGATCTTAGTCCATATCTCTCTCTTTTTGCATGGGATATACCAGAGGATTTGGTCTCTGTCTCTATACTCTTTTGGTGATTGTATCAGCTCCCATGGGTTCAACTATTTTCTCTATGCAGATGACTCCAAAATTTAAGTATTTAGCCTTCAATATCTTTCCTGAACTCCAATCCCAAATCATCAGCCGCCTGCTAGTCACATTCAATTACATGTAGATCAAATTCAACGTGTCCAAAATGACACTCATTTTATTTTCCCATGAGGCCATTACTCTTCCAAACTTCCACATTTCTATTGAGGTCACCACCATCCTTCCAGTCACCCAGTTTTTCAGCCTCAAAGTCATACCTGTCTACACTTTCCTTCACCTGCCATATCTAATCAGTTGCCAAATCTTGCTGATTCTACCACTACTCCATTCACACAGTCACTACCATAGTTCTGGTCCATCACCTCTCTCTTAGACTAATGCAACAGCACCTTAATCTCCAAAATGGATGACTTTCTTCTTCAATCCATTTTCCACCCAGCTGCTAAACTGATTCCTAAAGTCCTATCACTCCCTTTGTTCAAGAATTTGTAGTGACTCATTTTCTCTAAGACAAAATATGTACTCTTTTGTTTGGTACTTAAAGCCCCTCACAATTTGGTTCCTTCCCTCTTTCCAGAATGCTTTTACCTTGCTGCCCCTGCTACCTCCCACACCCCAAAGTCCAGCCAAATTGGCCTCCTTGCTGTTCACTGTGGACGGTGTTTTCTCTCTTGCCTGCAAAGACACAGGCTATCCCTGGACTTGATTGGAGTGCAGTCCCTCCTCGTCTCCACCTCCTGGAATCTCTCCCCTTAAAGTTGAAGCTCAAGTGCCACCTCCTTCTACATGAGATCTTTCCTCATCTCCTCAAAATCACTATCATCCATCTATCTATCAATCCATCCATCCATCTATCTATCTATCAATCTATCTATCTATCATCCATCCATCCATCTATCTATCTATCTATCTATCTATCTATCTATCTATCTATCTATCATCCATCTATCTATCAATCTATCTATCTATCTATCATCCATCATCCATCTATCTATCATCCATCTATCTGTCATCTATCTATCTATCATCTATCTGTCATCTATCTATCATCTATCTATCTATCATCCATCTATCTGTCATCTATCTATCATCCATCTATCTGTCATCTATCTATCATCTATCTATCTATCTGTCTATCTATCTATCATCTATCTATCACCCATCTATCTGTCATCTATCTATCCATCCATCCATCCATCTATCAATCTATCTATCTATCATCCATCTATCTGTCATCTATCTATCCATCCATCCATCCATCCATCTATCTATCTATCTATCCATCCATCCATCCATCCATCCATCTATCTATCCATCTATCTATCATCCATCTATCTGTCATCTATCTATCATCCATCTATCTATCTATCTATCTATCTATCTATCTATCTATCTATCTATCTATCTATCATCCATCATCCATCTATCTATCTATCATCTATCTGTCATCTATCTATCTATCATCTATCTATCTATCATCCATCTATCTGTCATCTATCTATCATCCATCTATCTGTCATCTATCTATCATCTATCTATCTATCTATCTATCTATCTATCTATCTATCTATCTATCTATCTATCATCCATCTATCTGTCATCTATCTATCCATCCATCCATCCATCCATCCATCTATCAATCTATCTATCATCCATCTATCTGTCATCTATCTATCCATCCATCCATCTATCTATCTATCTATCTATCTATCTATCTATCTATCTATCTATCTATCTATCATCCATCTATCTGTCATCTATCTATCATCCATCTATCTGTCATCTATCTATCATCTATCTATCTATCTATCATCCATCTATCTGTCATCTATCTATCCATCCATCCATCCATCCATCCATCTATCAATCTATCTATCATCCATCTATCTGTCATCTATCTATCCATCCATCCATCTATCTATCTATCTATCTATCTATCTATCTATCTATCTATCTATCTATCATCCATCTATCTGTCATCTATCTATCATCTATCTATCTATCTATCATCCATCTATCTGTCATCTATCTATCATCTATCTATCTATCATCCATCTATCTGTCATCTATCTATCCATCCATCCATCCATCTATCAATCTATCTATCTATCATCCATCTATCTGTCATCTATCTATCATCCATCTATCTGTCATCTATCTATCATCTATCTATCTATCTATCTATCATCCATCTATCTGTCATCTATCTATCCATCCATCCATCCATCCATCCATCAATCTATCTATCATCCATCTATCTGTCATCTATCTATCTATCCATCCATCCATCTATCTATCTATCTATCTATCTATCTATCTATCTATCTATCTATCTATCATCCATCTATCTGTCATCTATCTATCATCTATCTATCTATCATCCATCTATCTGTCATCTATCTATCATCCATCTATCTGTCATCTATCTATCTATCATCCATCTATCTGTCATCTATCATCCATCTATCTGTCATCTATCTATCATCCATCTATCTGTCATCTATCTATCTATCATCTATCTATCTATCTATCTATCTGTCATCCATCTACCTGTCATCTATCTATCATCCATCTATCTGTCATCTATCTATCTATCATCTATCTATCATCTATCTGTCATCTATCTATCATCTATCTATCATCCATCTATCTGTCATCTATCTATCTATCATCCATCTATCTATCAATCCATCCATCTATCTATCTATCAATCTATCTATCTATCTATCTATCATCCATCCATCCATCCATCCATCCATCTATCTATCCATCTATCTATCTATCTATCTATCTATCTATCTATCTATCTATCTATCTATCTATCTATCATCCATCTATCTATCAATCTATCTATCTATCTATCATCCATCATCCATCTATCTATCATCCATCTATCTGTCATCTATCTATCTATCATCTATCTGTCATCTATCTATCATCTATCTATCTATCATCCATCTATCTGTCATCTATCTATCATCCATCTATCTGTCATCTATCTATCATCTATCTATCTATCTGTCTATCTATCTATCATCTATCTAT